>NC_142391.1:46693718-47395730 GCF_059441095.1 Idiotropiscis lumnitzeri | reverse complement strand
CCTTTGCTTTAAGAATCATGTAATTAACCAGTGAACATCGTGTCTTACACAAAAATTAATGACAGAAATTATCATGGTACTTGCATTCTGTTGTTCTATAACAAAAGTGCAAGCTGTTAGCTCCGCAAAGCTAACGCAACAAGCTAGCGTCCCTCGTGCTCACATTCAATGCAAACCTGACCACCGGATGAAAATACGCGTCGGTTTAGTTCTTTAAATGAGTAAAAGCACCATGACGTTTTATAATTATTCAATGCTTAACTGGAGCTCGTCAATTATGTCGATGTAGGAGCACATGTTTGCTAGGCCAGTGTTGTAGGCCCACATCCATGGTGCTACTTTGTATAGTGTTTTCCACACAACTATCTCTAACCATGAACAAATGCACTCGAGGCATGTTTTGAATAAAAACAAACGAAAAACACTTACCTCTCCGTTTCAACAGCAGTTCGAACTTCGAAGTGGTGATATTCTCCAGCGTTAAGCACCTGCTCGAACTGCGAATAGGTCAAATTCAACAGCGTCTTTTTTCTGTCTTAATAAGGACGCGATGAGAGGAGGAGCGCTTGCCTTTTCGTCAGCACGCCCCGCGCGGGTGGTGCTGCTTTATCACTCTCTATCTGTGCCCGCCCGCCGGCATGTCGATAGAAAAATAATATTCCTTCAAACATTACTTTCATCTTCTTAACGTTTTGTAGTGAATTTAACAGGTTCACCACTTTTTTCAAATACACCAATGGAAAACAGGTCTTAATTGAGGAAACATACAAAGAGCGTCTCACAAACACCTTATGATGAGCAATGTAATTTGATCACGTTTTTTGTCACTGCCTGGACGTCGGTTCACTGGCCTGGTGGCAGTGGCTTGTAGACACTGTCACTGAGTGGGAACGGATCTCAAGGTGGGTCAAACTAACCCAAGCAGTGGATCGGTCCGTTTTTTAAATTTATTAATTTTTTTATTTTATGTATTTATTTATTATTTAATACAAGGGCTTCGGCTCACTACCAGTGGGCGGGACCAAAGAATTTGGGTTTCCTTTGAGCTAGGAGGCAGTCAAAGGCAGTCCAATCCCCGGCAACATAAAGCGCCTAGCTCTGGGGACATGGAATGTCATTTCTCTGGTAGGGAATGAACCCGAGCTGGTGTGTGACGAGACCAGTGGTTCTCAATTATTTCCTGTCATGCCCCCCCTACCAAGAAGAAAACAATTCGCACCCCCCCCCCACCACAATTTTTTTTTACATTTCGTACTAATGTACATGTTCTTTGCATATTAATGTTAGATTGTCAATAAAATATCTTACCTTAACAAAGCTAAATTGATAAAAAAAAATATCATTTTGAGAACGACTATTGTGAGGATCTCGAAACTCAGTACTCTGTGGTGCTAATATTGATGAGATGATAAATATGTTGAAGCCACAGAACAAAAAGATTAGATATTGTTTGGAAATTAATGACGTACATAACAAAGGAATATCAGCCTTGATTGGAGTACATTACTGCATTTAAATTTTTAATAAAAATGAAACAATTATTGATGTTATGACCACTATGAAGAATTTAAAAAAACAATATATAGGGATAATTATAGTTTTCATTTTGTTATGTTTAGTCTGTTCATGTTGCATTATTTTTATGACAAAGATGATGGTTAATCGTAGGTTTGTTGCCCAAATGTACCGTTACAACCTGATTAATGTTGAGAATGACGAACTCAAACTGGACACTAAAACGTAAAAACACATGGACTTCTTGCCCCTGTCCACACACGTGCACACACACACACACCATACACGAAGATCCGGGAGGTAAGGACGGCTGTCCTCTCCTACAACGAGGCAAGGGCCTCCACCAAGTCACCCCAGGGACAAGTTTTATTCCCTGATGGTCATCAAATTATGAGGATCTCATTCTACGCCGGAAGGGAGGAGGGGAATTTTTCCCTAATGTGAGGTTTTCGCTCCTCCACTGATGATCACACTGTTGTATGATTTCATTATGATGATCTGTCTTAAAGCCGTAAGGACATGATTTTTAAATCCACAACAGGGGGGAAATGTAAGATGGGCTGAGGATAGGTAATCAGTTTGTGTATTCATAATCATGTTTTTATACACTCAATGTTTAACACACACAGAGACACTTACTTGTTATTTTAACACACACACACACAGACACCGTATCCTGAAGATGTGTTTAGTTAAACTGACCTTGGGTTATGATTTTCTGCCTGCTGGAGTCCCTGGTGATTAGTTATTGATGCTTTAGTTAAACTGACCTTTATACCGTGAGTTATTGATGTTTTCTGTCTCTTGGTGATTAGTTGTTGATGCTTTTCTGTCTTCTGGTGATTAGTTATTGATGAGTTAGTTTCAATAAAAAGGCAGAACGGAGGGTGAGAGTCAGAGGGTGTGCGGGATTGAACTGGCAAGACGGCTGTTTCGCCTCCTGGCTCCCTCTCCCATTCTGAATGGCACAAAACGAAAACTTTAGTAAGTTATTTCAGTCTAAAAAAGGCGTCAGGGCATTTTTAAACCGGACAGTAAGTCGTCACTGTCTTGGTTCCTTTTTGTGCCTTGACCCATCCCGGAATTATTGAAAGGATGCAGTCCTATTTACAGGCCCCAGTGACACCCCAGGTTTCTGTTGTTTGTACGAGGGCGCTTAATCGGTACTGCTATTCACAATCGTCTTAGGCTGTTTCTTTGCAGAAGTTTATGGACAATGTGTAGTGCTGTAGGATGCAGTCTAGAGCATTCTTGACATTGAAGCTTTTGTTTCCAGCAACTGCTAATGCGACCGTGCATCAAACATGCAAAACACAGACCCTTGCTCCTCAAGAAGTCAATCTTATCCTTGTGATGCTTTCTCCTAAATTCCTTACAAATTGTGAGACTGTTGCTCTCCATTACAATTAGCACATGGTTTGGCAATAGCATCCACTGAAACAGGTTCTGCCTTTGGCGTGGTGGTTTTGTTGTTTTCCATCTTGGCGGGCACAATGACTGTTGTGAAGACTTTCTTTGATTTTGGTGTTTCTGTGTGTTGTGATTTTGTTTTCTGTTTTATAGAATCTTTCGTGCTTGTCAACAAAGTCAACAAAATCCTTAAACTTCACTCTTCTATTTGTTCTTTCTTGGAGATTGCAGGCAAATTTTCTCCAAGATTCTATAAGTCTGTATGGAAGTTTGTTTGCCAATGCCTTTATATTAGCCATGTTGTCCAAGTCCTCCATGTAATTAACATCTGCCATTATGTTCAAACAGCCCATAAGGAATAATGTGAAAGACTGAAGTGCAACACCATCTTCAGACTTGATTGTTGGCCAATCCATGGCTTCCTTTAAATATGCTTCTGCTATCATGAAGTCATCACCATAAAACTCCTTCAAGATTTGTTTTGCTTTGGTATATCCTGTCAGAGGTTCCATATGGATGCAGCTCTTCACCAACTCATGTGGTTGTTCACTAGTATACTGCAGCTAAAATTGAAGATGATCACGGTTATCACTTGTACGGCCTTCAATCCCATGTTCAATGGCACCTATACAGGTTTTATAATGCAGAGGGTCGCCTTTAAACGTAGGAATGGAAAGTTCGGGAAGTAGCGATGCTTTTTGACTCTTTGCTAAGTATTCTGCGACACTGGCTTGCTGTGAGATTGCTTGGCAAAGGCCATCAAGCACATGTCCCTGTTGTTCTCTACTTTCTGTCTGATGTGGAAATCTAGCCATTGGAATAGTCGAAGTGGGAGCATTTCAGGTCAACACTGCTTGTTGCTCTGATAGGCTGTGATGGTAATTGAATGTTTTTCCTTGTTTAAATTGTAACACACTCATCAGGAATGTGGATACCATCCTCCTGGGTATTTTCATATCTTCTCAAGACATCCAATTTAGCATCAGACTCAGGGAGTGCCGTTTGCATTGCATGCATTTGCTTCTTTGCCTTAATTGCAGCTTCTTCTTGCTCAAGTGCCAACCTTTGTTGTAAATCAGCAGCCTTTGCCTTTAAACATGCTCGTTCCATTTGAGCCTTTAATTTAATTGAAGACGTTGACAGAAGTGAGCTTCTGTCTGTTAGATTCTTTACTTCTACTTCTATGGGTGTAGTTAGTTGATGCAGATCTACTATCATCAGGTGATATTTGTTTATTGCATCCTTCCTCTGCACGTTTCAAAACGTCCTTCTTCCATTGCTCACATTTCCATTAATTAAATTTTTTGGATCAAACCAGTTATTTTGGTCATCGGCAAAATCCTCTTCAGTCTTTAAATTTTGCACACCGGAATTGAGGTCCACAAATTCTTGCTCCATGCCGCTAAAGCAAACACGAAGCTCAGTTTTTTACAGCGTCAACATTTGCATCATCCTCCATCAATTGTTCAATTTGACGTTGCATGGAGGTCAATTGAGCAAATTTGCACCTGCGTGCCTGCATCCGTTTAGGCTTGTGATCTTCTACAGCTTTTCTCCGTCATTTTTAATGTCCGCTTTCCACTGTCTTGTTCCTCCATGTCAATCCACAATCAAGCAAACAAAAACGTCAAACTGACTGTAGCGTCTCAATTTGTAGGTCAGCTGAATGACGATCAAAGTTTTAAGCAGTTTACTCACGCACCTGTTACGTGCACGTCCTTGTTAACTCGCGATGCTTGTCAAGTATGGACGCATGCTAACAGCTAGCAGCTCATTGTCCCGACTGGAAAGTTGCTCCTTAGCTGTGATGTGCCTAGGGTTACACTATCTATCATTAACAAACACAGCCAGCCCTCCTCTTTCCTCTTTCCAGTGTCCTGTCCGCAAGTAGTATTTGGAAGCCGTCAAATTCCACGACGGTGTCCGGCGTTAGGTCTGTTAGCCATGAATCCGTGAACATCAGCAAGCTAGCTCATTGGAAGTTCCTCTCGTGCCGCGTCCATTTTCTTGGGAAGGTATCTAACATTTCCCATAAAAACGGACAGGAGGACGGGGTGGTCACGCCTCCTCTTTGCCTGGCGTTTCGCCCCCGCGCGACATCCCCCGTCTCTTCCTCCTCAACTCGTGGGGGATATCGGGTCTCGCTCCGGGAGTCGGCACGGGGTTAGCACGAAGTGCTAACAGCTGATCTCTTGTGTAAACGATTGATCCGTAGCTCCCAGTGACATCTCCGGACACGATCACGCAAAAAACAGCCCCCAGCAGCAATAAAACCACCGCAATTTGGATGTCCATTGCTGCGATGAGGTAAAATAAATAAAACTGGGTAAAGGAAAAAACACGCGAAAAAGGCTCAAATAGTGAGCCGTGCTGCTTTAGCAGGTAGCCACTCGCGTGGTGACGGAACCGTAAAAACAAATGTGGTCCCATCAAAATCTGATGGGATATTTAAAAATAAAAGCGTGAAAATTTGCTTATTTGTCTGTCGTCACCAATGATTAAAAAAATTAAAATCATTACAAAATCCTCAAGCTATCGTGATACCAGACAAGTTCTGCGGGACACCAGACCACCCCAGTTGTCCACAAAAAGTGGTCACTTCAAAATTTGATGTGGCATTTAAAAATAAAAAAATCACCTGAAATATGCACTGTGATCAACACTGATTTAAAAGAAAAATCTTTAAAAAATATCCTCAAACTATCGTGATACCAAACCAGGATTGGGGATACTAGACCACACCAGCTGTCCACCAAAAGTGGTCACATCAAAATGTGATGTGGCACTTCAAAATAAAAGTAGCCTGAAATTCGCTTATTTCACGGTCATCACCACTGAGTTAAAAAAAAAATAGCTCGAGCTATCGTGATACCAGACCAGTTTTGTGGGACACGAGACTACCCCAGCTGTCCATAAAAAGTGGTCCCATCGAAATCTAATTTGTAATTTCAAACTAAAAGTTGCCTGAAATCTGCACATTTCACTGTCATCATGCCTGACTTTAAAATTTCATTAAAAAATATCCTCTAGCTATGGTAATACCAAACCAGGTTTGGAGGACACAAGACAACACAGCTTTCCACCAAAAGTAGTCCCATCAAAATGTAAGGAGGCATTTTAAAATAAAAGAGCTGGAGCTGTCGTAATACCAGACTAGTTTTGTTGGACACTAGACGACCCCAGCTGTTCATCAAAAATGGTCCCATCAAAATCTGATGTGTAATTTCACAATAAAAAAAAACCCACCTGAAATATGCACATTTCATTGTCATCAACACTGATTTTAAAATAATCATTTCAAAATACCCTCGAGCTATCGTGATATCAGACCCATTTTGGGGGACACTAGACAACCCCAGTTGTCCATCAAATGCGGTCCCACCAAAATGTGATACGGCATTTCAAAATAAAAGTAGCCTTAAATCAGCATACATCACTGTTATCAGGCCTGACTAAAATATCATGACAAAATATCCTCCAGCTATCATGATACCAGACAAGACATATTTCACTGTCATCACCATTGATTTAAAAAAATTAATTAAAAACTAGAGCTGCGAGCAGCTATAAAGGGCCCTCGCCACCCGGACAACGTTGGGGTACTGGCACGTTGGAAATGTGAAATATTTCCGAGAAATGAGGAATCTTCAAGAGGAATTTGCTTGTAGTTAAAGTTAGAGCAGCTTTTGTTTTCAAAGCCTCGTCAATGTTTGAAGTAAATTTGTTGGCAGGCACTACAGGTGCATCAAATCAAAGACTAATAGACTGAAAAACATTTTCTTTCCGAGAGCCATCACCATTCTGAACTCTCACACACATGCACACACACAGGACCACCCTTACCTTGCTGAACAGCGACGTATTGTGTTGTATTTCTCCAATTTCATACTATTTTCCATCACAATATTTATTCTCTTATTTATCTAATTTATATATTTGATTAAATTATTGTTGTATTGCACTGGAGAGGGGAGCTCCCTAATCTTGTTGCACACTGTACAATGACAATAAAAGGATTTCGGATTCTGATAAATTTAGAATGGCCGACTTCCTGTTCAATTTAGCATACGGCTCCATGAGACTTTTTATTAGGTCTTGGCTTTGTACACACTTCATCAAATTTTCAGTTTGGTGAAACAGAGATATGGGGCTGTTTTTTTTTGTTGTTTTTTTTTTCTAGGGGGCGATAGCGAGCCATTTTTAAACAACTGTACGACAAAATAATAAAATATTGTGAATATTGAATCAACTCCCGGTTGAGTGGACGCTGGCACGTTTGGCTGCCACTGCTCACCGGTAACTCTCAGAAATTTTTTGGATCCGCTTGTTGTACCTGCTTTAGCAGTTTACAATCCCTCCAGTTACAGTGATTTTATTTATTATTATCTGTATGTTGAGCGATCCCGATTCTCATGAATGCCACCCACCGATTGCATAGTCGCTGACGCGTCTACTGTGGCTAAAGTTTAGCTTACCTATCAAAGTTAGCACCTGTCTGCCATGTGGACCCGCAGGCCAGTCTGCTTCTCGCACTTCTGCCTGTTCCTGTCATGTCATCAACCTGTGTCAGGACAACTTCAATCCACTGCCGCTGAACTCCGCTGGATTTACCGACACATGCCCGAGGGAAACGCACCACCACCACTGCTCCTCCTCCCGAACATCGCTCGTCGACCCTTGAAGGATTGTATGGCAATTACCGGCATTTTAAACATTTATGGGACAGAATGTCAATTATTTAATTTAGCAGGTTTATATTTACTGAATATGCTATGATCGCAAAATTCCGGACGAACTCGCGAGGCTGCCCGGCTCACCGTGGCTTGTCATCGGGACCGGGAGGCGGCGCAGGCGACGCAGAGAGAGGAAGCAGAAGCGGGGCTGCAGGTCCGGTGTCTTGCAACGGCTGCGACGGCAGCCCCATAGGCAACCACTGCCGAGTCTGTACCTCACCAACGCCAGATCCGTGGTCCACAAAATCGACGACCTGGGATTACAAATCCTGGGAAACCGCTATGTGCGAGACAGCAGTGTGATCGTCGTCACGGAATCCTGGCTGCACGCAGACGTCCCCGATGCTAGCATCCAGCTGGCCGGGCGCTCGCTACATCGCGCGGATCGGACAAGGGACACCGGTAAGAGACGGGGCGGGGTGGCTCTGTGTTTACGTGCATGAGAACTGGTGCGGCGATAGCACGATCGTCGAGAAGCACTCTTCCCCCGACATCGAGTTCATGTCCGTTAAATGCCGGCCTTATTTTCTCCCGAGGGAGCTAACGGTCGTGATTGTCACAGCTGTTTACATCCCTCCCGACGCTAGCACTAGCACGGCGCTCTCGCTACTCGCGTGCGTCATCAATAAACATCAGCGGGCCCACCCTGATGGCGTTCACGTAGTAGCGGGAGACTTTAATAAGGCCAATTTAAAGACCGTACTCCCAGAGTTTCACCAGCATGTCAAGTGCCCAACGAGGGGAGATAACACTCTCGACCATGTGTACTCGAACATCAAGCACGCATACAGGGCCCTCCCACTCGCCCCCCTCGGCCAGTCAGACCACCTGTCCTTGCAGCTCGCACCTGCATACATCCCTCTCAGGCGCAGATTCAGGCCCACCACAAAGACTGTGAAAACCTGGCGTGACGGCGCCATGAGTGAATTACAGGACTGCTTTCAAGACACAAACTGGGGCCTCTTTGATCATCAGGACCTTGATGTCTACACACATTGTGTAGTGGACTACATCAAGTTCTGCATGGAAACTGTGTCCCTACACAGGACTATACGGACCTTCCCAAATGCGAAGCCCTGGATGTCCAGCAGGGTTCGCTCTCTCCTCAAGGCCCGTGACGCTGCCTTCAGGTCAGGCGACAAAGCCCAGTACAGGGTGGCTCGTGCTGACCTGAGCAAAGGCATCAAGCTAGCCAAGGCAACCTACAAGGGGAGGCTGGAGGCCCACCTTGCCAGTAACAGACCACGGGAGGTGTGGCAGGGTCTACGGAGCATCACCAACTTCCGTGGCAGCAGCACGACCTCTGCAGACCCGAGTGCATCGCTGGCAGAGGAGCTTAACTGCTTCTTTGCTCGCTTTGACTCGCCCCAACCGTCACACCCCCGCACTTCATGCTCCAACTCCCCCCCACTCACCGTAGAGGAACACGATGTGAGGCGCGCGCTCCTGGCTGTTAACCCCAGGAAAGCTACTGGACCCGACGGAATACCAGGCAAGGTCCTCAAAACATGTGCCCACCAACTGTCACATGTATTCTGCAGGATCTTCAACCGCTCCCTGGCTCAAGCAGTCATCCCCTCCTGCTTGAAAACTTCCACCATTATTCCTGTCCCCAAAAAGTCACCAGCCGTCCACCTGAATGACTACCGTCCTGTTGCTCTCACACCAGTCATCATGAAGTGCTTCGAGAGGCTGGTTCTCCAGCACATCAGGGACTGCCTTCCTCCCACTCTGGACCCCTACCAGTTTGCATACTGGGCTAACAGATCCACTGAGGACGCCATCAACACTGCTCTGCATGTTGTGCTGGGCCACCTGGAACAACAGCAGAGCTATGCAAGGATGCTCTTTGTGGACTACAGCTTGGCATTCAACACAATCATCCCAGACATCCACATCGCCAAACTTGACATTCTCGGCCTCCCTGCCCTCACACGCATCTGGATTAAGGACTTTCTGACCAACAGACCCCAGACTGTGTTGCTCGGCCCCTACACGTCCTCCACCTGCATGCTGAGCACCGGTTCCCCTCAAGGATGCGTGCTGAGCCCTCTCCTATACGCCCTCTACACCTACGACTGCAGCCCGGCCCATGGCAACAACACCATCGTCAAGTTTGCTGACGACGCGACAGTGGTCGGTCTGATCTCGGAAGGTGACGAGACAGCCTACAGAGAGGAGGTAAAGAGACTGACAGCTTGGTGCAAGGACAACAGACTGCACCTTAACACTGCAAAAACAAAGGAGATTGTCGTCGACTTCAGGAGGAACAAGACGGTGCCGCCCCCCCTCTGCATCGAAGGCGTGTGTGTGGAGAGGGTCCACACGTTCAAGTTCCTGGGAGTACAGATCTCCGACGACCTTTCTTGGACTCACAACACCACAGCAGTGGTAAAGAAGGTCCACCAGCGTCTGCACTTCCTGAGAGTCCTCAGGAAATTCAACCTGGACAGGAAGCTGCTGCTAGCCTTCTACCACTCGTCCATTGAGAGCCTGTTGACGTACTGTGTCTCCACCTGGTACAGCGGCTGCACTGAGGCCGACAGAGTGAGGCTCCAGAGGACAGTCAAAACAGCGCAAAGGATTATTGGCTGCCCTCTCCCCTCACTGTCGGACATCTACACCGCCCGGTGCCTCAGAAGGGCTCTCAACATCGTCAAAGACAATACCCACCCAAACTCACACCTGTTCGACCTGTTGCCCTCTGGCAGGCGCTACAGATGCATCAAATCGAGGACCAATAGACTGAGAAACAGTTGCTTTCCGAGAGCCATCTCCATTCTGAACTCTCACACACACACGAGAACACCCTTACCTTGCAGAACAGCATCGTGATGTGTTTTTATATACCCTATTCTGTACTAAATTCCATTGCACTCTCTTATTTATTAATCTAATTTATATATTTGTCTGTCTTATTGTTGTATTGCACTGGAGAGGGGAGCCTTCTAATCTCGTTGCACACTTGAGTACAATGACAATAAAGGGATTTCTAATTCTAATTCTAATTCTACTACGCATAGGAATGACTGATTGTAGTCATGGTCTTTACTGATTTATGATATTATTTTCACATGCTAAAGTTATATTACTTAGTTTATAAATGTGTGAACATAGTATTTTCATGACCTACACTCACATTCACATCATACATATTCAGTCTGCACATTACAAACTGATGACAAGCCAGACAGCACTTCATGGACAAATATGACAAAGCACATTCTCCACATAGGACATAGAGATGCAAACATACCAAATTGGGCACTGGATTTAGTTTTAAAATCGCTGCATTGGCTCCCCGTGTGTTTCAGGATTGATTTTAAGGTTCTTCAATTAGTTTTTAAATGCCTTAACGGTCTTGGGCCATCCTCGCGGACCCTGAGGTCCTCTGGCACCGGCCTGTTAATTATTCCTCGGGTGAGGACTGGAACACATGGCGAGGCTGCATTCAGCCATTCTGGTCCTCGTCTATGGAATAGCCTGCCGGAGGACATCAGGTCCGCAGAGACTGTTGATATTTTTAAAAGGAGGCTCAAGACCAGACCTGGGCATTGCACGGCCCGCGGGCCACATCCGGCCCGCCGGGTGGCACTGACTGGCCCGTATGACAGACCTGGGCATTGTATGGCCCGGGCCACATACCTTTGGTTGACTCTGACCGCGAGTGTAAGGTTAATTGGAAATTTCAAAATAAACATACTTTTTAATTTCACCTCATTCATGGGCGAAAGCTGCACTGCTTTTATTCTGAAATTGTTTTTTTTTTTTTATTCCCGCACAATGTGCGTCGCACATAATGACGTAATGCGTTTATCAAGACATGCGCGCGATTGAATCACAACAAGACAACGTTCGTCCTCAAAAATGTCCGCTCAGGCTACAAAAAGAAAGGTAGATGCCGAATGTAGAATTTTCAACAAAAATTGGACAGCGAAGTATTTATTTACTGAAGTTAGAGGTAAAGCTGTGTGTTTAGTTTGCGGGGAGCAGATCGCCGTGTTGAAGGACTACAATTTGAGTCGGCATTACCAGACGAAACATGCAGAGAAATATAAAAACGGCACCAGATAACAATGAACTGGGACACTTTTTCTCAAAATCACAGTTCAGTGACAGTCAATATGTTGTATCTTGCTTAATGTTTGGTGCAAAAATACAATATTGTGATGTCTTTAAAATGCTCAGAACCTTTACACAACTATCCAACAGTATATGGAACTCAAAATGTGTTTTGAAGTGAATGTGACAGAATATGTTTACTAATATGAGTCACAAATAGTAAAAAATGTTAATATTTTGTCTACCATTGTGTTGAGAAATTTGAATGAATACATTTTTGTAAGGCAACCTCATTTTTTCAGTTTATTTGGTATTTAGTTTCATTGCTTAACTTTAATGCCAGCTTGTCAAAACAGTGCTATTTACTGCTTTTTAAAAAAGAAATACAATTAATATTATGCAGAATTGAGTTCAGCCTTTTGGCCCGGCCCTCCACAATATTTAATGTTTCTTATGTGGCCCCATGGAAAAAATAATTGCCCACCCCTGCTCAAGACTCACCTTTTTTGTTTGGCTTTTAAATAATTTATCTTAGTCTTTTAATTCAGGATTGTCATTTTATATATTATCATTGTCTTTAATTTTTTTTAGCTTCTTTGTCTTTTAGTATCATCATTTTTCTTATATATTTTAGCTGCGTCGTTTTATATTATTGTCCTTTAATTTTTAGCTTCTTTTTTGTTTAGCATTATCATTTTCTTTTATATATTTTAGCTCCAGTGTTTCCTCAAGGGGGGCCTCCGCGCTGGGAGGTGTGGCTGGCCTTCTCACAGGGGGCTTCATCCCGGAGGCTCCTTAGGCCCGGCGGACCGGGGCCCTCTGCACTATGTGTAGGGTCTACCCCGGTCAGTCTGGGCTAGGGGTCTGTGTGTTGGCGCAGCTCCCTGTGGGCATGAGCCGTCATCCCTCTCAGCGCGGATGACCTACCCTGGGTACATTTTCTCATATGGTTTCTCTGTGCCTTACCCTGTCTTTCTACTAAGATGGTTTATTAAGTTGTGTGAATGCGAGTGTTCTGTGTGTGTGCGAGTTCAGGCGTGTATGTGGATGTGTCTTGTGTTTATGTTGAGTGGGTGGAATGGGTTTTAGTTTTTCGTTGTAATTTGGATGTTTTTATTGTACAGCACTTTGAGCCGCATTTTATGTATGAAAAGTGCTCTTATAAATAAAATTTGATTGATTGATTGGAGGGTTCAAGGGGACGCCATTGCAGAAACACATTCTGAAAGACATAATTTGATTTTGGAGCACACATACATGCACACTGACAAGATTACAGGGGAATACCAGCAGGAGAGACGGAGAGACTGCCCGCCGGAGAAGGCCAGCCGTGGAATACCAGTCTTGGGGACCAGCTGGGAATCAACCATCCAGACAATGATTAATCTGGAGAGGACCTTCCCTTGGACGTAGACCCGTGCCGGGGGAAGAATGTGAGGCTGGGCTGAGATAACGCACGACTCTTTTCGACTGTGCTTGCCCAAGTACATTTTCTCATGAGATTAAGAAAAAGCCGCTCAGTACTATTTCCTGAACCTCCGCCCTATTTCCTACCTACCATTCATTTCAAAAGTCCTAGATAATGTAGTCGCCACTCAACTCCACTCTCATCTCACCTGCAATAACCCTTTCAGTCCGGTTTCCGTGCACTTCACAGCACTGAATCAACTCTACTCAAGGTCACCTCTGCTCTCCTCATTGCAGCTGACTCAGATTCATTCTCCATTGACATCCTTCTTAACCTGACTGCGGCCTTTGACACCATCTCACACACCATCCTTCTCAAAAGACTTTCTTCCATCGGCATCACCCACACCGCCCTCAACTGGTTCCATTCATACTTCAAAGACCGCACTCAGTTCATCCAGCTTAAATATTTCTCATCAAAGTCCCTCCCAGTCACCTCAGGTTTGCCCCAAGGCTCGGTCCTGGCCCCCCTATTATTTATCATATACCTCCTTCCCCTTGGCAGCATTTTCCGAAAATTCAATATCGCTTTCCATTGCTTCGCGGATGACACCCAGCTCTAGTTCTCCTGCAAACCCAGCATATCACTCCCTCCCACCTCCGTCACCTCCTGTCTATCTGAAATCAATGACTGGTTTTCTAATAATTTCATGAGGCTTAACAGCGACAAAACAGAAGTTATTCTTTTCAGTACAAAATCAATACAATCCAAAGTTGGCAGTTTTCCCATTCCTGTTGGCCCCTCCATTGTTTTCCCATCCCCTCAGGTCAAGAGTCTGGGTGTCATTCTTGACAGCACTCTATCTTTCCATAAGCATAATAACACAACCCGGTCAGCCTACTTCCATCTGCACAATATCAGTCAACACCGCCCCTCCCTTTTTCCCTCATCCACTTCTATTCTGGTCCAAGTCGAGTCAAGTCAATTTTATGTGTATAGCCCTTAATCACAGACAGTCTCAAAGGGCTTTACATAACCACAATCAACATCCACTGATCTTAACCCCCAGGAGGGCAAGGAAAAACTCAAAACCCCATTGGGGGAAAAGTGAGAAAACTTGAGAAGGGACCACAGATGGGGGGGAAACCCCCTTCCAGGATGACCAGGCTGCTTTGGATGCCAAGTGGGCAACATTTGACACATACAATGATGCTATACAATGTTAGATGAGATAATGTGAGAGTCAATTAAATGAAGTGCTGCAGGAAGATGACTTTAGTGGAGTGGGTCCTCATCCAGGACCGTAATCGCCATGGCAGCATATCCGAGGTTGAGCCTTTGATCTTGAAATAGTCAGTTTGGGGTAAATTCAGAACAGCCACTTCCAAGTGAATCACCATCACCTAATTCCCAAGCCGTGGAATTGGGAACAGAAAAAAAAGAACAGAAATAGTAAACAGGCCAACAAGTAGTTCAACGAAGTGCTGAAATATAGGGAAATCAGAAGAGGTGCTGCATGAAGACGACTTCGGCAGAGAAGGTCCCTCCCCGGTTGGTCAGTGCCGTAATCTTCATAGCAGGTCACCATCACCTAATTCCCAAGCAGGGGAAGAGGGGGCAGAAAAGAGGAGAAGCGGCAGTAAACAGGCCAACAAATAATTAAATTAGATGCTAAAGTATATAAATAAATGTCGCGCTGCAGGAAGACGACATCACTGGAACAGGTGCATGCCCAGTTTGTCAATGCCTTAAACTTCCTAGTGGGTCACCGTCACCTAATCCCCCAGCCGGGGAAAAGGGGGCAGAAAAGAGAAGATAAGAGAAAAAGCGGCAGTAAACAGGCCAACAAATAGTTCAACTAAATGCACAAGAGTATAAATGCGTCTTTAATAGTGTTTTGAACATTTCTACTGAGGTGGCGCCTCTAATACCTGAGGGTAGTACATTCCAAAGCATTGGTGCCCGAATAGAGAACGCTCTAGAACCTGTGGACTTCTTTTTGGCTCGCGGGATCACTAAAAGACCAGCATTTTGTGAGCGAAGGTTTCGGGACGGAACATATGGTACCACGAGGTCAACGAGATAGGAAGGTGCTAAGCCATGCAATATTTTATAGGCAAGTAGCAGAACTTTAAAATCACATCTCAAGTGGACCGGAAGCCAATTCAAATTGGCAAGTATCGGGGTAATATGATCAAACTTTCTCGTTCTAGTCAAGAGTCTAGCTGCTGCATTTTGAACTAACTTTTAATACTAGACATGGGGAGACCCGAGAGCAAAACGTTACAATAGTCGAGGCGAGACGTAACAAACGCATGGATTAAGATTTTTGCATCACAAGTTGATAGAATTGGGCGAATTTTAGCAATGTTACGCAGATGAACAAATGCAGTTCTAGTAATATTTTTAATGTGCATTTGAAACGACATAGTTGTGTCAAATATAAGACCGAGATTTTTTGTTGAATCCTTTTGGGCAATTTATCGATACTCATAGTGGTGTCTTTGAAAAAGGTACAGATGACGCGCTGGTCCAATGATCAGCATCTCGGTTTTATCTGAGTTAAGACGCAAAAAATTGAAAGACATTCATAGTTTAATTTCGGCAAGGCATGCCTCTAATTTATAGCAATCACACGGATTCGTTATATCCAACGGCATGTATAATTGCGTATCATCAGCATAACAATGAAAACTAATGTGATATTTCCGTATAATATCACCAAGCGGTAGCATCTAGTACCAATCCCTGCGGAACTCCGCGTGTGATCTTACAAAGATCAGAAGACGCATTGCCATGAATTACACGGTGCGTCGTCTCCGACAGATACGAATTAATCCAAGAAAGCGCTGAACCTGAAATGCCAACACAAGTTTCAAGGCGTTTTAATAATATGTTATGATCAAGTGTCAAAAGCGGCGCCAAGATCGAGTAAGAGTAATACAGTGAACCCTCGGTTATCGCGGTTAATGGGGACCTCGTAGCGGTCGCTGCTCGGGCCCTAATAATAATTTCTACAAAAACAATAGGGACCTCGCCGCCGTCGCAGCTCGGGCCCTAATAACAATTTCTAGAAAAACAATAGGGACATCGCAGCGGCCACTGCTCGGGCCCTAATAATAATAATAAAAATAATAATGATTTCCACAAAAACAATGGGGACCTCGTAGGGGTCGCTGCTCGGGCCCTAATAATAATTTCTACAAAAACAATAGGGACCTTGCCGCGGTCGCTGCTCGGGCCCCAATAATAATTTCTACACAAAGTCCATTGTGGTGACCCGCCCCCTTTTAAGTAAATTCAAAGTGGCCGACTTCCTGTAAAACCTAGCTCATTGCTCCAAGAGACTTTTTTGTAGGTCTTGGTCTTATACATACAGTGAACCCTCGCTACTTCGCGGTTCACCTTTCGCGGGTTCAGTGCTTCGCGGGTCTAAAAAATATTCGGGGGCATTGTAGTTTCGCCGAGCGGCACGACAGGGCGCTGGAGCGGTTAGACGGCCGGCGTGCGCCGAAGAAGAGCGTGGGCGAAGAGGAGAGTGGACGAAGAAGAGCACGTTCCCCCGGACACGATCGGTGGCGACGTTTCGCGCGGTTCGGACCGTACCAGAGCTCCGGCCGGCGTGCGTGGCAGTTAAGCCGTAGAGGAGCACCTTCCTGTTAAGGATGTTTCTATCAAAACAAGCCTGAACAAATGAATCAACCAGCCAAGATTGTCTGTCATTTACGCGCGGGGCAGCCCTCGAACTCCGAGGCGAAGCCAGCGTGTTCGACTGCACACATGGTTTTTATTTGCATCAGCATAAGCAATTTGAATATGCAATACATACAGAATGGAAAACTTGACATTTGACTCCATCCCACTTGCCCACCCTCTTCCTGCCTATTCTAACGGTTTCAGCTTACAAGACACCTTTTGTTCATACTTCTGCTTATTCTAACAGCAAAAGTTCACTCTGAACTTCATTTGACCTGTGTAGTGTATTTTCACAAGGCTTAACGTGTTGAACTTATTTTATGGCCATGACGATATTATTGCTTTAGAAATACCAAGCCTTGTGTTGGACCTCCCTAAATGCAGAAGTTACAGCCTTAAGAGGCCTCGGGCCCCAACATTATCTACGAAGGGTTAAAGAGGTCATCAACACCCCAAGGGAGGTGTTTACAGAAAAGGGTTCTGGCGTTGGGGAGTCACATTCGCGAGGAGGCCGTACCTGGCACCCGTAGCTGTCGAAAGTTTAATTAGAGGCCAGAAAGATACGAATGCATGTGCAACAAAGGGGGCCTGTAAGATTAGTTATAGTTTGAAACTTGCTAAGATGACAAACTAAACAACAAAACTAACAGATGAACATACAAACTTAAATTTCTTTAACATATCCCTCCTGTTTATCAAGTTTCAAATCTCATCATCAAAGGCTGTCGCTTGAGGGGGGAGAAAAACTACCCAAAAACTCAAAAATTCTTGGAGAAAAGGGTAGAAACCCATGCCCCGAACGAGAAGCCCAAAAAAATAATAATTAAAAGATAATAAAGCAAAGCTAATGCAGTTTTTGGTCCAATACATGTATGTACAAAATAAACCCGGAACATCAAACATTCACAACTGCAACTCTTTTCTGTGATGCAAGTTACATGAATCAGTGACCTTGAGCGTTTTTTCAGAGGCTGCAGGTTTTATTTGATGTGCGTGTAGTCAGCAGTCTGCGCCTGTGCAACTCGTCTGCGTTTGACGTTGTCCTGGTCTCGAGGTTGTGTGCTGACCAGGCACAGCCCTGCAAGGAAGTAGATGATGCATCTGGTCGACAGGGCAGTGCCCAGTTGCTGTTCGGCGGCTTGCTCCATCCTTCCGAGAGGGGTGTGTTTGCCACGGAAAACCCTCTTTCCAACTGTGGTCTTTTGTTGGTACATTGGAGTGTACGTGGTGGAGATCCTCTCCAAGGGACTTGCGCCTTCAGCAGGGACCGGAGAAGCTTGCACTGCGACTGATGGTTCCAGCCGCCACGCCCCTCGACCTTTGCTGCCGTCGGGGTCACTGCAATCACCTGATGAGGGCCGTCCCAGCGTTCACTGTCCCAACGAGGTCGTTTCAGCACCTTGAGGAAGAGTTGGTCTCCCACATGGACGTGGTTTATCTGTGGATCAAAACACACTGGCCAGTAATTGTGGTCAAACATGTCTTTCATGTGGACTGGGACAGATGTGCCAGTCGCTGGTGGTTCTGATGAACCTGAGAGTCTATGTGTGAGGCCATATAGGATAAAAAGGGGATAGTGTCCTTCCTTCGGCTGGCACTATCCTCATTGCTGTGATTGAAACACAGTCTGGCCATTGTCTCTTTTTTTTTTCTTTGTCTTGATAAGTCAGTTCCATTCGTGCGTTCCACAAGTCCTGCAGACTGTATGCAAAATGACGCTTTGAGTCAATTTTGCAACAACTGTCCCACTTGTTACAAACATTATTCACAAAATGCATCATTTTCACTTTAAATCACTCTTGAAATTCCAAATGTCAGGATAATTCGATTACACAACACTTTTTCCAACTGTTTTAACATCATCATGTGTTGTTGGAAACAACGTAATCCATTTTGAAAACACATTAATTATAACCAAACAATATTGCAACCCAAACAACTAACACTTTGTCTAAAAAAAAGTTTTTTGTTGAAAAGTCTATATGTGGGAACAATTTCATATCATACTTCCCCCTGTTGACACACATGTGTCACTCATGTTACTCCTCTACTCCTCAGCAATGTTTGCACCTTTTTTCTCCCAATGTGTGCATTCAATTAGTGGTGTATTTTTCCCTGGCGTGAGATCAAATTGTCAAGTTGATTTGCTGCGTGTGTGTGTGTGTGTGTGTGTGTGCATTACCCCTTGCTGCATTGTCAGCGAGGCAGTATTCAATTGTAATCGTTTCATTTTCTGTTCAGAAAATTTTGCATTTACAAATACTTATTTAGACGTGCTTTATGCACAACTTTTCTTTCATCTTTTGTGATTTTTTAAAACGCCGTTTGCCCAATGTCGACAGAACACATAAACATATATCTTGGCAGTCAGTCCAAATTGTAAAATGTTTTTTTAGAAAACATCTTACAATTCTGGATCAGCACAGAAGTTTCTGCTGCTTGTCCTGCACATACAGATTTTAATATCCCTTGAAACTGTGGTAAATTTCGTTGTTGATGTGCGGGTCTGGCTCAGCTCCCCTCCGGACAGGTCGCCAGGCAAGGTTGGCTTGGTGATGGAAAAAACTTCTGACACACACCGGTGGTTGGAAAAAGAGTTTATTGATCTCAGCTGATGTCAGAAGTTCCCAAAAGAAAAAAAGGTCTCTCCCTCTCGCGCCTTCCCTTCTTATAGGGAAGGCAAACAAAGGACATGAATATCTAATTTTCCCTTATTGCATATGCATTTTATCCTGCTGTCTCTTAGCTGACTTTTCAAACAGCCTCTCTGTGCGAGGCACAGATCCCATTTCCAGATGCGACTTCTTGGCGCCAGACCCCTCTTCTGTAAACACCTCGCCGATGACCTCTGTTCAAAGTCCTGACCTTTCGTACCTGATGTTTGGGGCCCGCTGCCACTCAAAGCTGTAACTTAATACTAGGGAGCTCCAACCCCAAGAGTTGGTATTCCTAAAAGCAACAATCTCGTCATGGCCATAAAATGGGTTGCACATGTTAGCCCTTGTGAAAATACACTACATATCCCCCCTTCGAGACAAGCCCAGATTGCCTCGACACTTAATTAAGGTAAAACAAAAACGACATCAACATGAATTCAAAAATCTCATTCCAATATTTTATGCCAATCCCATCTCTACAATTTGAAACCCTATTTGACTAGATCCTAAATGATGCTCAAGGCATGTTACTTTAAGGTTAACTTTAGACTAGGAAAAACTACATCTAATAAGGCCAAATCACTCCCTGATGGCACCCTAACACCTCCCACAGGACTACACATAACCGCAGAAATTCAAGAGATCGCATATCAACCGCCCCGATTGCATCAAATTTACCCCTTGACTGGTAATTCTTTTAGCAAACCGACATTGACATTAGGCAAATTTCGATGCAGTCCTTACGGAAGTGTGAGGGAACCACCGAGCCTCCGTCGGAAAAAACCCCCTCGTGTAGAGAGTGGGGAAAAAGAGGGAGGCCCATACTAACCAACAAACAATGTTTACAGATTGCCACAAATACAAAGGCCATGAACATGAAAACGGGTATATAGGCGTCATATGACATGCTGAAGCACCACAGGTATAAGTGAAAGAATAATAATGCAGCAAATACAATTGATATCAAAACACAGTAAACATGTTCTACAGTGCCGCCCCTCCTGTGTGTGTAGTTGTGTGTGTGCGTGTGCGCAGTTCATTGCACTGATAGAGAAATGCGCCAACAGGACACCACTGCCCAGGGCCCGCAGTCCATATTCATCGTCCTTTCAGCAACGTTTACAGTCCCGATAACCGTTTGCGGAACCCCAGAACAGCTCCGTAGTGTCCTGTAACAGTAAAAACATCTGCCAGTAGAGTGCAATGACAATAGACACAACTCATCCGCGTCACATGTGAAGAACACCGCACTCGACAAAGACGGTCATGTTCAAAGTACGACCGCGGATTGAAATAAATGGACCCATTCTGCCAATGATATCCGAACGCATAAGGCTAACGCTACGACCGCAACAAACTAACCGTACATCCCCTTTGACCCCCCATGGATCCCATCCAACCTCGCAGCCATATTCAGGACATGACTGCCTCAGTCGGGCGACACTGTAGGAGTAACAAAATAAAACAAAAATCGATAAAACATATCTAAGATAACAATACATGCAAAGGAAAAAGAACCAAGAATTACACGCAGGGGTATTCTTCACGAGGATACACATCGACCAAATGACCATCTTCCATATCCCCTGAGTAATTATCAGTCTTAACAGTCATTACAGGCATCTGAGTTTGGTTCCCCGGCAGCACAACCCCCACCCATTTTAAAATCATGGCCTTGGCGAAGGTCAATAACACGGTACAAAAACAGAAAAGCACGCACAGTGTCACGATGAGCGCAGCCACCAACTGAGCCACGATCGCGCCCACAGGTCCCAATTTATCCTGCAACCAGTTATTGGCAGACCAGCCAGACACCTCGGTGGGGCCGAACGCATCCCTAATGACCCGCAAAGCATCAACAACACTCGTAATGTTATCGGAGGTGTCCGGGATTAGAGTGTAACATGCATCTCCCGTCAGATTCAAAGTCACGCATAACCCCCCTTGTCTAGCCAAAATATAGTCAAGTGCCATATCATGTTTCAGTAACGTCAGCCTATGGCTTTTTTGGGTACTTGACAAATATTCAAACCCCCGTATAGTCTCGTTAGCAAATCCCTGGAGAGTGTAGGTAATGTTATCAATGTGGTCTGCCAGAAAGGTGACGCCATACCAGGGAAGAAGACCTATCCCCCATTTTTCGCCCAGGCTAATCCTCCAATGGTATGCTGCTAACTTATGGAATTGTGCCATTTCTCTTTTCCCTCTACCCGAACGAGCATTGGGTTGAACCCCTTTTTTAATTGTCACCGCCTCATACGGGAGCTTCAGTGTTGCTGAATAGCAACATCCGACCCAACCGTAAGGTAAAAACAAGTATGCTTTGTTACCGCAGACCCACCAAATGTCTCTAAAATTACCTATGGTTCTATTACTAGGAACTGTCCGATTTGCCACCAACACCGTTTCGCTTTGACGACCGTCAAATGATCTGAATGTAACTGGATATTTACGAAGTCTGTCACCCCCAGGTTGCGCCTTGAACTGCATAAAATAAATATCACAGGTAGCTACTCCCATAAACACTCCTCTACCTCCGTGCGTAACATTAGAGCAAAAACAGTAGTGTACCCGCACAGGGGCCACCTGCATTGCGTCGGGGACAGCCGTACGAATGTCCTCATGTTCATCAAGCAAGTTTAAGTACGGGAGATCGCCCAACCAAGCACATTCGCCTCTCGGCCGAAATATGGCTCGAGAAGATTCTTCATCGTCTGGAGATTTCTCAGACTGTTCGTACACCAACCACAATAACAGGCGATATTGACAGCCGCTCGCCACTGGGACTGGGATGGACTCAAAGACAGAAAACAATGTGCTTGGCGTCTGAACCTTAACTACACAGGGGCCCTTCACAGTCTTTGATTGTCTAATTGAGTGTGTCAGTTGTTGATACCACATGTTTCGATTCGCCCACAAGTCGGGGCCTTGTAATGCCACGGAATCAAACCCATATGCCTTCCATTTCGCTTCTCGTCTCGACAAGGCCCGCAAATTGTTCCGCACCTCCGTAGGTGACCAGTCGGATTCAGAAAAGTAATCGACTTCGGTTGCAGGGAGTCGCTGTTGTTCCAGCGACTCCAATTTTTTCATTAACATTTCAGGTTGCGCAGACAACCCTATTGTCTCATTATCCGAAAATGTTACATAGGTAACAGATGGATCAGACACCTTGGGACCCGGTCTTCTCCCGTTAGGGAAGAGACTGGATCCTGGCAGTGGCTCCTTTTTGTTACGATTTGCCCTCCTCTCGGCTAATAATACTAAGTACATCATGTAGCTAGGTGCTCCCCGATTTGGGCCACTCACAGCCTTTTCTAGATCATATTCAAAGCAGGAGCATTTATATTGTCCCCAATTTTCCCCTCGTATTTTTTGTATCATCAAAGCACAGTCCCCCGTAACATCGAACCGCCTGTATGTGCTAAACCACAAAACATTGTTAGTCCGGGTCATTTTAGCCAAATCGAGAAGTGTCCCATTATTATCTTCCCATTGTGCTAGAAGGTTACATGACACTCTTTTATCTTGATTACAATAGCACGGCAGCAAGATGGAATTTCCCAAAGACCCCTCAATCGTAACTAATGTAACGTTTTGGTTTAACCTTGCGTCGGACTGGTCTGCTATATCTTGGTCCTGTTCCGGTGTTTCCCCTGCTGTTGCCTGGTTCCACGAGGTTATGTTCGGGCGAGCGGCTCTCACTTGTTCTGGGAGCGCAGCGGAAGTCAACCTCTCGGAACCGTCTTTCATCGCTTTCGTTGGCTGCGACATCACTGGCTTTACCATGAGCAAGTAACTCATGCTCATCGCCAGACCTAACATGGTCATTTTTGTCCCGATTTTTCTCTTGTATCTGCTCCAGGGCCTGTTCGTCACCTTTGGGGTGTCCTGGGGCTGTATCCTCGCAACCCTGTCTTTGAGTTGTCTCATCTTTCGGTGCTTTGACACAGTGGGACAGATGATACCAGGTTGGTGATCCTTTTACCTGTACTGCAGTGCCTGTACAGCGGACCACTTCGAACGGCCCCTGTCGCCGTTCGTTGAACCACTTTCGCCGAAACACCTTCACAAACACCTTGTCTCCCGGGTGTACTGTGTCCTTATTGTTCGCCTCGAGTCTTTCTTGAGCTTCTTCTTGCTTCTGCCTGTTAAAAACATATGTGGAAATGTTCCTATGTATCGACGTCAAATGTTTGACATACGTTTTCATCTCGTCCTCCAACACTGACAGACTTGGGGCTTTCCCACTTGTACGCAAGCATGGGGAGGGCATGCGTCTGCCTGTTACTAATTCATGTGGTGTTAGATGTAAATCGCGGAGTTCACTTGATCTGCATGCTAGCAGCGCAAGCGGAAGCGCTGCTACCCAATTTAAACCCGTATGCTGGCAAATTTTGACGATCCGATTTTTTAAAATGCCATTCATTTTTTCGCAAATGCCTTGGCTCTGTGGGTGATACACCGCTCCAAGCCGCTGTTTAATCCCTAATTTTTGCAAAATGATTTTGACTGTTTTATCCACGAACTCTTTCCCATTGTCTGACGATATCCGATCCGGAAGTCCCCACCTGCTAATGACTTCTCGACACAAAAACTTGGCGACAGACTGAGCATCTTTCCGTTTTGTTGGGCACGCTTCGGGCCACCGTGAAAACCTGTCGACCACAACCAACATGTATCGTTTTCCCTCGACTGGTTTTATCATGTCGACGAAATCCACGACTAGTTCTCGCATAGGACCATTCGGGGTTGGAACATAACCCGGCGGGGTTGGCACCCCTCTCCTCACATTATTTTTTAGGCATATGGCGCATCTCCCTATCATGTGATCGATTTGTTCGAGCAGATATGGAGCCCAAAAGCCATATTCTTTTGTGATTTTTCGCTTCACTTCCCCCCTAGACACATGGGCCATCCCATGTGCCTCCTGAATCAACAAGCCCAACAAATCAGGAGGGGCCACCATCAACCCCTCGTGATTTCTCCATAGGCCGGTCGGGTCTTGACACGCCCCCCTTTCTAACCACAATTGCTGATGCATGGGTCTTGCCGCCTCCTGTATCAAGATCACATCTTTTAGTGTAACCTTCTCCTCAAGGGCGATATCATGAGTGACCAACAGAACTTTGTCTGCGCCATTTACTTTTGTCACAGCTCGAGCTGCTTCGTCGGCCACCTTGTTGCCTTGTGTGACCTTTGACGAATCTGATCTATGCGCGGCACACTTCGCAATCGCTATTTTGGTAGGCTTCATCATAGCTTCCAACAATTTCATTATTTGTGCATGGTGCTGGATGGAGGAGCCATCAGCTCTCTTGAACCCGCGATTCCTCCATACAGCCCCAAACAGGTGACACACGCTATGTGCGTATGCCGAATCAGTATAGATTGTTACCTTCTTCCCTTCTGCCAGCGAGCATGCTTCTGTCAACCCCACCAGCTCAGCCAATTGAGCTGAGGCGGGCTGTGGTATCATTTCAGCCTTGATCACCACAAAATCCGAACCCTGTAACTGTACCACCGCGTACCCTGCATACAAGGACGCTCCACTCCGGTAACAGGAGCCATCCGTCCACAATTCCAGCTCTGCTTCCTGCAATGGGAGCGCTTGCAAATCTGATCGCAACCTAGAGTACCTTTCGGCCTCGTGTATGCAGTCGTGAGGTTCCCCATCCTCTGAGGTCGGCAAAAGAGCGGCTGGATTAACAGTGGTACACCTTGCCAGAATGACGTCCTCCTGCTCCAATAGCCTGTAGTAGTCTCGGAGCCTGGACTCTGTCAAGGTGTATTTTCCATGATTTAGGAGGGTCCTAAGACTATGATGTGTAAGAATCGTCACGGGATAGCCCATCGTGATGTATGAAGCTTTTTCATACATCAGATAGACGCCCACCATCGCCCTGTAACAGGGTGGCAGCCCCATCTCCACCTCAGAGTAGGCAGTCGAATAATAGGCCACAGGTTGGGGCCCGGATCCCATGCCTGTAGGCTGACAAAGAACTGCACATGCAAACCTACCCCCGGTCGACGTGGAAACATACAAGGCAAACTTCTGGGAATAGTCAGGCAATGTTAACGCAGGGGCCGCCTGTAATTTTTGTTTCACTGTTTCAAATGCTACCAATCCATCCGTTGTCCAATTCAAATTTGCATGCAACTTATCATTGCCTGAGTTTTTAATCATGGCCCTTAACGGTCCCACCAATTTGGCATAGTCTTCGACCCATGCTGATGAATAGCCTGCTATTCCCAAAAACATCAACATTTCTCGGACTGTTCTTGGTTTTGGGGCTTTTCGTATAGCCTCCACATGGCCGTCCGAAATGCTTCTGTGGCCGTGTGTGATTTTTTGACCCAAATAGGTAACCTGAGTTTGACAATACTGTAACTTTTTCTGAGAAACCTTATGCCCCTTTTCGGCCAAGAGTTGCAACAATTTGATTGAATCTTTATGGCAAATATTGACATCAGGTGCACAGACAATAATATCATCCACATATTGAATAACCGTGCTTTGCAAAAGTTGTCCCAGCCCTTCGAGGTCGTCTTTCAAGACTTTATTGAACACGTGTGGGCTATGTTTGTATCCCATAGGCAGTCTCTGATATTGATAGGACTGTCCCTGATACGTGAAACCGAACAGTCCCTGGGATTCACTGCTGAGCGGGATGCTGAAAAAAGCACCACACAAGTCCAACACCGTGAAATAAGCCGCCTCAGGAGGCACTTGGGCCAACAGAGTGTGAGGGTCTGGCACGTCGGCAACGTAGTCTGTCACTACTTCATTCACTGCACGAAGGTCATGAACCAGGCGATGGGAACCATCATGTTTTTTCAAAGGGAGTATTGGTGTATTGCTCACTGGGGTCTGGGTTATATTCAAAACCCCGGCCTCCAGCAGTCCTTTTATCTGTGGCTCGATCCCTTGGACCGCCTCCTCCTTCAGCGGGTATTGTGTTTTCCAAGGAGGCTTACAGCCAGGACGGAGATCGGCTCTCACAGGCTGCGCTGATTTCACGAGTCCGATATCAGTGCTATGACGTGACCACAGACATTCAGGTACTCGTCGCATCATATCTTCCATCAATGAGTCTGTCGTCATGCTACAGATTGACTCGTGTGTCATCCGCACTACCTGTGGGCGTCCATGCCCTTGGGAGGAGACCAAGATTTTCAAGAATCGTCGATCTTCGCTTATCCAAAGAGAGTTGTTTTCTTTCAAGGGGGAAAAGGCCGTGCCCTCTGCCTCCAGCATCATTTCTCCTATATGTTTCTGTTCATAGTTATCTCCGATCCTCAAGGTGACGTGCGGGGTGCTGTCCTTGATTTTGAATTCCTTGTCGAGATATTCGTCTCCCTGTATCCTCATGGCTGCTCCCTGTGGTCCTAGAACAATGCATGTAGTCGCCAAAGGTATCTTAGCGGACTGTCGACCCAGCCATTCTTCTGCTTGTGCCAGCGCATCATCCTTGAAGTATTGCAACGTGCAGTGGTAAGGATAATCGGGTAGTCGTGCTCCCGGCATGTTGGCTGAGATGAACTTCTCCCAGTTCGTATATGGCTCGAGTAACACTGGGCTGAGGTCGCCGATCCAGAAGACGGTGGACGTGATGTCTTCGGGACTCATCAACATTTGTCTACCCGCGTCGCACGAGAGCTCAACAGTGCAGCCACCGGGTGTGCACTTTATTGTGCAGTTCAGTCTACAGAGTGCATCCCTTCCGAGAAGGGCGACAGGAGTATGTTCAGCCACCAGAATTGGCAGCCTAATAGTTCGATCTTTACAGCAGAGCTTGACTGGTCTTGTGGCGGGAATCAGCTGTTTTACTCCCTCGAACCCTACTGTCCTCACAAACATGCCGGACATGGGGAGATGTGTAGCGTCTTTGGGCCGGACACAAGTGAAAGCAGCTCCACTGTCAACCATAACTGTCAATGGTTGATCATTCACTTCCACTGTTATTGTTGGTTCTTGTTCCGGGCCCGACACTACCAGCTGACATCCCCCCTTAGGATTCTCTGGGCACCCCTAAAACCCCGGCTCCGGCCCCCTTAAGGGGTTCATGGGGCCCTGAATTGGTCGGAATTGTCCCTTGTATCCTCCTCTAAATCCTCTCCTAGAATTATTTCCCCTCATCATAGTACAGTTGCGAGCTATATGGCCCTGTTCACCACATTCAAAACAGGCTGTGGCCCACGGTTGGACTTGGGCCCTGAATCTGTGGTTTCCCCCCCTTCCTCTCGTTTCTCTGTCTGTTCTTCCCCAAGTTTGGCCTTGTCCATAAGCTTGTGCGGGAAACGAATTAGGCGGGACATTAGTTAATGTTTGAGGTGGTGGGCCTGGAGGTGTTGGCAGCTGCTGTGGACTTGGTAGAGGTTGGGCCTGCAAAACAACAGCTTGCTTTCTTTCTTTCTTACCCTCCGTGAGCTGGAAGTGGTTGAGTTTTCTTACAACCTCCTGGTCCTGCTCTTTTTGAGCCAGCTCCTTCTTTCTTATGAAGTCCACTTGGTGGGCTATATGATCGCAATACACAGTCTTCGTCATATTTACAAGTCCCACTACCTCCGCCAATTTGCTTCTTACAGGCAGAGGTAAGCCTCCCTGAATCTTTGCTCTCAGGATAGATCTTTCCATTGGCGTGGTGTCGGGGTCGTTTCCTGTGATAAGTCTCCAAGTCTGATGTGCCCTGTCTACATATGCGCGCGGGTTTTCATCTTGTCCCAGAGGCTCAATTGTAATATTATCGGGATTTACATTTGTAGGATATGTGCTTTTCAGTGCTCCCCACATCCGGCCTCGGACTGCAGTAAACAGTTCAGAGTCGTATGCCGAGGTCGTTGCATAGCGGTTCAGCCCCGCCTTCTCTAAAATGTCCTTCATTGCATGAACCCCTTGAACGTTAGCCAAGAGTTTCTTTATGTCGCCTACTGCAAACTGCGTGCCCATCATACATTCTTCCAACTTGGATATCCACGGGTATGCGCCATCTTGAAGGGGGGGCAACTTCTCTAGGATGGCTGACATATCGGAGTTCTGCCAAGGCTTATATTCCAGCTGTTGACCTCGCACCACGACTGGGAGAATCTTGCTTGTTCCCATAGAGGCTCTTCCACCATCTCGTGGGCTAAGAGACAATTTAGACCCACCTTTAATTAATTCATTTTCAGTAATGTCCAAGTTTCGCAACTGATCTTTCAGTTCCCTCCGTCCCTCTGGTTCTGTGCTCCACTCCAACTCCTCCAGGCATTTGTTCTTTCTGTTTTCGATGTCCTTCAAAGCTGTCTTCCTCCAGCTTTCAGCACGTATAGGTGTGGACCGCATCGTAGGGATAGGGGTCCCATTCCTCCATTCCGCATCACTGTCTTCACTTTCGCTCCCCTCAGTGCTGGAGTCCCTGGTTTTCCTTGATTTTGGTGGTGTGCATCCTTTTTTCTCTGCCTTAATCAGAATGCTTTTAATTGCAGGGTCGTATCCACCCGCGGCCCCTTCTGTGTCACTTTGACTGTCATACATAGGCTTCCTCCTTGTTGACTTTTGCTCGTTCCGTTTAACGACTCGGGATTTGCTTTTCTTGCTCTGTGGTCTCGGGTTCATAACAATCGTGGTTTTAGCCTCCCCCGTTTCGATGATATCTTCGTCGTCATTTTCTATTTGATAACTACCTTCTTGGTTGATTACAGGCAGTTGAGGATAAACATTTTCATATTTTGGTTTCACCTCATACGGTGGGGGACTCTGAACCGGTGACCTATGTGAAAAAGGAGTTTTAACTTTAGCCATTAAATTCTTGGCTGCATCCAAATTCTTCAATACTTCCTCTGCAATTTTGTCTTTTTTGTCTTTAGCTTCCTGTTCCAGCTTCCTCCCCTCTTTGTCAAATATTCCCAGTACTCCTAATTCCCTTTTTCTCTTTTCCTTTCTTTTCTCCCCTTTTTTTCCTTTTTTCTGTTCTGCCTTGTATGTAGCTATAAGTACTCTGATGGTATCAATCACCTCCTGGTTAAAAGTCCCCTCCACCGGCCATGGTCTATCAATATCTGGCCATCTTTTGTTCCATTTTTTTGACATATTTGGAACCCCCTTGATGAGAGGGTTGTTTCTTAAGACCACATCAATGGGGGTGGTTACTGTTGAAAGGATTGGGCTTTTATCCGCCATCCTCCCCTTTTTTTTATTTTTTTTTTTTTTATTTTTTTTTATTTTTTTATTTATTTTTTTTCTAAGCCTCAATTCACAATTCTAGGCTGTTCAGATCCACCCCTTGAGATTTTTTTTTTTTTTTTTTTTTTTTTCAATATATGATTCTAATTGGGAGACAACGTCCTCCTTTCACCCGAACCTTGCCTTCACCGCAATGTCGCCTTATGTAAAACAGTCAACCGGCATAAAGTACCAGCGTCTAATTTGCCAACCTCAAAGGAAACCCCGCGGCCCCACACATTGCGCCCGTCCTTGCACGCAGCTCGCGAACACGTCAAAAATTATTTTACTTTATCTATTCATTTACTTATTTGTTTAATTATTATTATAATTTAATTTTATTTATTTATTTCTTTTCAATTTTCATTTTTTTCCTTAATTGATTAATTAATTAATTAAATGTTCAGTCTGACGTCAATATTCTCAACCCTAATTATGTGTCATCATCATACATGCAGGTGTGGACATATGGTGCAAGAGTTTGTTTACAAAATCACACTGGCCTTGATTATCGCAGTGGAGTGATTCACAAAGCCCTTCCCAGTGGCGGTGAGGGTGGGGGGTTTGAAGGATCAGCGGGTGCCTTCTCTTCTTCTTGGGGATGGTGTACGTCACCACCGTCTCGGATTTGTATGCAAAAAGGAAGCTCAGAGTTAAAGGGAGTTCAAGACAGTCTAGCACTTAGAGTTTTTTTTTTTTTTTTTTTTCACGAGACACTCGCCCCTACTATTCATTATTCCCTCATTCAGTATGTAAATTGCTCGTCTTCTTACTGGACGCCCTTGTGTGCAAGCCTATCCTATACGCTCACGGCAGACAGAAGGGGGGACGGACCGCCTCGCTGTTCATTCGCCAATCACGCGGCCCCCGGGCACCCAAGTTGCCAGGGGTTACACACCCTACCAAAGGCTCCAGTTTAGCGGCCCTTCTTCCTGCCGATTTACGGGCAGGCAATCTCAAGCCGACTAACCTCTTCTATCCCCTAAACTTCCCGCTCTTTCAAATTCACTCACGCTTTCCTTCTTGCATCGACTCAACCTACTTTGCCTCTCAATCATCTTCTAGTTACATCCAGTGCAATCCTTGCAAGGGATGCAAGCTCGCCCCGCCCAATACTAAATGAGCGATGCACCCGTCTCCCAAGTCTGACCCTCGCTCCGCGCGACCATTGTGTCCGCTCACGGGGGAGTCGACCGACGCGGATTCGGTGCAGGTTGGCCACCCCCACAACGAGCACGTCAGCCGACTGTGTCTCCCGCAAGCACGACACTCAGGCACGCAAGGAACTCCGATCGTGTCCCGGCCATCCAGTGCGCGCTCAGGGTGCGGGCGTAAAACATTAGGCGCACTCGCCCCCCCCCGGCAAGGATCCCAGGATGAAACATACCTCTCAACCTCCCGCTGCTCATACTCTTAGAGCCCTTTTGTTTTGATCGCTATGGATAATCCCAGCGCACTATATCTATCACACTGATCACAATTTAGACTTTATTTACCAGTTTGTCACTACTCGCCCTACAGCCCACATAACTTCAGACTATTCGACTTCTTGTTATCCTCCTGGCTATTTTTCGGTATCACAACACTCGTCCTCCTGTGTGATGGAATCGGAGGCGTTCCATCATTTTTGGACATACGGACAGACGTACACGGACATAGACAAACATACACACACGGGCCCGCAACATAGAGCACTCAGTTGTTCACAAAAAGGACGATCACAAACATGAATACATCAACGACACAAACTATTTCGTTATTGACCCGACGCGCTCCTCGTTTTGACGGCTTTCTCTCGCGGCGATCACATGTACACAACCCTCTACGGTTGTCAGCCAACGGCCACGCGTGCACGCGCAGCACCCGGACGTGTGTGCGTTTTGGATTTTCTATATGAAGTCATTTTGTCATCCCTACTTTCTTCATCCTAATATCAATATTATCACATTATAGTTAATGTTATTATCGACATGTCTCTATTAATTTTCGAAGCGCTTGTCTATCGTTCTCATTACTTCTGCAGACTTTCAAACATTTCAATTGTGTGCACACATCATTCATATACTGGTATACCATTATTAAACCCCCTAATTAGGCCTAATTTCCACGTACCCATATCACTTCATAAACCCCTGCGTACATCCTATGCCAAACGTGGACCGCAGCCAGGTTCTTGATTTTGCGTGGCCTTGACCAGAGCGCATTTGATCACCGGATATGTCTCAAACAGCGGAATCGAACCGGCTTGACAAGGAACATCCGTAACATATCGATCACGACGACAGCTCCTGGCTCCGCGCCGTCAACACTGAAGTGCGTCTCGTGCCTCAAATGCGCTCCATGCCTCGCTTGCCCAAACGATACGTGATAGCGCGCGTCTCTACTTCTGTTCGGATTTCTCACATGCCAAACTGTCCGAACTTCTCATCTCATCATCTCTTCTATTTCATATCTTCTCTTCTTATCTCATTAGTGGTCTTTTCAGCTCATAATTTCCTGCAAAAATTTACACCCTGGCCAGGGTCTGTACTCAAACTAAGCCTTTCACGACTATATAATCCATAGTTCGCTTCTTAGCTTTTCAACAGCAGTCTCGGAGCTATCCACTTCTTGTTTCTCATCTCTTTGACCACTCCCGCACAAGTCTCTTTACTTAGTTTCTTTCATCATTTTTTTTTTTTTTTTTATACTTTCCTAATGTTATTGCATAGTGGGTTACTTCGTGTCCCCTCACTAAGGCTCCATTTACTTAGTTTATTTCATCATTTTTTTTATACTTTCCTAATGTTATTGCATAGTGGGTTACTTCGTGTCCCCTCACTAAGGCTCCATTTACTTAGTTTATTTCATCATTTTTTTTATACTTTCCTAATGTTATTGCATAGTGGGTTACTTCGTGTCCCCTCACTAAGGCTCCATTTACTTAGTTTATTTCATCATTTTTTTTATACTTTCCTAATGTTATTGCATAGTGGGTTACTTCGTGTCCCCTCACTAAGGCTCCATTTACTTAGTTTCTTTCATCAGTTTTTTTTTTATACTTTTTCTAATGTTCTTGCATAGTGCGGTTATTTTGACCTTTTCTCATGTCTTAATCCTTCCAACGGCCTTTCCTACTCCAAAAACCAAGACATAGGGACAGCATTTTCCATGACCAACCAACCAGCAGACCCACACGCACAAGCTCTCTTTAACTGCCCCAGAACCCCCGACCGCTCAGACACAGGCGCCCAACATCCATTGTGAGTAAAAGCATCTCACCTCAAGTTCAGCCGGCCGGCTGTTGAACGCCTGCACCCCAGCACCCGGAGGCCCTCGCTGGAGCACGAATCCTGTTCGTGACGCCAAAATGTGGTAAATTTCGTTGTTGATGTGCGGGTCTGGCTCAGCTCCCCTCCGGACAGGTCGCCAGGCAAGGTTGGCTTGGTGATGGAAAAAACTTCTGACACACACCGGTGGTTGGAAAAAGAGTTTATTGATCTCAGCTGATGTCAGAAGTTCCCAAAAGAAAAAAAGGTCTCTCCCTCTCGCGCCTTCCCTTCTTATAGGGAAGGCAAACAAAGGACATGAATATCTAATTTTCCCTTATTGCATATGCATTTTATCCTGCTGTCTCTTAGCTGACTTTTCAAACAGCCTCTCTGTGCGAGGCACAGATCCCATTTCCAGATGCGACTTCTTGGCGCCAGACCCCTCTTCTGTAAACACCTCGCCGATGACCTCTGTTCAAAGTCCTGACCTTTCGTACCTGATGTTTGGGGCCCGCTGCCACTCAAAGCTGTAACTTAATACTAGGGAGCTCCAACCCCAAGAGTTGGTATTCCTAAAAGCAACAATCTCGTCATGGCCATAAAATGGGTTGCACATGTTAGCCCTTGTGAAAATACACTACAAAACAAAATGCTTTGTTAAAAAAAAAATTCCCACCCCTTTGCGGCCGTCAAAAAACTGTCTCTCCAGTCGGGAGAAAGGTGTCCAAGAGGTCAGGTCGCTGTTTGGTGGTAATTTGGACTCGGCTTCCACAGTCGTGTGGTGTGCCTTCTACTGGTGCGGGAAAAAGTGACGCTGGGCTGAGCGCACCTTATCAGTGTAATGTGACAATTAGGTCGCCGTGCAATGTGAATGTGGTGGGTGAAGGCTGCTTGATCCAATTGTTGTGACTAATATGCAAGTGATTTCATGAGCCCTGCGCGTCTGCAGCCACACAAGGTCATGAAACCATTTTTTGCAGTCACTGTTTGCTCAAATGGCTCATAGTAATTTGGTAGTGCTAATACATCTTAATCAATGAGTTCACACTTGACAAGTTCAAAAGCTTGTCAACCTCAAGTGTTCAAACATTTTTTTTTTCCTCAAATGTCATTGGCTTGTCATAAATGATGTCCAGCAATAGTCGTGTGATTTCTAAGTACTTTGCAATCCATGCCTGGCAATAATTGCGTACACCTATAAGGGACATCATTTACTTCTTTGTTATTGGTTTTAGGGCTCGGGCAACGCCTTCTTTTTGCTTGTCACCAAAAATGCGCCCCTTTTCAGTCAAAATGCGGCCTAAATATGTGACTTCCTTTTTTAACAGCTGCATCTCATCGGTTCAGTTTGATGACGCATTAAGTAATTCTCGAGGTCAAACATATGTTTAATATCTTCCTCAATGTCCTCACTGTTGTCACTGTCAGAGGGGGAATCCAGAGGTTTGGACATCAACTCGCAGTCCGAAGCCCCACTGGGGTCCCGGCCTAGTCATTCATTTTCCCAATCGTACACTTCCTTAAAACAAGTTCTCAAACCCTTCATTCATTATGTAAATTACTCGTCTTCTCCTTGGCCGCCCTCGTGTGCAAGCCTATCCTAGACGCTCACAGCAGAAAAAGAAGGGAGGGGGGGGGGCCTCACTGTTCATACGCCAATCACGCGGTCCCCAGGCAACCAAGCTGCCAGGGGTTACGCCCCCTACCAAAGGCTCCAGTTTACTGGCCACTCCTCCCTGCCAATTTACGAGCAGGCAATCTCAAGCCAATGGCAACAGCTCCTTCCCCCTAAACTTTCCGCTCGTTCCAATTCACTTACGCTTTCCTTCTGGCATCTGCCCAACCTACTTTACCTCTCAGTCATCTCCAACTCCCTCTTAACTTTCCGCTCATCCTATTTCACTTACGCTTTTCCTTCTCAACCTACCTTGCCTCTCAGTTAGAGAACCAAATTCTGCCCCCGCACCTCAGGTTTGACACCACTTAAAATTCAAAATCAGGAAACACCTATGCTTTTGCAAAGATTCCTCATGTTCACTTTCAAAACCTTCATTCCATCTTTCATAACACCTACTTCTCTCTTTCAATTCATGCAACCAACTCAGTGTCTTACATCCCTCAACCACATAGGTTCTCATTCTGTTACTCTATACAGTTTTCCACTTGCAAATCTGCCTATGACACCTTTCTCACTTGCCCTATCATTTGGACTTCATCAATCCTTTCTATGGAACATTAATTGTTCCTTTCCCTTTTCTACACATTCTTTTTCTTTCTTTACACATTCCTTTTCTTTTCTTATTAACTTCCAATCTCTACACTGCAAAGTTTCCCTGGACTTTACTATACTACCCAATACCCCAATTTTAGAAAATTGGACCAGTTTGTCAACACCTAGGGTGTTCTAAAAACTGGTTTCTCATCAGTAGGACAGCAACTCAATTTTCCTGTTGTGGCAATTCTCACTTCAACTTTTTCAGGTGGAGATTTCTTGTCTATTACATCCACAACAGTCTGCTGTTTATAATCCTACTGTATTACATGGGATAAAATACCAAGTGGTATTAGTAATCCCCAATCGCACACACTCCAGCTCACTGACTCAACCCCCACCCTTTCTCTTCTTTGTTCTCACACACACACATAGTCAGACTCAGACATATACACGGGCCCACAAAACAACACACACAGTTCTCAACATTGAACAGCTACAAACGAGAAGCTAATCAATATTTTTCAATTTCAACTAACCTACATTTTTCCTTTATTTCAAATTCGGAAAGTTGACAGTTAACTTCCTTCATCAATTCTGCCGCCATTTCTGACAGTCTTAATTGTTATGGTGTCTAGTTATGGTTCCTCAGTGTTGAGAAAAATTCAAATTGCCTGACTTTGGGTTGAATACCAAGCTTCTACTCCCAATTTGGAGCGGGTATTCCTGGGTGTTTTTACTCACAACCCTCGGTCAGTTTTAGATTTCTCAAACGTTGGACATTCATACAATACACATACACACTCACAGATTGATCAGTTCTGTGTCTGTGAAAATAGATAAACTATTTTCGTCTTCTATAAATAACAAACGTTGTACTATCACTTCCAAATATAGTAATAATTACATCTGTACTCTACCAGAAATAAGGACCCCTAAATCTGTCTTCCAGAAAAAACAACAGTTAATTCTGTACTATCCGAGCAGATATAATCAACTACACTTGTACTCTCTACCAGACAAGGAATGCCTTAATCTGCCTTCCAGAATAAACAACAGTTAATTCTGTACTGTCCGAGTCTTCCAACAAGTCTTCCAAAATAGCAAAGTTAAATCTGTATTTCTTCCAGAAAATAGCTAAGCTAAGATGTACTATCTCTTCGGGTAAAGGAACTCCCTGAAACCCTACTATCCTTCAAAAACCCAAAAAAGTTTTTTACTATCTGTTGTATACAACCACTGACCTGTGACAATCTCTCCGCTGGTCGAGACACTCGCGGTTCATGGATGAAGTCTGTGTTCTCTCCGGTGGAGGATGGCCGAGGACCGGCCTCCTGGAAGAGAGGACTTTTCACGATGGCGCCGTTTTCAGTCGTCGTCAATCGTCCACCGCAGATCACACGTTTTCATCCGGCATTCGAAGGACCAAGTAATGTTAAGGATGTTTCTATCAAAACAAGCCTGAACAAATGAATCAACCAGCCAAGATTGTCTGTCATTTCCGCGCGGGGCAGCCCTCGAACTCCGAGGCGAAGCCAGCGTGTTCGACTGCACACATGGTTTTTATTTGCATCAGCATAAGCAATTTGAATATGCAATACATACAGAATGGAAAACTTGACATTTGACTCCATCCCACTTGCCCACCCTCTTCCTGCCTATTCTAACGGTTTCAGCTTACAAGACACCTTTTGTTCATACTTCTGCTTATTCTAACAGCAAAAGGGAGCATGTTCACTCTGAACTTCATTTGACCTGTGTAGTGTATTTTCACAAGGCTTAACATGTTGAACTTATTTTATGGCCATGACGATATTGTTGCTTTAGAAATACCAAGCCTTGTGTTGGACCTCCCTAAATGCATAAGTTACAGCCTTAAGAGGCCTCGGGCCCCAACATTATCTACGAAGGGTTAAAGAGGTCATCAACACCCCAAGGGAGGTGTTTACAGAAAAGGGTTCTGGCGTTGGGGAGTCACATTCGCGATGAGGCCGTACCTGGCACCCGTAGCTGTCGAAAGTTTAATTAGAGGCCAGAAAGATACGAATGCATGTGCAACAAAGGGGGCCTGTAAGATTAGTTATAGTTTGAAACTTGCTAAGATGACAAACTAAACAACAAAACTAACAGATGAACATACAAACTTAAATTTCTTTAACACTTCCCCGGGCACGGGCGGTGCCAAGCGGCCCCTAAGTTTAACCAAATGGAAGCTCCGGAGGAGGAGGGCATGCTCGCGTCACAGTAAGCCGAAGAGGAGCACCTTCCCCGGGCACGGGCGGTTCCAAGCGGCCCCTAAGTTTAACCGAATGGAAGCTCCGGAGGAGGAGGGCATGCTCGCGTCACAGTAAGCCGAAGAGGAGCACCTTCCCCGGGCACGGGCGGTTCCAAGCGGCCCCTACGTTTAACTGAATGGAAGCTCCGGAGGAGGAGGGCATGCTCGCGTCACAGTAAGCCGAAGAGGAGCACCTTCCCCGGGCACGGGCGGTGCCAAGCGGCCCCTAAGTTTAACCGAATGGAAGTTCCGGAGGTCGGGCGTGTGTCACAGTTAAGCCGAATTGGAGCACCTCTTCCGCCCGGGCACGAGCGGAGCGCGAGGCTGTCCGTTATGAAAGAATAAATAAATAAAGAATGCCACCTTTTTTTCACAGGGCACACCGGACGGCGTACCATCAGGTTAAAGTCGGAGTAATTAAATAAATACAAAAAGAATGGCTGGGGAATAAAAAAATAATAAGTTTTAATAATAATTTGGTTTTTTTGTTATAACATGAATTTCACTCTCTCTCTCTCTCTCTCTCCCCGTATATATATATATATATATATAAATATAAATATTTATATATTTATTATATATATTGTATATTTTTTTTAAGCATTTTTGAAGGTGCGCCGCTACTTCGCGGATTTTCAGTTTTCGCGGGTGGTCTCGGTCCCCATTAACCGCGATAACCGAGGGTTCACTGTACTCCATAAAATTTACAAAAAGCGAGGTGAAACACTCAACCAGGGCTGCTTTTTTGAACATTTCTCGAGGGCCATGGCTAGCCATTTCAAAAAAGCTGCACAACTAACGTATAAAATATTGATAAATTTGCTCTGCCTGATGTGTGTGTCAAGTTTCACGAGTTGTCGTTCATATTTAGAACCTCATAATCAGCGTTGTTTTATTGCCGAACCGTGCAATGCCACTCCCACAACTTTTCACGAAAAAGGATGAATTTCGTATTGTGACATCCTCATGGCCGAAACAGTCCTCCGAGCATATATGAGGGCGACCTTGTTGAGTTGCACGGAGAAAAACATCCAAGAAAATAACTTGTATTAGCTTTTACCAGTTGGTGGCACTACTACTACGATGAAAAATAAGTTGGTAGATGTCTTCAGGGCTGAAGTATCCTCAAATGTGTACAACTTCGAGAAGATAGGATCATCTGAGTCATGTTGCCGGAGCTTTTGTTGCCACAAAGTACAATCGGACTTTTCAGCACCGTAATAGCCACGCCTTTTGCCAAAACGTCACAAACTCGGCAGAGAGTAAGATCATTGTCTTGAGTCTTTTCTGACTAATTTTCAGTCGGATTCGTCAAAAGGGCACCGTGCAGTACGTGAAAATTAAAATAAAAAAAAAATTTTGATTCCACTTGGCGGCGCTGTGTGTATAACAAAATAATAACATTAAGATGTCTTCAGGTCGGGACATTTTATTTACAGGTGAAGGTTTGGATTTTTAGGAGCATGTGCAGGGGAGTTATTAAGCATTCATTTATTTGTATTAGGTTCATTTTGTCTTCTTATTATTGATATTTGACTGATTCATTAAAAGCAGACAATTATGTTTTAGGTAAATTTTTTACCTGACATGTTTCGGCGAGTCTTTCGCCTTCTTCAGAGTGTCGCATGATGGTGTCTTGAGACCCGTCTTTATCAGCTGATGTTCCATGAGGGTGTGACTTACCTGTCAAAAAAATTAAAAATCAGAGCAGTAAAAGAATAAGCACAACATGAACATTACAAATCAGCAATCACTGACCACTGCAAAAGGGAAAACCACATCATGGACCGGGAGAAGGGCAGGGTCATCCGCACCGAAGAGAACAAACAACAGCGCTGGATCAGAGAGGCCATTGAGATCTGCAAGCGAGGCATAAAAACCATGAACAGAGACAAGGGAGCCTTTATCCTCTCGACCACCTGGAGCAGCATCTTGGCGGAGTGAACGGACAGCGGGGGGTGTGACTTGCCTTCATTCTTGTGACAGGTAAGTCACGCCCTCATTGAACATCAGCTGATAAAGACGGGTCACAATACACCATCATGTGACACTCTGAAGAAGGCGAAAGACTTTCGTATTGTGACATCCTCAAGGCCTAAACACTCATCCGGGCAAATATAAGGTAGATTTTGTGAACCTGCCCGGAGAAAAACATCAACGAAAATAATTTGTATTTGTTTTAACCAGTTGGTGGCGCTACCACTGCGATCAAAAATAAGTTGGCAGCCGTCTTCAGGGCCTGAATATCCTCAAATGTGAAAAATTTCGAGAAGATGGATCATCTGAATCATTTTGCAGGAACTTTTGTTGCCACGGAGAATAATCAGACTCTGCGGCACCGCAATAGCCACGCCCTTCGAAGGAAAGTCACAAAAATAGGGATAGCGTAAGATCAATGTCTTGAGTCTTTTCTAGCCAATTTTCAATCGGATTCGTTAAAAGGGCACCGTGCAGTACGTCAAAATGTAAAAAATGATATTGATTGGCGCAAGGTGTATAACAGAATATAAACATATAGATGTCTTCAGGTACCGACTCTATGTACATGTGAAGTTTTGGATTTTTAGCAGCATGTGCATGAGAGTTATTAAGCATTTTGTCCATTGCGGTGAAGGAAATCTTAAGTGAAAACTTCGAAGCCCCGCCCCCGTCATATAGTATTTCGGAAACAAAAGATTTTAGCCCCAGTGTTTGTCCCAGGTCTTAAGATGCTACAGACAGAATTTTAAGGCAATCAGATGAAGCCTTTAGGATCAGGGTGCAAAAGAATGACCCATGTAAACATGCAAAAAAGGGCAAAAGTAGGACTTTCAAAAATTCATAACTCACTTCCTGTTCATATTAGACGTTAAAATATCAAATTTTTCGCCATGCCCGATGAGACTGCCAAGTTTGGTGAGTTTTTGTGCATGTTTCGGGGGTCAAAAATGCGATCGAACAAATCGGAAAAATAATAATAATAATAATTTCAACAAAAACAATAGCGACTTCGCAGCGGTCGCTGCTCAGGCCCTAATAATAATAATAATAATAATAATAAAAGTAATAATATTTTCTACAAAAACAATAGGGACCTCGCAGCCGTCGCAGCTCGGGCCCTAATAACAATTTCTAGAAAAACGATAGGGACATCGCAGCGGTCACTGCTCGGGCCCTAATAATAATAATAATAATAATTTCCACAAAAACAATGGGGACCTCGTAGCGGTTGCTGCTCGGGCCCTAATAATAATTTCTACATAAACAATAGGGACCTCGCCGCGGTCGCTGCTCGGGCCCCAATAATAATTTCTACACAAAGTCCATTGTGGTGACCCGCCCCTTTTAAGTAAATTCAAAATGGCCGACTTCCTGTAAAACCTAGCTCATTGCTCCAAGAGACTTTTTTGTAGGTCTTGGTCTTATACATACAGCGAACCCTCGCTACTTCGCGGTTCACCTTTCGCGGGTTCAGTGCTTCGCGGGTATAAAAAATATTCGGGGGCATTGTAGTTTCGCCGAGCGGCACGACGGGCGCTGGAGCGGTTAGACGGCCGACGTGCGCCGAAGAAGAGCGTGGGCGAAGAGGAGAGTGGACGAAGAAGAGCACGTTCCCCCGGACACGATCGGTGGCGACGTTTCGCGCGGTTCGGACCGTACCAGGGCTCCGGCCGGCGTGCGTGGCAGTTAAGCCGTAGAGGAGCACCGTCCCCGGGCACGGGCGGTGCCAAGCGGCCCCTAAGTTTAACCGAATGGAAGCTCTGGAGGAGGAGGGCATGCTCGCGTCACAGTAAGCCGAAGAGGAGCACCTTCCCCGGGCACGGGCGGTTCCAAGCGGCCCCTAAGTTTAACCAAATGGAAGCTCCGGAGGAGGAGGGCATGCTCGCGTCACAGTAAGCCGAAGAGGAGCACCTTCGCCGGGCACGGGCGGTTCCAAGCGGCCCCTAAGTTTAACCGAATGGAAGCTCCGGAGGAGGCGGGCATGCTCGCGTCACAGTAAGCCGAAGAGGAGCACCTTCCCCGGGCACGGGCGGTGCCAAGCGGCCCCTAAGTTTAACCGAATGGAAGCTCCGGGGGAGGAGGGCGGGCGTGTGTCACAGTTAAGCCGAATTGGAACACCTCTTCCGCCCGGGCACGAACGGAGCGCGAAGCTGTCAGTTATGAATGAATAAATGAATAAATAAATAAATAAATAAAGAATGCCACCTTTCATTTCACAGGGAACACCGGACGGCGTACCAGCAGGTAAAAGTCGGAGTAATTAAATAAATACAAAAAGAATGGCTGGGGAATAAAAAAATAATACGTTTTAATAATAATTTGTTTTTTTTGTTATAACATGAATTTTACTCTCTCTCTCTCTCTCTCTCCCCGTATATATATATACATACATATATATATATACATACATATATATATATATATACATACATATATATATATATATATACATACATATATATATATATATATATATATACATATATACACACACATATATATATATATACACACACATATATATATATATACACATATATATATATAGATACATACATATATATATATATATATACATACATACATATATACATATACATATATACATATACATATATATATATACATATATATATATATATACATACATATATATACATATATATATATATATACATATATACATATATATATATATATACATATATACATATATATATATATATACATATATACATATATATATATATATATATATATATATATATTTATTATATATATTGTATATTTTTTTAAGCATTTTTGAAGGTGCGCCGCTACTTCGCGGATTTTCAGTTTTCGCGGGTGGTCTCTGTCCCCATTAACCGCGATAACCGAGGATTCACTGTACTCCATAAAATTTACAAAAAGCGAGGTGAAACACTCAACCAGGGCTGCTTTTTTTAACATTTCTCGAGGGCCATGGCGAGCCATTTCAAAAAAGCTGCACAACTAACGTATAAAATATTGATAAATTTGCTCGGCCTGATGTGTGTGTAAAGTTTCACGAGTTGTCGTTCATATTTAGAACCTCATAATCAGCGTTGTTTTATTGCCGAACAGTGCAATGCCACTCCCACAACTTTACAAGAAAAAGGACGAATTTCGTATTGTGACATCCTCATGGCCGAAACAGTCATCCGAGCATATATGAGGGCGACCTTGTTGAGTTGCACGGAGAAAAACATCCAAGAAAATAACTTGTATTAGCTTTTACCAGTTGGTGGCGCTACTACTACGATGAAAAATAAGTTGGTAGATGTCTTCAGGGCTGAAGTATCCTCAAATGTGTACAACTTCGAGAAGATAGGATCATCTGAGTCATGTTGCCGGAGCTTTTATTGCCACAGAGTACAATCTGACTTTTCAGCACCGTAATAGCCACGCCTTTTGCCAAAACGTCACAAAATTCGGCAGAGAGTAAGATCATTGTCTTGAGTCTTTTCTGACTAATTTTCAGTCGGATTCGTCAAAAGGGCACCGTGCATAATGTGAAAATTTAAATAAAAACAAATTTTTGATTCCACTTGGCGGCGCTGTGTGTATAACAAAATAATAACATTAAGTTGTCTTCAGGTCGGGACGTTTTATTTACAGGTGAAGGTTTGGATTTTTAGGAGCATGTGCAGGGGAGTTATTAAGCATTCATTTATTTGTATTAGGTTCATTTTGTCTTCTTATTATTGATATTTGACTGATTCATTAAAAGCAGACAATTATGTTTTAGGTTAATTTTTTACCTGACATGTTTCGGCGAGTCTTTCGCCTTCTTCAGAGTGTCGCATGATGGTGTCTTGAGACCCGTCTTTATCAGCTGATGTTCCATGAGGGTGTGACGTACCTGTCAAAAAAATGAAAAATCAGAGCAGTAAAAGAACAAGCACAACATGAACATTACAAATCAGCAATCACTGACCACTGCAAAAGGGAAAACCACATCATGGACCGGGAGAAGGGCAGGGTCATCCGCACCGAAGAGAACAAACAACAGCGCTGAATCAGAGAGGCCATTGAGATCTGCAAGCGAGGCATAAAAACCATGAACAGAGACAAGGGAGCCTTCATCCTCTCTACCACCTGGAGCAGCATCTTGGCGGAGTGAACGGACAGCGGGGGGCGTGACTTGCCTTCATTCTTGTGAATGGTAAGTCACGCCCTCATGGAACATCAGCTGATAAAGACGGGCCACAAGACACCATCATGTGACACTCTGAAGAAGGCGAAAGACTTTCGTATTTTGACATCCTCAAGGCTTAAACACTCATCCGAGCAAATATAAGGTAGATTTTGTTAACCTGCCCGGAGAAAAACATCAACGAAAATAATTTGTATTTGTTTTAACCAGTTGGTGGCGCTACCACTGCGATCAAAAATAAGTTGGCAGCCGTCTTCAGGGCCTGAATATCCTCAAATGTGAAAAATTTCAAGAAGATGGATCATCTGAATCATTTTGCAGGAACTTTTGTTGCCACGGAGAATAATCAGACTCTGCGGCACCGTAATAGCCACGCCCTTCGAAGGAAAGTCACAAAAATAGGGATAGAGTAAGATCAATGTCTTGAGTCTTTTCTAGCCAATTTTCAATCGGATTCGTTAAAAGGGCACCGTGCAGTACGTCAAAATGTAAAAAATGATATTGATTGGCGCAAGGTGTATAACTGAATATAAACATATAGATGTTTTCAGGTACCGACTCTTTATGTACATGTGAAGTTTTGGATTTTTAGCAGCATGTGCAAGAGAGTTATTAAGCATTTTGTCCATTGCGGCGAAGGAAATCTTAAGTGAAAACTTCGAAGCCCCGCCCCCGTCATATAGTATTTCGGAAACAAAAAATTTTAGCCCCAGTGTTTGTCCCAGGTCTTAAGATGCTACAGACAGAATTTTAAGGCAATCAGATGAAGCCTTTAGGATCAGGGTGCAAAAGAATGACCCCTGTAAACATGCAAAAAAGGGCAAAAGTCGGACTTTCAAAAATTCATAACTCACTTCCTATTCATATTAGACATTAAAATATCACATTTTTCGCCATGCCCGATGAGACTGCCAAGTTTGGTGAATTTTTGTGCATGTTTCGGGGGTCAAAAATGCAATCGAACAATCGGAAAAATAATAATAATAATAATTTCTACAAAAACAATAGGGACTTCGCAGCGGTCGCTGCTCAGGCCCTAATAATAATAATAATAATAATAATAATAAAAGTAATAATATTTTCTACATAAACAATAGGGACCTCGCAGCCGTCACTGCTCGGGCCCGAATAATAATAATAATAAAAATAATAATAATTTCCACAAAAACAATGGGGACCTCGTAGCGGTCGCTGCTCGGGCCCTAATAATAATTTCTACAAAAACAATAGGGACCTCGCCGCGGTCGCTGCTCGGGCCCCAATAATAATTTCTACACAAAGTCCATTGTGGTGACCCGCCCCCTTTTAAGTAAATTCAAAATGGCCGACTTCCTGTAAAACCTAGCTCATTGCTCCAAGAGACTTTTTTGTAGGTCTTGGTCTTATACATACAGTGAACCCTCGCTACTTGGCGGTTCACCTTTCGCGGGTTCAGTGTTTCGCGGGTCTAAAAAATATTCGGGGGCATTGTAGTTTCGCCGAGCGGCACGACGGGGTGCTGGAGCGGTTAGACGGCCGGCGTGCGCCGAAGAAGAGCGTGGGCGAAGAGGCGAGTGGACGAAGAAGAGCACGTTCCCCCGGACACGATCGGTGGAGACGTTTCGCGCGGTTCGGACAGTACCAGAGCTCCGGCCGGCGTGCGTGGCAGTTAAGCCGTAGAGGAGCACCTTCCCCGGGCACGGGCGGTGCCAAGCGGCCCCTAAGTTTAACCGAATGGAAGCTCCGGAGGAGGAGGGCATGCTCGCGTCACAGTAAGCCGAAGAGGAGCACCTTCCCCGGGCACGGGCGGTTCCAAGCGGCCCCTAAGTTTAACCGAATGGAAGCTCCGGAGGAGGAGGGCATGCTCGCGTCACAGTAAGCCGAAGAGGAGCACCTTCCCCGGGCACGGGCGGTTCCAAGCGGCCCCTAAGTTTAACCGAATGGAAGCTCCGGAGGAGGAGGGCATGCTCGCGTCACAGTAAGCCGAAGAGGAGCACCTTCCCCGGGCACGGGCGGTGCCAAGCGGCCCCTAAGTTTAACCGAATGGAAGCTCCGGGGGAGGAGGGCGGGTGTGTGTCACAGTTAAGCCGAATTGGAGCACCTCTTCCGCCCGGGCACGAGCGGAGCGCGAAGCTGTCAGTTATGAATGTATAAAAGAATAAATAAATGAATAAATAAATAAAGAATGCCACCTTTCATTTCACAGGGCACACCGGACGGCGTACCAGCAGGTAAAAGTCGGAGTAATTAAATAAATACAAAAAGAATGGCTGGGGAATAAAAAAATAATACGTTTGAATAATAATTTGTTTTTTTTGTTATAACATGAATTTCACTCTCTCTCTCCCCGTATATATATATATATATATATATATATATTTATATATTTATTATATATATTGTATTTTTTTGTAAGCATTTTTGAAGGTGCGCCGCTACTTCGCGGATTTTCAGTTTTCGCGGGTGGTCTCGGTCCCCATTAACCGCGATAACCGAGGGTTCACTGTACTCCATAAAATTTAAAAAAAGCGAGGTGAAACACTCAACCAGGGCTGCTTTTTTGAACATTTCTCGAGGGCCATGGCGAGCCATTTCAAAAAAGCTGCACAACTAACGTATAAAATATTGATAAATTTGCTCTGCCTGATGTGTGTGTAAAGTTTCACGAGTTGTCGTTCATATTTAGAACCTCATAATCAGCGTTGTTTTATTGCCGAACAGTGCAATGCCACTCCCACAACTTTTCACGAAAAAGGATGAATTTCGTATTGTGACATCCTCATGGCCGAAACAGTCATCCGAGCATATATGAGGGCGACCTTGTTGAGTTGCACGGAGAAAAACATCCAAGAAAATAACTTGTATTAGCTTTTACCAGTTGGTGGCGCTACTACTACGATGAAAAATAAGTTGGTAGATGTCTTCAGGGCTGAAGTATCCTCAAATGTGTACAACTTCGAGAAGATAGGATCATCTGAGTCATGTTGCCGGAGCTTTTGTTGCCACAAAGTACAATCGGACTTTTCAGCACCGTAATAGCCACGCCTTTTGCCAAAACGTCACAAAATTCGGCAGAGAGTAAGATCATTGTCTTGAGTCTTTTCTGACTAATTTTCAGTCGGATTCGTCAAAAGGGCACCATGCAGTACGTGAAAATTAAAATAAAAACACATTTTTGATTCCACTTGGCGGCGCTGTGTGTATAACAAAATAATAACATTAAGATGTCTTCAGGTCGGGACGTTTTATTTACAGGTGAAGGTTTGGATTTTTAGGAGCATGTGCAGGGGCGTTATTAAGCATTCATTTATTTGTATTAGGTTCATTTTGTCTTCTTATTATTGATATTTGACTGATTCATTAAAAGCAGACAATTATGTTTTAGGTAAATTTTTTACCTGACATGTTTCGGCGAGTCTTTCGCCTTCTTCAGAGTGTCGCATGATGGTGTCTTGAGACCCGTCTTTATCAGCTGATGTTCCATGTGGGTGTGACTTACCTGTCAAAAAAATGAAAAATCAGAGCAGTAAAAGAACAAGCACAACATGAACATTACAAATCAGCAATCACTGACCACTGCAAAAGGGAAAACCACATCATGGACCGGGAGAAGGGCAGGGTCATCCGCACCGAAGAGAACAAACAACAGCGCTGGATCAGAGAGGCCATTGAGATCTGCAAGCGAGGCATAAAAACCATGAACAGAGACAAGGGAGCCTTCATCCTCTCTACCACCTGGAGCAGCATCTTGGCGGAGTGAACGGACAGCGGGGGGCGTGACTTGCCTTCATTCTTGTGAATGGTAAGTCACGCCCTCATGGAACATCAGCTGATAAAGACGGGCCACAAGACACCATCATGTGACACTCTGAAGAAGGCGAAAGACTTTGGTATTGTGACATCCTCAAGGCTTAAACACTCATCCGAGCAAATATAAGGTAGATTTTGTTAACCTGCCCGGAGAAAAACATCAACGAAAATAATTTGTATTTGTTTTAACCAGTTGGTGGCGCTACCACTGCGATCAAAAATAAGTTGGCAGCCGTCTTCAGGGCCTGAATATCCTCAAATGTGAAAAATTTCAAGAAGATGGATCATCTGAATCATTTTGCAGGAACTTTTGTTGCCACGGAGAATAATCAGACTCTGCGGCACCGTAATAGCCACGCCCTTCGAAGGAAAGTCACAAAAATAGGGATAGAGTAAGATCAATGTCTTGAGTCTTTTCTAGCCAATTTTCAATCGGATTCGTTAAAAGGGCACCGTGCAGTACGTCAAAATGTAAAAAATGATATTGATTGGCGCAAGGTGTATAACTGAATATAAACATATAGATGTTTTCAGGTACCGACTCTTTATGTACATGTGAAGTTTTGGATTTTTAGCAGCATGTGCAAGAGAGTTATTAAGCATTTTATCCATTGCGGCGAAGGAAATCTTAAGTGAAAACTTCGAAGCCCCGCCCCCGTCATATAGTATTTCGGAAACAAAAAATTTTAGCCCCAGTGTTTGTCCCAGGTCTTAAGATGTTACAGACAGAATTTTAAGGCAATCAGATGAAGCCTTTAGGATCAGGGTGCAAAAGAATGACCCCTGTAAACATGCAAAAAAGGGCAAAAGTCGGACTTTCAAAAATTCATAACTCACTTCCTATTCATATTAGACATTAAAATATAACATTTTTCGCCATGCCCGATGAGACTGCCAAGTTTGGTGAATTTTTGTGCATGTTTCGGGGGTCAAAAATGCAATCGAACAATCGGAAAAATAATAATAATAATAATTTCTACAAAAACAATAGGGACTTCGCAGCGGTCGCTGCTCAGGCCCTAATAATAATAATAATAATAAGAGAAGATAAGATAAGATGTCCTTTATTAGTCCCACAATGGGGAAATTTGAAAGTAATAATATTTTCTACAAAAACAATAGGGACCTCGCAGCCGTCGCAGCTCGGGCCCTAATAACAATAGGGACCTCGCAGCGGTCACTGCTCGGGCCCTAATAATATTAATAATAATAATTTCCACAAAAACAATGGGGACCTCGTAGCGGTCGCTGCTCGGGCCCTAATAATAATTTCTACATAAACAATAGGGACCTCGCCGCGGTCGCTGCTCGGGCCCCAATAATAATTTCTACACAAAGTCCATTGTGGTGACCCGCCCCCTTTTAAGTAAATTCAAAATGGCCGACTTCCTGTAAAACCTAGCTCATTGCTCCAAGAGACTTTTTTGTAGGTCTTGGTCTTATACATACAGTGAACCCTCGCTACTTCGCGGTTCACCTTTCGCGGGTTCAGTGCTTCGCGGGTATAAAAAATATTCGGGGGCATTGTAGTTTCGCCGAGCGGCACGACGGGGCGCTGGAGCGGTTAGACGGCCGGCGTGCGCCGAAGAAGAGCGTGGGCGAAGAGGAGAGTGGACGAAGAAGAGCACGTTCCCCCGGACACGATCGGTGGCGACGTTTCGCGCGGTTCGGACCGTACCAGAGCTCCGGCCGGCGTGCGTGGCAGTTAAGCCGAAGAGGAGCACCTTCCCCGGGCACGGGCGGTGCCAAGCGGCCCCTAAGTTTAACCGAATGGAAGCTCCGGGGGAGGAGGGTGGGCGTGTGTCACAGTTAAGCCGAATTGGAAAGAACAAGCACTGTCAGGACTCGCCGGTCGGCGAGGAGGAGGTGGACCCAAAAGGCGAGGAGGCAGAGAGGTCAGTAACGTGAAGGGAATTTATTAACTGAAACAACCAGGGCAAACAATGTGGCAGGGTGAAAAATAACAAAAGACAAACTTAACGTGACCAGACTGGGAGGCAGGGCGAGGAACAACACTGAAAGACGGGAACGAAGAGGGGAACCAGAGCATGAACATGAACAAGGAGCAGAACGTGAACAAAGGTGGTCGTGGCTGTCCGTGATTTTCGGCAATGACCCGACACTGGGTTGAGAGCATGGAAGGCTTAAGTAGTCCGGTCATCAGGGGAGCAGATGGGGAGCAGGTGTGTGATCGTTGATGAGGAGCAGGTGCGTGGCTGGTGAGGGCGAGGTGCTGAGGGGAAACGCCCCTGCTCAGCTGATCAAAACAGACAGGAAAAGGCACATGGCAGGAAGGAGGGGAGAAAATAACAACAAAAACAATAACAAAAACCGCATGCATATGAAAACAATAACAAAAGGCTGTCATGCCCGACGCGGATCATGACAGTACCCCCCCCTCAAGGGACGGATTCCAGACGTCCCAAAAAAAAGGAAAAGAAAAGAAAAGGAAAACCATGTCTAAGAACGAGGGTGGGCGGAAGGGGTCGGGAGGTGGGTCAACGACCCGTGATCGAGACCGGTCTGGCGGATTCCCGGGAGGCCAGACCAGCGAGTCTTTTCGTGACCCTTCAGGGGGCCGTGAGGGTGGCCAGGCCAGTGCGTCCCATTGGGGCCATTCAGGCGGACGTCCGGAACGACCCGAACGCCACATGAAGTCCGCTGATGGAGCTGGGGCGAGGAGCGGCGGCAGGCCATGGAACGTCGCCGAGTCAGGAACGTGGCGCGGCGGCTGGTCGTTGAACCCTGCCGAGACAGGAACGTGGAGCGGCGGCAGATTGTCGAGCCCTGCCGAGACAGTAACGTGGGGCGGCGGCCCATCGTTGAACCCCGCCGACACAGGAACGCGGAGCGACGGCTGGTCGTCGATCCCTGCCGAGACAAGAACATGGAGCGGCGGTGGGTCGTCGTCCACCGCCGAGGCAGGAACCAAGAGCGGCCGCGGGCCGTCGAGCGCCGCCGGGGCCAAGGCGAGCAGTGGCGACGGGTCGTCGGATGCTGCCGCGGCCAGAGCGGGGCGCGGTGGTGGGTCCTCGTGCGTCGCCGAGACTGAGGCGTGACGCGGCGGCGGACCGTCGTCCATCGCGGGCACCGGAACCGGGAGCGGCGGCTGGTCGTCGACCCCTGCCGAGACAAGAATGTGGAGCGGCGGTGGGTCGCCGTCCAGCGCCGAGGCAGAAACCAGGAGCGGCCGTGGGTCGTCGAGCGCTGCCGGAGCCAAGGCGAGCAGTGGCGACGGGTCGTCGGATGCTGCCGAGGCCAGAGCGGGGTGCGATGGTGGGTCGTCGTGCGTCGCCGAGGCTGAGGCGTGACTCGGCGGCGGACCGTCGTCCATCGCAGGCACCGGGACCGGGAGCGGCGGCGCTTCATCAGGCGCCGCTGGGACCGATACGGCAGGCGACTGCTCGTCGTCCACCACGGGTGCAGGGACCGGGAGTGACGGCTGCGGGCCGTGTTCTGCCAAAACGTGAGCTTGGAGCGGAGACAAGGCGTGCCCCACCGGAACATGGGCTTGGGACGGACGCACAACGTGCTCCGCCGGAACGTGAGCTTGGGACGGACGCGCAGCGTGCTCCTCCTGAACGTGAACCTGGGTCGGAAGCAGGGTGTGCTTCCCCTGAACGTGGACTTGGGACGGACGCACAACGTGCTCCGCCTGAACGTGAGCTTGGGACGGACGCACAGCGTGCTCTGCCTGAACGTGAGCTTGGGACGGACGCACAGCGTGCTCCGCCTGAACGTGAACTAGGGACGGACGCCGGACGGGCTCCGCGTGAACGTGAACTTGGGTCGGGGGCAGGATGTGCTCCGCCTGAACGTGAACTTGGTTCGGGCGCACAGCGTGCTCCGCTGGATCGGGAGGTGGGATCGCCATTGGGGCCCCGGGACGGGGCTCGGCCGCTGACGGGGAGCCGGGACACGGCTCAGCAGCTGGCGGGGAGCCGGGACTGGGCTCAGCAGCTGGCGGGGAGCCGGGACTGGGCTCAGCAGCTGGCGGGGAGCCGGGACTGGGCTCAGCAGCGGGCGGGGAGCCGGGACTGGGCTCAGCAGCTGGCGGGGAGCCGGGACTGGGCTCAGCAGCTGGCGGGGAGCCGGGACTGGCCTCAGCAGCTGGCGGGGAGCCGGGACTGGGCTCAGCAGCTGGCGGGGAGCCGGGACAGGGCTCAGCAGCTGGCGGGGAGCCGGGACAGGGCTCAGCAGCTGGCGGGGAGCCGGGACTGGGCTCAGCAGCTGGCGGGGAGCCGGGACAGGGCTCAGCAGCTGGCGGGGAGCCGGAACGGGGCTCGGCCGCCTTCGAGGAGTCGGCACGGGACTCTGGAGGCTGCGGCTCGCATGGAGGCGGCGGGGTCCGTGCAGCGGGAGCTGCATTGGTCACTGCTGCAGGCGTGGAGGCGACAGCGGGCCGGGCGCAGCAGTCGATCCGGGCACAGCCGAACCGGGGGCCCTGATCCCTGTCAGCCTGCCGCCATAGGGAATCAGGAAAACGGGAGACCTGAGGGACCGTGACTGCGGGGGCTGGTGAACGCGAGCTAGGAGACGCCAGGGGAGCGTGATCCGGTGCTGAAACTGATGGTGAACGATGTGCGCGACGTGACCGTGACTTCCGGGATTTGGGACGTGAAGCGCGCGAGGGGGAGTGGGAGGTGGTCGCGAAAAACTCAAATGGCTCGGGGGGAGGAAGGTGACGGCTCAAAAATAACTCCGCGTTGCGCTGAGCGACTAAGAGAGTGGCAATATATTCAAAATCATAGTCGTGATCTGGATCGGAAAAAATGTGAGGGGCAAGGTGCTCAAAATCAAACTCGTGACCGGACTTACTCGAACCGTGAGGGGGTGAAAGGGCTTGGTGCTCAAAATCGTCCTCGTAATCCGAATCTATGATCAGGTGAGGGGGTATGACAAGCTGGTAATCGGTGCTGTAATCGGGGGGCAAAAGGGGAGAAACAGACGTCGAGCGGAAAATGGAACCTACTTGAAGGACACGGGGTTGGTCGGCAGGCTGAGGGGGGTTGTCCGTCCGGCGGCGTCATGGACAACAACATGAACATTACAAATCAGCAATCACTGACCACTGCAAAAGGGAAAACCACATCATGGACCGGGAGAAGGGCAGGGTCATCCGCACCGAAGAGAACAAACAACAGCGCTGGATCAGAGAGGCCATTGAGATCTGCAAGCGAGGCATAAAAACCATGAACAGAGACAAGGGAGCCTTCATCCTCTCTACCACCTGGAGCAGCATCTTGGCGGAGTGAACGGACAGCGGGGGGCGTGACTTGCCTTCATTCTTGTGACAGGTAAGTCACGCCCTCATGGAACATCAGCTGATAAAGACGGGTCACAAGACACCATCATGTGACACTCTGAAGAAGGCGAAAGACTTTCGTATTGTGACATTCCTCAAGGCCTAAACACTCATCCGAGCAAATATAAGGTAGATTTTGTGAACCTGCCCGGAGAAAAACATCAACGAAAATAATTTGTATTTGTTTTAACCAGTTGGTGGCGCTACCACTGCGATCAAAAATAAGTTGGCAGCCGTCTTCAGGGCCTGAATATCCATGACGCCGCCGTGAGCCTCTCGCTGGGTCCTTCTTTGTTCGGGTCATTCTGTCAGGACTCGCCGGTCGGCGAGGAGGAGGTGGACCCAAAAGGCGAGGAGGCAGAGAGGTCAGTAACGTGAAGGGAATTTATTAACTGAAACAACCAGGGCAAACAATGTGGCAGCGGTCGCTGCTCAGGCCCTAATAATAATAATAATAATAATAATAATAAAAGTAATAATATTTTCTACAAAAACAATAGGGACCTCGCAGCCGTCGCAGCTCGGGCCCTAATAACAATTTCTAGAAAAACAATAGGGACCTCGCAGCGGTCACTGCTCGGGCCCTAATAATAATAATAATAATAATTTCCACAAAAACAATGGGGACCTCGTAGCGGTCGCTGCTCGGGCCCTAATAATAATTTCTACATAAACAATAGGGACCTCGCCGCGGTCGCTGCTCGGGCCCCAATAATAATTTCTACACAAAGTCCATTGTGGTGACCCGCCCCCTTTTAATAAATTCAAAATGGCCGACTTCCTGTAAAACCTAGCTCATTGCTCCAAGAGACTTTTTTGTAGGTCTTGGTCTTATACATACAGTGAACCCTCGCTACTTCGCGGTTCACCTTTCGCGGGTTCAGTGCTTCGCGGGTATAAAAAATATTCGGGGGCATTGTAGTTTCGCCGAGCGGCACGACGGGGCGCTGGAGCGGTTAGACGGCCGGCGTGCGCCGAAGAAGAGCGTGGGCGAAGAGAAGAGTGGACGAAGAAGAGCACGTTCCCCCGGACACGATCGGTGGCGACGTTTCGCGCGGTTCGGACCGTACCAGAGCTCCGGCCGGCGTGCGTGGCAGTTAAGCCGTAGAGGAGCACCTTCCCCAGGCACGGGCGGTGCCAAGCGGCCCCTAAGTTTAACCGAATGGAAGCTCCGGAGGAGGAGGGCATGCTCGCGTCACAGTAAGCCGAAGAGGAGCACCTTCCCCGGGCACGGGCGGTTCCAAGCGGCCCCTAAGTTTAACCGAATGGAAGCTCCGGGGGAGGAGGGTGGGCGTGTGTCACAGTTAAGCCGAATTGGAGCACCTCTTCCGCCCGGGCACGAGCGGAGCGCGAAGCTGTCAGTTATGAATGAATAAATGAATAAATAAATAAATAAATAAAGAATGGCACCTTTCATTTCACAGGGCACACCAGACGGCGTACCAGCAGGTAAAAGTCTGAGTAATTAAATAAATACAAAAAGAATGGCTGGGGAATAAAAAAATAATACGTTTTAATAATAATTTGTTTTTTTTGTTATAACATGAATTTCACTCTCTCTCTCCCCGTATATATATATATATATATATATATATATATATATATATATTTATATATTATATTTATATATATATATATTTATATATTTATAAATATATATTATATATATTGTATTTTTTTTTTAAGCATTTTTGAAGGTGCGCCGCTACTTCGCGGATTTTCAGTTTTCGCGGGTGGTCTCGGTCCCCATTAACCGCGATAACCGAGGGTTCACTGTACTCCATAAAATTTACAAAAAGCGAGGTGAACCACTCAACCAGGGCTGCTCTGCATGTTGTGCTGGGCCACCTGGAACAACAGCGGAGCTATGCAAGGATGCTCTTTGTGGACTACAGCTCGGCATTCAACACGATCATCCCAGACATCCTCGTCGCCAAACTGGACACTCTCGGCCTCCCTGCCCTCACACGCATCTGGATTAAGGACTTTCTGACCAACAGACCCCAGACTGTGTTGCTCGGCCCCTACACGTCCTCCACCCTCATGCTGAGCACCGGTTCCCCCCAAGGATGCGTGCTGAGCCCTCTCCTGTACGCCCTCTACACCTACGACTGCAGCCCGGCCCACGGCAACAACACCATCGTCAAGTTTGCTGACGACACGACAGTGGTCGGTCTGATCTCGGAAGGTGACGAGACAGCCTACAGAGAGGAGGTAGGGAGACTGACAACTTGGTGCAAGGACAACAGACTGCACCTTAACTCTGCTAAAACAAAGGAGATTGTCGTCGACTTCAGGAGGAACAAGACGCTGCCGCCCCCCCTCTGCATCGAAGGCGTGTGTGTGGAGAGGGTCCACACGTTCAAGTTCCTGGGAGTACAGATCTCCGATGACCTTTCTTGGAGTCACAACACCACAGCAGTGGTAAAGAAGGTCCGCCAACGTCTGCACTTCCTGAGAGTCCTCAGGAAATTCAACCTGGACAGGAAGCTGCTGCTGGCCTTCTACCACTCGTCCATCGAGAGCCTGCTGACGTACTGTGTCTCCACCTGGTACAGCGGCTGCACTGAGGCGGACAGAGTGAGGCTCCAGAGGACAGTCAAAACAGCGCAAAGGATTATTGGCTGCCCTCTCCCCTCGCTGTCGGACATCTACACCGCCCGGTGCCTCAGAAGGGCTCTCAACATCGTCAAAGACAATACCCACCCAAACTCACACCTGTTCGACCTGTTGCCCTCTGGCAGGCGCTACAGATGCATCAAATCAAGGACCAATAGACTGAGAAACAGTTTCTTTCCGAGAGCCATCTCCATACTGAACTCTCACACACACACGAGACCACCCTAACCTTGCAAAACAGCATTGTGATGTGTTTCTATATGCCCTATTCAGTACTGAATTCCATTGCACTGTCTTATTTATTTATCTAATTTATATATTGTCTGTATTATTGTTGTATTGCACTGGAGAGTGGAGTCCTCTAATCTCGTTGCACACTTGAGTACAATGACAATAAAGGGATTTCTATTTCTATTCTATTCTTTTTTTAACTTTTCTCGAGGGCCATGGCGAGCCATTTCAAAAAAGCTGCACAACTAACGTATAAAATATTGATAAATTTGCTCTGCCTGATGTGTGTGTAAAGTTTCACGAGTTGTCGTTCATATTTAGAACCTCATAATCAGCGTTGTTTTATTGCCGAACAGTGCAATGCCACTCCCACAACTTTTCACGAAAAAGGATGAATTTCGTATTGTGACATCCTCATGGCCGAAACAGTCATCCGAGCATATATGAGGGCGACCTTGTTGAGTTGCACGGAGAAAAACATCCAAGAAAATAACTTGTATTAGCTTTTACCAGTTGGTGGCGCTACTACTACGATGAAAAATAAGTTGGTAGATGTCTTCAGGGCTGAAGTATCCTCAAATGTGTACAACTTCGAGAAGATAGGATCATCTGAGTCATGTTGCCGGAGCTTTTGTTGCCACAAAGTACAATCGGATTTTTCAGCACCGTAATAGCCACGCCTTTTGCCAAAACGAGTCTTTTCTGACTAATTTTCAGTCGGATTCGTCAAAAGGGCACCGTGCAGTACGTGAAAATTAAAATAAAAACAAATTTTTGATTCCACTTGGCGGCGCTGTGTGTATAACAAAATAATAACATTAAGATGTCTTCAGGTCGGGACGTTTTATTTACAGGTGAAGGTTTGGATTTTTAGGAGCATGTGCAGGGGCGTTATTAAGCATTCATTTATTTGTATTAGGTTCATTTTGTCTTCTTATTATTGATATTTGACTGATTCATTAAAAGCAGACAATTATGTTTTAGGTTAATTTTTTACCTGACATGTTTCGGCGAGTCTTTCGCCTTCTTCAGAGTGTCGCATGATGGTGTCTTGAGACCCGTCTTTATCAGCTGATGTTCCGTGAGGGTGTGACTTACATGTCAAAAAAATGAAAAATCAGAGCAGTAAAAGAACAAGCACAACATGAACATTACAAATCAGCAATCACTGACCACTGCAAAAGGGAAAACCACATCATGGACCGGGAGAAGGGCAGGGTCATCCGCACCGAAGAGAACAAACAACAGCGCTGGATCAGAGAGGCCATTGAGATCTGCAAGCGAGGCATAAAAACCATGAACAGAGACAAGGGAGCCTTCATCCTCTCTACCACCTGGAGCAGCATCTTGGCGGAGTGAACGGACAGCGGGGGGCGTGACTTGCCTTCATTCTTGTGACAGGTAAGTCACGCCCTCATGGAACATCAGCTGATAAAGACGGGCCACAAGACACCATCATGTGACACTCTGAAGAAGGCGAAAGACTTTCGTATTGTGACATCCTCAAGGCCTAAACACTCATCCGATCAAAAATAAGTTGGCAGCCGTCTTCAGGGCCTGAATATCCTCAAATGTGAAAAATTTCGAGAAGATGGATCATCTGAATCATTTTGCAGGAACTTTTGTTGCCACGGAGAATAATCAGACTCTGCGGCACCGTAATAGCCACGCCCTTCGAAGGAAAGTCACAAAAATAGGGATAGAGTAAGATCAATGTCTTGAGTCTTTTCTAGCCAATTTTCAATCGGATTCGTTAAAAGGGCACCGTGCAGGACGTCAAAATGTAAAAAATGATATTGATTGGCGCAAGGTGTATAACAGAATATAAACATATAGATGTCTTCAGGTACCGACTCTTGATGTACATGTGAAGTTTTGGATTTTTAGCAGCATGTGCAAGAGAGTTATTAAGCATTTTGTCCATTGCGGCGAAGGAAATCTTAAGTGAAAACTTCGAAGCCCCGCCCCCGTCATATAGTATTTCGGAAACAAAAAATTTTAGCCCCAGTGTTTGTCCCAGGTCTTAAGATGCTACAGACAGAATTTTAAGGCAATCAGATGAAGCCTTTAGGATCAGGGTGCAAAAGAATGACCCCTGTAAACATGCAAAAAAGGTCAAAAGTCGGACTTTCAAAAATTCATAACTCACTTCCTGTTCATATTAGACGTTAAAATATCAAATTTTTCGCCATGCCCGATGAGACTGCCAAGTTTGGTGAATTTTTGTGCATGTTTCGGGGGTCAAAAATGCAATCGAACAATCGGAAAAATAATAATAATAATAATTTCTACAAAAACAACAGGGACTTCGCAGCGGTCGCTGTTCAGGCCCTAATAATAATAATAATAATAAAAGTATTAATATTTTCTACAAAAACAATAGGGACCTCGCAGCCGTCGCAGCTCGGGCCCTAATAACAATTTCTAGAAAAACAATAGGGACCTCGCAGCGGTCACTGCTCGGGCCCTAATAATAATAATAATAATAATTTCCACAAAAACAATGGGGACCTCGTAGCGGTCGCTGCTCGGGCCCTAATAATAATTTCTACATAAACAATAGGGACCTCGCCGCGGTCGCTGCTCGGGCCCCAATAATAATTTCTACACAAAGTCCATTGCGGTGACCCGCCCCTTTTAAGTAAATTCAAAATGGCCGACTTCCTGTAAAACCTAGCTCATTGCTCCAAGAGACTTTTTTGTAGGTCTTGGTCTTATACATACAGTGAACCCTCGCTACTTCGCGGTTCACCTTTCGCGGGTTCAGTGCTTCGCGGGTATAAAAAATATTCGGGGGCATTGTAGTTTCGCCGAGCGGCACGACGGGCGCTGGAGCGGTTAGACGGCCGGCGTGCGCCGAAGAAGAGCGTGGGCGAAGAGGAGAGTGGACGAAGAAGAGCACGTTCCCCCGGACACGATCGGTGGCGACGTTTCGCGCGGTTCGGACCGTACCAGAGCTCCGGCCGGCGTGCGTGGCAGTTAAGCCGTAGAGGAGCACCTTCCCCGGGCACGGGCGGTGCCAAGCGGCCCCTAAGTTTAACCGAATGGAAGCTCCGGAGGAGGAGGGCATGCTCGCGTCACAGTAAGCCGAAGAGGAGCACCTTCCCCGGGCACGGGCGGTTCCAAGCGGCCCCTAAGTTTAACCAAATGGAAGCTCCGGAGGAGGAGGGCATGCTCGCGTCACAGTAAGCCGAAGAGGAGCACCTTCGCCGGGCACGGGCGGTTCCAAGCGGCCCCTAAGTTTAACCGAATGGAAGCTCCGGAGGAGGCGGGCATGCTCGCGTCACAGTAAGCCGAAGAGGAGCACCTTCCCCGGGCACGGGCGGTGCCAAGCGGCCCCTAAGTTTAACCGAATGGAAGCTCCGGGGGAGGAGGGCGGGCGTGTGTCACAGTTAAGCCGAATTGGAACACCTCTTCCGCCCGGGCACGAACGGAGCGCGAAGCTGTCAGTTATGAATGAATAAATGAATAAATAAATAAATAAATAAAGAATGCCACCTTTCATTTCACAGGGCACACCGGACGGAGTACCAGCAGGTAATAGTCGGAGTAATTAAATAAATACAAAAAGAATGGCTGGGGAATAAAAAAATAATACGTTTTAATAATAATTTGTTTTTTTTGTTATAACATGAATTTCACTCTCTCTCTCTCTCTCTGTATATATATATATATAGATATATATATCTATATATATATATATATATATTTATTATATATATTGTATTTTTTTTTAAGCATTTTTGAAGGTGCGCCGCTACTTCGCGGATTTTCAGTTTCCGCGGGTGGTCTCGGTCCCCATTAACCGCGACAACCGAGGGTTCACTGTACTCCATAAAATTTACAAAAAGCGAGGTGAAACACTCAACCAGGGCTGCTTTTTTGAACATTTCTCGAGGGCCATGGCGAGCCATTTAAAAAAAGCTGCACAACTAACGTATAAAATATTGATAAATTTGCTCTGCCTGATGTGTGTGTCAAGTTTCACGAGTTGTCGTTCATATTTAGAACCTCATAATCAGCGTTGTTTTATTGCCGGACAGTGCAATGCCACTCCCACAACTTTTCACGAAAAAGGATGAATTTCGTATTGTGACATCCTCATGGACGAAACAGTCCTCCGAGCATATATGAGGGCGACCTTGTTGAGTTGCACGGAGAAAAACATCCAAGAAAATAACTTGTATTAGCTTTTACCAGTTGGTGGCGCTACTACTACGATGAAAAATAAGTTGGTAGATGTCTTCAGGGTTGAAGTATCCTCAAATGTGTACAACTTCGAGAAGATAGGATCATCTCAGTCATGTTGCCGGAGCTTTTGTTGCCACAAAGTACAATCGGACTTTTCAGCACCGTAATAGCCACGCCTTTTGCCAAAACGTCACAAAACTCGGCAGAGAGTAAGATCATTGTCTTGAGTCTTTTCTGACTAATTTTCAGTCGGATTCGTCAAAAGGGCACCGTGCAGTACGTGAAAATTAAAATAAAAACAAATTTTTTATTCCACTTGGCGGCGCTGTGTGTATAACAAAATAATAACATTAAGATGTCTTCAGGTCGGGACATTTTATTTACAGGTGAAGGTTTGGATTTTTAGGAGCATGTGCAGGGGAGTTATTAAGCATTCATTTATTTGTATTAGGTTCATTTTGTCTTCTTATTATTGATATTTGACAGATTCATTAAAAGCAGACAATTATGTTTTAGGTAAATTTTTTACCTGACATGTTTCGGCGAGTCTTTCGCCTTCTTCAGAGTGTCGCATGATGGTGTCTTGAGACCCGTCTTTATCAGCTGATGTTCCATGAGGGTGTGAATTACCTGTCAAAAAAATGAAAAATCATAGCAGTAAAAGAACAAGCACAACATGAACATTACAAATCAGCAATCACTGACCACTGCAAAAGGGAAAACCACATCATGGACCGGGAGAAGGGCAGGGTCATCCGCACCGAAGAGAACAAACAACAGCGCTGGATCAGAGAGGCCATTGAGATCTGCAAGCGAGGCATAAAAACCATGAACAGAGACAAGGGAGCCTTCATCCTCTCTACCACCTGGAGCAGCATCTTGGCGGAGTGAACGGACAGCGGGGGGCGTGACTTGCCTTCATTCTTGTGACAGGTAAGTCACGCCCTCATGGAACATCAGCTGATAAAGACGGTTCACAAGACACCATCATGTGACACTCTGAAGAAGGCGAAAGACTTTCGTATTGTGACATCCTCAAGGCCTAAACACTCATCCGAGCAAATATAAGGTAGATTTTGTTAACCTGCCCGGAGAAAAACATCAACGAAAATAATTTGTATTTGTTTTAACCAGTTGGTGGCGCTACCACTGCGATCAAAAATAAGTTGGCAGCCGTCTTCAGGGCCTGAATATCCTCAAATGTGAAAAATTTCGAGAAGATGGATCATCTGAATCATTTTGCAGGAACTTTTGTTGCCACGGAGAATAATCAGACTCTGCGGCACCGCAATAGCCACGCCCTTCGAAGGAAAGTCACAAAAATAGGGATAGAGTAAGATCAATGTCTTGAGTCTTTTCTAGCCAATTTTCAATCGGATTCGTTAAAAGGGCACCGTGCAGTACGTCAAAATGTAAAAAATGATATTGATTGGCGCAAGGTGTATAACAGAATATAAACATATAGATGTCTTCAGGTACAGACTCTTTATGTATATGTGAAGTTTTGGATTTTTAGCAGCATGTGCAGGAGAGTTATTAAGCATTTTGTCCATTGCGGCGAAGGAAATCTTAAGTGAAAACTTTGAAGCCCCGCCCCCGTCATATAGTATTTCGGAAACAAAAGATTTTAGCCCCATTGTTTGTCCCAGGTCTTAAGATGCTACAGACAGAATTTTAAGGCAATCAGATGAAGCCTTTAGGATCAGGGTGCAAAAGAATGACCCCTGTAAACATGCAAAAAAGGGCAAAAGTCGGACTTTCAAAAATTCATAACTCACTTCCTGTTCATATTAGACGTTAAAATATCAAATTTCTCGCCATGCCCGATGAGACTGCGAAGTTTGGTGAGTTTTTGTGCATGTTTCGGGGGTCAAAAATGGGATCGTACAATCGGAAAAATAATAATAATAATAATTTCTACAAAAACAACAGGGACTTCGCAGCGGTCGCTGCTCAGGCCCTAATAATAATAATAATAATAATAATAAAAGTAATAATATTTTCTACAAAAACAATAGGGACCTCGCAGCCGTCGCAGCTCGGGCCCTAATAACAATTTCTAGAAAAACAATAGGGACCTCGCAGCGGTCACTGCTCGGGCCCTAATAATAATAATAATAATAATTTCCACAAAAACAATGGGGACCTCGTAGCGGTCGCTGCTCGGGCCCTAATAATAATTTCTACATAAACAATAGGGACCTCGCCGCGGTCGCTGCTCGGGCCCCAATAATAATTTCTACACAAAGTCCATTGTGGTGACCCGCCCCTTTTAAGTAAATTCAAAATGGCCGACTTCCTGTAAAACCTAGCTCATTGCTCCAAGAGACTTTTTTGTAGGTCTTGGTCTTATACATACAGTGAACCCTCGCTACTTCGCGGTTCACCTTTCGCGGGTTCAGTGCTTCGCGGGTATAAAAAATATTCGGGGGCATTGTAGTTTCGCCGAGCGGCACGACGGGCGCTGGAGCGGTTAGACGGCCGGCGTGCGCCGAAGAAGAGCGTGGGCGAAGAGGAGAGTGGACGAAGAAGAGCACGTTCCCCCGGACACGATCGGTGGCGACGTTTCGCGCGGTTCGGACCGTACCAGGGCTCCGGCCGGCGTGCGTGGCAGTTAAGCCGTAGAGGAGCACCGTCCCCGGGCACGGGCGGTGCCAAGCGGCCCCTAAGTTTAACCGAATGGAAGCTCCGGAGGAGGAGGGCATGCTCGCGTCACAGTAAGCCGAAGAGGAGCACCTTCCCCAGGCACGGGCGGTTCCAAGCGGCCCCTAAGTTTAACCAAATGGAAGCTCCGGAGGAGGAGGGCATGCTCGCGTCACAGTAAGCCGAAGAGGAGCACCTTTGCCGGGCACGGGCGGTTCCAAGCGGCCCCTAAGTTTAACCGAATGGAAGCTCCGGAGGAGGCGGGCATGCTCGCGTCACAGTAAGCCGAAGAGGAGCACCTTCCCGGGGCACGGGCGGTGCCAAGCGGCCCCTAAGTTTAACCGAATGGAAGCTCCGGGGGAGGAGGGCGGGCGTGTGTCACAGTTAAGCCGAATTGGAACACCTCTTCCGCCCGGGCACGAACGGAGCGCGAAGCTGTCAGTTATGAATGAATAAATGAATAAATAAATAAATAATTAAAGAATGCCACCTTTCATTTCACAGGGAACACCGGACGGCGTACCAGCAGGTAAAAGTCGGAGTAATTAAATAAATACAAAAAGAATGGCTGGGGAATAAAAAAATAATAAGTTTTAATAATAATTTGGTTTTTTTGTTATAACATGAATTTCACTCTCTCTCTCTCTCTCTCTCTCCCCGTATATATATATATATATATATATATATATATTTATTATATATATTGTATTTTCTTTTAAGCATTTTTGAAGGTGCGCCGCTACTTCGCGGATTTTCAGTTTCCGCGGGTGGTCTCGGTCCCCATTAACCGCGATAACCGAGGGTTCACTGTACTCCATAAAATTTACAAAAAGTGAGGTGAAACACTCAACCAGGGCTGCTTTTTTGAACATTTCTCGAGGGCCATGGAGAGCCATTTCAAAAAAGCTGCACAACTAACGTATAAAATATTGATAAATTTGCTCTGCCTGATGTGTGTCAAGTTTCACGAGTTGTCGTTCATATTTAGAACCTCATAATCAGCGTTGTTTTATTGCCAAACAGTGCAATGCCACTCCCACAACTTTTCACGAAAAAGGATGAATTTCGTATTGTGACATCCTCATGGCCGAAACAGTCCTCCGAGCATATATGAGGGCGACCTTGTTGAGTTGCACGGAGAAAAACATCCAAGAAAATAACTTGTATTAGCTTTTACCAGTTGGTGGCGCTACTACTACGATGAAAAATAAGTTGGTAGATGTCTTCAGGGCTGAAGTATCCTCAAATGTGTACAACTTCGAGAAGATAGGATCATCTGAGTCATGTTGCCGGAGCTTTTGTTGCCACAGAGTACAATCTGACTTTTCAGCACCGTAATAGCCACGCCTTTTGCCAAAACGTCACAAAATTCGGCAGAGAGTAAGATCATTGTCTTGAGTCTTTTCTGACTAATTTTCAGTCGGATTTGTCAAAAGGGCACCGTGCAGGATGTGAAAATTAAAATAAAAACACATTTTTGATTCCACTTGGCGGCGCTGTGTGTATAACAAAATAATAACATTAAGATGTCTTCAGGTCGGGACGTTTTATTTACAGGTGAAGGTTTGGATTTTCAGGAGCATGTGCAGGGGAGTTATTAAGCATTCATTTATTTGTATTAGGTTCATCTTGTCTTCTTATTATTGATATTTGACAGATTCATTAAAAGCAGACAATTATGTTTTCGGTAAAATTTTTTACCTGACATGTTTCGGCGAGTCTTTCGCCTTCTTCAGAGTGTCGCATGATGGTGTCTTGAGACCCGTCTTTATCAGCTGATGTTCCATGAGGGTGTGACTTACCTGTCAAAAAAATGAAAAATCAGAGCAGTAAAAGAACAAGCACAACATGAACATTACAAATCAGCAATCACTGACAACTGCAAAAGGGAAAACCACATCATGGACCGGGAGAAGGGCAGGGTCATCCGCACCGAAGAGAACAAACAACAGCGCTGGATCAGAGAGGCCATTGAGATCTGAGAGCGAGGCATAAAAACCATGAACAGAGACAAGGGAGCCTTCATCCTCTCTACCACCTAGAGCAGCATCTTGGCGGAGTGAACGGACAGCGGGGGGTGTGACTTGCCTTCATTCTTGTGACAGGTAAGTCACGCCCTCATGGAACATCAGCTGATAAAGACGGGTCACAAGACACCATCATGTGACACTCTGAAGAAGGCGAAAGACTTTCGTATTGTGACATCCTCAAGGCCTAAACACTCATCCGAGCAAATATAAGGTAGATTTTGTGAACCTGCCCGGAGAAAAACATCAACGAAAATAATTTGTATTTGTTTTAACCAGTTGGTGGCGCTACCACTGCGATCAAAAATAAGTTGGCAGCCGTCTTCAGGGCCTGAATATCCTCAAATGTGAAAAATTTCGAGAAGATGGATCATCTGAATCATTTTGCAGGAACTTTTGTTGCCACGGAGAATAATCAGACTCTGCGGCACCGCAATAGCCACGCCCTTCGAAGGAAAGTCACAAAAATAGGGATAGAGTAAGATCAATGTCTTGAGTCTTTTCTAGCCAATTTTCAATCGGATTCGTTAAAAGGCACCGTGCAGTACGTCAAAATGTAAAAAATGATATTGATTGGCGCAAGGTGTATAACAGAATATAAACATATAGATGTCTTCAAGTACCGACTCTTTATGTACATGTGAAGTTTTGGATTTTTAGCAGCATGTGCAGGAGAGTTATTAAGCATTTTGTCCATTGCGGCGAAGGAAATCTTAAGTGAAAACTTTGAAGCCCCGCCCCGTCATATAGTATTTCGGAAACAAAAGATTTTAGCCCCAGTGTTTGTCCCAGGTCTTAAGATGCTACAGACAGAATTTTAAGGCAATCAGATGAAGCCTTTAGGATCAGGGTGCAAAAGAATGACCCCTGTAAACATGCAAAAAAGGGCAAAAGTCGGACTTTCAAAAATTCATAACTCACTTCCTGTTCATATTAGACGTTAAAATATCAAATTTCTCGCCATGCCCGATGAGACTGCCAAGTTTGGTGAGTTTTTGTGCATGTTTCGGGGTCAAAAATGCGATCGTACAATCGGAAAAATAATAATAATAATAATAATTTCTACAAAAACAACAGGGACTTCGCAGCGGTCGCTGCTCAGGCCCTAATAATAATAATAATAATAATAATAATAAAAGTAATAATATTTTCTACAAAAACAATAGGGACCTCGCAGCCGTCGCAGCTCGGGCCCTAATAACAATTTCTAGAAAAACAATAGGGACCTCGCAGCGGTCACTGCTCGGGCCCTAATAATAATAATAATAATAATTTCCACAAAAACAATGGGGACCTCGTAGCGGTCGCTGCTCTGGCCCTAATAATAATTTCTACATAAACAATAGGGACCTCGCCGCGGTCGCTGCTCGGGCCCCAATAATAATTTCTACACAAAGTCCATTGTGGTGACCCGCCCCTTTTAAGTAAATTCAAAATGGCCGACTTCCTGTAAAACCTAGCTCATTGCTCCAAGAGACTTTTTTGTAGGTCTTGGTCTTATACATACAGTGAACCCTCGCTACTTTGCGGTTCACCTTTCGCGGGTTCAGTGCTTCGCGGGTATAAAAAATATTCGGGGGCATTGTAGTTTTGCCGAGCGGCACGACGGGCGCTGGAGCGGTTAGACGGCCGGCGTGCGCCGAAGAAGAGCGTGGGCGAAGAGGAGAGTGGACGAAGAAGAGCACGTTCCCCCGGACACGATCGGTGGCGACGTTTCGCGCGGTTCGGACCGTACCAGGGCTCCGGCCGGCGTGCGTGGCAGTTAAGCCGTAGAGGAGCACCGTCCCCGGGCACGGGCGGTGCCAAGCGACCCCTAAGTTTAACCAAATGGAAGCTCCGGAGGAGGAGGGCATGCTCGCGTCACAGTAAGCCGAAGAGGAGCACCTTCCCCGGGCACGGGCGGTTCCAAGCGGCCCCTAAGTTTAACCAAATGGAAGCTCCGGAGGAGGAGGGCATGCTCGCGTCACAGTAAGCCGAAGAGGAGCACCTTTGCCGGGCACGGGCGGTTCCAAGCGGCCCCTAAGTTTAACCGAATGGAAGCTCCGGAGGAGGCGGGCATGCTCGCGTCACAGTAAGCCGAAGAGGAGCACCTTCCCCGGGCACGGGCGGTGCCAAGCGGCCCCTAAGTTTAACCGAATGGAAGCTCCGGGGGAGGAGGGCGGGCGTGTGTCACAGTTAAGCTGAATTGGAACACCTCTTCCGCCCGGACACGAACGGAGCGCGAAGCTGTCAGTTATGAATGAATAAATGAATAAATAAATAAATAATTAAAGAATGCCACCTTTCATTTCACAGGGAACACCGGACGGCGTACCAGCAGGTAAAAGTCGGAGTAATTAAATAAATACAAAAAGAATGGCTGGGGAATAAAAAAATAATACGTTTTAATAATAATTTGGTTTTTTGTTATAACATGAATTTCACTCTCTCTCTCTCTCTCTCCGTATATATATATATATATATATATATATATATATATATATATATTTATTATATATATTGTATTTTCTTTTAAGCATTTTTGAAGGTGCGCCGCTACTTCGCGGATTTTCAGTTTCCGCGGGTGGTCTCGGTCCCCATTAACCGCGATAACCGAGGGTTCACTGTACTCCATAAAATTTACAAAAAGTGAGGTGAAACACTCAACCAGGGCTGCTTTTTTGAACATTTCTCGAGGGCCATGGCGAGCCATTTCAAAAAAGCTGCACAACTAACGTATAAAATATTGATAAATTTGCTCTGCCTGATGTGTGTGTCAAGTTTCACGAGTTGTCGTTCATATTTAGAACCTCATAATCAGCGTTGTTTTATTGCCAAACAGTGCAATGCCACTCCCACAACTTTTCACGAAAAAGGATGAATTTCGTATTGTGACATCCTCATGGCCGAAACAGTCCTCCGAGCATATATGAGGGTGACCTTGTTGAGTTGCACGGAGAAAAACATCCAAGAAAATAACTTGTATTAGCTTTTACCAGTTGGTGGCGCTACTACTACGATGAAAAATAAGTTGGTAGATGTCTTCAGGGCTGAAGTATCCTCAAATGTGTACAACTTCGAGAAGATAGGATCATCTGAGTCATGTTGCCGGAGCTTTTGTTGCCACAAAGTACAATCGGACTTTTCAGCACCGTAATAGCCACGCCTTTTGCCAAAACGTCACAAAACTCTGAAAAAGCTGAGTGAGCCTCAAACCAGACATACACATTCACTGACAAATATCCTGTGACACCAGATATATTAGAAGTCTTGTCTAATCAGCACACGTCTATCTAACTGCAATTTTAACATCTCGAGACACGACAGGATGAGTACACGATACGCATACCTCCATTTCTGAGTCTGTAAAGCCTGGAGGAGGCTGCTTCGATGTTTTAGTAGCATCATAAATTTATTGAATTAATTATATTTGAGGTTGGATTAGATTTTTACACATTTTAAGCCTTAGCCACCCAAAACAAAACATAAGCTCATGAATGAAATAAAACTAATTAATTTCGCCCATGCCAATTAATCTTCTGTAGACACGTGTTGTGACCAGTGTTGTTTTTGGCAGGCATTTTAGATTTTGTCCAAGTCATTTGGACAAAGTGCTGATTTGTTTACATCACATTTAGTCATCCCAATTCGTTATAGTTTTAGTCCAGTTTTAGTCAACGAAAACTAAAAAAGGGTTTTAGTCCAGTTTTAATCGACGGAAACGCAAAAAAAGTTTTACCCTAGTTTTCGTCAATTTATTCACAAAGATTTTAGTCCAAGCGGCACGGTGGCCCAACTGGTTAGCATGATGGCCTCACAATATTGAGGTCGTAGGTACGATTCTGGCTCCGGCCTTCCTGCGTGGGTTTCCTCTGGGTAATCCGGTTTCCTCCCATATTCTTAAAACATGCATGGCAAGTTGCTTGGAGACTCTAATTGCCCCGAGGCATGAGTGTGAGCGTGGATGGTTGTTCGTCTATGCATGTCCTGCGATTGGCTGGACACCAATTCAGGGTGTACCTCGCCTACTGCCGAAGACAGCTGGAATAGGCTCCAACACCCCCCGCGACCCTAGTGAGGAGAAGCGGTACAGATAACGGATGGATGGATGGATGGATGGGTTTAAGTCCATTTGAGTTAAAACAAGGCATTCAAGGTTTCCACCCAATAACAAAGACTTTTGGATGGACTACTAAGGATTCTTCATTACAAACAGAAAAAAGTGGCAACAGTGGAATCAATACTCACTGCTCCAAAATAAGCAGAGAAGCAAAACATTTTGTTGGGCAACTGTTGTGGCTTTATTTCACTAAAAGCAACATAAAATAATTTATGAACCACATGCTAACAATTTTGTCTAGTCAACGAAAAAAATTCATGTACATCACGTCATGTTTTCGTCATAAAAGAACCTCGTATAGCTTGTCATCGTCATTAAAAAAGGGGCGTTAACGAAGTATTTTCGTCATAGTCATCAGTGACGAAAACAACACTGGTTGTGACTGATATTTCAGTCCCAGGTTGTCTCCTGAACACCACCAATTGGGCAAGGGGGCGCAGGAAAGCCTGGGGTCTTCTATTTTTACAGTATAGAAAGGCTAAATATCAAATTGAAACAGTGTTTTATATCATGAATATACAGGGTTGGTGCTGGTTCTGGTAGGGAAACCACAACATAAAGATGTCCTTAATTAGTCCCACAATGGGGATATTTGCAATATGGCATATGATGGCCTAACAGGGCCACCGCCCAGAAAAGAGTAACGCAGAACTTTGTAATACTGTCACTCCCTGACCAGTTCGTTGTTCCTGAAGAGCCAAACTTTGACTCAGACCCACAAATTTGAATTACAGATAGTGGACAATGGAGAACTCCCCCAGTCAGTCAGCATGTTCAACTTCCATAGAAACCTCAACATACATTTATTAGATTGCCAAACTAATTGGAAACTACATCACCAGAACACCACAAGTGGGCTCTGTTATTGTACTTAAAGATGCATCTTACAAACCTGTGTTCTCCAAGGCCAGCTGGTCCATAGTCTTAAGTTATTTCTTCGCCAACATCAATGTCTCGGAGCGCAAACAGACAGAGGTGTGGTCTGTCCTCTGTTGTCTTCTTCTTCATTTTACAGTTGGGGTGCATGTGGTCATCATTAACCAGTCTTCCCAGACTGCCATCTTCTTGAGCGGCATCAACACTTAAAATAGATTTAAAAAAAAAAAAACAATTATTCAATCAATGTCAGAAATTAATCTTTGAGACAATCTTGTGTACACAAAACATAAAAATAGGAAATCCACAATTTTTAAATCTAAATCAAATCATACAAGAAATTTCTATTGGAATCAGACCCTATTAACAGCTTGTCTTTGAGACTTCATGGTCTATATTTTCATTTGTACAGATTCAACGCATGAATAAAAGTAATTACCGTATTTTCGCAGTCATAAGCAAACAATGCGCCCTGTCAGTCGATGCGTCCATTAAATGGACAAAGTACCACTCACGTCCATCAGCCCTTGTCATCAACGAGCTGTTGGAAGTGCATGTTAGCACACCCTGCTGGGTAAAGAGTGAGTTGTCCATGCTTACAATCGACCGTGACAAATACACCATCTGACTATAATGTTTGGGTGATGGTGTTGGAAAAAGCTGGACAAAGGGCAGCTGTCCACAATGTTTTAGTCTGTCTTATCATTTATGTTATTGCAAGCAAGAAACGTCCCAGGTTTAGACAACAGACAAAAAGTCCAAAGCATAACAGCACATCTCTTTAAACAGCCATGCAAATCTCTCTAAACAGCTATGGGATTGTGGGTCTCTGCTCCCAGAATGCATTGCTTGAATTAGCTAAGGCTGAGTGGCTTTTGTATTATTTTCATTTTTTTTGGGTATATTGATGGCATGAGAGATACATGTTTGTGTTAATCTTATTTCTATGTTTCATTGTTTGCTTGTATGATGAGTTTTTTATTTTTTTTTGAAACCGTGACTCTAAGGAGTGTGGTGAGCAGCCAAGTCCCTCCCCTGACGTTGCTTTGTAGGCTATTGCCAATGCACCTAATATTGGCCTGAGCCATTGTCAGCTATTGTCAATAGAGACTTGGCGTCTGCTGCAACAATGGGGTGATTGCTCATGTTATTGGGGCATAGTAGGCTGCTATCAGCTGTGTCAGTGTGGGCAGCTCTGCCAAGTTCATGCTATGCTAACAGCAGCTGTGCTATCGTCTTGTCAGGCGGTGCGTCCAGTATATGTTACAAAGACAGAAATAGCGGCCTCAACAGGTGTTGCGCCCTTTGACACGGCGCATCTTTTGGGTGTGAAAATACGGTATACATTTTTGCTTAGAGAATGATTTTTCCCCTAACACTTATGGGATGAGTATGTGTTTATTTTTTTAAATAAAAACAAAAATAAGATAACATCTCAATCTTTGCCTCACCTCCAAGTTTTTTCTTGCCGGCGGAAGTCAAACAAAAAGACTCTTCCATCCATCTTCCTGCGTTGAGATTTATCAGAATCTATCAATTTTCCTCTGTACTCCATAATAAAGAATAAAGTCGTCTTTCCTGAAAGGGGCCTTGGTAAATACTCCTCGACCTAGTTAACAGGGAAATCAAGATAGCTTCGTCATATTTTTAAGCACACAAATAAGGAGTCATCATATTCATTTGGGCCACTATACTAATGTAGGGTGGTTTGAAACATTGCTTCTTGTGAGGGATAGAGCAGAGCCCTTCTTTATGATTTTAAAGGAACAGACCAGCCAAAATTCATTTTCCAGCATTGCATTAGCCAGTATGTATTAGGACTGAAAGTACAAATGTCAATGGCACCTGGTTACGTAAAAAAAAAACTTTAAGATTATTTAGTTTCATAACAATGACATACACTGTATACACAGTCATATTGGATCGCGTCACGTGATCTCTGTGACGTATAACGTGCTTTACACTAGACTATCAATATCGGACTTGTTCACCGGTCTATTGTGGTATAAAAATGCCGGAGGGCGTCATCAAGTACAGCCTTAATTTAGATAGAACTCCTACCATCAGGTTTCACGCTCACTGAAATAACTTGAAACTGACAAAAGAAAAGGTCAAGACACTCTTAATGTAAAATAACCACTTAAAAAACGATGTCAGCTTGGTTATCAGAAAACAATAATATATCTTAGCAAAAGCGTTAACATCATACCTTTAAATGAGTTTATATACTTCGCTTCTAACTCTGCAGTCTTGTCCAGACCCTTGACTGCATGTTCAATAGTATCCTGCTTTGGGGACTTCCTGCATCTCAGGGAAGGCATTGTTTATTCTATAAAGAAAAAAGACAGTTTTGTGTTGAGAATTATTAATACTATAGGCTAAATGGAGTTTTAACAATATCAGTGTAAGAAAAATAAATTATAAATTAAAAAAATATCAATCCCTCCATCCCAATTAACGATTTCAACCATAATAGTTTATATTGAAGTTTAAACAACAGACAGACAGATTTATGCAGTGTGACTACAAAAATCTTACCAAAATTGCATTCACAGTAACCTTTGCTTTAAGAATCATGTAATTAACCAGTGAACATCGTGTCTTACACAAAAATTAATGACAGAAATTATCATGGTACTTGCATTCTGTTGTTCTATAACAAAAGTGCAAGCTGTTAGCTCCGCAAAGCTAACGCAACAAGCTAGCGTCCCTCGTGCTCACATTCAATGCAAACCTGACCACCGGATGAAAATACGCGTCGGTTTAGTTCTTTAAATGAGTAAAAGCACCATGACGTTTTATAATTATTCAATGCTTAACTGGAGCTCGTCAATTATGTCGATGTAGGAGCACATGTTTGCTAGGCCAGTGTTGTAGGCCCACATCCATGGTGCTACTTTGTATAGTGTTTTCCACACAACTATCTCTAACCATGAACAAATGCACTCGAGGCATGTTTTGAATAAAAACAAACGAAAAACACTTACCTCTCCGTTTCAACAGCAGTTCGAACTTCGAAGTGGTGATATTCTCCAGCGTTAAGCACCTGCTCGAACTGCGAATAGGTCAAATTCAACAGCATCTTTTTTCTGTCTTAATAAGGACGCGATGAGAGGAGGAGCACTTGCCTTTTCGTCAGCACGCCCCGCGCGGGTGGTGCTGCTTTATCACTCTCTATCTGTGCCCGCCCGCCGGCATGTCGATAGAAAAATAATATTCCTTCAAACATTACTTTCATCTTGTTAACGTTTTGTAGTGAATTTAACAGGTTCACCACTTTTTTCAAATACACCAATGGAAAACAGGTCTTAATTGAGGAAACATACAAAGAGCGTCTCACAAACACCTTATGATGAGCAATGTAATTTGATCACGTTTTTTGTCACTGCCTGGACGTCGGTTCACTGGCCTGGTGGCAGTGGCTTGTAGACACTGTCACTGAGTGGGAACGGATCTCAAGGTGGGTCAAACTAACCCAAGCAGTGGATCGGTCCGTTTTTTAAATTTATTAATTTTTTTTATTTTATGTATTTATTTATTATTTAATACAAGGGCTTCGGCTCACTACCAGTGGGCGGGACCAAAGAATTTGGGTTTCCTTTGAGCTAGGAGGCAGTCAAAGGCAGTCCAATCCCCGGCAACATAAAGCGCCTAGCTCTGGGGACATGGAATGTCATTTCTCTGGTAGGGAATGAACCCGAGCTGGTGTGTGACTAGACCAGTGGTTCTCAATTATTTCCTGTCATGCCCCCCCTACCAAGAAGAAAACAATTCGCACCCCCCCCACCACAATTTTTTTTTACATTTCGTACTAATGTACATGTTCTTTGCATATTAATGTTAGATTGTCAATAAAATATCTTACCTTAACAAAGCTAAATTGATAAAAAAAAATATCATTTTGAGAACGACTATTGTGAGGATCTCGAAACTCAGTACTCTGTGGTGCTAATATTGATGAGATGATAAATATGTTGAAGCCACAGAACAAAAAGATTAGATATTGTTTGGAAATTAATGACGTACATAACAAAGGAATATCAGCCTTGATTGGAGTACATTACTGCATTTAAATTTTTAATAAAAATGAAACAATTATTGATGTTATGACCACTATGAAGAATTTAAAAAAACAATATATAGGGATAATTATAGTTTTCATTTTGTTATGTTTAGTCTGTTCATGTTGCATTATTTTTATGACAAAGATGATGGTTAATCGTAGGTTTGTTGCCCAAATGTACCGTTACAACCTGATTAATGTTGAGAATGACGAACTCAAACTGGACACTAAAACGTAAAAACACATGGACTTCTTGCCCCTGTCCACACACGTGCACACACACACACACCATACACGAAGATCCGGGAGGTAAGGACGGCTGTCCTCTCCTACAACGAGGCAAGGGCCTCCACCAAGTCACCCCAGGGACAAGTTTTATTCCCTGATGGTCATCAAATTATGAGGATCTCATTCTACGCCGGAAGGGAGGAGGGGAATTTTCCCTTATGTGAGGTTTTCGCTCCTCCACTGATGATCACACTGTTGTATGATTTCATTATGATGATCTGTCTTAAAGCCGTAAGGACATGATTTTTAAATCCACAACAGGGGGGAAATGTAAGATGGGCTGAGGATAGGTAATCAGTTTGTGTATTCATAATCATGTTTTTATACACTCATTAATGTTTAACACACACAGAGACACTTACTTGTTATTTTAACACACACACACACAGACACCGTATCCTGAAGATGTGTTTAGTTAAACTGACCTTGGGTTATGATTTTCTGCCTGCTGGAGTCCCTGGTGATTAGTTATTGATGCTTTAGTTAAACTGACCTTTATACCGTGAGTTATTGATGTTTTCTGTCTCTTGGTGATTAGTTGTTGATGCTTTTCTGTCTTCTGGTGATTAGTTATTGATGAGTTAGTTTCAATAAAAAGGCAGAACGGAGGGTGAGAGTCAGAGGGTGTGCGGGATTGAACTGGCAAGACAGCTGTTTCGCCTCCTGGCTCCCTCTCCCATTCTGAATGGCACAAAACGAAAACTTTAGTAAGTTATTTCAGTCTAAAAAAGGCGTCAGGGCATTTTTAAACCGGACAGTAAGTCGTCACTGTCTTGGTTCCTTTTTGTGCCTTGACCCATCCCGGAATTATTGAAAGGATGCAGTCCTATTTACAGGCCCCAGTGACACCCCAGGTTTCTGTTGTTTGTACGAGGGCGCTTAATAGGTACTGCTATTCACAATCGTCTTAGGCTGTTTCTTTGCAGAAGTTTATGGACAATGTGTAGTGCTGTAGGATGCAGTCTAGAGCATTCTTGACATTGAAGCTTTTGTTTCCAGCAACTGCTAATGCGACCGTGCATCAAACATGCAAAACACAGACCCTTGCTCCTCAAGAAGTCAATCTCATCCTTGTGATGCTTTCTCCTAAATTCCTTACAAATTGTGAGACTGTTACTCTCCATTACAATTAGCACATGGTTTGGCAATAGCATCCACTGAAACAGGTTCTGCCTTTGGCGTGGTGGTTTTGTTGTTTTCCATCTTGGCGGGCACAATGACTGTTGTGAAGACTTTCTTTGATTTTGGTGTTTCTGTGTGTTGTGATTTTGTTTTCTGTTTTATAGAATCTTTCGTGCTTGTCAACAAAGTCAACAAAATCCTTAAACTTCACTCTTCTATTTGTTCTTTCTTGGAGATTGCAGGCAAATTTTCTCCAAGATTCTATAAGTCTGTATGGAAGTTTGTTTGCCAATGCCTTTATATTAGCCATGTTGTCCAAGTCCTCCATGTAATTAACATCTGCCATTATGTTCAAACAGCCCATAAGGAATAATGTGAAAGACTGAAGTGCAACACCATCTTCAGACTTGATTGTTGGCCAATCCATGGCTTCCTTTAAATATGCTTCTGCTATCATGAAGTCATCACCATAAAACTCCTTCAAGATTTGTTTTGCTTTGGTATATCCTGTCAGAGGTTCCATATGGATGCAGCTCTTCACCAACTCATGTGGTTGTTCACTAGTATACTGCAGCTAAAATTGAAGATGATCACGGTTATCACTTGTACGGCCTTCAATCCCATGTTCAATGGCACCTATACAGGTTTTATAATGCAGAGGGTCGCCTTTCTACACCTACGACTGCAGCCCGGCCCACGGCAACAACACCATCGTCAAGTTTGCTGACGACACGACAGTGGTCGGTCTGATCTCGGAAGGTGACGAGACAGCCTACAGAGAGGAGGTAAAGAGACTGACAACTTGGTGCAAGGACAACAGACTGCACCTTAACTCTGCTAAAACAAAGGAGATTGTCGTCGACTTCAGGAGGAACAAGACGCTGCCGCCCCCCCTCTGCATCGAAGGCGTGTGTGTGGAGAGGGTCCACACGTTCAAGTTCCTGGGAGTACAGATCTCCGATGACCTTTCTTGGAGTCACAACACCACAGCAGTGGTAAAGAAGGTCCGCCAACGTCTGCACTTCCTGAGAGTCCTCAGGAAATTCAACCTGGACAGGAAGCTGCTGCTGGCCTTCTACCACTCGTCCATCGAGAGCCTGCTGACGTACTGTGTCTCCACCTGGTACAGCGGCTGCACTGAGGCGGACAGAGTGAGGCTCCAGAGGACAGTCAAAACAGCGCAAAGGATTATTGGCTGCCCTCTCCCCCCACTGTCGGACATCTACACCGCCCGGTGCCTCAGAAGGGCTCTCAACATCGTCAATGACAATACCCACCCAAACTCACACCTGTTCGACCTGTTGCCCTCTGGCAGGCGCTACAGATGCATCAAATCAAGGACCAATAGACTGAGAAACAGTTTCTTTCCGAGAGCCATCTCCATACTGAACTCTCACACACACACGAGACCACCCTAACCTCGCAAAACAGCATTGTGATGTGTTTCTATATGCCCTATTCAGTACTGAATTCCATTGCACTGTCTTCTTTATTTATCTAATTTATATATTTGTCTGTATTATTGTTGTATTGCACTGGAGAGGGGAGCCCTCTAATCTCGTTGCACACTTGAGTACAATGACAATAAAGGGATTTCTATTTCTATTTCTATTTCTATCTATTCTTTAAACGTAGGAATGGAAAGTTCGGGAAGTAGCGATGCTTTTTGACTCTTTGCTAAGTATTCTGCGACACTGGCTTGCTGTGAGATTGCTTGGCAAAGGCCATCAAGCACATGTCCCTGTTGTTCTCTACTTTCTGTCTGATGTGGAAATCTAGCCATTGGAATAGTCGAAGTGGGAGCATTTCAGGTCAACACTGCTTGTTGCTCTGATAGGCTGTGATGGTAATTGAATGTTTTTCCTTGTTTAAATTGTAACACACTCATCAGGAATGTGGATACCATCCTCCTGGGTATTTTCATATCTTCTCAAGACATCCAATTTAGCATCAGACTCAGGGAGTGCCGTTTGCATTGCATGCATTTCCTTCTTTGCCTTAATTGCAGCTTCTTCTTGCTCAAGTGCCAACCTTTGTTGTAAATCAGCAGCCTTTGCCTTTAAACATGCTCGTTCCATTTGAGCCTTTAATTTAATTGAAGACGTTGACAGAAGTGAGCTTCTGTCTGTTAGATTCTTTACTTCTACTTCTATGGGTGTAGTTAGTTGATGCAGATCTACTATCATCAGGTGATATTTGTTTATTGCATCCTTCCTCTGCACGTTTCAAAACGTCCTTCTTCCATTGCTCACATTTCCATTAATTACATTTTTTGGATCAAACCAGTTATTTTGGTCATCGGCAAAATCCTCCTCAGTCTTTAAATTTTGCACACCGGAATTGAGGTCCACAAATTCTTGCTCCATGCCGCTAAAGCAAACACAAAGCTCAGTTTTTTACAGCGTCAACATTTGCATCATCCTCCATCAATTGTTCAATTTGACGTTGCATGGAGGTCAATTGAGCAAATTTGCACCTGCGTGCCTGCATCCGTTTAGGCTTGTGATCTTCTACAGCTTTTCTCCGTCATTTTTAATGTCCGCTTTCCACTGTCTTGTTCCTCCATGTCAATCCACAATCAAGCAAACAAAAACGTCAAACTGACTGTAGCGTCTCAATTTGTAGGTCAGCTGAATGACGATCAAAGTTTTAAGCAGTTTACTCACGCACCTGTTACGTGCACGTCCTTGTTAACTCGCGATGCTTGTCAAGTATGGACGCATGCTAACAGCTAGCAGCTCATTGTCCCGACTGGAAAGTTGCTCCTTAGCTGTGATGTGCCTAGGGTTACACTATCTATCATTAACAAACACAGCCAGCCCTCCTCTTTCCTCTTACCGCTTTCCAGTGTCCTGTCCGCAAGTAGTATTTGGAAGCCGTCAAATTCCACGACGGTGTCCGGCGTTAGGTCTGTTAGCCATGAATCCGTGAACATCAGCAAGCTAGCTCATTGGAAGTTCCTCTTGTGCCGCGTTAGCGCTGTTAGCTCGTCCATTTTCTTGGGAAGGTATCTAACATTTCCCATAAAAACGGACAGGAGGACGGGGTGGTCACGCCTCCTCTTTGCCTGGCGTTTCGCCCCCGCGCGACATCCCCCGTCTCTTCCTCCTCAACTCGTGGGGGATATCGGGTCTCGCTCCGGGAGTCGGCACGGGGTTAGCACGAAGTGCTAACAGCTGATCTCTTGTGTAAACGATTGATCCGTAGCTCCCAGTGACATCTCCGGACACGATCACGCAAAAAACAGCCCCCAGCAGCAATAAAACCACCGCAATTTGGATGTCCATTGCTGCGATGAGGTAAAATAAATAAAACTGGGTAAAGGGAAAAACACGCGAAAAAGGCTCAAATAGTGAGCCGTGCTGCTTTAGCAGGTAGCCACTCGCGTGGTGACGGAACCGTAAAAACAAATGTGGTCCCATCAAAATCTGATGGGATATTTAAAAATAAAAGCGTGAAAATTTGCTTATTTGTCTGTCGTCACCAATGATTAAAAAAATTAAAATCATTACAAAATCCTCAAGCTATCGTGATACCAGACAAGTTCTGCGGGACACCAGACCACCCCAGTTGTCCACAAAAAGTGGTCACTTCAAAATTTGATGTGGCATTTAAAAATAAAAAAATCACCTGAAATATGCACTGTGATCAACACTGATTTAAAAGAAAAATCTTTAAAAAATATCCTCAAACTATCGTGATACCAAACCAGGATTGGGGATACTAGACCACACCAGCTGTCCACCAAAAGTGGTCACATCAAAATGTGATGTGGCACTTCAAAATAAAAGTAGCCTGAAATTCGCTTATTTCACGGTCATCACCACTGAGTTAAAAAAAAAATAGCTCGAGCTATCGTGATACCAGACCAGTTTTGTGGGACACGAGACTACCCCAGCTGTCCATAAAAAGTGGTCCCATCGAAATCTAATTTGTAATTTCAAACTAAAAGTTGCCTGAAATCTGCACATTTCACTGTCATCATGCCTGACTTTAAAATTTCATTAAAAAATATCCTCTAGCTATGGTAATACCAAACCAGGTTTGGAGGACACAAGACAACACAGCTTTCCACCAAAAGTAGTCCCATCAAAATGTAAGGAGGCATTTTAAAATAAAAGAGCTGGAGCTGTCGTAATACCAGACTAGTTTTGTTGGACACTAGACGACCCCAGCTGTTCATCAAAAATGGTCCCATCAAAATCTGATGTGTAATTTCACAATAAAAAAAAACCCACCTGAAATATGCACATTTCATTGTCATCAACACTGATTTTAAAATAATCATTTCAAAATACCCTCGAGCTATCGTGATATCAGACCCATTTTGGGGGACACTAGACAACCCCAGTTGTCCATCAAATGCGGTCCCACCAAAATGTGATACGGCATTTCAAAATAAAAGTAGCCTTAAATCAGCATACATCACTGTTATCAGGCCTGACTAAAATATCATGACAAAATATCCTCCAGCTATCATGATACCAGACAAGACATATTTCACTGTCATCACCATTGATTTAAAAAAATTAATTAAAAACTAGAGCTGCGAGCAGCTATAAAGGGCCCTCGCCACCCGGACAACGTTGGGGTACTGGCACGTTGGAAATGTGAAATATTTCCGAGAAATAACGTGAGGAATCTTCAAGAGGAATTTGCTTGTAGTTAAAGTTAGAGCAGCTTTTGTTTTCAAAGCCTCGTCAATGTTTGAAGTAAATTTGTTGGCAGGCACTACAGGTGCATCAAATCAAAGACTAATAGACTGAAAAACATTTTCTTTCCGAGAGCCATCACCATTCTGAACTCTCACACACATGCACACACACACGACCACCCTTACCTTGCTGAACAGCGACGTATTGTGTTGTATTTCTCCAATTTCATACTATTTTCCATCACAATATTTATTCTCTTATTTATCTAATTTATATATTTGATTAAATTATTGTTGTATTGCACTGGAGAGGGGAGCTCCCTAATCTTGTTGCACACTGTACAATGACAATAAAAGGATTTCGGATTCTGATAAATTTAGAATGGCCGACTTCCTGTTCAATTTAGCATACGGCTCCATGAGACTTTTTATTAGGTCTTGGCTTTGTACACACTTCATCAAATTTTCAGTTTGGTGAAACAGAGATATGGGGCTGTTTTTTTTTGTTGTTTTTTTTTTTCTAGGGGGCGATAGCGAGCCATTTTTAAACAACTGTACGACAAAATAATAAAATATTGTGAATATTGAATCAACTCCCGGTTGAGTGGACGCTGGCACGTTTGGCTGCCACTGCTCACCGGTAACTCTCAGAAATTTTTTGGATCCGCTTGTTGTACCTGCTTTAGCAGTTTACAATCCCTCCAGTTACAGTGATTTTATTTATTATTATCTGTATGTTGAGCGATCCCGATTCTCATGAATGCCACCCACCGATTGCATAGTCGCTGACGCGTCTACTGTGGCTAAAGTTTAGCTTACCTATCAAAGTTAGCACCTGTCTGCCATGTGGACCCGCAGGCCAGTCTGCTTCTCGCACTTCTGCCTGTTCCTGTCATGTCATCAACCTGTGTCAGGACAACTTCAATCCACTGCCGCTGAACTCCGCTGGATTTACCGACACATGCCCGAGGGAAACGCACCACCACCACTGCTCCTCCTCCCGAACATCGCTCGTCGACCCTTGAAGGATTGTATGGCAATTACCGGCATTTTAAACATTTATGGGACAGAATGTCAATTATTTAATTTAGCAGGTTTATATTTACTGAATATGCTATGATCGCAAAATTCCGGACGAACTCGCGAGGCTGCCCGGCTCACCGTGGCTTGTCATCGGGACCGGGAGGCGGCGCAGGCGACGCAGAGAGAGGAAGCAGAAGCGGGGCTGCAGGTCCGGTGTCTTGCAACGGCTGCGACGGCAGCCCCATAGGCAACCACTGCCGAGTCTGTACCTCACCAACGCCAGATCCGTGGTCCACAAAATCGACGACCTGGGATTACAAATCCTGGGAAACCGCTATGTGCGAGACAGCAGTGTGATCGTCATCACGGAATCCTGGCTGCACGCAGACGTCCCCGATGCTAGCATCCAGCTGGCCGGGCGCTCGCTACATCGCGCGGATCGGACAAGGGACACCGGTAAGAGAAGGGGCGGGGTGGCTCTGTGTTTACGTGCATGAGAACTGGTGCGGCGATAGCACGATCGTCGAGAAGCACTCTTCCCCCGACATCGAGTTCATGTCCGTTAAATGCCGGCCTTATTTTCTCCCGAGGGAGCTAACGGTCGTGATTGTCACAGCTGTTTACATCCCTCCCGACGCTAGCACTAGCACGGCGCTCTCGCTACTCGCGTGCGTCATCAATAAACATCAGCGGGCCCACCCTGATGGCGTTCACGTAGTAGCGGGAGACTTTAATAAGGCCAATTTAAAGACTGTACTCCCAGAGTTTCACCAGCATGTCAAGTGCCCAACGAGGGGAGACAACACTCTCGACCATGTGTACTCGAACATCAAGCACGCATACAGGGCCCTCCCACTCGCCCCCCTCGGCCAGTCAGACCACCTGTCCTTGCAGCTCGCACCTGCATACACCCCTCTCAGGCGCAGATTCAGGCCCACCACAAAGACTGTGAAAACCTGGCGTGACGGCGCCATGAGTGAATTACAGGACTGCTTTCAAGACACAAACTGGGGCCTCTTTGATCATCAGGACCTTGATGTCTACACACATTGTGTAGTGGACTACATCAAGTTCTGCATGGAAACTGTGTCCCTACACAGGACTATACGGACCTTCCCAAATGCGAAGCCCTGGATGTCCAGCAGGGTTCGCTCTCTCCTCAAGGCCCGTGACGCTGCCTTCAGGTCAGGCGACAAAGCCCAGTACAGGGTGGCTCGTGCTGACCTGAGCAAAGGCATCAAGCTAGCCAAGGCAACCTACAAGGGGAGGCTGGAGGCCCACCTTGCCAGTAACAGACCACGGGAGGTGTGGCAGGGTCTACGGAGCATCACCAACTTCCGTGGCAGCAGCACGACCTCTGCAGACCCGAGTGCATCGCTGGCAGAGGAGCTTAACTGCTTCTTTGCTCGCTTTGACTCGCCCCAACCGTCACACCCCCGCACTTCATGCTCCAACTCCCCCCCACTCACCGTAGAGGAACACGATGTGAGGCGCGCGCTCCTGGCTGTTAACCCCAGGAAAGCTACTGGACCCGACGGAATACCAGGCAAGGTCCTCAAAACATGTGCCCACCAACTGTCACATGTATTCTGCAGGATCTTCAACCGCTCCCTGGCTCAAGCAGTCATCCCCTCCTGCTTGAAAACTTCCACCATTATTCCTGTCCCCAAAAAGTCACCAGCCGTCCACCTGAATGACTACCGTCCTGTTGCTCTCACACCAGTCATCATGAAGTGCTTCGAGAGGCTGGTTCTCCAGCACATCAGGGACTGCCTTCCTCCCACTCTGGACCCCTACCAGTTTGCATACTGGGCTAACAGATCCACTGAGGACGCCATCAACACTGCTCTGCATGTTGTGCTGGGCCACCTGGAACAACAGCAGAGCTATGCAAGGATGCTCTTTGTGGACTACAGCTTGGCATTCAACACAATCATCCCAGACATCCTCGTCGCCAAACTTGACATTCTCGGCCTCCCTGCCCTCACACGCATCTGGATTAAGGACTTTCTGACCAACAGACCCCAGACTGTGTTGCTCGGCCCCTACACGTCCTCCACCTGCATGCTGAGCACCGGTTCCCCTCAAGGATGCGTGCTGAGCCCTCTCCTATACGCCCTCTACACCTACGACTGCAGCCCGGCCCACGGCAACAACACCATCGTCAAGTTTGCTGACGACGCGACAGTGGTCGGTCTGATCTCGGAAGGTGACGAGACAGCCTACAGAGAGGAGGTAAAGAGACTGACAGCTTGGTGCAAGGACAACAGACTGCACCTTAACACTGCAAAAACAAAGGAGATTGTCGTCGACTTCAGGAGGAACAAGACGGTGCCGCCCCCCCTCTGCATCGAAGGCGTGTGTGTGGAGAGGGTCCACACGTTCCAGTTCCTGGGAGTACAGATCTCCGACGACCTTTCTTGGACTCACAACACCACAGCAGTGGTAAAGAAGGTCCACCAGCGTCTGCACTTCCTGAGAGTCCTCAGGAAATTCAACCTGGACAGGAAGCTGCTGCTAGCCTTCTACCACTCGTCCATTGAGAGCCTGTTGACGTACTGTGTCTCCACCTGGTACAGCGGCTGCACTGAGGCGGACAGAGTGAGGCTCCAGACAGTCAAAACAGCGCAAAGGATTATTGGCTGCCCTCTCCCCTCACTGTCGGACATCTACACCGCCCGGTGCCTCAGAAGGGCTCTCAACATCGTCAAAGACAATACCCACCCAAACTCACACCTGTTCGACCTGTTGCCCTCTGGCAGGCGCTACAGATGCATCAAATCGAGGACCAATAGACTGAGAAACAGTTGCTTTCCGAGAGCCATCTCCATTCTGAACTCTCACACACACACGAGAACACCCTTACCTTGCAGAACAGCATCGTGATGTGTTTTTATATACCCTATTCTGTACTAAATTCCATTGCACTCTCTTATTTATTAATCTAATTTATATATTTGTCTGTCTTATTGTTGTATTGCACTGGAGAGGGGAGCCTTCTAATCTCGTTGCACACTTGAGTACAATGACAATAAAGGGATTTCTAATTCTAATTCTAATTCTACTACGCATAGGAATGACTGATTGTAGTCATGGTCTTTACTGATTTATGATATTATTTTCACATGCTAAAGTTATATTACTTAGTTTATAAATGTGTGAACATAGTATTTTCATGACCTACACTCACATTCACATCATACATATTCAGTCTGCACATTACAAACTGATGACAAGCCAGACAGCACTTCATGGACAAATATGACAAAGCACATTCTCCACATAGGACATAGAGATGCAAACATACCAAATTGGGCACTGGATTTAGTTTTAAAATCGCTGCATTGGCTCCCCGTGTGTTTCAGGATTGATTTTAAGGTTCTTCAATTAGTTTTTAAATGCTTTAACGGTCTTGGGCCATCCTCGCGGACCCTGAGGTCCTCTGGCACCGGCCTGTTAATTATTCCTCGGGTGAGGACTGGAACACATGGCGAGGCTGCATTCAGCCATTCTGGTCCTCGTCTATGGAATAGCCTGCCGGAGGACATCAGGTCCGCAGAGACTGTTGATATTTTTAAAAGGAGGCTCAAGACCAGACCTGGGCATTGCACGGCCCGCGGGCCACATCCGGCCCGCCGGGTGGCACTGACTGGCCCGTATGACAGACCTGGGCATTGTATGGCCCGGGCCACATACCTTTGGTTGACTCTGACCGCGAGTGTAAGGTTAATTGGAAATTTCAAAATAAACATACTTTTTAATTTCACCTCATTCATGGGCGAAAGCTGCACTGCTTTTATTCTGAAATTGTTTTTTTTTTTTATTCCCGCACAATGTGCGTCGCACATAATGACGTAATGCGTTTATCAAGACATGCGCGCGATTGAATCACAACAAGACAACGTTCGCCCTCAAAAATGTCCGCTCAGGCTACAAAAAGAAAGGTAGATGCCGAATGTAGAATTTTCAACAAAAATTGGACAGCGAAGTATTTATTTACTGAAGTTAGAGGTAAAGCTGTGTGTTTAGTTTGCGGGGAGCAGATCGCCGTGTTGAAGGACTACAATTTGAGTCGGCACTACCAGACGAAACATGCAGAGAAATATAAAAACGGCACCAGATAACAATGAACTGGGACACTTTTTCTCAAAATCACAGTTCAGTGACAGTCAATATGTTGTATCTTGCTTAATGTTTGGTGCAAAAAGACAATATTGTGATGTCTTTAAAATGCTCAGAACCTTTACACAACTATCCAACAGTATATGGAACTCAAAATGTGTTTTGAAGTGAATGTGACAGAATATGTTTACTAATATGAGTCACAAATAGTAAAAAATGTTAATATTTTGTCTACCATTGTGTTGAGAAATTTGAATGAATACATTTTTGTAAGGCAACCTCATTTTTTCAGTTTATTTGGTATTTAGTTTCATTGCTTAACTTTAATGCCAGCTTGTCAAAACAGTGCTATTTACTGCTTTTTAAAAAAGAAATACAATTAATATTATACAGAATTGAGTTCAGCCTTTTGGCCCGGCCCTCCACAATATTTTATGTTTCTTATGTGGCCCCATGGAAAAAATAATTGCCCACCCCTGCTCAAGACTCACCTTTTTTGTTTGGCTTTTAAATAATTTATCTTAGTCTTTTAATTCAGGATTGTCATTTTATATATTATCATTGTCTTTAATTTTTTTTAGCTTCTTTGTCTTTTAGTATCATCATTTTTCTTATATATTTTAGCTCCGTCGTTTTATATTATTGTCTTTTAATTTTTAGCTTCTTCTCTGTCTTTTAGTATCATAATTTTTCTTATATATTTTAGCTTCGTCTTTTTATATTATTGTCCTTTAATTTTTAGCTTCTTTTTTGTTTAGCATTATCATTTTCTTTTATATATTTTAGCTCCAGTGTTTCCTCAAGGGGGGCCTCCGCGCTGGGAGGTGTGGCTGGCCTTCTCACAGGGGGCTTCATCCCGGAGGCTCCTTAGGCCCGGCGGACCGGGGCCCTCTGCACTATGTGTAGGGTCTACCCCGGTCAGTCTGGGCTAGGGGTCTGTGTGTTGGCGCAGCTCCCTGTGGGCGTGAGCCGTCATCCCTCTCAGCGCGGATGACCTACCCTGGGTACATTTTCTCATATGGTTTCTCTGTGCCTTACCCTGTCTTTCTACTAAGATGGTTTATTAAGTTGTGTGAATGCGAGTGTTCTGTGTGTGTGCGAGTTCAGGCGTGTATGTGGATGTGTCTTGTGTTTATGTTGAGTGGGTGGAATGGGTTTTAGTTTTTCGTTGTAATTTGGATGTTTTTATTGTACAGCACTTTGAGCCGCATTTTATGTATGAAAAGTGCTCTTATAAATAAAATTTGATTGATTGATTGGAGGGTTCAAGGGGACGCCATTGCAAAAACACATTCTGAAAGACATAATTTGATTTTGGAGCACACATACATGCACACTGACAAGATTACAGGGGAATACCAGCAGGAGAGACGGAGAGACTGCCCGCCGGAGAAGGCCAGCCGTGGAATACCAGTCTTGGGGACCAGCTGGGAATCAACCATCCAGACAATGATTAATCTGGAGAGGACCTTCCCTTGGACGTAGACCCGTGCCGGGGGAAGAATGTGAGGCTGGGCTGAGATAACGCACGACTCTTTTCGACTGTGCTTGCCCGAGTACATTTTCTCATGAGATTAAGAAAAAGCCGCTCAGTACTATTTCCTGAACCTCCGCCCTATTTCCTACCTACCATTCATTTCAAAAGTCCTAGATAATGTAGTCGCCACTCAACTCCACTCTCATCTCACCTGCAATAACCCTTTCAGTCCGGTTTCCGTGCACTTCACAGCACTGAATCAACTCTACTCAAGGTCACCTCTGCTCTCCTCATTGCAGCTGACTCAGATTCATTCTCCATTGTCATCCTTCTTAACCTGACTGCGGCCTTTGACACCATCTCACACACCATCCTTCTCAAAAGACTTTCTTCCATCGGCATCACCCACACCGCCCTCAACTGGTTCCATTCATACTTCAAAGACCGCACTCAGTTCATCCAGCTTAAATATTTCTCATCAAAGTCCCTCCCAGTCACCTCAGGTTTGCCCCAAGGCTCGGTCCTGGCCCCCCTATTATTTATCATATACCTCCTTCCCCTTGGCAGAATTTTCCGAAAATTCAATATCGCTTTCCATTGCTTCGCGGATGACACCCAGCTCTAGTTCTCCTGCAAACCCAGCATATCACTCCCTCCCACCTCCGTCACCTCCTGTCTATCTGAAATCAATGACTGGTTTTCTAATAATTTCATGAGGCTTAACAGCGACAAAACAGAAGTTATTCTTTTCAGTACAAAATCAATACAATCCAAAGTTGGCAGTTTTCCCATTCCTGTTGGCCCCTCCATTGTTTTCCCATCCCCTCAGGTCAAGAGTCTGGGTGTCATCCTTGACAGCACTCTATCTTTCCATAAGCATAATAACACAACCCGGTCAGCCTACTTCCATCTGCACAATATCAGTCAACACCGCCCCTCCCTTTTTCCCTCATCCACTTCTATTCTGGTCCAAGTCGAGTCAAGTCAATTTTATGTGTATAGCCCTTAATCACAGACAGTCTCAAAGGGCTTTACATAACCACAATCAACATCCACTGATCTTAACCCCCAGGAGGGCAAGGAAAAACTCAAAACCCCATTGGGGGAAAAGTGAGAAAACTTGAGAAGGGACCACAGATGGGGGGGAAACCCCCTTCCAGGATGACCAGGCTGCTTTGGATGCCAAGTGGGCAACATTTGACACATACAATGATGCTATACAATGTTAGATGAGATAATGTGAGAGTCAATTAAATGAAGTGCTGCAGGAAGATGACTTTAGTGGAGTGGGTCCTCATCCAGGACCGTAATCGCCATGGCAGCATATCCGAGGTTGAGCCTTTGATCTTGAAATAGTCAGTTTGGGGTAAATTCAGAACAGCCACTTCCAAGTGAATCACCATCACCTAATTCCCAAGCTGTGGAATTGGGAACAGAAAAAAAAGAACAGAAATAGTAAACAGGCCAACAAGTAGTTCAACGAAGTGCTGAAATATAGGGAAATCAGAAGAGGTGCTGCATGAAGACGACTTCGGCAGAGAAGGTCCCTCCCCGGTTGGTCAGTGCCGTAATCTTCACAGCAGGTCACCATCACCTAATTCCCAAGCAGGGGAAGAGGGGGCAGAAAAGAGGAGAAGCGGCAGTAAACAGGCCAACAAATAATTAAATTAGATGCTAAAGTATATAAATAAATGTCGCGCTGCAGGAAGACGACATCACTGGAACAGGTGCATGCCCAGTTTGTCAATGCCTTAAACTTCCTAGTGGGTCACCGTCACCTAATCCCCCAGCCGGGGAAAAGGGGACAGAAAAGAGAAGATAAGAGAAAAAGCGGCAGTAAACAGGCCAACAAATAGTTCAACTAAATGCACAAGAGTATAAATGCGTCTTTAATAGTGTTTTGAACATTTCTACTGAGGTGGCGCCTCTAATACCTGAGGGTAGTACATTCCAAAGCATTGGTGCCCGAATAGAGAACGCTCTAGAACCTGTGGACTTCTTTTTGGCTCGCGGGATCACTAAAAGACCAGCATTTTGTGAGCGAAGGTTTCGGGACGGAACATATGGTACCACGAGGTCAACGAGATAGGAAGGTGCTAAGCCATGCAATATTTTATAGGCAAGTAGCAGAACTTTAAAATCACATCTCAAGTGGACCGGAAGCCAATTCAAATTGGCAAGTATCGGGGTAATATGATCAAACTTTCTCGTTCTAGTCAAGAGTCTAGCTGCTGCATTTTGAACTAACTTTTAATACTAGACATGGGGAGACCCGAGAGCAAAACGTTACAATAGTCGAGGCGAGACGTAACAAACGCATGGATTAAGATTTTTGCATCACAAGTTGATAGAATTGGGCGAATTTTAGCAATGTTACGCAGATGAACAAATGCAGTTCTAGTAATATTTTTAATGTGCATTTGAAACGACATAGTTGTGTCAAATATAAGACCGAGATTTTTTGTTGAATCCTTTTGGGCAATTTATCGATACTCATAGTGGTGTCTTTGAAAAAGGTACAGATGACGCGCTGGTCCAATGATCAGCATCTCGGTTTTATCTGAGTTAAGACGCAAAAAATTGAAAGACATTCATAGTTTAATTTCGGCAAGGCATGCCTCTAATTTATAGCAATCACACGGATTCGTTATATCCAACGGCATGTATAATTGCGTATCATCAGCATAACAATGAAAACTAATGTGATATTTCCGTATAATATCACCAAGCGGTAGCATCTAGTACCAATCCCTGCGGAACTCCGCGTGTGATCTTACAAAGATCAGAAGACGCATTGCCATGAATTACGCGGTGCGTCGTCTCCGACAGATACGAATTAATCCAAGAAAGCGCTGAACCTGAAATGCCAACACAAGTTTCAAGGCGTTTTAATAATATGTTATGATCAAGTGTCAAAAGCGGCGCCAAGATCGAGTAAGAGTAATACAGTGAACCCTCGGTTATCGCGGTTAATGGGGACCTCGTAGCGGTCGCTGCTCGGGCCCTAATAATAATTTCTACAAAAACAATAGGGACCTCGCCGCCGTCGCAGCTCGGGCCCTAATAACAATTTCTAGAAAAACAATAGGGACATCGCAGCGGCCACTGCTCGGGCCCTAATAATAATAATAAAAATAATAATGATTTCCACAAAAACAATGGGGACCTCGTAGCGGTCGCTGCTCGGGCCCTAATAATAATTTCTACAAAAACAATAGGGACCTTGCCGCGGTCGCTGCTCGGGCCCCAATAATAATTTCTACACAAAGTCCATTGTGGTGACCCGCCCCTTTTAAGTAAATTCAAAATGGCCGACTTCCTGTAAAACCTAGCTCATTGCTCCAAGAGACTTTTTTGTAGGTCTTGGTCTTATACATACAGTGAACCCTCGCTACTTCGCGGTTCACCTTTCGCGGGTTCAGTGCTTCGCGGGTATAAAAAATATTCGGGGGCATTGTAGTTTCGCCGAGCGGCACAACGGGCGCTGGAGCGGTTAGACGGCCGGCGTGCGCCGAAGAAGAGCGTGGGCGAAGAGGAGAGTGGACGAAGAAGAGCACGTTCCCCCGGACACGATCGGTGGCGACGTTTCACGCGGTTCGGACCGTACCAGGGCTCCGGCCGGCGTGCGTGGCAGTTAAGCCGTAGAGGAGCACCGTCCCCGGGCACGGGCGGTGCCAAGCGGCCCCTAAGTTTAACCGAATGGAAGCTCTGGAGGAGGAGGGCATGCTCGCGTCACAGTAAGCCGAAGAGGAGCACCTTCCCCGGGCACGGGCGGTTCCAAGCGGCCCCTAAGTTTAACCAAATGGAAGCTCCGGAGGAGGAGGGCATGCTCGCGTCACAGTAAGCCGAAGAGGAGCACCTTCGCCGGGCACGGGCGGTTCCAAGCGGCCCCTAAGTTTAACCGAATGGAAGCTCCGGAGGAGGCGGGCATGCTCGCGTCACAGTAAGCCGAAGAGGAGCACCTTCCCCGGGCACGGGCGGTGCCAAGCGGCCCCTAAGTTTAACCGAATGGAAGCTCCGGGGGAGGAGGGCGGGCGTGTGTCACAGTTAAGCCGAATTGGAACACCTCTTCCGCCCGGGCACGAACGGAGCGCGAAGCTGTCAGTTATGAATGAATAAATGAATAAATAAATAAATAAATAAAGAATGCCACCTTTCATTTCACAGGGAACACCGGACGGCGTACCAGCAGGTAAAAGTCGGAGTAATTTAATAAATACAAAAAGAATGGCTGGGGAATAAAAAAATAATACGTTTTAATAATAATTTGTTTTTTTTGTTATAACATGAATTTCACTCTCTCTCTCTCTCTCTCTCTCCCCGTATATATATATATATATATATATATATATATATATATATATATTTTCTTTTAAGCATTTTTGAAGGTGCGCCGCTAATTCGCGGATTTTCAGTTTCCGCGGGTGGTCTCGGTCCCCATTAACCGCGATAACCGAGGGTTCACTGTACTCCATAAAATTTACAAAAAGCGAGGTGAAACACTCAACCAGGGCTGCTTTTTTGAACATTTCTCGAGGGCCATGGCGAGCCATTTCAAAAAAGCTGCACAACTAACGTATAAAATATTGATAAATTTGCTCTGCCTGATGTGTGTGTCAAGTTTCACGAGTTGTCGTTCATATTTAGAACCTCATAATCAGCGTTGTTTTATTGCCAAAAAGTGCAATGCCACTCCCACAACTTTTCACGAAAAAGGATGAATTTCGTATTGTGACATCCTCATGGCCGAAACAGTCCTCCGAGCATATATGAGGGCGACCTTGTTGAGTTGCATGGAGAAAAACATCCAAGAAAATAACTTGTATTAGCTTTTACCAGTTGGTGGCGCTACTACTACGATGAAAAATAAGTTGGTAGATGTCTTCAGGGCTGAAGTATCCTCAAATGTGTACAACTTCGAGAAGATAGGATCATCTGAGTCATGTTGCCGGAGCTTTTGTTGCCACAAAGTACAATCGGACTTTTCAGCACCGTAATTGCCACGCCTTTTGCCAAAACGTCACAAAACTTGGCAGAGAGTAAGATCATTGTCTTGAGTCTTTTCTGACTAATTTTCAGTCGGATTCGTCAAAAGGGCACCGTGCAGTACGTGAAAATTAAAATAAAAACAAATTTTTGATTCCACTTGGCGGCGCTGTGTGTATAACAAAATAATAACATTAAGATGTCTTCAGGTCGGGACATTTTATTTACAGGTGAATGTTTGGATTTTTAGGAGCATGTGCAGGGGAGTTATTAAGCATTCATTTATTTGTATTAGGTTCATTTTGTCTTCTTATTATTGATATTTGACAGATTCATTAAAAGCAGACAATTATGTTTTCGGTAAAATTTTTTACCTGACATGTTTCGGCGAGTCTTTCGCCTTCTTCAGAGTGTCGCATGATGGTGTCTTGAGACCCGTCTTTATCAGCTGATGTTCCATGAGGGTGTGACTTACCTGTCAAAAAAATGAAAAATCAGAGCAGTAAAAGAACAAGCACAACATGAACATTACAAATCAGCAATCACTGACCACTGCAAAAGGGAAAACCACATCATGGACCGGGAGAAGGGCAGGGTCATCGGCACCGAAGAGAACAAACAACAGCGCTGGATCAGAGAGGCCATTGAGATCTGCAAGCGAGGCATAAAAACCATGAACAGAGACAAGGGAGCCTTCATCCTCTCTACCACCTGGACCAGCATCTTGGCGGAGTTAACGGACAGCGGGGGGCGTGACTTGCCTTCATTCTTGTGACAGGTAACTCACGCCCTCATGGAACATCAGCTGATAAAGACGGGCCACAAGACACCATCATGTGACACTCTGAAGAAGGCGAAAGACTTTCGTATTGTGACATCCTCAAGGCCTAAACACTCATCCGAGCAAATATAAGGTAGATTTTGTTAACCTGCCCGGAGAAAAACATCAACGAAAATAATTTGTATTTGTTTTAACCAGTTGGTGGCGCTACCACTGCGATCAAAAATAAGTTGGCAGCCGTCTTCAGGGCCTGAATATCCTCAAATGTGAAAAATTTCGAGAAGATGGATCATCTGAATCATTTTGCAGGAACTTTTGTTGCCACGGAGAATAATCAGACTCTGCGGCACCGTAATAGCCACGCCCTTCGAAGGAAAGTCACAAAAATAGGGATAGAGTAAGATCAATGTCTTGAGTCTTTTCTAGCCAATTTTCAATCGGATTCGTTAAAAGGGCACCGTGCAGTACGTCAAAATGTAAAAAATGATATTGATTGGCGCAAGGTGTATAACTGAATATAAACATATAGATGTCTTCAGGTACAGACTCTTTATGTACATGTGAAGTTTTGGATTTTTAGCAGCATGTGCAAGAGAGTTATTAAGCATTTTGTCCATTGCGGCGAAGGAAATCTTAAGTGAAAACTTCGAAGCCCCGCCCCCGTCATATAGTATTTCGGAAACAAAAAACTTTAGTCCCAGTGTTTGTCCCAGGTCTTAAGATGCTACAGACAGAATTTTAAGGCAATCAGATGAAGCCTTTAGGATCAGGGTGCAAAAGAATGACCCCTGTAAACATGCAAAAAAGGGCAAAAGTCGGACTTTCAAAAATTCATAACTCACTTCCTGTTCATATTAGACGTTAAAATATCAAATTTTTCGCCATGCCCGATGAGACTGCCAAGTTTGGTGAATTTTTGTGCATGTTTCGGGGGAAAAAAATGCAATCGAACAATCGGAAAAATAATAATAATAATAATTTCTACAAAAACAATAGGGACTTCGCAGCGGTCGCTGCTCAGGCCCTAATAATAATAATAATAATAATAATAATAATAAAAGTAATAATATTTTCTACAAAAACAGTAGGGACCTCGCAGCCGTCGCAGCTTGGGCCCTAATAACAATTTCTAGAAAAACAATAGGGACCTCGCAGCGGTCACTGCTCGGGCCCTAATAATAATAATAATAAAAATAATAATAATTTCCACAAAAACAATGGGGACCTCGTAGCGGTCGCTGCTCGGGCCCTAATAATAATTTCTACATAAACAATAGGGACCTCGCCGCGGTCGCTGCTCGGGCCCCAAGAATAAATTCTACACAAAGTCCATTGTGGTGACCCGCCCCTTTTAAGTAAATTCAAAATGGCCGACTTCCTGTAAAACCTAGCTCATTGCTCCAAGAGACTTTTTTGTAGGTCTTGGTCTTATACATACAGTGAACCCTCGCTACTTCGCGGTTCACCTTTCGCGGGTTCAGTGCTTCGCGGGTATAAAAAATATTCGGGGGCATTGTAGTTTCGCCGAGCGGCACGACGGGCGCTGGAGCGGTTAGACGGCCGGCGTGCGCCGAAGAAGAGCGTGGGCGAAGAGGAGAGTGGACGAAGAAGAGCACGTTCCCCCGGACACGATCGGTGGCGACGTTTCGCGCGGTTCGGACCGTACCAGAGCTCCGGCCGGCGTGCGTGGCAGTTAAGCCGTAGAGGAGCACCTTCCCCGGGCACGGGCGGTGCCAAGCGGCCCCTAAGTTTAACCGAATGGAAGCTCCGGAGGAGGAGGGCATGCTCGCGTCACAGTAAGCCAAAGAGGAGCACCTTCCCCGGGCACGGGCGGTTCCAAGCGGCCCCTAAGTTTAACCGAATGGAAGCTCCGGAGGAGGCGGGCATGCTCGCGTCACAGTAAGCCGAAGAGGAGCACCTTCCCCGGGCACGGGCGGTGCCAAGCGGCCCCTAAGTTTAACCGAATGGAAGCTCCGGGGCAGGAGGGCGGGCGTGTGTCACAGTAAAGCCGAATTGGAACACCTCTTCCGCCCGGGCACGAACGGAGCGCGAAGCTGTCAGTTATGAATGAATAAATGAATAAATAAATAAATAAATAAAGAATGCCACCTTTCATTTCACAGGGCACACCGGACGGCGTACCAGCAGGTAAAAGTCGGAGTAATTAAATAAATACAAAAAGAATGGCTGGGGAATAAAAAAATAATACGTTTTAATAATAATTTGTTTTTTTTGTTATAACATGAATTTCACTCTCTCTCTCTGTCTATATATACATATATATACATATATATATATATATATATATATATATATATATATATATATATTTATTATATATATTGTATTTTTTTTTAAGCATTTTTGAAGGTGCGCCGCTACTTCGCGGATTTTCAGTTTTCGCGGGTGGTTTCTGTCCCCATTAACCGCGATAACCGAGGGTTCACTGTACTCCATAAAATTTACAAAAAGCAAGGTGAAACACTCAACCAGGGCTGCTTTTTTTAACATTTCTCGAGGGCCATGGCGAGCCATTTCAAAAAAGCTGCACAACTAACGTATAAAATATTGATAAATTTGCTCTGCCTGATGTGTGTGTAAAGTATCACGAGTTGTCGTTCATATTTAGAACCTCATAATCAGCGTTGTTTTATTGCCGAACAGTGCAATGCCACTCCCACAACTTTTCACGAAAAAGGATGAATTTCGTATTGTGACATCCTCATGGCCGAAACAGTCCTCCGAGCATATATGAGGGCGACCTTGTTGAGTTGCACGGAGAAAAACATCCAAGAAAATAACTTGTATTAGCTTTTACCAGTTGGTGGCGCTACTACTACGATGAAAAATAAGTTGGTAGATGTCTTCAGGGCTGAAGTATCCTCAAATGTGTACAACTTCGAGAAGATAGGATCATCTGAGTCATGTTGCCGGAGCTTTTGTTGCCACAGAGTACAATCTGACTTTTCAGCACCGTAATAGCCACGCCTTTTGCCAAAACGTCACAAAATTCGGCAGAGAGTAAGATCATTGTCTTGAGTCTTTTCTGACTAATTTTCAGTCGGATTCGTCAAAAGGGCACCGTGCAGTATGTGAAAATTAAAATAAAAACACATTTTTGATTCCACTTGGCGGCGCTGTGTGTATAACAAAATAATAACATTAAGATGTCTTCAGGTCGGGACGTTTTATTTACAGGTGAAGGTTTGGATTTTTAGGAGCATGTGCAGGGGAGTTATTAAGCATTCATTTATTTGTATTAGGTTCATTTTGTCTTCTTATTATTGATATTTGACTGATTCATTAAAAGCAGACAATTATGTTTTAGGTTAATTTTTTACCTGACATGTTTCGGCGAGTCTTTCGCCTTCTTCAGAGTGTCGCATGATGGTGTCTTGAGACCCGTCTTTATCAGCTGATGTTCCATGAGGGTGTGACTTACCTGTCAAAAAAATAAAAAATCAGAGCAGTAAAAGAACAAGCACAACATGAACATTACAAATCAGCAATCACTGACCACTGCAAAAGGGAAAACCACATCATGGACCGGGAGAAGGGCAGGGTCATCCGCACCGAAGAGAACAAACAACAGCGCTGGATCAGAGAGGCCATTGAGATCTGCAAGCGAGGCATAAAAACCATGAACAGAGACAAGGGAGCCTTCATCCTCTCTACCACCTGGAGCAGCATCTTGGCAGAGTGAACGGACAGCGGGGGGCGTGACTTGCCTTCATTCTTGTGACAGGTAAGTCACGCCCTCATGGAACATCAGCTGATAAAGACGGGTCACAAGACACCATCATGTGACACTCTGAAGAAGGCGAAAGACTTTCGTATTGTGACATCCTCAAGGCCTAAACACTCATCCGAGCAAATATAAGGTAGATTTTGTTAACCTGCCCGGAGAAAAACATAAACGAAAATAATTTGTATTTGTTTTAACCAGTTGGTGGCGCTACCACTGCGATCAAAAATAAGTTGGCAGCCGTCTTCAGGGCCTGAATATCCTCAAATGTGAAAAATTTCGAGAAGATGGATCATCTGAATCATTTTGCAGGAACTTTTGTTGCCACGGAGATTAATCAGACTCTGCGGCACCGTAATAGCCACGCCCTTCGAAGGAAAGTCACAAAAATAGGGATAGAGTAAGATCAATGTCTTGAGTCTTTTCTAGCCAATTTTCAATCGGATTCGTTAAAAGGGCACCGTGCAGTACGTCAAAATGTAAAAAATGATATTGATTGGCGCAAGGTGTATAACTGAATATAAACATATAGATGTCTTCAGGTACCGACTCTTTATGTACATGTGAAGTTTTGGATTTTTAGCTGCATGTGCAGGAGAGTTATTAAGCATTTTGTCCATTGCGGCGAAGGAAATCTTAAGTGAAAACTTCGAAGCCCCGCCCCCGTTCATATAGTATTTCGGAAACAAAAAATTTTAGCCCCAGTGTTTGTCCCAGGTCTTAAGATGCTACAGACAGAATTTTAAGGCAATCAGATGAAGCCTTTAGGATCAGGGTGCAAAAGAATGACCCCTGTAAACATGCAAAAAAGGGCAAAAGTCGGACTTTCAAAAATTCATAACTCACTTCCTGTTCATATTAGACGTTAAAATATCAAATTTTTCGCCATGCCCGATGAGACTGCCAAGTTTGGTGAATTTTTGTGCATGTTTCGGGGGTCAAAAATGCGATCGAACAATCGGAAAAATAATAATAAGAATAATTTCTACAAAAACAATAGGGACTTCGCAGCGGTCGCTGCTCAGGCCCTAATAATAATAATAATAATAAAAGTAATAATATTTTCTACAAAAACTATAGGGACCTCGCAGCCGTCGCAGCTCGGGCCCTAATAACAATTTCTAGAAAAACAATAGGGACCTCGCAGCGGTCACTGCTCGGGCCCTAATAATAATAATAATAATAATTTCCACAAAAACAATGGGGACCTCGTAGCGGTCGCTGCTCGGGCCCTAATAATAATTTCTACAAAAACAATAGGGACCTCTCCGCGGTCGCTGCTCGGGCCCCAATAATAATTTCTACACAAAGTCCATTGTGGTGACCCGCCCCCTTTTAAGTAAATTCAAAATGGCCGACTTCCTGTAAAACCTAGCTCATTGCTCCAAGAGACTTTTTTGTAGGTCTTGGTCTTATACATACAGTGAACCCTCGCTACTTGGCGGTTCACCTTTCGCGGGTTCAGTGTTTCGCGGGTCTAAAAAATATTCGGGGGCATTGTAGTTTCGCCGAGCGGCACGACGGGGTGCTGGAGCGGTTAGACGGCCGGCGTGCGCCGAAGAAGAGCGTGGGCGAAGAGGAGAGTGGACGAAGAAGAGCACGTTCCCCCGGACACGATGGGTGGCGACGTTTCGCGCGGTTCGGACAGTACCAGAGCTCCGGCCGGCGTGCGTGGCAGTTAAGCCGTAGAGGAGCACCTTCCCCGGGCACGGGCGGTGCCAAGCGGCCCCTAAGTTTAACCGAATGGAAGCTCCGGAGGAGGAGGGCATGCTCGCGTCACAGTAAGCCGAAGAGGAGCACCTTCCCCGGGCACGGGCGGTTCCAAGCGGCCCCTAAGTTTAACCGAATGGAAGCTCCGGAGGAGGAGGGCATGCTCGCGTCACAGTAAGCCGAAGAGGAGCACCTTCCCCGGGCACGGGCGGTTCCAAGCGGCCCCTAAGTTTAACCGAATGGAAGCTCCGGAGGAGGAGGGCATGCTCGCGTCCCAGTAAGCCGAAGAGGAGCACCTTCCCCGGGCACGGGCGGTGCCAAGCGGCCCCTAAGTTTAACCGAATGGAAGCTCCGGGGGAGGAGGGCGGTTGTGTGTCACAGTTAAGCCGAATTGGAGCACCTCTTCCGCCCGGGCACGAGCGGAGCGCGAAGCTGTCAGTTATGAATGTATAAAAGAATAAATAAATAAATAAATAAAGAATGCCACCTTTCATTTCACAGGGCACACCGGACGGCGTACCAGCAGGTAAAAGTCGGAGTAATTAAATAAATACAAAAAGAATGGCTGGGGAATAAAAAAATAATACGTTTTAATAATAATTTGTTTTTTTTGTTATAACATGAATTTCACTCTCTCTCTCCCCGTATATATATATATATATATATATATATATATATATATTTATTATATATATTTTATATTTTTTTAAGCATTTTTGAAGGTGCGCCGCTACTTCGCGGATTTTCAGTTTTCGCGGGTGGTCTCTGTCCCCATTAACCGCGATAACCGAGGATTCACTGTACTCCATAAAATTTACAAAAAGCGAGGTGAAACACTCAACCAGGGCTGCTTTTTTTAACATTTCTCGAGGGCCATGGCGAGCCATTTCAAAAAAGCTGCACAACTAACGTATAAAATATTGATAAATTTGCTCGGCCTGATGTGTGTGTAAAGTTTCACGAGTTGTCGTTCATATTTAGAACCTCATAATCAGCGTTGTTTTATTGCCGAACAGTGCAATGCCACTCCCACAACTTTACAAGAAAAAGGACGAATTTCGTATTGTGACATCCTCATGGCCGAAACAGTCATCCGAGCATATATGAGGGCGACCTTGTTGAGTTGCACGGAGAAAAACATCCAAGAAAATAACTTGTATTAGCTTTTACCAGTTGGTGGCGCTACTACTACGATGAAAAATAAGTTGGTAGATGTCTTCAGGGCTGAAGTATCCTCAAATGTGTACAACTTCGAGAAGATAGGATCATCTGAGTCATGTTGCCGGAGCTTTTATTGCCACAGAGTACAATCTGACTTTTCAGCACCGTAATAGCCACGCCTTTTGCCAAAACGTCACAAAATTCGTCAGAGAGTAAGATCATTGTCTTGAGTCTTTTCTGACTAATTTACAGTCGGATTCGTTAAAAGGGCACCGTGCAGTACGTCAAAATGTAAAAAATGATATTGATTGGCGCAAGGTGTATAACTGAATATAAACATATAGATGTTTTCAGGTACCGACTCTTTATGTACATGTGAAGTTTTGGATTTTTAGCAGCATGTGCAAGAGAGTTATTAAGCATTTTGTCCATTGCGGCGAAGGAAATCTTAAGTGAAAACTTTGAAGCCCCGCCCCCGTCATATAGTATTTCGGAAACAAAAGATTTTAGCCCCAATTTTAGCCCCAGTGTTTGTCCCAGGTCTTAAGATGCTACAGACAGAATTTTAAGGCAATCAGATGAAGCCTTTAGGATCAGGGTGTGCAGCGGTCACTGCTCGGGCCCTAATAATAATAATAATAATTTCCACAAAAACAATGGGGACCTCGTAGCGGTCGCTGCTCGGGCCCTAATAATAATTTCTACAAAAACAATAGGGACATCGCCGCGGTCGCTGCTCGGGCCCCAATAATAATTTCTACACAAAGTCCATTGTGGTGACCCGCCCCCTTTTAAGTAAATTCAAAATGGTCGACTTCCTGTAAAACCTAGCTCATTGCTCCAAGAGACTTTTTTGTAGGTCTTGGTCTTATACATACAGTGAACCCTCGCTACTTGGCGGTTCACCTTTCGCGGGTTCAGTGCTTCGCGGGTCTAAAAAATATTCGGGGGCATTATAGTTTCGCCGAGCGACACGACGGGGCGCTGGAGCGGTTAGACGGCCGGTGTGCGCCGAAGAAGAGCGTGGGCGAAGAGGAGAGTGGACGAAGAAGAGCACGTTCCCCCGGACACGATCGGTGGCGACGTTTCGCGCGGTTCGGACAGTACCAGAGCTCCGGCCGGCGTGCGTGGCAGTTAAGCCGTAGAGGAGAACCTTCCCAGGGCACGGGCGGTGCCAAGCGGCCCCTAAGTTTAACCGAATGGAAGCTCCGGAGGAGGAGGGCATGCTCGCGTCACAGTAAGCCGAAGAGGAGCACCTTCCCCGGGCACGGGCGGTTCCAAGCGGCCCCTAAGTTTAACCGAATGGAAGCTCCGGAGGAGGAGGGCATGCTCGCGTCACAGTAAGCCGAAGAGGAGCACCTTCCCCGGGCACGGGCGGTGCCAAGCGGCCCCTAAGTTTAACCGAATGGAAGCTCCGGGGGAGGAGGGCGGGTGTGTGTCACAGTTAAGCCGAATTGGAGCACCTCTTCCGCCCGGGCACGAGCGTAGCGCGAAGCTGTCAGTTATGAATGTATAGAAGAATAAATAAATAAATAAATAAAGAATGCCACCTTTCATTTCACAGGGCACACCGGACGGCGTACCAGCAGGTAAAAGTCGGAGTAATTAAATAAATACAAAAAGAATGGCTGGGGAATAAAAAAATAATACGTTTTAATAATAATTTGGTTTTTTTGTTATAACATGAATTTCACTCTCTCTCTCCCCGTATATATGTATATATATATATATATATATATATTTCTATATTTATTATATATATTGTATATTTTTTTTAAGCATTTTTGAAGGTGCGCCGCTACTTCGCGGATTTTCAGTTTTCGCGGGTGGTCTCTGTCCCCATTAACCGAGGGTTCACTGTACTCCATAAAATTTACAAAAAGCGAGGTGAAACACTCAACCAGGGCTGCTTTTTTTAACATTTCTCGAGGGCCATGGCGAGCCATTTCAAAAAAGCTGCACAACTAACGTATAAAATATTGATAAATTTGCTCGACCTGATGTGTGTGTAAAGTTTCACGAGTTGTCGTTCATATTTAGAACCTCATAATCAGCGTTGTTTTATTGCCGAACAGTGCAATGCCACTCCCACAACTTTACACGAAAAAGGACGAATTTCGTATTGTGACATCCTCATGGCCGAAACAGTCATCCGAGCATATATGAGGGCGACCTTGTTGAGTTGCACGGAGAAAAACATCCAAGAAAATAACTTGTATTAGCTTTTACCAGTTGGTGGCGGTACTACTACGATGAAAAATAAGTTGGTAGATGTCTTCAGGGCTGAAGTATCCTCAAATGTGTACGACTTCGAGAAGATAGGATCATCTGAGTCATGTTGCCGGAGCTTTTGTTGCCACAGAGTACAATCTGACTTTTCAGCACCGTAATAGCCACGCCTTTTGCCAAAACGTCACAAAATTCGGCAGAGAGTAAGATCATTGTCTTGAGTCTTTTCTGACTAATTTTCAGTCGGATTTGTCAAAAGGGCACCGTGCAGGATGTGAAAATTAAAATAAAAACACATTTTTGATTCCACTTGGCGGCGCTGTGTGTATAACAAAATAATAACATTAAGATGTCTTCAGGTCGGGACGTTTTATTTACAGGTGAAGGTTTGGATTTTTAGGAGCATGTGCAGGGGAGTTATTAAGCATTCATTTATTTGTATTAGGTTCATTTTGTCTTCTTATTATTGATATTTGACTGATTCATTAAAAGCAGACAATTATGTTTTAGGTTAATTTTTTACCTGACATGTTTCGGCGAGTCTTTCGCCTTCTTCAGAGTGTCGCATGATGGTGTCTTGAGACCCGTCTTTATCAGCTGATGTTCCATGAGGGTGTGACTTACCTGTCAAAAAAATGAAAAATCAGAGCAGGAAAAGAACAAGCACAACATGAACATTACAAATCAGCAATCACTGACCACTGCAAAAGGGAAAACCACATCATGGACCGGGAGAAGGGCAGGGTCATCCGCACCGAAGAGAACAAACAACAGCGCTGGATCAGAGAGGCCATTGAGATCTGCAAGCGAGGCATAAAAACCATGAACAGAGACAAGGGAGCCTTCATCCTCTCTACCACCTAGAGCAGCATCTTGGCGGAGTGAACGGACAGCGGGGGGTGTGACTTGCCTTCATTCTTTTGACAGGTAAGTCACGCCCTCATGGAACATCAGCTGATAAAGACGGGTCACAAGACACCATCATGTGACACTCTGAAGAAGGCGAAAGACTTTCGTATTGTGACATCCTCAAGGCCTAAACACTCATCCGAGCAAATATAAGTTAGATTTTGTGAACCTGCCCGGAGAAAAACATCAACGAAAATAATTTGTATTTGTTTTAACCAGTTGGTGGCGCTACCACTGCGATCAAAAATAAGTTGGCAGCCGTCTTCAGGGCCTGAATATCCTCAAATGTGAAAAATTTCGAGAAGATGGATCATCTGAATCATTTTGCAGGAACTTTTGTTGCCACGGAGAATAATCAGACTCTGCGGCACCGCAATAGCCACGCCCTTCGAAGGAAAGTCACAAAAATAGGGATAGAGTAAGATCAATGTCTTGAGTCTTTTCTAGCCAATTTTCAATCGGATTCGTTAAAAGGGCACCGTGCAGTACGTCAAAATGTAAAAAATTATATTGATTGGCGCAAGATGTATAACAGAATATAAACATATAGATGTCTTCAGGTACCGACTCTTTATGTACATGTGAAGTTTTGGATTTTTAGCAGCATGTGCAGGAGAGTTATTAAGCATTTTGTCCACTGCGGCGAAGGAAATCTTAAGTGAAAACTTTGAAGCCCCGCCACCGTCATATAGTATTTCGGAAACAAAAGATTTTAGCCCCAGTGTTTGTCCCAGGTCTTAAGATGCTACAGACAGAATTTTAAGGCAATCAGATGAAGCCTTTAGGATCAGGGTGCAAAAGAATGACCCCTGTAAACATGCAAAAAAGGGCAAAAGTCGGACTTTCAAAAATTCATAACTCACTTCCTGTTCATATTAGACGTTTAAAATATCAAATTTCTCGCTATGCCCGATGAGACTGCCAAGTTTGGTGAGTTTTTGTGCATGTTTCGGGGGTCAAAAATGCGATCGTACAGTCGGAAAAATAATAATAATAATAATTTCTACAAAAACAACAGGGACTTCGCAGCGGTCGCTGCTCAGGCCCTAATAATAATAATAATAATAATAATAATAATAAAAGTAATAATATTTTCTACAAAAACAATAGGGACCTCGCAGCCGTCGCAGCTCGGGCCCTAATAACAATTTCTAGAAAAACAATAGGGACCTCGCAGCGGTCACTGCTCGGGCCCGAATAATAATAATAATAATAATTTCCACAAAAACAATGGGGACCTCGTAGCGGTCGCTGCTCGGGCCCTAATAATAATTTCTACATAAACAATAGGAACCTCGCCGCGGTCGCTGCTCGGGCCCCAATAATAATTTCTACACAAAGTCCATTGTGGTGACCCGCCCCTTTTAAGTAAATTCAAAATGGCCGACTTCCTGTAAAACCTAGCTCATTGCTCCAAGAGACTTTTTTGTAGGTCTTGGTCTTATACATACAGTGAACCCTCGCTACTTCGCGGTTCACCTTTCGCGGGTTCAGTGCTTCGCGGGTATAAAAAATATTCGGGGGCATTGTAGTTTCGCCGAGCGGCACGACGGGGCGCTGGAGCGGTTAGACGGCCGGCGTGCGCCGAAGAAGAGCGTGGGCGAAGAGGAGAGTGGACGAAGAAGAGCACGTTCCCCCGGACACGATCGGTGGCGACGTTTCGCGCGGTTCGGACCGTACCAGGGCTCCGGCCGGCGTGCGTGGCAGTTAAGCCGTAGAGGAGCACCGTCCCCGGGCACGGGCGGTGCCAAGCGGCCCCTAAGTTTAACCGAATGGAAGCTCCGGAGGAGGCGGGCATGCTCGCGTCACAGTAAGCCGAAGAGGAGCACCTTCCCCGGGCACGGGCGGTGCCAAGCGGCCCCTAAGTTTAACCGAATGGAAGCTCCGGGGGAGGAGGGCGGGCGTGTGTCACAGTTAAGCCGAATTGGAACACCTCTTCCGCCCGGGCACGAACGGAGCGCGAAGCTGTCAGTAATGAATGAATAAATGAATAAATAAATAAATAATTAAAGAATGCCACCTTTCATTTCACAGGGAACACCGGACGGCGTACCAGCAGGTAAAAGTCGGAGTAATTAAATAAATACAAAAAGAATGGCTGGGGAATAAAAAAATAATACGTTTTAATAATAATTTGTTTTTTTTGTTATAACATGAATTTCACTCTCTCTCTCTCTCTCCCCGTATATATATATATATATACATATATATATATATATATATATATTATTATATATATTGTATTTTCTTTTAAGCATTTTTGAAGGTGCGCCGCTACTTCGCGGATTTTCAGTTTCCGCGGGTGGTCTCGGTCCCCATTAACCGCGATAACCGAGGGTTCACTGTACTCCATAAAATTTACAAAAAGCGAGGTGAAACACTCAACCAGGGCTGCTTTTTTGAACATTTCTCGAGGGCCATGGCGAGCCATTTCAAAAAAGCTGCACAACTAACGTATAAAATATTGATAAATTTGCTCGGCCTGATGTGTGTGTAAAGTTTCACGAGTTGTCGTTCATATTTAGAACCTCATAATCAGCGTTGTTTTATTGCCAAACAGTGCAATGCCACTCCCACAACTTGACAAGAAAAAGGACGAATTTCGTATTGTGACATCCTCATGGCCGAAACAGTCATCCGAGCATATATGAGGGCGACCTTGTTGAGTTGCACGGAGAAAAACATCCAAGAAAATAACTTGTATTAGCTTTTACCAGTTGGTGGCGCTACTACTACGATGAAAAATAAGTTGGTAGATGTCTTCAGGGCTGAAGTATCCTCAAATGTGTACAACTTCGAGAAGATAGGATCATCTGAGTCATGTTGGCGGAGCTTTTGTTGCCACAAAGTACAATCGGACTTTTCAGCACCGTAATAGCCACGCCTTTTGCCAAAACGTCACAAAACTCGGCAGAGAGTAAGATCATTGTCTTGAGTCTTTTCTGACTAATTTTCAGTCGGATTCGTCAAAAGGGCACGGTGCAGTACGTGAAAATTAAAATAAAAACAAATTTTTGATTCCACTTGGCGGCGCTGTGTGTATAACAAAATAATAACATTAAGATGTCTTCAGGTCGGGACATTTTATTTACAGGTGAAGGTTTGGATTTTTAGGAGCATGTGCAGGGGAGTTATTAAGCATTCATTTATTTGTATTAGGTTCATTTTGTCTTCTTATGATTGATATTTGACAGATTCATTAAAAGCAGACAATTATGTTTTCGGTAAATTTTTTACCTGACATGTTTCGGCGAGTCTTTCGCCTTCTTCAGAGTGTCGCATGATGGTGTCTTGAGACCCCGTCTTTATCAGCTGATGTTCCATGAGGGTGTGACTTACCTGTCAAAAAAATGAAAAATCAGAGCAGTAAAAGAACAAGCACAACATGAACATTACAAATCAGCAATCACTGACCACTGCAAAAGGGAAAACCACATCATGGACCGGGAGAAGGGCAGGGTCATCCGCACAGAAGAGAACAAACAACAGCGCTGGATCAGAGAGGCCATTGAGATCTGCAAGCGAGGCATAAAAACCATGAACAGAGACAAGGGAGCCTTCATCCTCTCTACCACCTGGACCAGCATCTTGGCGGAGTTAACGGACAGCAGGGGGCGTGACTTGCCTTCATTCTTGTGACAGGTAAGTCACGCCCTCATGGAACATCAGCTGATAAAGACGGGCCACAAGACACCATCATGTGACACTCTGAAGAAGGCGAAAGACTTTCGTATTGTGACATCCTCAAGGCTGAAACACTCATCCGAGCAAATATAAGGTAGATTTTGTTAACCTGCCCGGAGAAAAACATCAACGAAAATAATTTGTATTTGTTTTAACCAGTTGGTGGCGCTACCACTGCGATCAAAAATAAGTTGGCAGCCGTCTTCAGGGCCTGAATATCCTCAAATGTGAAAAATTTCGAGAAGATGGATCATCTGAATCATTTTGCAGGAACTTTTGTTGCCACGGAGAATAATCAGACTCTGCGGCACCGTAATAGCCACGCCCTTCGAAGGAAAGTCACAAAAATAGGGATAGAGTAAGATCAATGTCTTGAGTCTTTTCTAGCCAATTTTCAATCGGATTCGTTAAAAGGGCACCGTGCAGTACGTCAAAATGTAAAAAATGATATTGATTGGCGCAAGGTGTATAACTGAATATAAACATATAGATGTCTTCAGGTACCGACTCTTTATGTACATGTGAAGTTTTGGATTTTTAGCAGCATGTGCAAGAGAGTTATTAAGCATTTTGTCCATTGCGGCGAAGGAAATCTTAAGTGAAAACTTCGAAGCCCCGCCCCCGTCATATAGTATTTCGGAAACAAAAAGTTTTAGCCCCAGTGTTTGTCCCAGGTCTTAAGATGCTACAGACAGAATTTTAAGGCAATCAGATGAAGCCTTTAGGATCAGGGTGCAAAAGAATGACCCCTGTAAACATGCAAAAAAGGGCAAAAGTCAGACTTTCAAAAATTCATAACTCACTTCCTGTTCATATTAGACGTTAAAATATAAAATTTTTCGCCATGCCCGATGAGACTGCCAAGTTTGGTGAATTTTTGTGCATGTTTCGGGGGTCAAAAATGCAATCGAACAATCGGAAAAATAATAATAATAATAATTTCTACAAAAACAATAGGGACTTCGCAGCGGTCGCTGCTCAGGCCCTAATAATAATAATAATAATAAGAGAAGATAAGATAAGATGTCCTTTATTAGTCCCACAATGGGGAAATTTGAAAGTAATAATATTTTCTACAAAAACAATAGGGACCTCGCAGCCGTCGCAGCTCGGGCCCTAATAACAATTTCTAGAAAAACAATAGGGACCTCGCAGCGGTCACTGCTCGGGCCCTAGTCAAGTCAAGTCAATTTTATTTGTATAGCCCTTAATCACAGACAGTCTCAAAGGGCTTTACATAGCCACAATCGACATCCCCGATCTTAACCCCCAGGAGGGCAAGGAAAAACTCACAAAACCTCATTAGGGGAAAAGTGAGAAACCTTGAGAAGGGACCACAGATGGGGGAATCCCCCTTCCAGGATGACCAGGCTGCAATGGATGCCAACTGGGCAACATTTGGCACATACAATGATGCTATGCAATAATAGATGAGATAATATAAGAGTCAATTGAATGAAGTGCTGCAGGAAGATGACTTCAGTGGAGTGGGTCCTCATCCAGGGCCGTAATATCCATGGCAGCATATCCGAAGATGAGCCTTCGATCTTGTACCGGTCAGTTGGTGTAAATTCAGTACAGCCACTTCCAAGTGAATCGCCATCACCTAATTCGGGGAATTGGGAACAGAAAAGAAAGAACAGAAATAGCAAACAGGCCAACAAGTAGTTCAATGAAGTGCTGAAATATAAGGAAATCAGAAAAGGCGCTGCATGAAGACGACTTCGGCAGAGCAGGTCCCTTCCCGGTTCGTCAGTGCCGTAATCTTCAAAGCATGTCCCCATCACCTAATTCCCAAGCAGGGGAAGGAGGGGGCAGAAAAGAGAAGAAGCGGCGGTAAACAGGCCAACAAATAATTAAATTAGATGCTAAAGTATATAAATAAATTGATCAAATGTCGCGCTGCAGGAAGACGACATCACTGGAACAGGTGCATGCCCAGTTGGTCAATGCCTTAAACTTCCTAGTGGGTCACCGTCACCTAATCCCCCAGCCGGGGGAAAAGGGGGCAGAAAAGAAAACAAAAGAAAAAAAAAAAAAAAGCGGCAGTAAACAGGCCAACAAATATTTCAGCTAAATGCACAAGAGTATAAATGCGTCTTTAATAGTGTTTTGAACATTTCTACTGAGGTGGCGCCTCTAATATCTGAGGGAAGTGCATTCCAAAGCATTGGTGCCCGAATAGAGAACGCTCTAGAACCTGCGGACTTCTTTTTGGCTCGCGGGATCACTAAAAGACCAGCATTTTGTGAGCGAAGGTTTCGGGACGGAACATATGGTACCACGAGGTCAACGAGATAAGAAGGTGCTAAGCCGTGCAATATTTTAAAAGTAAGTAGCAGAACTTTAAAATCACATCTCAAGTGGACCGGAAGCCAATGCAAATTGGCTAATATCGGGGTAATATGATCAAACTTTCTCGTCTTAGTTAAGAGTCTAGCTGCTGCATTTTGAACTAACTGCAGACTTTTAATACTCGACATGGGGAGACCCGAGAGCAAAGCGTTACAATAGTCGAGGCGAGATGTAACAAACGCATGGATTAAGATTTCCGCGTCACACGTTGATAGAATTGGGCGAATTTTAGCAATGTTACGCAGATGAAAAAACGCAGTTCGAGTAATATTTTTAATGTGCATTTGAAAAGACATAGTTGCGTCAAATATAACACCGAGATTTTTTGTTGAATCCTTTTGGATAATATTACATTTATCGATATTCAGAGTGGTGTCTTTGAAAAGGTACCGATGACGCGCTGGTCCAATGATGAGCATCTCGGTTTTATCTGAGTTAAGACGCAAAAAATTGAAAGACATCCATTGTTTAATTTCAGCAAGGCACGCCTCTAATTTATAGCAGTCGCGGGGATTCGTTATATCCAACGGCATGTATAATTGCGTATCATCAGCGTAACAGTGAAAACTAATGTTATATTTCCGTATAATATCACCAAGCGGTAGCATATAGATGCTAAACAATAGAGGTCCAAGTACCGATCCCTGCGGAACTCCACATATGATCTTACAAAGATCCGAAGTCGTATTGCCATGAATTACACGGTGCGTCCTCTCCGACAGATACGAATTAAACCAAGAAAGCGCTGAACCTGAAATGCCAACACACGTTTCAAGGCGTTTTAATAATATGTTATGATCAACGGTATCAAAAGCGGCACTAAGATCGAGTAAGAGTAATATTGATGAGGTGTCGGCGTCCATAGCTATGAGAAGATCATTAGTAACTTTAGCAAGGGCCGTCTCAGTAGAGTGGTCGGCTCTAAAACCCGATTGGAAAGGTTCAAATTGATTATTAACAGTCATATATTCATTAAGTTGTTGCGCTACGACTTTTTCAAGAATTTTTGCAATAAACGGAAGATTTGAAACCGGCCTATAGTTGATGAGACTCTCTGGGTCAAGGTTTGGTTGCTTAAGTAACGGTCGGATAACGGCGGTCCTAAAAGCTGCTGGTACTACACCCGTGGTAAGTGATAGATTAATTATATTTAAAACAGACGGTCCTAGGGTCGTAAACAGTTCTTTAATTAGTTTGCCAGGAAGCGGATCGAGCACACAAGTTGTCGGTTTTGCCGCACTAACCAATTTTGTTAGGCTCTCAAGAGATATTTTTTTAAATTGACATAAGGTTATCGGACAGTTATCAGCCCTAATGTCCCTATTAACACAATTTATCGCGGAATTCGACGGAATTTTAAGAACAGTGTCTTTAATCTCATCACGAATACATTCTATCTTCTGAGTAAAAAATTGCATAAAATCGTGAGCTGAATAGGAAGAGCTATCCGAGGTTGATCGCTGTTGCGTTAGCATTGCTACGGTATCAAATAAATATTTAGGATTGTTTTTATGTAAGACAATTAATCTAGAATAATAATTAGTTTTGGCTAAATTAAGCGCTTCTTTGTATATTAGTAAACTATCGCACCATGCCTGACAGAAGACCTCAAGTTTGGTCGCACGCCATTTGCGCTCAAGCTTCCTACAAGATCGTTTCAGTACGCGCGTTTCCTCTGTAAACCACGGAGTAAGCCTCTTTGGACGAGTTTTAGTTTTTAAAGGCGCGACGGAGTCAAGCGCATTTAACAAAGCGACATTAAAGTTGTTTGTGAGATCATCAATCGTACCAATATAATTAGGAAACGAAGCAGTTGCTAAAGGGAGTAGCTCAGAGAGCGCAACGATGGTTGAGGAGCTAATGTTACGGCTGCTATAATTTTGATTATGGTCAGAACGATGACAGTGAGCCAAGACTTCAAATTTGATAAAGTAATGGTCAGATATAGCACTGGTATATGGTAATACAATTATTTTTGAAGATGCTAAGCCTCGGGTTAATACCAAATCTAGCGTATTGCCATTTATATGCGTTGCTTCATTTATTATTTGCGTGAAACCAAACATATCAATGATTGTCCGAAACGCTACCGTAAGTGGTTCCGACGGGAGATTCATATGAATGTTGAAGTCGCCCATGATAAGTATATTATCCGCATGAGTTACTAAATCAGCTACGAATTCAGAAAATTCATCTAAAAAGCCGGAGTAAGAGCCAGGTGGACGATAAAGAACGGCAAGATAAAACGGCAGCTCGGCTGAGGATCGCATAATGAGAACTTCAAATGTTTTAAAGGAATTGCTAAAACGAGGACTAAGTTTTAGGTTAGATTCGGAAATGAGGGCTACACCCCCGCCTTTCTTTTGAGGGCGCGCAACATGCGAGCTCACGAAGTTTGGAGGCGAAGCCTCATTTAGCGGTAAAAACTGATTTGGTTTTAACCAGGTCTCGCAAAGACCAATCATGTTAAGATTATGGTCTCTAATAAGGTCATTAACTAACAAGGCTTTCGATGAAAGCGATCTAATATTTAAAAAACCGAGTTTCAGTAAAATAGGTCTATCTAAGTTATTCCGCGCAACAGGACTCCTGGTCATAATATTAAGGAGATTGCCTTGCCTAGGTCCCGGATTGTACCTCGAGCGACTATAAACGCGGCGAGAAATTCTGACGGTCGGAATCCGATAGTTATTTACCAGCTTTCGAGTGCTATTATTTTGAGAGAACGGCTCGTCGTCAATAAAACCGACCGAGGAGGAATGCTTAAACCCATCATGTATTGCCACCTCAGTAGAAATTATATCAGTATGAGATCTACCAGCGTATGGTGTGTAGCGCTCAAATCTAGAAGAAAAGCTATGTGTGTTGTCTAAGTCTAGCATAGCGCTAGTTAGCTCTAGCCTTACAGACTCCATACCCTTCCTTACAGGCTCACTATTCGCCTGCAGCCCGACCTGCTCTAATATGAATAGTCATGGAAGGCTCAAACAATAATCTATGTTTCTAGAAAGAGTGATGGCGCCTTCCCAGTTAGGGTGAAGGCCGTCCATCCTCAGCAGGTCGGGTCGGCCCCAGAAAGAAGGCCAGTTATCTATAAACTGCAGTCCGTGCTCACTACAAAAACTAGCCAGCCACTTATTTAGCGAGAATAATCTACTAAACCTCTCATCATTGCCTCTCGCAGGCAAGGGGCCAGAGACAATTACTCGATGCCGACTCATCTTTCTGGCGAGATCACAAGTCCTTGCTATGTTTTTCTTTGTGATCTCTGATTGCTTCATCCTAGTGTCATTGGAGCCAACGTGTATCACTATATCTGAATAGCTAGCGTTGTTTGCACAGCGCTGGTGTATAGGTGTCTTGCGCGCTAGCTCCATAAGATTAGCTTCTATGTCGGGTGCTCTGGCCCCAGGAATACACATTACTGTGGCTGGATTTTCAAGCTTAATGTTGCGGGTAATGGAGTCACCTATCACTAAGGTGCGGGAGCCATGAGACCGAGGTGGAATGGAACTGCTATGTGTCTTAACAGGCTCACCGCGATTAGCAAGCCGTTTACGGCCAATGCTAACCAGACTAGCAGGTTGGCTACAACCCGTGCTAACAGTCGTGTCCGCCACGTTTACGCTTACCACATTACTCTGCTCTAGCTGGCGGACACGTCCCTCTAGCAGGGAGAGTCTTTCCATGAGAAAGGTGCAAGTGTTGCATGTGGTGGTGCACGAAACCATAGTTGCGTTTACTCGCCCGGTGGATAAAAGCGGAGGAAAAGATGTCGCGCCGAAAGTGACGTCCTGTCGCGCCCTAATAATAATAATAATAATAATTTCCACAAAAACAATGGGGACCTCGTAGCGGTCGCTGCTCGGGCCCTAATAATAATTTCTACATAAACAATAGGGACCTCGCCGCGGTCGCTGCTCGGGCCCCAATAATAATTTCTACACAAAGTCCATTGTGGTGACCCGCCCCCTTTTAATAAATTCAAAATGGCCGACTTCCTGTAAAACCTAGCTCATTGCTCCAAGAGACTTTTTTGTAGGTCTTGGTCTTATACATACAGTGAACCCTCGCTACTTTGCGGTTCACCTTTCGCGGGTTCAGTGCTTCGCGGGTATAAAAAATATTCGGGGGCATTGTAGTTTCGCCGAGCGGCACGACGGGGCGCTGGAGTGGTTAGACGGCCGGCGTGCGCCGAAGAAGAGCGTGGGCGAAGAGGAGAGTGGACGAAGAAGAGCAAGTTCCCCCGGACACGATCGGTGGCGACGTTTCGCGCGGTTCGGACCGTACCAGAGCTCCGGCCGGCGTGCGTGGCAGTTAAGCCGTAGAGGAGCACCTTCCCCGGGCACGGGCGGTGCCAAGCGGCCCCTAAGTTTAACCGAATGGAAGCTCCGGAGGAGGAGGGCATGCTCGCGTCACAGTAAGCCGAAGAGGAGCACCTTCCCCGGGCACGGGCGCTTCCAAGCGGCCCCTAAGTTTAACCGAATGGAAGCTCCGGAGGAGGAGGGCATGCTCGCGACACAGTAAGCCGAAGAGGAGCACCTTCCCCGGGCACGGGCGGTGCCAAGCGGCCCCTAAGTTTAACCGAATGGAAGCTCCGGGGGAGGAGGGTGGGCGTGTGTCACAGTTAAGCCGAATTGGAGCACCTCTTCCGCCCGGGCACGAGCGGAGCGCGAAGCTGTCAGTTATGAATGAATAAATGAATAAATAAATAAATAAAGAATGGCACCTTTCATTTCACAGGGCACACCAGACGGCGTACCAGCAGGTAAAAGTCTGAGTAATTAAATAAATACAAAAAGAATGGCTGGGGAATAAAAAAATAATACGTTTAATAATAATAATTTGTTTTTTTGTTATAACATGAATTTCACTCTCTCCCCGTATATATATATATATATATATATATATATATATATATATATATATATATATATATATATATATATATATATATATATATATATATATATATATATATTGTATTTTTTTTTTAAGCATTTTTGAAGGTGCGCCGCTACTTCGCGGATTTTCAGTTTTCGCGGGTGGTCTCGGTCCCCATTAACCGCAATAACCGAGGGTTCACTGTACTCCATAAAATTTACAAAAAGCGAGGTGAAACACTCAACCAGGGCTGCTCTGCATGTTGTGCTGGGCCACCTGGAACAACAGCGGAGCTATGCAAGGATGCTCTTTATGGACTACAGCTCGGGATTCAACACGATCATCCCAGACATCCTCGTCGCCAAACTGGACACTCTCGGCCTCCCTGCCCTCACACGCATCTGGATTAAGGACTTTCTGACCAACAGACCCCAGACTGTGTTGCTCGGCCCCTACACGTCCTCCACCTTCATGCTGAGCACCGGTTCCCCCCAAGGATGCGTGCTGAGCCCTCTCCTGTACGCCCTCTACACCTACGACTGCAGCCCGGCCCACGGCAACAACACCATCGTCAAGTTTGCTGACGACACGACAGTGGTCGGTCTGATCTCGGAAGGCGACGAGACAGCCTACAGAGAGGAGGTAGGGAGACTGACAACTTGGTGCAAGGAGAACAGACTGCACCTTAACTCTGCTAAAACAAAGGAGATTGTCGTCGACTTCAGGAGGAACAAGACGCTGCCGCCCCCCCTCTGCATCGAAGGCGTGTGTGTGGAGAGGGTCCACACGTTCAAGTTCCTGGGAGTACAGATCTCCGATGACCTTTCTTGGAGTCACAACACCACAGCAGTGGTAAAGAAGGTCCGCCAACGTCTGCACTTCCTGAGAGTCCTCAGGAAATTCAACCTGGACAGGAAGCTGCTGCTGGCCTTCTACCACTCGTCCATCGAGAGCCTGCTGACGTACTGTGTCTCCACCTGGTACAGCGGCTGCACTGAGGCGGACAGAGTGAGGCTCCAGAGGACAGTCAAAACAGCGCAAAGGATTATTGGCTGCCCTCTCCCCTCGCTGTCGGACATCTACACCGCCCGGTGCCTCAGAAGGGCTCTCAACATCGTCAAAGACAATACCCACCCAAACTCACACCTGTTCGACCTGTTGCCCTCTGGCAGGCGCTACAGATGCATCAAATCAAGGACCAATAGACTGAGAAACAGTTTCTTTCCGAGAGCCATCTCCATACTGAACTCTCACACACACACGAGACCACCCTAACCTTGCAAAACAGCATTGTGATGTGTTTCTATATGCCCTATTTAGTACTGAATTCCATTGCACTGTCTTATTTATTAATCTAATTTATATATTGTCTGTATTATTGTTGTATTGCACTGGAGAGGGGAGCCCTCTAATCTCGTTGCACACTTGAGTACAATGACAATAAAGGGATTTCTATTTCTATTCTATTCTTTTTTTAACTTTTCTCGAGGGCCATGGCGAGCCATTTCAAAAAAGCTGCACAACTAACGTATAAAATATTGATAAATTTGCTCTGCCTGATGTGTGTGTCGTTTCACGAGTTGTCGTTCATATTTAGAACCTCATAATCAGCGTTGTTTTATTGCCAAACAGTGCAATGCCACTCCCACAACTTTTCACGAAAAAGGATGAATTTCGTATTGTGACATCCTCATGGCCGAAACAGTCCTCCGAGCATATATGAGGGCGACCTTGTTGAGTTGCACGGAGAAAAACATCCAAGAAAATAACTTGTATTAGCTTTTACCAGTTGGTGGCGCTACTACTACGATGAAAAATAAGTTGGTAGATGTCTTCAGGGCTGAAGTATCCTCAAATGTGTACAACTTCGAGAAGATAGGATCATCTGAGTCATGTTGCCGGAGCTTTTGTTGCCACAAAGTACAATCGGACTTTTCAGCACCGTAATAGCCACGCCTTTTGCCAAAACGTCACAAAACTCGGCAGAGAGTAAGATCATTGTGCAGGGGAGTTATTAAGCATTCATTTATTTGTATTAGGTTCATTTTGTCTTCTTATTATTGATATTTGACTGATTCATTAAAAGCAGACAATTATGTTTTAGGTTAATTTTTTACCTGACATGTTTCGGCGAGTCTTTCGCCTTCTTCAGAGTGTCGCATGATGGTGTCTTGAGACCCGTCTTTATCAGCTGATGTTCCATGAGGGTGTGACTTACCTGTCAAAAAAATGAAAAATCAGAGCAGTAAAAGAACAAGCACAACATGAACATTACAAATCAGCAATCACTGACCACTGCAAAAGGGAAAACCACATCATGGACCGGGAGAAGGGCAGGGTCATCCGCACAGAAGAGAACAAACAACAGCGCTGGATCAGAGAGGCCATTGAGATCTGCAAGCGAGGCATAAAAACCATGAACAGAGACAAGGTTGCCTTCATCCTCTCTACCACCTGGACCAGCATCTTGGCGGAGTTAACGGACAGCGGGGGGCGTGACTTGCCTTCATTCTTGTGACAGGTAAGTCACGCCCTCATGGAACATCAGCTGATAAAGACGGGCCACAAGACACCATCATGTGACACTCTGAAGAAGGCGAAAGACTTTCGTATTGTGACATCCTCAAGTCCTAAACACTCATCCGAGCAAATATAAGGTAGATTTTGTTAACCTGCCCGGAGAAAAACATCAACGAAAATAATTTGTATTTGTTTTAACCAGTTGGTGGCGCTACCACTGCGATCAAAAATAAGTTGGCAGCCGTCTTCAGGGCCTGAATATCCTCAAATGTGAAAAATTTCAACAAGATGGATCATCTGAATCATTTTGCAGGAACTTTTGTTGCCACGGAGAATAATCAGACTCTGCGGCACCGTAATAGCCACGCCCTTCGAAGGAAAGTCACAAAAATAGGGATAGAGTAAGATCAATGTCTTGAGTCTTTTCTAGCCAATTTTCAATCGGATTCGTTAAAAGGGCACCGTGCAGTACGTCAAAATGTAAAAAATGATATTGATTGGCGCAAGGTGTATAACTGAATATAAACATATAGATGTTTTCAGGTACCGACTCTTTATGTACATGTGAAGTTTTGGATTTTTAGCAGCATGTGCAGAGAGTTATTAAGCATTTTGTCCATTGCGGCGAAGGAAATCTTAAGTGAAAACTTCGAAGCCCCGCCCCCGTCATATAGTATTTCGGAAACAAAAAATTTTAGCCCCAGTGTTGGTCCCAGGTCTTAAGATGCTACAGACAGAATTTTAAGGCAATCAGATGAAGCCTTTAGGATCAGGGTGCAAAAGAATGACCCCTGTAAACATGCAAAAAAGGGCAAAAGTCGGACTTTCAAAAATTCATAACTCACTTCCTATTCATATTAGACATTAAAATATCAAATTTTTCGCCATGCCCGATGAGACTGCCAAGTTTGGTGAATTTTTGTGCATGTTTCGGGGGTCAAAAATGCAATCGAACAATCGGAAAAATAATAATAATAATAATTTCTACAAAAACAATAGGGACTTCGCAGCGGTCGCTGCTCAGGCCCTAATAATAATAATAATAATAATAATAAGAGAAGATAAGATAAGATGTCCTTTATTAGTCCCACAATGGGGAAATTTGAAAGTAATAATATTTTCTACAAAAACAATAGGGACCTCGCAGCCGTCGCAGCTCGGGCCCTAATAACAATAGGGACCTCGCAGCGGTCACTGCTCGGGCCCTAATAATAATAATAATAATAATTTCCACAAAAACAATGGGGACCTCGTAGCGGTCGCTGCTCGGGCCCTAATAATAATTTCTACATAAACAATAGGGACCTCGCCGCGGTCGCTGCTCGGGCCCCAATAATAATTTCTACACAAAGTCCATTGTGGTGACCCGCCCCTTTTAAGTAAATTCAAAATGGCCGACTTCCTGTAAAACCTAGCTCATTGCTCCAAGAGACTTTTTTGTAGGTCTTGGTCTTATACATACAGTGAACCCTCGATACTTCGCGGTTCACCTTTCGCGGGTTCAGTGCTTCGCGGGTATAAAAAATATTCGGGGGCATTGTAGTTTCGCCGAGCGGCACGACGGGCGCTGGAGCGGTTAGACGGCCGGCGTGCGCCGAAGAAGAGCGTGGGCGAAGAAGAGCGTGGGCGAAGAGGAGAGTGGACGAAGAAGAGCACGTTCCCCCGGACACGATCGGTGGCGACGTTTCGCGCGGTTCGGACCGTACCAGAGCTCCGGCCGGCGTGCGTGGCAGTTAAGCCGTAGAGGAGCACCTTCCCCGGGCACGGGCGGTGCCAAGCGGCCCCTAAGTTTAACCGAATGGAAGCTCCGGAGGAGGAGGGCATGCTCGCGTCACAGTAAGCCGAAGAGGAGCACCTTCCCCGGGCACGGGCGGTTCCAAGCGGCCCCTAAGTTTAACCAAATGGAAGCTCCGGAGGAGGAGGGCATGCTCGCGTCACAGTAAGCCGAAGAGGAGCACCTTCGCCGGGCACGGGCGGTGCCAAGCGGCCCCTAAGTTTAACCGAATGGAAGCTCCGGGGGAGGAGGGCGGGCGTGTGTCACAGTTAAGCCGAATTGGAACACCTCTTCCGCCCGGGCACGAACGGAGCGCGAAGCTGTCAGTTATGAATGAATAAATGAATAAATAAATAAATAAATAAAGAATGCCACCTTTCATTTCACAGGGCACACCGGACGGCGTACCAGCAGGTAAAAGTCGGAGTAATTAAATAAATACAAAAAGAATGGCTGGGGAATAAAAAAATAATACGTTTTAATAATAATTTGGTTTTTTTGTTATAACATGAATTTCACTCTCTCTCTCTCTCTCTCTGTATATATATATATATATATCTATATATATATATCTATATATATAGATATATATATATATATTTATTATATATATTGTATTTTTTTTTAAGCATTTTTGAAGGTGCGCCGCTACTTCGCGGATTTTCAGTTTCCGCGGGTGGTCTCGGTCCCCATTAACCGCGACAACCGAGGGTTCACTGTACTCCATAAAATTTACAAAAAGCGAGGTGAAACACTCAACCAGGGCTGCTTTTTTGAACATTTCTCGAGGGCCATGGCGAGCCATTTCAAAAAAGCTGCACAACTAACGTATAAAATATTGATAAATTTGCTCTGCCTGATGTGTGTGTAAAGTTTCACGAGTTGTCGTTCATATTTAGAACCTCATAATCAGCGTTGTTTTATTGCCGAACAGTGCAATGCCACTCCCACAACTTTTCACGAAAAAGGATGAATTTCGTATTGTGACATCCTCATGGCCGAAACAGTCATCCGAGCATATATGAGGGCGACCTTGTTGAGTTGCACGGAGAAAAACATCCAAGAAAATAACTTGTATTAGCTTTTACCAGTTGGTGGCGCTACTACTACGATGAAAAATAAGTTGGTAGATGTCTTCAGGGCTGAAGTATCCTCAAATGTGTACAACTTCGAGAAGATAGGATCATCTCAGTCATGTTGCCGGAGCTTTTGTTGCCACAAAGTACAATCGGACTTTTCAGCACCGTAATAGCCACGCCTTTTGCCAAAACGTCACAAAACTCGGCAGAGAGTAAGATCATTGTCTTGAGTCTTTTCTGACTAATTTTCAGTCGGATTCGTCAAAAGGGCACCGTGCAGTACGTGAAAATTAAAATAAAAACACATTTTTGATTCCACTTGGCGGCGCTGTGTGTATAACAAAATAATAACATTAAGATGTCTTCAGGTCGGGACGTTTTATTTACAGGTGAAGGTTTGGATTTTTAGGAGCATGTGCAGGGGCGTTATTAAGCATTCATTTATTTGTATTAGGTTCATTTTGTCTTCTTATTATTGATATTTGACTGATTCATTAAAAGCAGACAATTATGTTTTAGGTAAATTTTTTACCTGACATGTTTCGGCGAGTCTTTCGCCTTCTTCAGAGTGTCGCATGATGGTGTCTTGAGACCCGTCTTTATCAGCTGATGTTCCATGTGGGTGTGACTTACCTGTCAAAAAAATGAAAAATCAGAGCAGTAAAAGAACAAGCACTGTCAGGACTCGCCGGTCGGCGAGGAGGAGGTGGACCCAAAAGGCGAGGAGGCAGAGAGGTCAGTAACGTGAAGGGAATTTATTAACTGAAACAACCAGGGCAAACAATGTGGCAGGGTGAAAAATAACAAAAGACAAACTTAACGTGACCAGACTGGGAGGCAGGGCGAGGAACAACACTGAAAGACGGGAACGAAGAGGGGAACCAGAGCATGAACAAGGAGCAGAACGTGAACAAAGGTGGTCGTGGCTGTCCGTGATTTTCGGCAATGACCCGACACTGGGTTGAGAGCATGGAAGGCTTAAGTAGTCCGGTAATCAGGGGAGCAGATGGGGAGCAGGTGTGTGATCGTTGATGAGGAGCAGGTGCGTGGCGGGTGAGGGCGAGGTGCTGAGGGGAAACGCCCCTGCTCAGCTGATCAAAACAGACAGGAAAAGGCACATGGCAGGAAGGAGGGGAGAAAATAACAACAAAAACAATAACAAAAACCGCATGCATATGAAAACAATAACAAAAGGCTGTCATGCCCGACGCGGATCATGACAAGCACAACATGAACATTACAAATCAGCAATCACTGACCACTGCAAAAGGGAAAACCACATCATGGACCGGGAGAAGGGCAGGGTCATCCGCACCGAAGAGAACAAACAACAGCGCTGGATCAGAGAGGCCATTGAGATCTGCAAGCGAGGCATAAAAACCATGAACAGAGACAAGGGAGCCTTCATCCTCTCTACCACCTGGAGCAGCATCTTGGCGGAGTGAACGGACAGCGGGGGGCGTGACTTGCCTTCATTCTTGTGACAGGTAAGTCACGCCCTCATGGAACATCAGCTGATAAAGACGGGTCACAAGACACCATCATGTGACACTCTGAAGAAGGCGAAAGACTTTCGTATTGTGACATGCTCAAGGCCTAAACACTCATCCGAGCAAATATAAGGTAGATTTTGTTCACCTGCCCGGAGAAAAACATCAACGAAAATAATTTGTATTTGTTTTAACCAGTTGGTGGCACTACCACTGCGATCAAAAATAAGTTGGCAGCCGTCTTCAGGGCCTGAATATCCTCAAATGTGAAAAATTTCGAGAAGATGGATCATCTGAATCATTTTGCAGGAACTTTTGTTGCCACGGAGAATAATCAGACTCTGCGGCACCGTAATAGCCACGCCCTTCGAAGGAAAGTCACAAAAATAGGGATAGAGTAAGATCAATGTCTTGAGTCTTTTCTAGCCAATTTTCAATCGGATTCGTTAAAAGGGCACCGTGCAGGACGTCAAAATGTAAAAAATGATATTGATTGGCGCAAGGTGTATAACAGAATATAAACATATAGATGTCTTCAGGTACCGACTCTTGATGTACATGTGAAGTTTTGGATTTTTAGCAGCATGTGCAAGAGAGTTATTAAGCATTTTGTCCATTGCGGCGAAGGAAATCTTAAGTGAAAACTTCGAAGCCCCGCCCCCGTCATATAGTATTTCGGAAACAAAAAATTTTAGCCCCAGTGTTTGTCCCAGGTCTTAAGATGCTACAGACAGAATTTTAAGGCAATCAGATGAAGCCTTTAGGATCAGGGTGCAAAAGAATGACCCCTGTAAACATGCAAAAAAGGGCAAAAGTCGGACTTTCAAAAATTCATAACTCACTTCCTGTTCATATTAGACGTTAAAATATCAAATTTTTCGCCATGCCCGATGAGACTGCCAAGTTTGGTGAATTTTTGTGCATGTTTCGGGGGTCAAAAATGCAATCGAACAATCGGAAAAATAATAATAATAATAATTTCTACAAAAACAACAGGGACTTCGCAGCGGTCGCTGCTCAGGCCCTAATAATAATAATAATAATAATAATAAAAGTATTAATATTTTCTACAAAAACAATAGGGACCTCGCAGCCGTCGCAGCTCGGGCCCTAATAACAATTTCTAGAAAAACAATTGGGACCTCGCAGCGGTCACTGCTCGGGCCCTAATAATAATAATAATAATAATTACCACAAAAACAATGGGGACCTCGTAGCGGTCGCTGCTCGGGCCCTAATAATAATTTCTACATAAACAATAGGGACCTCGCCGCGGTCGCTGCTCGGGCCCCAATAATAATTTCTACACAAAGTCCATTGTGGTGACCCGCCCCTTTTAAGTAAATTCAAAATGGCCGACTTCCTGTAAAACCTAGCTCATTGCTCCAAGAGACTTTTTTGTAGGTCTTGGTCTTATACATACAGTGAACCCTCGCTACTTCGCGGTTCACCTTTCGCGGGTTCAGTGCTTCGCGGGTATAAAAAATATTCGGGGGCATTGTAGTTTCGCCGAGCGGCACGACAGGCGCTGGAGCGGTTAGACGGCCGGCGTGCGCCGAAGAAGAGCGTGGGCGAAGAGGAGAGTGGACGAAGAAGAGCACGTTCCCCCGGACACGATCGGTGGCGACGTTTCGCGCGGTTCGGACCGTACCAGAGCTCCGGCCGGCGTGCGTGGCAGTTAAGCCGTAGAGGAGCACCTTCCCCGGGCACGGGCGGTGCCAAGCGGCCCCGAAGTTTAACCGAATGGAAGCTCCGGAGGAGGAGGGCATGCTCGCGTCACAGTAAGCCGAAGAGGAGCACCTTCCCCGGGCACGGGCGGTTCCAAGCGGCCCCTAAGTTTAACCAAATGGAAGCTCCGGAGGAGGAGGGCATGCTCGCGTCACAGTAAGCCGAAGAGGAGCACCTTCGCCGGGCACGGGCGGTTCCAAGCGGCCCCTAAGTTTAACCGAATGGAAGCTCCGGAGGAGGCGGGCATGCTCGCGTCACAGTAAGCCGAAGAGGAGCACCTTCCCCGGGCACGGGCGGTGCCAAGCGGCCCCTAAGTTTAACCGAATGGAAGGAGGGCGGGCGTGTGTCACAGTTAAGCCGAATTGGAACACCTCTTCCGCCCGGGCACGAACGGAGCGCGAAGCTGTCAGTTATGAATGAATAAATGAATAAATAAATAAATAAATAAAGAATGCCACCTTTCATTTCACAGGGCACACCGGACGGCGTACCAGCAGGTAATAGTCGGAGTAATTAAATAAATACAAAAAGAATGGCTGGGGAATAAAAAAATAATACGTTTTAATAATAATTTGGTTTTTTTGTTATAACATGAATTTCACTCTCTCTCTCTCTCTGTATATATATATATATATATATATATATATATATATATATATATATATATATTTATTATATATATTGTATTTTTTTTTAAGCATTTTTGAAGGTGCGCCGCTACTTCGCGGATTTTCAGTTTCCGCGGGTGGTCTCGGTCCCCATTAACCGCGACAACCGAGGGTTCACTGTACTCCATAAAATTTACAAAAAGCGAGGTGAAACACTCAACCAGGGCTGCTTTTTTGAACATTTCTCGAGGGCCATGGCGAGCCATTTAAAAAAAGCTGCACAACTAACGTATAAAATATTGATAAATTTGCTCTGCCTGATGTGTGTGTCAAGTTTCACGAGTTGTCGTTCATATTTAGAACCTCATAATCAGCGTTGTTTTATTGCCGAACAGTGCAATGCCACTCCCACAACTTTTCACGAAAAAGGATGAATTTCGTATTGTGACATCCTCATGGACGAAACAGTCCTCCGAGCATATATGAGGGCGACCTTGTTGAGTTGCACGGAGAAAAACATCCAAGAAAATAACTTGTATTAGCTTTTACCAGTTGGTGGCGCTACTACTACGATGAAAAATAGGTTGGTAGATGTCTTCAGGGTTGAAGTATCCTCAAATGTGTACAACTTCGAGAAGATAGGATCATCTCAGTCATGTTGCCGGAGCTTTTGTTGCCACAAAGTACAATCGGACTTTTCAGCACCGTAATAGCCACGCCTTTTGCCAAAACGTCACAAAACTCGGCAGAGAGTAAGATCATTGTCTTGAGTCTTTTCTGACTAATTTTCAGTCGGATTCGTCAAAAGGGCACCGTGCAGTACGTGAAAATTAAAATAAAAACAAATTTTTTATTCCACTTGGCAGCGCTGTGTGTATAACAAAATAATAACATTAAGATGTCTTCAGGTCGGGACATTTTATTTACAGGTGAAGGTTTGGATTTTTAGGAGCATGTGCAGGGGAGTTATTAAGCATTCATTTATTTGTATTAGGTTCATTTTGTCTTCTTATTATTGATATTTGACAGATTCATTAAAAGCAGACAATTATGTTTTAGGTAAATTTTTTACCTGACATGTTTCGGCGAGTCTTTCGCCTTCTTCAGAGTGTCGCATGATGGTGTCTTGAGACCCGTCTTTATCAGCTGATGTTCCATGAGGGTGTGACTTACCTGTCAAAAAAATGAAAAATCATAGCAGTAAAAGAACAAGCACAACATGAACATTACAAATCAGCAATCACTGACCACTGCAAAAGGGAAAACCACATCATGGACCGGGAGAAGGGCAGGGTCATCCGCACCGAAGAGAACAAACAACAGCGCTGGATCAGAGAGGCCATTGAGATCTGCAAGCGAGGCATAAAAACCATGAACAGAGACAAGGGAGCCTTCATCCTCTCTACCACCTGGAGCAGCATCTTGGCGGAGTGAACGGACAGCGGGGGGCGTGACTTGCCTTCATTCTTGTGACAGGTAAGTCACGCCCTCATGGAACATCAGCTGATAAAGACGGGTCACAAGACACCATCATGTGACACTCTGAAGAAGGCGAAAGACTTTCGTATTGTGACATCCTCAAGGCCTAAACACTCATCCGAGCAAATATAAGGTAGATTTTGTTAACCTGCCCGGAGAAAAACATCAACGAAAATAATTTGTATTTGTTTTAACCAGTTGGTGGCGCTACCACTGCGATCAAAAATAAGTTGGCAGCCGTCTTCAGGGCCTGAATATCCTCAAATGTGAAAAATTTCGAGAAGATGGATCATCTGAATCATTTTGCAGGAACTTTTGTTGCCACGGAGATTAATCAGACTCTGCGGCACCGTAATAGCCACGCCCTTCGAAGGAAAGTCACAAAAATAGGGATAGAGTAAGATCAATGTCTTGAGTCTTTTCTAGCCAATTTTCAATCGGATTCGTTAAAAGGGCACCGTGCAGTACGTCAAAATGTAAAAAATGATATTGATTGGCGCAAGGTGTATAACTGAATATAAACATATAGATGTCTTCAGGTACCGACTCTTTATGTACATGTGAAGTTTTGGATTTTTAGCAGCATGTGCAGGAGAGTTATTAAGCATTTTGTCCATTGCGGCGAAGGAAATCTTAAGTGAAAACTTCGAAGCCCCGCCCCCCTTCATATAGTATTTCGGAAACAAAAAATTTTAGCCCCAGTGTTTGTCCCAGGTCTTAAGATGCTACAGACAGAATTTTAAGGCAATCAGATGAAGCCTTTAGGATCAGGGTGCAAAAGAATGACCCCTGTAAACATGCAAAAAAGGGCAAAAGTCGGACTTTCAAAAATTCATAACTCACTTCCTGTTCATATTAGACGTTAAAATATCAAATTTTTCGCCATGCCCGATGAGACTGCCAAGTTTGGTGAATTTTTGTGCATGTTTCGGGGGTCAAAAATGCGATCGAACAATCGGAAAAATAATAATAATAATATTTTCTACAAAAACAATAGGGACTTCGCAGCCGTCGCAGCTCGGGCCCTAATAACAATAGGGACCTCGCAGCGGTCACTGCTCGGGCCCTAATAATATTAATAATAATAATTTCCACAAAAACAATGGGGACCTCGTAGCGGTCGCTGCTCGGGCCCTAATAATAATTTCTACATAAACAATAGGGACCTCGCCGCGGTCGCTGCTCGGGCCCCAATAATAATTTCTACACAAAGTCCATTGTGGTGACCCGCCCCCTTTTAAGTAAATTCAAAATGGCCGACTTCCTGTAAAACCTAGCTCATTGCTCCAAGAGACTTTTTTGTAGGTCTTGGTCTTATACATACAGTGAACCCTCGCTACTTCGCGGTTCACCTTTCGCGGGTTCAGTGCTTCGCGGGCATAAAAAATATTCGGGGGCATTGTAGTTTCGCCGAGCGGCACGACGGGGCGCTGGAGCGGTTAGACGGCCGGCGTGCGCCGAAGAAGAGCGTGGGCGAAGAGGAGAGTGGACGAAGAAGAGCACGTTCCCCCGGACACGATCGGTGGCGACGTTTCGCGCGGTTCGGACCGTACCAGAGCTCCGGCCGGCGTGCGTGGCAGTTAAGCCGTAGAGGAGCACCTTCCCCGGGCACGGGCGGTGCCAAGCGGCCCCTAAGTTTAATGGAATGGAAGCTCCGGAGGAGGAGGGCATGCTCGCATCACAGTAAGCCGAAGAGGAGCACCTTCCCCGGGCACGGGCGGTTCCAAGCGGCCCCTAAGTTTAACCGAATGGAAGCTCCGGAGGAGGAGGGCATGCTCGCGACACAGTAAGCCGAAGAGGAGCACCTTCCCCGGGCACGGCGGTGCCAAGCGGCCCCTAAGTTTAACCGAATGGAAGCTCCGGAGGAGGAGGGCATGCTCGCGTCACAGTAAGCCGAAGAGGAGCACCTTCCCCAGGCACGGGCGGTTCCAAGCGGCCCCTAAGTTTAACCAAATGGAAGCTCCGGAGGAGGAGGGCATGCTCGCGTCACAGTAAGCCGAAGAGGAGCACCTTCGCCGGGCACGGGCGGTTCCAAGCGGCCCCTAAGTTTAATCGAATGGAAGCTCCGGAGGAGGCGGGCATGCTCGTGTCACAGTAAGCCGAAGAGGAGCACCTTCCCCGGGCACGGGCGGTGCCAAGCGGCCCCTAAGTTTAACCGAATGGAAGCTCCGGGGGAGGAGGGCGGGCGTGTGTCACAGTTAAGCCGAATTGGAACACCTCTTCCGCCCGGGCACGAACGGAGCGCGAAGCTGTCAGTTATGAATGAATAAATGAATAAATAAATAAATAAATAAAGAATGCCACCTTTCATTTCACAGGGCACACCGGACGGCGTACCAGCAGGTAAAAGTCGGAGTAATTAAATAAATACAAAAAGAATGGCTGGGGAATAAAAAAATAATACGTTTTAATATTAATTTGGTTTTTTTGTTATAACATGAATTTCACTCTCTCTCTCTCTCTCTCTCTCTCCCCGTATATATGGTATATATATATATATATATATATATATATATATTTATTATATATATTGTATTTTTTTTTAAGCATTTTTGAAGGTGCGCCGCTACTTTGCGGATTTTCAGTTTCCGCGGGTGGTCTCGGTCCCCATTAACCGCGATAACCGAGGGTTCACTGTACTCCATAAAATTTACAAAAAGCGAGGTGAAACACTCAACCAGGGCTGCTTTTTTGAACATTTCTCGAGGGCCATTGCGAGCCATTTTAAAAAAGCTGCACAACTAACGTATAAAATATTGATAAATTTGCTCTGCCTGATGTGTGTGTCAAGTTTCACGAGTTGTCGTTCATATTTAGAACCTCATAATCAGCGTTGTTTTATTGCCGAACAGTGCAATGCCACTCCCACAACTTTTCACGAAAAAGGATGAATTTCATATTGTGACATCCTCATGGCCGAAACAGTCCTCCGAGCATATATGAGGGCGACCTTTGTTGAGTTGCACGGAGAAAAACATCCAAGAAAATAACTTGTATTAGCTTTTACCAGTTGGTGGCGCTACTACTACGATGAAAAATAAGTTGGTAGATGTCTTCAGGGCTGAAGTATCCTCAAATGTGTACAACTTCGAGAAGATAGGATCATCTGAGTCATGTTGCCGGAGCTTTTTTTGCCACAGAGTACAATCGGACTTTTCAGCACCGTAATAGCCACGCCTTTTGCCAAAACGTCACAAAATTCGGCAGAGAGTAAGATCATTGTCTTGAGTCTTTTCTGACTAATTTTCAGTCGGATTCGTCAAAAGGGCACCGTGCAGTACGTGAAAATTAAAATAAAAACACATTTTTGATTCCACTTGGCGGCGCTGTGTGTATAACAAAATAATAACATTAAGATGTCTTCAGGTCGGGACGTTTTATTTACAGGTGAAGGTTTGGATTTTTAGGAGCATGTGCAGGGGCGTTATTAAGCATTCATTTATTTGTATTAGGTTCATTTTGTCTTCTTATTATTGATATTTGACTGATTCATTAAAAGCAGACAATTATGTTTTAGGTTAATTTTTTACCTGACATGTTTCGGCGAGTCTTTCGCCTTCTTCAGACTGTCGCATGATGGTGTCTTGAGACCCGTCTTTATCAGCTAATGTTCCATGTGGGTGTGACTTACCTGTCAAAAAAATGAAAAATCAGAGCAGTAAAAGAACAAGCACAACATGAACATTACAAATCAGCAATCACTGACCACTGCAAAAGGGAAAACCACATCATGGACCGGGAGAAGGGCAGGGTCATCCGCACCGAAGAGAACAAACAACAGCGCTGGATCAGAGAGGCCATTGAGATCTGCAAGCGAGGCATAAAAACCATGAACAGAGACAAGGGAGCCTTCATCCTCTCTACCACCTGGAGCAGCATCTTGGCGGAGTGAACGGACAGCGGGGGGCGTGACTTGCCTTCATTCTTGTGACAGGTAAGTCACGCCCTCATGGAACATCAGCTGATAAAGACGGGTCACAAGACACCATCATGTGACACTCTGAAGAAGGCGAAAGACTTTCGTATTGTGACATCCTCAAGGCCTAAACACTCATCCGAGCAAATATAAGGTAGATTTTGTTAACCTGCCCGGAGAAAAAAATCAACGAAAATAATTTGTATTTGTTTTAACCAGTTGGTGGCGCTACCACTGCGATCAAAAATAAGTTGGCAGCCGTCTTCAGGGCCTGAATATCCTCAAATGTGAAAAATTTCGAGAAGATGGATCATCTGAATCATTTTGCAGGAACTTTTGTTGCCACGGAGAATAATCAGACTCTGCGGCACCGTAATAGCCACGCCCTTCGAAGGAAAGTCACAAAAATAGGGATAGAGTAAGATCAATGTCTTGAGTCTTTTCTAGCCAATTTTCAATCGGATTCGTTAAAAGGGCACCGTGCAGTACGTCAAAATGTAAAAAATTATATTGATTGGCGCAAGGTGTATAACAGAGTATAAACATATAGATGTCTTCAGGTACCGACTCTTTATGTACATGTGAAGTTTTGGATTTTTAGCAGCATGTGCAGGAGAGTTATTGAGCATTTTGTCCATTGCGGCGAAGGAAATCTTAAGTGAAAACTTTGAAGCCCCGCCCCCGTCATATAGTATTTCGGAAACAAAAGATTTTAGCCCCAATTTTAGCCCCAGTGTTTGTCCCAGGTCTTAAGATGCTACAGACAGAATTTTAAGGCAATCAGATGAAGCCTTTAGGATCAGGGTGCAAAAGAATGACCCCTGTAAACATGCAAAAAAGGGCAAAAGTCGGACTTTCAAAAATTCATAACTCACTTCCTGTTCATATTAGACCTTTAAAATATCAAATTTCTCGCCATGCCCGATGAGACTGCCAAGTTTGGTGAGTTTTTGTGCATGTTTCGGGGTCAAAAATGCAATCGAACAATCGGAAAAATAATAATAATAATAATTTCTACAAAAACAACAGGGACTTCGCAGCGGTCGCTGCTCAGGCCCTAATAATAATAATAATAATAATAATAAAAGTAATAATATTTTCTACAAAAACAATAGGGACCTCGCAGCCGTCGCAGCTCGGGCCCTAATAACAATTTCTAGAAAAACAATAGGGACCTCGCAGCGGTCACTGCTCGGGCCCTAATAATAATAATAATAATAATTTCCACAAAAACAATGGGGACCTCGTAGCGGTCGCTGCTCGGGCCCTAATAATAATTTCTCCATAAACAATAGGGACCTCGCCGCGGTCGCTGCTCGGGCCCCAATGATAATTTCTACACAAAGTCCATTGTGGTGACCCGCCCCTTTTAAGTAAATTCAAAATGGCCGACTTCCTGTAAAACCTAGCTCATTGCTCCAAGAGACTTTTTTGTAGGTCTTGGTCTTATACATACAGTGAACCCTCGCTACTTCGCAGTTCACCTTTCGCGGGTTCAGTGCTTCGCGGGTATAAAAAATATTCGGGGGCATTGTAGTTTCGCCGAGCGGCACGACGGGCGCTGGAGCGGTTAGACGGCCGGCGTGCGCCGAAGAAGAGCGTGGGCGAAGAGGAGAGTGGACGAAGAAGAGCACGTTCCCCCGGACACGATCGGTGGCGACGTTTCGCGCGGTTCGGACCGTACCAGAGCTCCGGCCGGCGTGCGTGGCAGTTAAGCCGTAGAGGAGCACCTTCCCCGGGCACGGGCGGTGCCAAGCGGCCCCAAAGTTTAACCAAATGGAAGCTCCGGAGGAGGAGGGCATGCTCGCGTCACAGTAAGCCGAAGAGGAGCACCTTCCCCAGGCACGGGCGGTTCCAAGCGGCCCCTAAGTTTAACCAAATGGAAGCTCCGGAGGAGGAGGGCATGCTCGCGTCACAGTAAGCCGAAGAGGAGCACCTTCGCCGGGCACGGGCGGTTCCAAGCGGCCCCTAAGTTTAATCGAATGGAAGCTCCGGAGGAGGCGGGCATGCTCGTGTCACAGTAAGCCGAAGAGGAGCACCTTCCCCGGGCACGGGCGGTGCCAAGCGGCCCCTAAGTTTAACCGAATGGAAGCTCCGGGGGAGGAGGGCGGGCGTGTGTCACAGTTAAGCCGAATTGGAACACCTCTTCCGCCCGGGCACGAACGGAGCGCGAAGCTGTCAGTTATGAATGAATAAATGAATAAATAAATAAATAAATAAAGAATGCCACCTTTCATTTCACAGGGCACACCGGACGGCGTACCAGCAGGTAAAAGTCGGAGTAATTAAATAAATACAAAAAGAATGGCTGGGGAATAAAAAAATAATACGTTTTAATAATAATTTGGTTTTTTTGTTATAACATGAATTTCACTCTCTCTCTCTCTCTCTCTCTCTCCCCGTATATATATATATATATATATATATATATATATATATATATATATATATATATATTTATTATATATATTGTATTTTTTTTTAAGCATTTTTGAAGGTGCGCCGCTACTTTGCGGATTTTCAGTTTCCGCGGGTGGTCTCGGTCCCCATTAACCGCGATAACCGAGGGTTCACTGTACTCCATAAAATTTACAAAAAGCGAGGTGAAACACTCCACCAGGGCTGCTTTTTTGAACATTTCTCGAGGGCCATTGCGAGCCATTTTAAAAAAGCTGCACAACTAACGTATAAAATATTGATAAATTTGCTCTGCCTGATGTGTGTGTCAAGTTTCACGAGTTGTCGTTCATATTTAGAACCTCATAATCAGCGTTGTTTTATTGCCGAACAGTGCAATGCCACTCCCACAACTTTTCACGAAAAAGGATGAATTTCATATTGTGACATCCTCATGGCCGAAACAGTCCTCCGAGCATATATGAGGGCGACCTTTGTTGAGTTGCACGGAGAAAAACATCCAAGAAAATAACTTGTATTAGCTTTTACCAGTTGGTGGCGCTACTACTACGATGAAAAATAAGTTGGTAGATGTCTTCAGGGCTGAAGTATCCTCAAATGTGTACAACTTCGAGAAGATAGGATCATCTGAGTCATGTTGCCGGAGCTTTTGTTGCCACAGAGTACAATCGGACTTTTCAGCACCGTAATAGCCACGCCTTTTGCCAAAACGTCACAAAATTCGGCAGAGAGTAAGATCATTGTCTTGAGTCTTTTCTGACTAATTTTCAGTCGGATTCGTCAAAAGGGCACCGTGCAGTACGTGAAAATTAAAATAAAAACACATTTTTGATTCCACTTGGCGGCGCTGTGTGTATAACAAAATAATAACATTAAGATGTCTTCAGGTCGGGACGTTTTATTTACAGGTGAAGGTTTGGATTTTTAGGAGCATGTGCAGGGGAGTTATTAAGCATTCATTTATTTGTATTAGGTTCATTTTGTCTTCTTATTATTGATATTTGACTGATTCATTAAAAGCAGACAATTATGTTTTAGGTTAATTTTTTACCTGACATGTTTCGGCGAGTCTTTCGCCTTCTTCAGAGTGTCGCATGATGGTGTCTTGAGACCCGTCTTTATCAGCTGATGTTCCATGAGGGTGTGACTTACCTGTCAAAAAAATGAAAAATCAGAGCAGTAAAAGAACAAGCACAACATGAAAATTACAAATCAGCAATCACTGACCACTGCAAAAGGGAAAACCACATCATGGACCGGGAGAAGGGCAGGGTCATCCGCACCGAAGAGAACAAACAACAGCGCTGGATCAGAGAGGCCATTGAGATCTGCAAGCGAGGCATAAAAACCATGAACAGAGACAAGGGAGCCTTCATCCTCTCTACCACCTGGAGCAGCATTTTGGCGGAGTGAACGGACAGCGGGGGGCGTGACTTGCCTTCATTCTTGTGACAGGTAAGTCACGCCCTCATGGAAAATCAGCTGATAAAGACGGGCCACAAGACACCATCATGTGACACTCTGAAGAAGGCGAAAGACTTTCGTATTGTGACATCCTCAAGGCCTAAACACTCATCCGAGCAAATGTAAGGTAGATTTTGTTAACCTGCCCGGAGAAAAAAATCAACGAAAATAATTTGTATTTGTTTTAACCAGTTGGTGGCGCTAACACTGCGATCAAAAAGAAGTTGGCAGCCATCTTCAGGGCCTGAATATCCTCAAATGTGAAAAATTTCGAGAAGATGGATCATCTGAATCATTTTGCAGGAACTTTTGTTGCCACGGAGAATAATCAGACTCTGCGGCACCGTAATAGCCACGCCCTTCGAAGGAAAGTCACAAAAATAGGGATAGAGTAAGATCAATGTCTTGAGTCTTTTCTAGCCAATTTTCAATCGGATTCGTTAAAAGGGCACCGTGCAGTACGTCAAAATGTAAAAAATGATATTGATTGGCGCAAGGTGTATAACAGAATATAAACATATAGATGTCTTCAGGTACCGACTCTTTATGTACATGTGAAGTTTTGGATTTTTAGCAGCATGTGCAGGAGAGTTATTAAGCATTTTGTCCATTGCGGCGAAGGAAATCTTAAGTGAAAACTTTGAAGCCCCGCCCCCGTCATATAGTATTTCGGAAACAAAAGATTTTAGCCCCAATTTTAGCCCCAGTGTTTGTCCCAGGTCTTAAGATGCTACAGACAGAATTTTAAGGCAACCAGATGAAGCCTTTAGGATCAGGGTGCAAAAGAATGACCCCTGTAAACATGCAAAAAAGGGCAAAAGTCGGACTTTCAAAAATTCATAACTCACTTCCTGTTCATATTAGACGTTAAAATATCAAATTTTTCGCCATGCCCGATGAGACTGCCAAGTTTGGTGAATTTTTGTGCATGTTTCGGGGGTCAAAAATGCAATCGAACAATCGGAAAAATAATAATAATAATAATTTCTATAAAAACAATAGGGACTTCGCAGCGGTCGCTGCTCAGGCCCTAATAAAAATAATAATAATAATAAAAGTAATAATATTTTCTACAAAAACAATAGGGACCTCGCAGCGGTCACTTGCTCGGGCCCTAATAATAATAATAATAATAATAATTTCCACAAAAACAATGGGGACCTCGTAGCGGTCGCTGCTCGGGCCCTAATAATAATTTCTACATAAACAATAGGGACCTCGCCGCGGTCGCTGCTTGGGCCCCAATAATAATTTCTACACAAAGTCCATTGTGGTGACCCGCCCCCTTTTAAGTAAATTCAAAATGGCCGACTTCCTGTAAAACCTAGCTTATTGCTCGAAGAGACTTTTTTGTAGGTCTTGGTCTTATACATACAGTGAACCCTCGCTACTTCGCGGTTCACCTTTCGCGGGTTCAGTGCTTCGCGGGTATAAAAAATATTCGGGGGCATTGTAGTTTCGCTGAGCGGCACGACGGGGCGCTGGAGCGGTTAGACGGCCGGCGTGCGCCGAAGAAGAGCGTGGGCGAAGAGGAGAGTGGACGAAGAAGAGCACGTTCCCCCGGACACGATCGGTGGCGACGTTTCGCGCGGTTCGGACCGTACCAGAGCTCCGGCCGGCGTGCGTGGCAGTTAAGCCGTAGAGGAGCACCTTCCCCGGGCACGGGCGGTGCCAAGCGGCCCCTAAGTTTAACCGAATGGAAGCTCCGGTGGAGGAGGGCATGCTCGCGTCACAGTAAGCCGAAGAGGAGCACCTTCCCCGGGCACGGGCGGTTCCAAGCGGCCCCTAAGTTTAACCGAATGGAAGCTCCGGAGGAGGAGGGCATGCTCGCGACACAGTAAGCCGAAGAGGAGCACCTTCCCCGGGCACGGGCGGTGCCAAGCGGCCCCTAAGTTTAACCGAATGGAAGCTCCGGGGGAGGAGGGTGGGCGTGTGTCACAGTAAAGCCGAATTGGAGCACCTCTTCCGCCCGGGCACGAGCGGAGCGCGAAGCTGTCAGTTATGAATGAATAAATGAATAAATAAATAAATAAATAAAGAATGGCACCTTTCATTTCACAGGGCACACCGGACGGCGTACCAGCAGGTAATAGTCGGAATAATTAAATAAATACAAAAAGAATGGCTGGGGAATAAAAAAATAATACGTTTTAATAATAATTTGTTTTTTTTGTAATAACATGAATTTCACTCTCTCTCTCCCCGTATATATATATATATGTTTATAGATATATATATATATATAATAATATATATAATAATAATAATATTCCCTTTATTAGTCCCACAATGGGGAAATTCGAGATTCGAACCCAGGCCTCCTGGGGAGACTGGGTCCTGAACGCGGCGCCTTAGACCACTCAGCCATATATATATATATATATATATATATATATACATATATATATATATATATATATATATATATATATATATATATATATATATATATATATATATATATATATATATATATATATATATATATATATATATATATATATATATATATATATATATATATATATATATATATATATATATATATATATATATATATATATATATATATATATATATTTATTATATTTATTGTATTTTTTTTTTTTAAGCATTTTTGAAGGTGCGCCGCTACTTCGCGGATTTTCAGTTTTCGCGGGTGGTCTCGGTCCCCATTAACCGCGATAACCGAGGGTTCACTGTACTCCATAAAATTTACAAAAAGCGAGGTGAAACACTCAACCAGGGCTGCTTTTTTGAACATTTCTCGAGGGCCATGGCGAGCCATTTCAAAAAAGCTGCACAACTAACGTATAAAATATTGATAAATTTGCTCTGCCTGATGTGTGTGTAAAGTTTCACGAGTTGTCGTTCATATTTAGAACCTCATAATCAGCGTTGTTTTATTGCCGAACAGTGCAATGCCACTCCCACAACTTTTCACGAAAAAGGATGAATTTCGTATTGTGACATCCTCATGGCCGAAACAGTCATCCGAGCATATATGAGGGCGACCTTGTTGAGTTGCACGGAGAAAAACATCCAAGAAAATAATTTGTATTAGCTTTTACCAGTTGGTGGCGCTACTACTACGATGAAAAATAAGTTGGTAGATGTCTTCAGGGCTGAAGTATCCTCAAATGTGTACAACTTCGAGAAGATAGGATCATCTGAGTCATGTTGCCGGAGCTTTTTTTGCCACAAAGTACAATCGGACTTTTCAGCACCGTAATAGCCACGCCTTTTGCCAAAACGTCACAAAATTCGGCAGAGAGTAAGATCATTGTCTTGAGTCTTTTCTGACAAATTTTCAGTCGGATTCGTCAAAAGGGCACCGTGCAGTATGTGAAAATTAAAATAAAAACACATTTTTGATTCCACTTGGCGGCGCTGTGTGTATAACAAAATAATAACATTAAGATGTCTTCAGGTCGGGACGTTTTATTTACAGGTGAAGGTTTGGATTTTTAGGAGCATGTGCAGGGGAGTTATTAAGCATTCATTTATTTGTATTAGGTTCATTTTGTCTTCTTATTATTGATATTTGACAGATTCATTAAAAGCAGACAATTATGTTTTAGGTTAATTTTTTACCTGACATGTTTCGGCGAGTCTTTCGCCTTCTTCAGAGTGTCGCATGATGGTGTCTTGAGACCCGTCTTTATCAGCTGATGTTCCATGAGGGTGTGACTTACCTGTCAAAAAAATGAAAAATCAGAGCAGTAAAAGAACAAGCACAACATGAATATTACAAATCAGCAATCACTGACCACTGCAAAAGGGAAAACCACATCATGGACCGGGAGAAGGGCAGGGTCATCCGCAACGAAGAGAACAAACAACAGCGCTGGATCAGAGAGGCCATTGAGATCTGCAAGCGAGGCATAAAAACCATGAACAGAGACAAGGGAGCCTTCATCCTCTCTACCACCTGGAGCAGCATCTTGGCGGAGTGAACGGACAGCGGGGGGCGTGACTTGCCTTCATTCTTGTGACAGGTAAGTCACGCCCTCATGGACCATCAGCTGATAAAGACGGGTCACAAGACACCATCATGTGACACTCTGAAGAAGGCGAAAGACTTTCATATTGTGACATCCTCAAGGCCTAAACACTCATCCGAACAAATATAAGGTAGATTTTGTTAACCTGCCCGGAGAAAAACATCAACGAAAATAATTTGTATTTGTTTTAACCAGTTGGTGGCGCTACCACTGCGATCAAAAATAAGTTGGCAGCCGTCTTCAGGGCCTGAATATCCTCAAATGTGAAAAATTTCGAGAAGATGGATCATCTGAATCATTTTGCAGGAACTTTTGTTGCCACGGAGATTAATCAGACTCTGCGGCACCGTAATAGCCACGCCCTTCGAAGGAAAGTCACAAAAATAGGGATAGAGTAAGATCAATGTCTTGAGTCTTTTCTAGCCAATTTTCAATCGGATTCGTTAAAAGGGCACCGTGCAGTACGTCAAAATGTATAAAATTATATTGATTGGCGCAAGGTGTATAACTGAATATAAACATATCGATGTCTTCAGGTACCGACTCTTTATGTACATGTGAAGTTTTGGATTTTTAGCAGCATGTGCAGGAGAGTTATTAAGCATTTTGTCCATTGCGGCGAAGGAAATCTTAAGTGAAAACTTCGAAGCCCCGCCCCCGTTAATATAGTATTTCGGAAACAAAAAATTTTAGCCCCAGTGTTTGTCCCAGGTCTTAAGATGCTACAGACAGAATTTTAAGGCAATCAGATGAAGCCTTTAGGATCAGGGTGCAAAAGAATGACCCCTGTAAACATGCAAAAAAGGGCAAAAGTCGGACTTTCAAAAATTAATAACTCACTTCCTGTTCATATTAGACGTTAAAATATCAAATTTTTCGCCATGCCCGATGAGACTGCCAAGTTTGGTGAATTTTTGTGCATGTTTCGGGGTCAAAAATGCGATCGAACAATCGGAAAAATAATAATAATAATAATTTCTACAAAAACAATAGGGACTTCGCAGCGGTCGCTGCTCAGGCCCTAATAATAATAATAATAATATTATTAATAATAAAAGTAATAATATTTTCTACAAAAACAATAGGGACCTCGCAGCCGTCGCAGCTCGGGCCCTAATAACAATTTCTAGAAAAACAATAGGGACCTCGCAGCGGTCACTGCTCGGGCCCTAATAATAATAATAATAATAATTTCCACAAAAACAATGGGGACCTCGTAGCGGTCGCTGCTCGGGCCCTAATAATAATTTCTACAAAAAAAATAGGGACCTCGCCGCGGTCGCTGCTCGGGCCCCAATAATAATTTCTACACAAAGTCCATTGTGGTGACCCGCCCCCTTTTAAGTAAATTCAAAATGGCCGACTTCCTGTAAAACCTAGCTCATTGCTCCAAGAGACTTTTTTGTAGGTCTTGGTCTTATACATACAGTGAACCCTCGCTACTTGGCGGTTCACCTTTCGCGGGTTCAGTGCTTCGCGGGTCTAAAAAATATTCGGGGGCATTGTAGTTTCGCCGAGCGGCACGACGGGGCGCTGGAGCGGTTAGACGGCCGGCGTGCGCCAAAGAAGAGCGTGGGGGAAGAGGAGAGTGGACGAAGAAGAGCACGTTCCCCCGGACACGATCGGTGGCGACGTTTCGCGCGGTTCGGACAGTACCAGAGCTCCGGCCGGCGTGCGTGGCAGTTAAGCCGTAGAGGAGCACCTTCCCCGGGCACGGGCGGTGCCAAGCGGCCCCTAAGTTTAACCGAATGGAAGCTCCGGAGGAGGAGGGCATGCTCGCGTCACAGTAAGCCGAAGAGGAGCACCTTCCCCGGGCACGGGCGGTGCCAAGCGGCCCCTAAGTTTAACCGAATGGAAGCTCCGGGGGAGGAGGGTGGGCGTGTGTCACAGTTAAGCCGAATTGGAGCACCTCTTCCGCCCGGGCACGAGCGGAGCGCGAAGCTGTCAGTTATGAATGAATAAATGAATAAATAAATAAAGAATGGCACCTTTCATTTCACAGGGCACACCAGACGGCGTACCAGCAGGTAAAAGTCTGAGTAATTAAATAAATACAAAAAGAATGGCTGGGGAATAAAAAAATAATACGTTTTAATAATAATTTGGTTTTTTTGTTATAACATGAATTTCACTCTCTCTCTCTCTCCCTGTATATATATATATATATATATATATATATATATATATTTATATATTTATTATATATATTGTATTTTTTTTTAAGCATTTTTGAAGGTGCGCCGCTACTTCGCGGATTTTCAGTTTTCGCGGGTGGTCTCGGTCCCCATTAACCGCGATAACCGAGGGTTCACTGTACTCCATAAAATTTACAAAAAGCGAGGTGAAACACTCAACCAGGGCTGTTTTTTTTAACATTTCTCGAGGGCCATGGCGAGCCATTTCAAAAAAGCTGCACAACTAACGTATAAAATATTGATAAATTTGCGCTGCCTGATGTGTGTGTAAAGTTTCACGAGTTGTCGTTCATATTTAGAACCTCATAATCAGCGTTGTTTTATTGCCGAACAGTGCAATGCCACTCCCACAACTTTTCACGAAAAAGGATGAATTTCGTATTGTGACATCCTCATGGCCGAAACAGTCATCCGAGCATATATGAGGGCGACCTTGTTGAGTTGCACGGAGAAAAACATCCAAAAAAATAACTTGTATTAGCTTTTACCAGTTGGTGGCGCTACTACTACGATGAAAAATAAGTTGGTGGATGTCTTCAGGGCTGAAGTATCCTCAAATGTGTACAACTTCGAGAAGATAGTATCATCTGAGTAATGTTGCCGGAGCTTTTGTTGCCACAGAGTACAATCGGACTTTTCAGCACCGTAATAGCCACGCCTTTTGCCAAAACGTCACAAAATTCGGCAGAGAGTAAGTGAGTCTTTTCTGACTAATTTTCAGTCGGATTCGTCAAAAGGGCACCGTGCAGTACGTGAAAATTAAAATAAAAACAAATTTTTGATTCCACTTGGCGGCGCTGTGTGTATAACAAAATAATAACATTAAGATGTCTTCAGGTCGGGACGTTTTATTTACAGGTGAAGGTTTGGATTTTTAGGAGCATGTCCAGGGGAGTTATTAAGCATTCATTTATTTGTATTAGGTTCATTTTGTCTTCTTATTATTGATATTTGACTGATTCATTAAAAGCAGACAATTATGTTTTAGGTTAATTTTTTACCTGACATGTTTCGGCGAGTCTTTCGCCTTCTTCAGAGTGTCGCATGATGGTGTCTTGAGACCCGTCTTTATCAGCTGATGTTCCATGAGGGTGTGACTTACCTGTCAAAAAAATTAAAAAATCAGAGCAGTAAAAGAACAAGCACAACATGAACATTACAAATCAGCAATCACTGACCACTGCAAAAGGGAAAACCACATCATGGACTGGGAGAAGGGCAGGGTCATCCGCACCGGAGAGAACAAACTACAGCGCTGGATCAAAGAAGCAATTGAGATCTGCAAGCGAGGCATAAAAACCATGAACAGAGACAAGGGAGCCTTCATCCTCTCTACCACCTGGAGCAGCATCTTGGCGGAGTGAACGGACAGCGGGGGGCGTGACTTGCCTTCATTCTTGTGACAGGTAAGGCACGCCTTCATGGAACATCAGCTAATAAAGACTGGTCACAAGACACCATCACAGGGTTCGAAGTTAACTTTAAAAACTGCTTCCCCATAGGGCAAGTGCCACTAAAATTTGCCTTGCCCGAGTGGCCAAATTACTTGCCCAACTTGGGCAAGTGACAATTTTTTTTCTCTTGCCCTGAGTGACTTTTTGTATGACAAAGTGTCTAATTACAAATTGCATGAATTTTTTGTTCGGACAGTTCCCGCCTAGAAAGAATTAAAAATACGTTACAATCATAAGTGTTGCTGATATAAAAATGTATCATGTATTAACACATTAATTAGGTGTCTGCTGACCCAGGATTATGTTATTGTTATGTTATGTTATATATCAAAGAGAATGTGGAATGACACTGAACGATGGAAGGTGGAAGGATGTGGAAAGATCGTGAATGACATTGAATGATTTGGAATGACACTGAAAGATTTTGAATAATACTGAATGACACTGAATGAAGTAAAACTCTCTGGGAACGGGCCAATTCAAGATAGCTGCCGCACTGTGGGGGAGGCTTTGGTACCAAATTTGGAAAGAGACCCAAACGGTTGGGTCCATTTTATATCAGTGTGGGGGTGAAACGTTGGTCTTGGCGGAGCTGTCTGAATATTGGAGAAGTGAGAAGACAAAGTAAAACAGAACAATTAAAATCACTCTTCAAATACATATTGTTTGGTAAGCAGAGCATGATTTACAGCTCACCATTTTATTGCATGCACCAAGCATGTTATACATTTTTCTGTCCACGGGATGGCGTAGTCAAGAAAAATGAAGCATCTCGAAGCCCATTCGTGTGTGAAGTATTTCCCTGCAGGGCTTGGCTGCTTTATGGGGCTTCATTTTGCCATCACTAGTTTTAGATAGTTTTAATTTTTGAAAGAGCATTTTCATTTTACAGTGAACCCTCGCTACTTCGCGGTTCACCTTTCGCGGGTTCAGTGCTTCGCGGGTCTAAAAAATATTCGGGGGCATTGTAGTTTCGCCGAGCGGCACGACGGGGCGCTGGAGCTGTTAGACGGCCGGCATGCGCCGAAGAAGAGCGTGGGCGAAGAGGAGAGTGGACGAAGAAGAGCACGTTCCCCCGGGCACGATTTGGGGTGACGTTTCGCGCGGTTCGGACCGTACCAGAGCTCCGGCCAGCGTGCGTGGCAGTTAAGCCGAAGAGGAACAACTTCCGCCCGGGCACTAGCGGGGCGACATTTCGCTCTGTTCGGGAGCGTACGAGAGCTCCGGAGGAGGCCGGCCGGCGTGCGTGGCAGTTAAGCCGAAGAGGAGCACCTTCCCCGGGCACGGGCGGTGTCAAGCGGCCCCTAAGTTTAACCGAATGGAAGCTCCGGAGGAGGAGGGCATGCTCGCGTCACAGTTAAGCCGAAGAGAAGCACCTTCCCCGGGCACGGGCGGTGCCAAGCGGCCCTTAAGTTTAACCGAATGGAAGCTCCGGGGGAGGAGGGCGGGCGTGTGTCACAGTTAAGCCGAATAGGAGCACCTTCCCCGGGCACGGGCGGGGCGAAATGAAACCGAGTTCAATCGAACGGAGACACGCTTCGGGGGAGCAGGTCCGGCGTGCATGACAATTAAGCCGAAGAGGAGCACCTCTTCCGCCCGAGCACGAGCGGAGCGCGAGGCTGTCAGTTATGAATGAATAAATGAATAAAAAAAATAAATGAAGAATGCCACCTTTCATTTCACAGGGCACACCGGACGGCGTACCAGCAGGTAAAGGTCGAAGCAATTAAAAAATACAAAAAGAAGTAATTGAATAAATACAAAAATAATGGCTGGGGAATAAAAAAATAATAAGTTTTAATAATAATTTTTTTTTTTTTGTTATAGCATGAATTTCACTCTCTCTCTCTCTACCCGTGTATATATATATATATATATATATATTTTTTTATTTTTTTTTTTTTAAACATTTTTGAAGGTGCACCACTACTTCGCACTTTTTTTTTTAAGCATTTTTGAAGGTGCGCCGCTACTTCGCGGATTTTCAGTTTTCGCGGGTGGTCTCGGTCCCCATTAACCGCGATAACCGAGGGTTCACTGTATTTTTTTCATTATCGAATTTTATTTTTTTCTATTCAAGTTTTGAGTTCATTTTCGTTTACTAAAATAACCTTGGGCTGCAACTACTATCACAGCAACGGCTCATTATATTTTGGCTGCTAAATATGCCAATTTGTCAGAGAGAAGACCGTGACAAAGAATGGCCCAATCGCAATAAACACTCTACACCATACGTTCCTCGTTGACGTGTACATGGGGTGTTGCAGAGCACAGGTTCCAAGCGTACCGATATTGCAAAATTGGGACAATGCGTGTGACGACACCAACTTCCGCCTCCTATGTCATCGAGCTTGGCGGCACGTTATCATTATGTATTTATTTGTAACAATTTTGACGTTGAGAGTGATATTAAAACTTAAGTAATGTGGTAGTTAGGAAAAAACCCTGGCTTGGGACCCACCGGAACAAGCTATAGCTTCATTTGTACTATTTGAGGCGCTCTCACAATCTGCGGCGCATGCACACAAGGTCGCTAAGTACGCTAGCTGCACTCGGACAAAACACGTAGGTGACTTTAAAAGAGTGACCGAAATTGCACACATGCAACTGTTTATCATAATGTCCTAATTCGATATGTACATTTGAAGAGAATTTTTTTCAGCATGGGCACAAGAATTCCACCGAACATCGCCAGTTCAATGGGATTTTGGTTAAGTCCGCAAATAATTGTGGACAATATACTTTGGCTGCGCGCTCGAATAATTTTACTCGTATATACTTCAATGAGGGTGTAGTGTGGGTATCGGGATCTTTAACACGCCCTAACACGAAGCTGACTCTCCAACCGCCACAGCCTTTTAATGACGAAATTATAAAATAAACAAAAACACTGTTCAACAACATAAAATAAAATAAAAAATCACATCATACTTACATTTATAAACTTTAATCCTCAAGAACATTATTCTCAGGTTGACCGAAAGACGAGGACACGGGAGCGCCTCGGGCATGTTCTTCTTCCTTGTTTAGGCGAATGACATTTTAAGGTGCTTGTCCGCCACCTGCTGTGCTGAACTATGTATTAAATAAGAAAAGCAAATTGTTGAATGTTTTTTCCCCAATGAAGACTGAATTGTAAAATACCCGGAAATGGCTTTTCTGTTTTATTGTGCATTTAAAAAAAATTCAGATTGTCCTTTTTTGTTGAGATAATTGTTGAATATTGAAATTGCACATGTAACTGGTAATTTAGTTTTAGATATTATTTGAACCAGTGGAGGGCCATGCATTTCACACCTGGGCCTTCAATGAAGTCCTACTTCGTCCTACTTGAATAAATCCCCCTCATAATACCATAATTTATGACACCACGGGTGGACAAACAATATACAGAAAAGCACTTAGACAGCACTGACCGAGTGTTGGACGATATAGCTTCTCTTGAAAGGTCCGTGTTGAAAATGGCCTCGCAAGTGAATCTTCAATTTCTAAAGATAAAGATGTCTTTTAATTGTCCCATAACGGGGACATTTGCAGTGTTACAGCAGCAAAGATATACATCACACAGTGGCACCGACGTAATGTAGCCGTTAATGTATAACATTGGCAGCAGGCATTCATAAAAAGCATGCAAATATACACAGTATATACGTATATACACAGATCCCCATGTATATACACACTTACAGCCCACAACATATACAAGTGTAAGGAAACACTCCTAATGCCTGTCTATGGTTCAGAGGGGAAATAAATAAAAACGCTGCAATGATAAAAAAAAATACTGAATGATTGAAAATACTGCAATGATAAAAATACTGCAAGAATAAAAGTACTGTACCCAGCCAACATGTCCAACTGGGCCCCAAATGGGGTAAATGCGGGATTCCTGGGTACCAAGTGGGAATGGGCTAGAAGTGGGCAATGGTACAGGGTTCCATGTGGGCGCCATCTGGGATTGGTGGGCATGGGCTTAAACTGGGCAAATGTTGTGGGTGCAATACGGGTTGTGTATGGGCTAAGTGGGCATGGGTTAGAACTGGTAAAGATAAAGATAAAGATGTCCTTTATTAGTCCCACAATGGGGAAATTTGAGGTGTTACAGCAGCAAAGATATAGCTCACACAGAGTCGGCGGCGTAATGTAGCCGTTAATGTAGAACATTAGCAGCAGACATTCATAAAAAGCATGCAAATATACACAGTATAAACGTATCTAAGTGTAAGGAAACACTCCTAATGTCTGTCCATTATACAGAGGGGAAAATGCTGTAATGATAAAAACTACTGAATCTACTACTGAAACCATTTATAGGTCCTATTTGGGTTATGTGTGGGCTAAGTGGGCATGGGTTAGAACTGGTCAACCATGTGAGGGTCTCATATGGGCTGTATATGGGCCAAGTGGGCATGGGTTAGAGCTGGTCAACCATGTCTGGGTCCTATTTGGGTTATGTGTGGGCTAAGTGGGCATGGGTTAGAAGTGGTCACCATTTATCGGTCCTGTTTGGGTTATGTGTGGGATAAGTGGGCATAGGTTAGAGCTGGTCAACCATGTCTGGGTCCTGTATGGGTTATAGATGAGCTAAGCGGGCATGGGTTTGAAAATTTGTTCTGGAGCCTTTTTGATATTTAATGCATGCTATGCTAATAGTAACCACCCGAAGACTATTCTCAGTAGAACTATTCAATGGATGCCAAAACGATAGAGACATGGCCATGGAGCCTATGCTGCGAGATTGTGAAAGGACTAAAATAAGTGTAGGATTTTTGAGGACCAGAAGTCAGCTTTTATTAGGTTTGACATTGATTTAACTTATGGAACAATGCAAATTATGGTCGGGTTGTTGTTGGACTTTTTCCGCTTTTGACTAAGGGACGGGTGTTTTTATTTTCTGGGACTCTTTAGAACAAGCGGCACGGTGGCGGACTGGTTAGCAAGTCCGCATCACAGTACAGAAGTGCAAGGTTCTCCCTGTGCCTGCTAGGGTTTTCGCCGGTTTCCTCCCACTTTCCAAAAACATTCATGATAGGTTGATTGGTCACTGGTCCAAGGTCTGAGTGTGAGAGCGGATGGTTGCTTGTCTCTGTGTGCCCTGCGATTGACTGGCAACCAGTTCAGGGTGTACCCTGTCGACTGCCCGAAGACAGCTGGGATAGGCTCCAGCACTCCCGGGGACCCTTGTGAGGACAAGAAGCAGTACAGAGGATTGATTGATTTATTAAAATTAAAATTAAATTCATGTATTTATCTATGCTAAATTTAACAACGCTGGACGTTCTATTTTGTGAATTTACATGTACCCCCAACTGTGACTTAATAACCCTTAAGGGACAAGATAACATTTTATAATATTCCAGACAGCTAAGATTGTCATCTATGAACTATTTGACAAGGCAGGTCCAGCATTGTCAGCCACATCCAACAGTCAACACAGTTACTTTTTTTTTAATAAACAAAATCAACATTATTAATTAATGTTATTTTATTAATTCTGTATGCTGTGAAAGATCTTTATTCAAAGTATATTTGAAGTTATTTCTACCTTATTGCTTGATTTTTGTAGATTCAAGTTGGAGTTGTCAAAATTACAGATTCTTTTGAAGGCAGCATATTCAAACTGTGAGAAAAGGAGCGAATGCAAGCTACGCGGTCTTTGAGGTGCGGCAGAAGAGCTGAAAGCACGGTGAGTCCCGAACGATAATTGAATTAATTAATTAATCTTTGGTAAATGTCTGGCTCTCATTTTTTAGACTTACTTTACAATGTGTTTTGTAATTTTTCAAGGTTGCCTGTGTTGGAAAACTGCTTGGTGCGTTAGCTAAAACACAGTATGCTAAAATGATAAGTGACGAGAACACAGAGGGTATATCAACAACGTACGTACTCGAATTATTTTGGGGAAAACTTAAGTACATTATAATCACCCTTTTAATAATACTGATAAGCGTTGTGTGTTTTATTTATTTTTATGAGGACCTTTACAACGAGCTACATATTGTTAGCATTGGGCCTACGACGCTAAACACAGTGTCCCTCGATCTCTCTCCAAAATTCTCCAAAAGACTTAAGCTTTCACTCAAATTAATACAATCTACTCCACTAGCTCATTTAAGGCTTTTTTGTGATGTGTTTGATTTGGGTAAGTAAAGCAAAACATATTAACTGTTGAATGTTGCCTGTTATTTAAATAATAGAAATTCAAGATGAAAGTTGAACAGATATTGAAATGCTAGATTGGCTCATTCAGAATCATGCCACAATGTGCTTTGTATGTTTTGTGTGTGGGTTTATCAAGCTCTAATTCAATGCAGTGTCCAAAACGAGCGTGCATAATTGTTGGATGAATGTTGGTTAATAGAGTCAGATAATAGTTAAAATTCCAACAGTTGAACAGATGTTGAAATGCTAGATTGGCTCATTCAGAATCATGCCACAATGTGCTTTGTATGTTTTGTGTGTAGGCTTATCAAGCTCTAATTCAATGCAGTGTTGAGCTGCATTTGAGAGGAACTACGTAAGTAACTAATGTGGAAAAATTGTGACTTCTTTGTGTACTTTTATTTTGAATATTCAAATTTTGTGGGTAAAGGTTAGAGAAAATAAGTTAAAAATGAGAGCTGTACAGGTATTTTTTACAGTTTTTGGTTTGTAAAATACCCGAATGTGGGTTTCAGCAGGTGAGGTAATGATTGGACAGAGCAAAAGCTATGCTCCAAAATAGAAGTGATTACACCTTCACTAGACTAACCTGCAGCTAATTACATAATTATAAAATTAACACTTTAACCTGGCTTCCCCATCACAGATGTATTCTTTTAAATGCAAAGCTTTTTGTTCTAGCTTTTGTTGTTAAATGACATTCATGCCCAAGTGTCTATGCATCCATTGCAGGGATGTTTTCTCAAGTGACGAGTCTGAAGCCTGTGATGACGAAGTACCATCTACACCTCCCCATGGATTGTCACAGAGAAAAAGCTTCCTAACCAAGAGAGGCGCTGCAGAAGGTCCTTGAGTACGTCCAACGTGTTGAGTCTGTGAGTCTACTGCAGGATCTAATGCAGGTATGAAAATGATGAAATTTTAATGTATTATCTTCAAAATTATAAATAATTATTTAATTTCTTGAAATATAAAATTAGGTACCCTAAACCCAAGTAGGAACCCCAGTCCCAGTACATTCCTGATTCTGGAGCTACAGAGATCAAACCATCCTACTGTATCACTAAATAGCCCCACCTCTAAAACCCTGATTCGGAAGGCCGAGTTGAAAGACTTCAGAGTTCAAGATGGTCAACTGCAACTATGATAAGCCGAATGTGTTCACCCCAAGTCGGAAACTGAGAAAAAGACTCAATTTTCACATGATTTCAGTCCCTTCTATATTTAAAAGAATGTATTGGGGCTCTAAAAATGTGAAATATTTTTACAAGTATTTCTTTTACTACTCATAGGCAGTTTCATAATAATAGTACAATTTGGCATCGTGTATTGTTTTTTGGTTCCATTCAAAATGCACAAGACGTATAGACATATTTTGTTTGTGGATCGCTGCAGCATCACACGAGCGCACAGAGACAAACGTGGCAGCAACTTAAAACAATTAAAATATCGAATCGAAATTGAGAACTGAAAATCAAAAATCGAATCGGGGCTTGAGTGAATCGTTACCTCCCTAATCATAATCATTTTGGTAGAATGTTGGGCTCTTGCCTTTTGAGTGTATATGGCGTTACCGAAGCTGTTCACTTAATCGACAATTCCTTTCCTGTGACGTTTATCATACCCAGTTTAACTGCCAAAATATTTTTAAGTGTGTGATGATTATCTGGATCGAGTGACACCCATGTTATAATGGTTGCAGTAGGGCTGGGCGATATGACCAAAAATAAATATTGCGATGAATTAAGCAATTTTACCTCGATAACGATAAATGCACGATATATTTCCGCCCGTGGACCAAACTCAAAATAAATGCAGGAAATGCATATTAACTGTTATTTTTATTGACCAACTGGTACACATTACTTTCAATGAAAAATAAATGTACAAAAATCATTTGTATAAACATTTCAAATAGCTTGCTTTGCATGACTTGAACAATGTCACAAAGAACAGGAGAAAAGGAAAAATCAAAATCTTTTCTGCAAATAGATTGCGCCAAGGTGCTGTAATGCCATGTGCAAAGGTCTAGATTTGTGTGAAGGTTTCTTGTAAACATAAATAATGCCATGTGCAAATGAGCTAGTGTGGCTGGCAAATAAAATGCTAAATAAAATGGGAAAAAAAGTCTATGCAAACAAACAAGTGTGCATCATCGGGAAAATGTGCCTTCTCGAGTACTCTGGTGCGCAGTCGCCACTTGTCGTCTATGTCATGCACAGTCAGGCTCAAACCGGGATCCATGTTGCGACTCAACCACAAGTCGGATGTGGATCAAAATGCTTGACATGTCTAAACTCCCGTCCCGATGTTGTCCATATTGGGAAGTACAGTTTGCGACAAATATTACTTTCATGAGGCGTTTAAATCCTGCGCGCTCCACTGTAACTATTGGAGCTATATCTTTAGCTCTGTGCTAGGATATCGCGTCCACCTCTTAGACTTTCTCTCGTATGGTGTCGACTCCTTTATGGGCTGTAGTCACTGGTCGAACCTTGCTTCTCCCTTTGAACTTTCAGCACAGCATGGTAGTCTTGTGGGTGGTGAAAAAGAAAAGGTTGGACGCGCTGTTTTGGGTGCTTACGACGCACTTTGCAGTTCGTGGTCTTTTGCTCAAGCATCGTCTTTATGGAATCCAAAACATTTCCAAACGACATTTGCCCAATTTATTTTCGGGACAAGCGCAACAGGAACAACTTCAACTAACCTTACTTAGTCTTCAGTCGAGTCAGCTGCTTCTTGATTTGAATCGCCAGCTACGATCGCGTTGTCTTGCTTTTTTTTGTTCAGCTGAGTGGAGTCACGTGACTACAGCCGCTGTCGCAGTCTTAAAGGGGCATGAACATAGCCGCAGAGTGAAAATACTTTTTTTTTTAAACACCGAATTTACCGACATGGGCAAAATGATGTCGGGCATTGAATTAAATTTCGGTAACGGTAAATTTTCGGTTTATCGCCCAGCCCTAGGCTGCAGGTATTGGTGGATTGGACGATAGTGTCAGAACAATGATGGCGTTCATCATGACAAATCCTCTGTCTCTGAAGTACAATCTCTTTAGACATCGTAGCAAGAACAAGCGCCGAGACCTGCCTTTTTCTGATGTTCTATACGGTAATATATTTTTTTTTTTTTTTTTTTTTTTAAGGGATTGTGGTGTGAAGACATTTCAGCATGTCCCATAAGGTTTCACAATCATTAAATAGCTTTACTAAGTTGGCTTCTTGTCTTTTTTGTTTTAGGAGCACTGAAAAGGAATGGAGCCACAAAGGACATCAACGAGAAGGACACAGGCAACCCTGTCCAAGTGGTTCATGGGAGCTTGTGATCAAGGTGGGAATAGGGCAGTTCGAGCTCGGAGATCTCAAGGCAACTGTCAGGTTTAAAACGTCCTGACGCCATTTTTAGACTGAAGGTGGCATAAATCCAGACCAAACCAATTAGAGTTTTGTTTTTGACCATTCGCGAATGGGAGAGGAAGTCAGGAGGTGAAGCAGGCGTCTTGCCAGTTCAATCTCGCGCACTCTCTCTCACTCTCTACCACCCGTTCGGTCTTTTATCAGCAACCTAAGCAGACAATGGAGGTCTGTCTGAAATTCTAGCAGGCAGGCAGGAAGCAATCAACCACAGTAGTCAGTCAGGAATTCGAAACTAAAGTGTGTGCGTGTGTTCCAGTTGTGCGCGTGTGTGCTAAAGCAATAATGTGAGTGTCTGTGTGTGTGTGCGCAATTATAACTGATACAAATAGTGTATAAAAACATGATTAGAAATACACAAACTATTTACATATCCTCATCCCATCTCACATTCCCCCGTTTGTGGGTTTAAATCATGTCCTTACGGCTTTAAGACAGATCATCATAATGAAATCATACAACAGTGTGGTCATCCGTGGAGGGGCGAAAACCCTAAGTAGGGACAAAATTCCCCTCCTCCCTTCCGGCGTGGAACGAGATTCTCATGGTATGTTGGTCACTTGGGAATAAAACATACAAAAACTTCAATATACCTAGTGAAAAATAACAAAACTGTCTCCACGCAGAGCTTGTCTCCACGCAGAGCTTGTCTCTGCGGCGACTTGATGGAGGCCCTTGCCTCGTTGTAGGAGGGGACAGCCGTCTTTACCTCCCGGATCTTCGTGTGTGGTGTATGTGTGTGCATGTGTGGGGGCAGGGGCAAAAGGGTCCATGTGTTATTTAGGTTTCAGTGTCCAGTTCGAGTTTGTCATTGTCCAGTTCGAATTCGTCATTCTCAACATCAATCAGGTTGTAATGGTACATTTGGGCAACAAACATGCAGTTAATAATCATCTTTGTCATAAGAATAATGCAACATGAACAGACTACACATAACAAAAATGAAAACCATAATTATCCCGATATATTGTCTTTCAAATTCTTCGTAGTGGTCATAACATCAATAATTGTTTCATTTTATTAAAAATGTAAATGCAGTAATGTTCTCCAATCAAGGCTAAAATTCTTTATGTACGTCATTAATTTCCAAACAATATCTAATCTTTTTGTTCTGTGGCTTCAACATTCGTATCTGTGGCTGGTTGTGCGGTTCCGATGTGCATGTGGTCCGATATTGTGACTCAGGTGGGCTCCTGTTCGAGGGATTCGCGTTGCTCGGCCTTTAGCTGGAAACCGGAGAAGCTTGTACTGCAACTGGTGGATCCAGCTGCCACGCCCCGCGACCTTTGCTGCCGTCGGGGTCACTGCAATCATCTGGCGAGGGCCATCTCAGCATTCACTTGTCCCAACGAAGTCGTTTCAGCACCTTGAAGAAGAGTTGGTCTCCCACACGGACGTGATTTCTCTGTGGATCAGAACACACTGGCCAGTAATTGCGTCTTTTTTTTTTTTTTTTTCTTTTTGGTCAAAACATGTTTCCCATGTGGACTGGGACTGATGTGCCAGTCGCTGGTGGTTCTGATGAACCTGAGAGTCGATAGGGGATAGTGTCCTAACTTCGGCTGGCACTATCCTCATTGCTGTGATTGAAACACAGTCTGGTCATTGTCTCCTTTTTTTCCCTCATATTCTTGATAAGTCTGCCCTTAACAGTCCCATTAGTGCGTTCCACAAGTCCTGCAGACTGTATGCACAATGACGCTTTGAGTCAATTTTGTAACAACTGTCCCACTTGTTACAACATCATTCACAAAATGCATAATTTTCACTTCAAATCACTTCTTGAAATTCCAAATGTCAGGATAATTTGTGTTAGGTTGAAGATGTATTTTATCCCATATTTTACTCTATTAGTATTGCAAAAGAATTGTTCCACAGCGTGACCCATGTTTGACCATATGGATGAGAAGACTTCACAGAGAAGCGGATGCCTGAAGACTGGATCAACGTCTGCAACATCAAAGGAGGTGTGCTGAGACACACCTCTGAAACAAAAGGACTGAGACTTTAGTACCAGAGCACTAAAAGGGCATATCTGCCTTTTCAATCAGTGGATGACTGCCATTGATGTCTGTCTTTCCTCTTGTGTCTGAGATGTTTACATGTTCCTGCTGGTGCTCCCCCCTTCATCCCTTAGTGCAAATACATTGTATTGTTAGGGACTTCCCTAATAAAATAGAGGGCTCGGCGGAGTGTGCTCCAGAACGAATTTGGAGATGTAACTGAGCACACCTCCGTTCGTTCTCCTCGCGAGTAAAAGATCAACTCTTGTCTTCCTTCCATTCATTTAGCCTATGTTCAGTGAATGCTTAGGTGATTGAACCTGACAATTTGATTACACAACACTTTTTCCAACTGTTTTAGCATCAACATATGTTGTCGGAAACAACTTAATCCATTTTGAAAACATATGAATTACAACCAAACAATATTGCATCTCAAACAAATAACACTGTCTAAAAAAAAGTTTTTTGTTGAAAAGTCTGTATGTGGGAACAATTTCATATCATACTACCCCTCTCTTGACACATGGTTATGCTCGTGTGTCACTCTTATTACTTTTCCAATCAATGAATTAGGCAGCCAGGATTTGCCATCTGCCAATTTGCTGATCCTGTCCTCAGCAATGTTTGCACCTTTGTTCTCCCAATTTGTGCGTTCAATTACTGGTACCTTTTTCCCTGGCGTGGGATCAAATTGTCAAGTTGATTTTCTGCGTGTGTGTGCGTGTGGGGGTGTGTTCATTTTCCCTTTTAGCTGCGCTGTGTCGATATAAAGGCGAGGCAGTTTCCAATTGTAATTGTGTCATTTTCTGTTAAGTGAATTTTGCGTTCACAAATAACTATTTTAGACGTGCTTTATGCACAACTTTTCTTTTCCTGTTGTGGTTTTTAAAGCCCAATGTCAACAGAACGCATGAACATTTATCTTGACTGTCAGTCCACATTGTAACCATACAACTCATACAAGATGGGAAACCCCAAATTTTAATTAGCTCACACCCGCCTACGCTCTTCCTGCTTATCCTAACAATCTCTTATCCGTTGGTATCACAATGTTAGTACTCCCATCGCATAAAAGTCAGTTTGATTTCAGGCTGCGACCTTGGTTCTCAAACACTTTTACTTCTTATCAGTCTGGAATGCGCACCTGGTCTGTGTTACAAGTCTGAGTTCCTCCAGTCGGGAGGAAGGTCAAGTCGCGGTTTGGTGATAATTTGGACGGCTCCACAGTCGTGTGGCGCCTCCTAGATGATGCGGGGAAAAAATGACGCTGGGCTGAAATGCACCGCAACTTATCAGTATAATGTGTCCCTGTGACAATTAGGCCGGCGTGCAATGTGAATGTGGTGGGAAAAGAATGTAATTTTTTGATTCCTTAAAGCAGCAGTGAAAGCTCTTAATCACACTCTAAGTGGTTCTCTGCCACGAAATCCAAATTGTTGTGACTAAATATGCAAATGAATTCATTTTGCCCTGGTTCCTGCAGTAACCCAGGCTAATGAAGTCATTTTTTGCAGTCACTGTTTTGCTCAAATGGCTTATAATAATTTGGTAGTGCGTTAAGATGCTATGTCGATACAATCTTGTAGTGTATCTTCACAAGTTCCAACATACACAACCCATTCCATGGCCATGACGATACTGTTTTAAAGATTACCAAGGCTTGTTGGACCTTTCTCTGCCACATAAATTACAGCCCTGAGAGGCACTGGGCCTCAACTTTATCTATGAAGGGTCAGGGATTTAATGGGGGTCACCGAGGCGTCCCAAGGAAAGTTTTTACAGAAAAGTGGTCTGGCAATATCTTTTCTCTTTCTTATCACTGACAATGCGCCCCTTTAAAGTTTTGACGTTTGTTTGAATTCGCCCGTGCTTATTAATTCTATTGAAGTCCAATTTTGTCAGTGTATCACGGCCTAATGAGTAAAACGCATGTTGATGTAGAACTCCTTCTACACACACTTTTATGTTTGACTTTTTACGTCACGTGATCCTCCATTGCTACCACAACTCGTCCTGAAAAGTTAATGTTTTGTAACAAGACTTACTGCTTCCTCCTTTCTTTCTTTTCTTTTTCCTTCCTTCTGCCCAACACGTTCATGCTTTCTGTGCATAATTTAGAATTTTCTTTTCCATTTTACAAGTTGGCCAATTTAAATTAGGTTGTTTTATTTGAAAAGCCTGTAATTCTCTTTTTTTTCCCCTTTTCACCTAATCACAAATTTCTTATCACAAAAATGAACATGTTAATTCTATTTTATTTCCTATTTTTCCAATCTTGTGACTCATTTCACTTCAACCAGTTCTACCTTAAAGTGGACAAGTACACATCAATGTTTTTTGTAGTTTCTATTTTCTTCTCTGCTTTAATGAAAATTATAGCCCTTCTAGCCAAATTTTTCCTGTGTCATTTCTATCTCTGCATTTCATTCCATTTCTGGCCTACCTTAATACTAAAACAAAAATGCTCTTTCAAAAATTAAAACTATCTAAAACTAGTGATGGCAAAATGAAGCCCCATAAAGCAGCCAAGCCCTGCAGGGAAATACTTCACACACGAATGGGCTTCGAGATGCTTCATTTTTCTTGACTACGCCATCCCATGGACAGAAAAATGTATAACATGCTTGGTGCATGCAATAAAATGGTGAGCTGTAAATCATGCTCTGCCCACCAAACAATATGTATTTGAAGAGTGATTTTAATTGTTCTGTTTTACTTTGTCTTCTAACTTCTCCAATATTCAGACAGCTCCGCCGAGACCAACGTTTCACCCCCACACTGATATAAAATGGACCCAACCGTTTGGGTCTCTTTCCAAATTTGGTACCAAAGCCTCCCCCACAGTGCGGCAGCTATCTTGAATTGGCCCGTTCCCAGAAAGTTTTACTTCATTCAGTGTCATTCAGTATTATTCAAAATCTTTCAGTGTCATTCCAAATCATTCAATGTCATTCACAATCTTTCCACATCCTTCCACCTTCCATCGTTCAGTGTCATTCCACATTCTCTTTCATATATAACATAACATAACAATAACATAATCCTGGGTCAGCAGACACCTAATTAATGTGTTAATACATGATACATTTTTCTATAAGCAACCCTTATGATTGTAACGTATTTTTAATTCTTTCTAGGCGGGAACTGTCCGAACAAAAAATTCATGCAATTTGTAATTAGACACTTTGTCATACAAAAAGTCACTCAGGGCAAGAGAAAAAAAATTGTCACTTGCCCAAGTTGGGCAAGTAATTTGGCCACTCGGGCAAGGCAAATTTTAGTGGCACTTGCCCTATGGGCAAGCAGTTTTTAAAGTTAACTTCGAACCCTGTGATGGTGTCTTGTGACCTGTCTTTATCAGCTGATATTCCATGAAGGCGTGCCTTACCTGTCACAAGAATGAAGGCAAGTCACGCCCCCCGCTGTCCATTCACTCCGCCAAGACGCTGCTCCAGGTGGTAGAGAGGATGAAGGCTCCCTTGTCTCTGTTCATGGTTTTTATGCCTCGCTTGCAGATCTCAATGGCCTCTCTGATCCAGCGCTGTAGTTTGTTCTCTTCTGTGCGGATGACCCTGCCCTTCTCCCGGTCCATGATGTGGTTTTCCCTTTTGCAGTGGTCAGTGATTGCTGATTTGTAATGTTGATGTTGTGCTTGTTCTTTTACTGCTCTGATTTTTAAATTTTTTTGACAGGTAAGTCACACCCTCATGGAACATCAGCTGATAAAGACTGGTCTCAAGACACCATCATGCGACACTCTGAAGAAGGCGAAAGACTCGCCGAAACATGTCAGGTAAAAAATTAACCTAAAACATAAATGTCTGCTTTTAATGAATCAGTCAAATATCAATAATAAGAAGACAAAATGAACCTAATACAAATAAATGAATGCTTAATAACTCCCCTGCACATGCTCCTAAAAATCCAAACCTTCACCTGTAAATAAAACGTCCCGACCTGAAGACATCTTAATGTTATTATTTTGTTTTACACACAGCGCCGCCAAGTGGAATCAAAAATTTGTTTTTATTTTAATTTTCACGTACTGCACGGTGCCCTTCTGACGAATCCGACTGAAAATTAGTCAGAAAAGACTCAAGACAATGATCTTACTCTCTGCCGAATTTTGTGACGTTTTGGCAAAAGGCGTGGCTATTACGGTACTGAAAAGTCCGATTGTACTTTGTGACAACAAAAGCTCCGGCAACATGACTCAGATGATCCTATCTTCTCGAAGTTGTACACATTTGAGGATACTTCAGCCCTGAAGACTTCTACCAACTTATTTTTCATCGTAGTAGTAGCGCCACCAACTGGTAAAAGCTAATACAAGTTATTTTCTTGGATGTTTTTCTCCGTGCAACTCAACAAGGTCGCCCTCATATATGCTCGGATTACTGTTTCGGCCATGAGGATGTCACAATACGAAATTCGTCCTTTTTCGTGAAAGGTTGTGGGAGTGGCATTGCACTGTTCGGCAATAAAACAACGCTGATTATGAGGTTGTAAATATGAACGACAACTCGTGAAACTTTACACACACATCAGGCCGAGCAAATTTATCAATATTTTATACATTAGTTGTGCAGCTTTTTTGAAATGGCTCGCCATGGCCCTCAAGAAATGTTCAAAAAAGCAGCCCTGGTTGAGTGTTTCACCTCGCCTTTTGTAAATTTTATGGAGTACAGTGAACCCTCGGTTATCGCGGTTAATGGGGACCGAGACCACCCGCGAAAACTGAAAATCCTTCAAAAATGCTTAAAAAAAAATACAATATATATAATAAATATATAAATATATATATATATATATATATATATATATATATATATATATATATATATATATACGGGGAGAGAGAGAGTGAAATTCATGTTATAACAAAAAAACCAAATTATTATTAAAACATATTATTTTTTAATTCCCCAGCCATTCTTTTTGTATTTATTTAATTACTCCGACTTTTACCTGCTGGTACGCCGTCCGGTGTGCCCTGTGAAATGAAAGGTGGCATTCTTTATTTATTTATTCATTTATTCATTCATAACTGACAGCCTCGCGCTCCGCTCGTGCCCGGGCGGAAGAGGTGCTCCAATTCGGCTTAACTGTGACACACGCCCGCCCTCCTCCCCCGGAAATTCCATTCGGTTAAACTTAGGGGCCGCTTGGCACCGCCCGTGCCCGGGGAAGGTGCTCCTCTTCGGTTTACTGTGACGCGAGCATGCCCTCCTCCTCCGGAGCTTCCATTCAGTTAAACTTAGGGGCCGCTTGAAACCGCCCGTGCCCGGGGAAGGTGCTCCTCTTCGGCTTACTGTGACGCGAGCATCCCCTCCTCCTCCGGAGCTTCCATTCGGTTAAACTTAGGGGCCGCTTGGAACCGCCCGTGCCCGTGGAAGGTGCTCCTCTTCGGCTTACTGTGACGCGAGCATGCCCTCCTCCTCCGGAGCTTCCATTCGGTTAAACTTAGGGGCCGCTTGGCACCGCCCGTGCCCGGGGAAGGTGTTCCTCTACGGCTTAACTGCCACGCACGCCGGCCGGAGCTCTGGTACGGTCCAAACCGCGCGAAACGTCGCCACCGATCGTGTCCGGGGGAACGTGCTCTTCTTCGTCCACTCTCCTCTTCGCCCACGCTCTTCTTCGGCGCACGCCGGCCGTCTAACTGCTCCAGCGCCCCGTCGTGCCGCTCGGCGAAACTACAATGCACCCGAATATTTTTTAGACCCGCGAAGCACTGAACCCGCGAAAGGTGAACCGCGAAGTAGCGAGGGTTCACTGTATGTATAAGACCAAGACCTACAAAAAAGTCTCTTGGAGCAATGAGCTAGGTTTTACAGGAAGTCGGCCATTTTGAATTTACTTAAAAGGGGGCGGGTCACCACAATGGACTTTGTGTAGAAATTATTATTGGGGCCCGAGCAGCGACCGCTACGAGGTCCCCATTGTTTTTGTGGAAATTATTATTATTTTTATTATTATTATTAGGGCCCGAGCAGTGACCGCTGCGAGGTCCCTATTGTTTTTCTAGAAATTGTTATTCGGGCCCGAGCTGCGACGGCTGCGAGGTCCCTATTGTTTTTGTAGAAAATATTATTACTTTTATTATTAATAATATTATTATTATTATTATTAGGGCCTGAGCAGCGACCGCTGCGAAGTCCCTATTGTTTTTGTAGAAATTATTATTATTATTATTTTTCCGATTGTTCGATCGCATTTTTGATCCCCGAAACATGCACAAAAACTCACCAAACTTGGCAGTCTCATCGGGCATGGCGAAAAATTTGATATTTTAACGTCTAATATGAACAGGAAGTGAGTTATGAATTTTTGAAAGTCCGACTTTTGCCCTTTTTTGCATGTTTACAGGGGTCATTCTTTTGCACCCTGATCCTAAAGGCTTCATCTGATTGCCTTAAAATTCTGTCTGTAGCATCTGAAGACCTGGGACAAACACTGGGGCTAAAGTTTTTTGTTTCCGAAATACTATATGACAGGGGCGGGGCTTCAAAGTTTTCACTTAAGATTTCCTTCGCCGCAATGGACAAAATGCTTAATAACTCTCCTGCACATGCTGCTAAAAATCCAAAACTTCACATGTACATAAAGAGTCTGTACCTGAAGACATCTATATGTTTATATTCAGTTATACACCTTGCGCCAATCAATATCATTTTTTACATTTTGACGTACTGCACGGTGCCCTTTTAACGAATCTGATTGAAAATTGGCTAGAAAAGACTCAAGACATTGATCTTACTCTATCCCTATTTTTGTGACTTTCCTTCGAAGGGCGTGGCTATTACGGTGCCGCAGAGTCTGATTATTCTCCGTGGCAACAAAAGTTCCTGCAAAATGATTCAGATGATCCATCTTCTCGAAATTTTTCACATTTGAGGATATTCATGCCCTGAAGACGGCTGCCAACTTATTTTTGATCGCAGTGGTAGCGCCACCAACTGGTTAAAACAAATACAAATTATTTTCGTTGATGTTTTTCTCCGGGCAGGTTAACAAAATCTACCTTATATTTGCTCGGATGAGTGTTTAGGCCTTGAGCATGTCACAATACAAAAGTCTTTCGCCTTCTTCAGAGTGTCACATGATGGTGTCTTGTGACCCGTCTTTATCAGCTGATGTTCCATGAGGGCGTGACTTACCTGTCACAAGAATGAAGGCAAGTCACGCCCCCCGCTGTCCGTTCACTCTGCCAAGATGCTGGTCCAGGTGGTAGAGAGGATGAAGGCTCCCTTGTCTCTGTTCATGGTTTTTATGCCTCGCTTGCAGATCTCAATGGCCTCTCTGATCCAGCGCTGTTGTTTGTTCTCTTCTGTGCGGATGACCCTGCCCTTCTCCCGGTCCATGATGTGGTTTTCCCTTTTGCAGTGGTCAGTGATTGCTGATTTGTAATGTTCATGTTGTGCTTGTTCTTTTACTGCTCTGATTTTTTCATTTTTTTGACAGGTAAGTCACACCCTCATGGAACATCAGCTCAAGACACCATCATGCGACACTCTGAAGAAGGCGAAAGACTCGCCGAAACATGTCAGGTAAAAAATTATCCTAAAACATAATTGTCTGCTTTTAATGAATCAGTCAAATATCAATAATAAGAAGACAAAATGAACCTAATACAAATAAATGAATGCTTAATAACTCCCCTGCACATGCTCCTAAAAATCCAAACCTTCACCTGTAAATAAAACGTCCTGACCTGAAGACATCTTAATGTTATTATTTTGTTATACACACAGTGCCGCCAAGTGGAATCAAAAATTTGTTTTTATTTTAATTTTCACGTACTGCACGGTGCCCTTTTGACGAATCCGACTGAAAATTAGTCAGAAAAGACTCTAGACAATTATCTTACTCTCTGCCGAATTTTGTGACGTTTTGGCAAAAGGCGTGGCTATTACGGTGCTGAAAAGTCCGATTGTACTCTGTGGCAACAAAAGCTCCAGCAACATGACTCAGATGATCCTATCTTCTCGAAGTTGCACACATTTGAGGATACTTAAGCCCTGAAGACATCTACCAACTTATTTTTCATCGTAGTAGTAGCGCCACCAACTGCTAATAGCTAATACAAGTTATTTTCTTGGATGTTTTTCTCCGTGCAACTCAACAAGGTCGCCCTCATATATGCTCGGATGACTGTTTCGGGCCATGAGGATGTCATAATACGAAATTTGTCCTTTTTCATGAAAAGTTGTGGGAGTGGCATTGCACTGTTCGGCAATAAAACAACGCTGATTATGAGGTTCTAAATATGAACAACAACTCGTGAAACTTTACACACACATCAGGCCGAGCAAATTTATCAATATTTTATACGTTAGTTGTGCAGCTTTTTTGAAATGGCTCACCATGGCCCTCGAGAAATGTTCAAAAAAGCAGCCCTGGTTGTGTGTTTCACCTCGCTTTTTGTAAATTTTATGGAGTACAGTGAACCCTCGGTTATCGCGGTTAATGGGGACCGAGACCACCCGCGAAAACTGAAAATCCGCGAAGTAGCGGCGCACCTTCAAAAATGCTTAAAAAAAATTATACAATATATATAATAAATATATAAATATATATATATATATATATATATATATATACGGGGGGAGAGAGAGAGAGAGAGAGTGAAATTCATGTTATAACAAAAAAAACAAATTATTATTAAAACTTATTATTTTTTTATTCCCCAACCATTCTTTTTGTATTTATTTAATTACTCCGACTTTTACCTGCTGGTACGCCGTCCGGTGTGCCCTGTGAAATGAAAGGTGGCATTCTTTATTTATTTATTCATTTATTCATTCATAACTGACAGCCTCGCGCTCCGCTCGTGCCCGGCAGAAGAGGTGCTCCAATTCGGCTTAACTGTGACACACGCCCGCCCTCCTCCCCCGGAGCTTCCATTCGGTTAAACTTAGGGGCCGCTTGGCACCGCCCGTGCCCGGGGAAGGTGCTCCTCTTCGGCTTACTGTGACGCGAGCATGCCCTCCTCCTCCGGAGCTTCCATTCGGTTAAACTTAGGGGCCGCTTGGAACCGCCCGTGCCCGGGGAAGGTGCTCCTCTTCGGCTTACTGTGACGCGAGCATGCCCTCCTCCTCCGGAGCTTCCATTCGGTTAAACTCAGGGGCCGCTTGGAACCGCCCGTGCCCGGGGAAGGTGCTCCTCTACGGCTTAACTGCCACGCACGCCGGCCGGAGCTCTGGTACGGTCCGAACCGCGCGAAACGTCGCCACCGATCGTGTCCGGGGGAACGTGCTCTTCTTCGTCCACTCTCCTCTTCGCCCACGCTCTTCTTCGGCGCACGCCGGCCGTCTAACCGCTCCAGCGCCCCGTCGTGCCGCTCGGCGAAACTACAATGCCCCCGAATATTTTTTAGACCCGCGAAGCACTGAACCCGCGAAAGGTGAACCTCGAAGTAGCGAGGGTTCACTGTATGTATAAGACCAAGACCTACAAAAAAGTCTCTTGGAGCAATGAGCTAGGTTTTACAGGAAGTCGGCCATTTTGAATTTACTTAAAAGGGGGCGGGTCTCCACAATGGACTTTGTGTAGAAATTATTATTGGGGCCCGAGCAGCGACCGCGGCGAGGTCCCTATTGTTTTTGTAGAAAATATTATTACTTTTATTATTATTATTATTATTATTATTATTATTAGGGCCTGAGCAGCGACCGCTAAGAAGTCCCTATTGTTTTTGTAGAAATTATTATTATTATTATTTTTCCGATTGTTCGATCGCATTTTTGACCCCCGAAACATGCACAAAAACTCACCAAACTTGGCAGTCTCATCGGGCATGGCGAAAAATTTGATATTTTTTAACGTCTAATATGAACAGGAAGTGAGTTATGAATTTTTGAAAGTCCGACTTTTGCCCTTTTTTGCATGTTTACAGGGGTCATTCTTTTGCACCCTGATCCTAAAGGCTTCATCTGATTGCCTTAAAGTTCTGTCTGGAGCATCTTAAGACCTGGGACAAACACTGGGGCTAAAATTTTTTGTTTCCGAAATACTATATGACGGGGGCGGGGCTTCAAAGTTTTCACTTAAGATTTCCTTCGCCGCAATGGACAAAATGCTTAATAACTCTCCTGCACGTGCTGCTAAAAATCCAAAACTTCACATGTACATAAAGAGTCGGTACCTGAAGACATCTATATGTTTATATTCAGTTATACACCTTGCGCCAATCAATATAAATGTTTACATTTTGACGTACTGCACGGTGCCCTTTTAACGAATCCGACTGAAAATTGGCTAGAAAAGACTCAAGACATTGATCTTACTCTATCCCTATTTTTATGACTTTCCTTCAAAGGGCGTGGCTATTACGGTGCCGCAGAGTCTGATTATTCTCCGTGGCAACAAAAGTTCCTGCAAAATGATTCAGATGATCCATCTTCTGGAAATCTTTCACATTTGAGGATATTCAGGCCCTGAAGACGGCTGCCAACTTATTTTTGATCGCAGTGGTAGCGCCACCAACTGGTTAAAACAAATACAAATTATTTTCGTTGATGTTTTTCTCCGGGCAGGTTAACAAAATCTACCTTATATTTGCTCGGATGAGTGTTTAGGCCTTGAGCATGTCACAATACGAAAGTCTTTCGCCTTCTTCAGAGTGTCACATGATGGTGTCTTGTGACCCGTCTTTATCAGCTGATGTTCCATGAGGGCGTGACTTACCTGTCACAAGAATGAAGGCAAGTCACGCCCCCCGCTGTCCGTTCACTCCGCCAAGATGCTGGTCCAGGTGGTAGAGAGGATGAAGGCTCCCTTGTCTCTGTTCATGGTTTTCATGCCTCGCTTGCAGATCTCAATGGCCTCTCTGATCCAGCGCTGTTGTTTGTTCTCTTCTGTGCGGATGACCCTGCCCTTCTCCCGGTCCATGATGTGGTTTTCCCTTTTGCAGTGGTCAGTGATTGCTGATTTGTAATGTTCATGTTGTGCTTGTTCTTTTACTGCTCTGATTTTTTCATTTTTTTGACAGGTAAGTCACACCCTCATGGAACATCAGCTCAAGACACCATCATGCGACACTCTGAAGAAGGCGAAAGACTCGCCGAAACATGTCAGGTAAAAAATTAACCTAAAACATAATTGTCTGCTTTTAATGAATCAGTCAAATATCAATAATAAGAAGACAAAATGAACCTAATACAAATAAATGAATGCTTAATAACTCCCCTGCACATGCTCCTAAAAATCCAAACCTTCACCTGTAAATAAAACGTCCCGACCTGAAGACATCTTAATGTTATTATTTTGTTTTACACACAGCGCCGCCAAGTGGAATCAAAAATTTGTTTTTATTTTAATTTTCACGTACTGCACGGTGCCCTTCTGACGAATCCGACTGAAAATTAGTCAGAAAAGACTCAAGACAATGATCTTACTCTCTGCCGAATTTTGTGACGTTTTGGCAAAAGGCGTGGCTATTACGGTACTGAAAAGTCCGATTGTACTTTGTGACAACAAAAGCTCCGGCAACATGACTCAGATGATCCTATCTTCTCGAAGTTGTACACATTTGAGGATACTTCAGCCCTGAAGACTTCTACCAACTTATTTTTCATCGTAGTAGTAGCGCCACCAACTGCTAATAGCTAATACAAGTTATTTTCTTGGATGTTTTTCTCCGTGCAACTCAACAAGGTCGCCCTCATATATGCTCGGATGACTGTTTCGGGCCATGAGGATGTCATAATACGAAATTTGTCCTTTTTCATGAAAAGTTGTGGGAGTGGCATTGCACTGTTCGGCAATAAAACAACGCTGATTATGAGGTTCTAAATATGAACAACAACTCGTGAAACTTTACACACACATCAGGCCGAGCAAATTTATCAATATTTTATACGTTAGTTGTGCAGCTTTTTTGAAATGGCTCACCATGGCCCTCGAGAAATGTTCAAAAAAGCAGCCCTGGTTGTGTGTTTCACCTCGCTTTTTGTAAATTTTATGGAGTACAGTGAACCCTCGGTTATCGCGGTTAATGGGGACCGAGACCACCCGCGAAAACTGAAAATCCGCGAAGTAGCGGCGCACCTTCAAAAATGCTTAAAAAAAATTATACAATATATATAATAAATATATAAATATATATATATATATATATATATATATATACGGGGGGAGAGAGAGAGAGAGAGAGTGAAATTCATGTTATAACAAAAAAAACAAATTATTATTAAAACTTATTATTTTTTTATTCCCCAACCATTCTTTTTGTATTTATTTAATTACTCCGACTTTTACCTGCTGGTACGCCGTCCGGTGTGCCCTGTGAAATGAAAGGTGGCATTCTTTATTTATTTATTCATTTATTCATTCATAACTGACAGCCTCGCGCTCCGCTCGTGCCCGGCAGAAGAGGTGCTCCAATTCGGCTTAACTGTGACACACGCCCGCCCTCCTCCCCCGGAGCTTCCATTCGGTTAAACTTAGGGGCCGCTTGGCACCGCCCGTGCCCGGGGAAGGTGCTCCTCTTCGGCTTACTGTGACGCGAGCATGCCCTCCTCCTCCGGAGCTTCCATTCGGTTAAACTTAGGGGCCGCTTGGAACCGCCCGTGCCCGGGGAAGGTGCTCCTCTTCGGCTTACTGTGACGCGAGCATGCCCTCCTCCTCCGGAGCTTCCATTCGGTTAAACTCAGGGGCCGCTTGGAACCGCCCGTGCCCGGGGAAGGTGCTCCTCTACGGCTTAACTGCCACGCACGCCGGCCGGAGCTCTGGTACGGTCCGAACCGCGCGAAACGTCGCCACCGATCGTGTCCGGGGGAACGTGCTCTTCTTCGTCCACTCTCCTCTTCGCCCACGCTCTTCTTCGGCGCACGCCGGCCGTCTAACCGCTCCAGCGCCCCGTCGTGCCGCTCGGCGAAACTACAATGCCCCCGAATATTTTTTAGACCCGCGAAGCACTGAACCCGCGAAAGGTGAACCTCGAAGTAGCGAGGGTTCACTGTATGTATAAGACCAAGACCTACAAAAAAGTCTCTTGGAGCAATGAGCTAGGTTTTACAGGAAGTCGGCCATTTTGAATTTACTTAAAAGGGGGCGGGTCTCCACAATGGACTTTGTGTAGAAATTATTATTGGGGCCCGAGCAGCGACCGCGGCGAGGTCCCTATTGTTTTTGTAGAAAATATTATTACTTTTATTATTATTATTATTATTATTATTATTATTAGGGCCTGAGCAGCGACCGCTAAGAAGTCCCTATTGTTTTTGTAGAAATTATTATTATTATTATTTTTCCGATTGTTCGATCGCATTTTTGACCCCCGAAACATGCACAAAAACTCACCAAACTTGGCAGTCTCATCGGGCATGGCGAAAAATTTGATATTTTTTAACGTCTAATATGAACAGGAAGTGAGTTATGAATTTTTGAAAGTCCGACTTTTGCCCTTTTTTGCATGTTTACAGGGGTCATTCTTTTGCACCCTGATCCTAAAGGCTTCATCTGATTGCCTTAAAGTTCTGTCTGGAGCATCTTAAGACCTGGGACAAACACTGGGGCTAAAATTTTTTGTTTCCGAAATACTATATGACGGGGGCGGGGCTTCAAAGTTTTCACTTAAGATTTCCTTCGCCGCAATGGACAAAATGCTTAATAACTCTCCTGCACGTGCTGCTAAAAATCCAAAACTTCACATGTACATAAAGAGTCGGTACCTGAAGACATCTATATGTTTATATTCAGTTATACACCTTGCGCCAATCAATATAAATGTTTACATTTTGACGTACTGCACGGTGCCCTTTTAACGAATCCGACTGAAAATTGGCTAGAAAAGACTCAAGACATTGATCTTACTCTATCCCTATTTTTATGACTTTCCTTCAAAGGGCGTGGCTATTACGGTGCCGCAGAGTCTGATTATTCTCCGTGGCAACAAAAGTTCCTGCAAAATGATTCAGATGATCCATCTTCTGGAAATCTTTCACATTTGAGGATATTCAGGCCCTGAAGACGGCTGCCAACTTATTTTTGATCGCAGTGGTAGCGCCACCAACTGGTTAAAACAAATACAAATTATTTTCGTTGATGTTTTTCTCCGGGCAGGTTAACAAAATCTACCTTATATTTGCTCGGATGAGTGTTTAGGCCTTGAGCATGTCACAATACGAAAGTCTTTCGCCTTCTTCAGAGTGTCACATGATGGTGTCTTGTGACCCGTCTTTATCAGCTGATGTTCCATGAGGGCGTGACTTACCTGTCACAAGAATGAAGGCAAGTCACGCCCCCCGCTGTCCGTTCACTCCGCCAAGATGCTGGTCCAGGTGGTAGAGAGGATGAAGGCTCCCTTGTCTCTGTTCATGGTTTTCATGCCTCGCTTGCAGATCTCAATGGCCTCTCTGATCCAGCGCTGTTGTTTGTTCTCTTCTGTGCGGATGACCCTGCCCTTCTCCCGGTCCATGATGTGGTTTTCCCTTTTGCAGTGGTCAGTGATTGCTGATTTGTAATGTTCATGTTGTGCTTGTTCTTTTACTGCTCTGATTTTTTCATTTTTTTGACAGGTAAGTCACACCCTCATGGAACATCAGCTCAAGACACCATCATGCGACACTCTGAAGAAGGCGAAAGACTCGCCGAAACATGTCAGGTAAAAAATTAACCTAAAACATAATTGTCTGCTTTTAATGAATCAGTCAAATATCAATAATAAGAAGACAAAATGAACCTAATACAAATAAATGAATGCTTAATAACTCCCCTGCACATGCTCCTAAAAATCCAAACCTTCACCTGTAAATAAAACGTCCCGACCTGAAGACATCTTAATGTTATTATTTTGTTATACACACAGTGCCGCCAAGTGGAATCAAAAATTAGTTTTTATTTTAATTTTCACGTACTGCACGGTGCCCTTTTGACGAATCCGACTGAAAATTAGTCAGAAAAGACTCAAGACAATGATCTTACTCTCTGCCGAATTTTGTGACGTTTTGGCAAAAGGCGTGGCTATTAAGGTGCTGAAAAGTCCGATTGTACTCTGTGGCAACAAAAGCTCCGGCAACATGACTCAGATGATCCTATCTTCTCGAAGTTGTACACATTTGAGGATACTTCAGCCCTGAAGACATCTACCAACTTATTTTACATCGTAGTAGTAGCGCCGCCAACTGGTAAAAGCTAATACAAGTTATTTTCTTGGATGTTTTTCTCCGTGCAACTCAACAAGGTCGCCCTCATATATGCTCGGATGACTGTTTCGGCCATGAGGATGTCACAATACGAAATTCGTGATTTTTCGTGAAAAGTTGTGGGAGTGGCATTGCACTGTTCGGCAATAAAACAAAGCTGATTATGAGGTTCTAAATATGAACGACAACTCGTAAAACTTTACACACACATCAGGCCGAGCAAATTTATCAATATTTTATACGTTAGTTGTGCAGCTTTTTTGAAATGGCTCGCCATGGCCCTTGAGAAATGTTAAAAAAAAGCAGCTCTGGTTGAATGTTTCACCTCGCTTTTTGTAAATTTTATGGAGTACAGTGAACCCTCGGTTATCGCGGTTAATGGGGACCGAGACCATCCGCGAAAACTGAAAATCCGCGAAGTAGCGGCGCACCTTCAAAAATGCTTAAAAAAAATAGACAATATATATAATAAATATATATATATATATATATATATATATATATATATATATATATATATATATATATATATATACGGGGAGAGAGAGAGTGAAATTCATGTTATAACAAAAAAAACAAATTATTATTAAAACGTATTATTTTTTTATTCCCCAGCCATTCTTTTTGTATTTATTTAATTACTCCGACTTTTACCTGCTGGTACGCCGTCCGGTGTGCCCTGTGAAATGAAAGGTGGCATTCTTTATTTATTTATTCATTTATTCATTCATAACTGACAGCCTCGCGCTCCGCTCGTGCCCGGGCAGAAGAGGTGCTCCAATTTGGCTTAACTGTGACACACGCCCGTCCTCCTCCCCCGGAGCTTCCATTCGGTTAAACTTAGGGGCCGCTTGGCACCGCCCGTGCCCGGGGAAGGTGCTCCTCTTCGGCTTACTGTGACGCGAGCATGCCCTCCTCCTCCGGAGCTTCCATTCGGTTAAACTTAGGGGCCGCTTGGAACCGCCCGTGCCCGGGGAAGGTGCTCCTCTTCGGCTTACTGTGACGCGAGCATGCCCTCCTCCTCCGGAGCTTCCATTCGGTTAAACTTAGGGGCCGCTTGGCACCGCCCGTGCCCGGGGAAGGTGCTCCTCTACGGCTTAACTGCCACGCACGCTGGCCGGAGCTCTGGTACGGTCCGAACCGCGCGAAACGTCGCCACCGATCGTGTCCGGGGGAACGTGCTCTTCTTCGTCCACTCTCCTCTTCGCCCACGCTCTTCTTCGGCGCACGCCGGCCGTCTAACCGCTCCAGCGCCCCGTCGTGCCGCTCGGCGAAACTACAATGCCCCCGAATATTTTTTAGACCCGCGAAGCACTGAACCCGCGAAAGGTGAACCGCGAAGTAGCGAGGGTTCACTGTATGTATAAGACCAAGACCTACAAAAAAGTCTCTTGGAGCAATGAGCTAGGTTTTACAGGAAGTCGGCCATTTTGAATTTACTTAAAAGGGGGCGGGTCACCACAATGGACTTTGTGTAGAAATTATTATTGGGGCCCGAGCAGCGACCGCGGCGAGGTCCCTATTGTTTTTGTAGAAAATATTATTACTTTTATTATTATTATTATTATTATTATTAGGGCCTGAGCAGCGACCGCTGCGAAGTCCCTATTGTTTTTGTAGAAATTATTATTATTATTATTTTTCCGATTGTTCGATCGCATTTTTGATCCCCGAAACATGCACAAAAACTCACCAAACTTGGCAGTCTCATCGGGCATGGCGAAAAATTTGATATTTTAACGTCTAATATGAACAGGAAGTGAGTTATGAATTTTTGAAAGTCCGACTTTTGCCCTTTTTTGCATGTTTACAGGGGTCATTCTTTTGCACCCTGATCCTAAAGGCTTCATCTGATTGCCTTAAAATTCTGTCTGTAGCATCTGAAGACCTGGGACAAACACTGGGGCTAAAATTTTTTGTTTCCGAAATACTATATGACGGGGGCGGGGCTTCAAAGTTTTCACTTAAGATTTCCTTCGCCGCAATGGACAAAATGCTTAATAACTCTCCTGCACATGCTGCTAAAAATCCAAAACTTCACATGTACATAAAAAGTCTGTACCTGAAGACATCTATATGTTTATATTCAGTTATACACCTTGCGCCAATCAATATCATTTTTTACATTTTGACGTACTGCACGGTGCCCTTTTAACGAATCTGATTGAAAATTGGCTAGAAAAGACTCAAGACATTGATCTTACTCTATCCCTATTTTTGTGACTTTCCTTCGAAGGGCGTGGCTATTACGGTGCCGCAGAGTCTGATTATTCTCCGTGGCAACAAAAGTTCCTGCAAAATGATTCAGATGATCCATCTTCTCGAAATTTTTCACATTTGAGGATATTCAGGCCCTGAAGACGGCTGCCAACTTATTTTTGATCGCAGTGGTAGCGCCACCAACTGGTTAAAACAAATACAAATTATTTTCGTTGATGTTTTTCTCCGGGCAGGTGAACAAAATCTACCTTATATTTGCTCGGATGAGTGTTTAGGCCTTGAGCATGTCACAATACGAAAGTCTTTCGCCTTCTTCAGAGTGTCACATGATGCTGTCTTGTGACCCGTCTTTATCAGCTGATGTTCCATGAGGGCGTGACTTACCTGTCACAAGAATGAAGGCAAGTCACGCCCCCCGCTGTCCGTTCACTCCGCCAAGATGCTGGTCCAGGTGGTAGAGAGGATGAAGGCTCCCTTGTCTCTGTTCATGGTTTTTATGCCTCGCTTGCAGATCTCAATGGCCTCTCTGATCCAGCGCTGTTGTTTGTTCTCTTCTGTGCGGATGACCCTGCCCTTCTCCCGGTCCATGATGTGGTTTTCCCTTTTGCAGTGGTCAGTGATTGCTGATTTGTAATGTTCATGTTGTGCTTGTTCTTTTACTGCTCTGATTTTTCATTTTTTTGACAGGTAAGTCACACCCTCATGGAACATCAGCTGATAAAGACGGGTCTCAAGACACCATCATGCGACACTCTGAAGAAGGCGAAAGACTCGCCGAAACATGTCAGGTAAAAAATTAACCTAAAACATAATTGTCTGCTTTTAATGAATCAGTCAAATATCAATAATAAGAAGACAAAATGAACCTAATACAAATAAATGAATGCTTAATAACTCCCCTGCACATGCTCCTAAAAATCCAAACCTTCACCTGTAAATAAAACGTCCCGACCTGAAGACATCTTAATGTTATTATTTTGTTATACACACAGTGCCGCCAAGTGGAATCAAAAATTTGTTTTTATTTTAATTTTCACGTACTGCACGGTGCCCTTTTGACGAATCCGACTGAAAATTAGTCAGAAAAGACTCAAGACAATGATCTTACTCTCTGCCGAATTTTGTGACGTTTTGGCAAAAGGCGTGGCTATTAAGGTGCTGAAAAGTCCGATTGTACTCTGTGGCAACAAAAGCTCCGGCAACATGACTCAGATGATCCTATCTTCTCGAAGTTGTACACATTTGAGGATACTTCAGCCCTGAAGACATCTACCAACTTATTTTACATCGTAGTAGTAGCGCCACCAACTGGTAAAAGCTAATACAAGTTATTTTCTTGGATGTTTTTCTCCGTGCAACTCAACAAGGTCGCCCTTGTGGCAGTTGAAATGAGCACACACGACTGACAGTGAACACGTCTTTATTCCAAGACTGCCAACAACAGAAAAACACACAATCACAAATTCGCGCCAACAAACATTAACATGAATACGCCCCCAAACGGGATGCCTGCTGGGTGAGAGGCATGGTCCTAATGTCCGCCACACAGCCCCCCCCCGAACACCCAGAAGGTCGCTCAGAACAAAAACCTCACAGGGGGCTTCACCGGCCTGCCACAACGACTACGCAGGCCATCCTTTAGTGGTGCAGTTGAAACCCGGTGGGCAGGGGGGTCAGGCGAGACAGGAGCGGGAGCACGACACACAACGTCGTCGCGCGGAAGTGAGGGCGTGGACTTTGGAGGGCGACCGCGGCGAGGGACGTGGGCCGGCAACAGCACATCGCCTGCAACCAAATGAGCTGGTTTTAGCCTATCTACCGAGACGCACTCCCTTCGCCCACCCATATCAAGCACAAAACTCTTATCGCCGCGCTCCAGCACCCTAAACGGGCCGTCATACGGTGGCTGCAAGGGCGAGCGGTGGGCATCGTGGCGCACAAAAACAAAACGGGCTGACATAAGCGCGGACGGCACGAATACCTTGGGAACACAGTGGTGAACCGGTGCAGGGCTCAGGGGCCCCCCCGACAAAAAGGAAAAGGGCGGAGCGTCCAAACCGTCTGGCAGAAATTCACCAGGTACGCGAAGCGGCTGACCGAGCACCAACTCAGCAGGAGCGGCGTTAAGATCCTCCTTCGGCGCTGAACGTAAGCCGAGCAAAATCCATGGCAGACGGTCGACCCAGTTACCGTCCGATAACGCAGCTCGCAGCGCAGCTTTAAGTGACCGGTGAAAACGTTCGCACAAACCGTTAGCCTGCGGATGGTAGGCAGTAGTGCGGTGCACGCGCACACCCAACGATACTGCCAAGGCTGACCAGAGCTCAGATACAAACTGGGGGCCCCTGTCCGAGGTGATATCGGACGGCGTGCCAAAACGCGCGACCCAGGACGACAGAAACGCACGGGCTATATCCACCGAGGTCGTGGAGGACAGAGGAACCGCCTCTGGCCACCTAGTCGTCCGGTCCACCATAGTGAGTAGGTGAGTAAAACCTTGCGAAGGGGGAAGGGGACCTACCAAGTCCACATGCACATGGTCGAACCTCCTGGCCGGAATCGGAAAAGGTTCAAGGCTCGACCTGGTGTGTCGGTGGACTTTGGCACGCTGACATGCTACACAGGCCGCTGCCCACATCCTGACGTCCTTACGAAGCCCGGGCCAGACAAACTTTGCCCCAACCAGCTTGACCGATGCACGGACGCCAGGGTGTGACAGGGAGTGGATCGAATCAAAAATCCGGCGACGCCATTCCAACGGAACTACAGGACGAGGGCGGCCCGTGGACACATCGCAGAGGAGAGCAGTGCCACCGCCCCGCAACACCACCTCCTCAAGCTTAAGAGCCGTACTCACTGCCTTGAGGTTGCGGATGTCAGGATCAACGGACTGGTCGGCAGCCATTTCCGAAAAATCAACCCCGAGCTGGACTGGACACACGATCGCGCGCGATAAACAATCAGCTACAGGGTTACACTTACCGGCCACGTGCCGAACGTCCGTCGTAAACTCTGAAACGGCCGCCAAGTGCCGCTGCTGACGGGCCGACCATGGTTCAGTAACCTTTGACATCGCAAACGTAAGTGGCTTATGATCTACGTAAGCCGTGAAACGGCGTCCTTCAAGAAGGAAGCGAAAGTGGCGCGTCGCAAGGTACAAAGCCAACAACTCTCGGTCGAAAACACTATACTTGCGTTCGTTATCCCGCAGCTTACGACTGAAAAACGCAAGAGGCTGCCACACATTTGCCACGAGCTGCTCAACCACTGCCCCAACAGCTATATCAGAAGCATCTGTAGTTAAGGCAACTTGCGCAGTCGCAATCGGGTGGACCAGGAGAGTCGCACTCGCCAGGGCGTCCTTAGTTTGTCGAAAAGCCTGTTCCCGCGGTGCAGACCACTCGACAGTATCATTAGCTTTCTTATTTTTCAAGGCATTGTAAAGAGGATGCAGGAGGTGGGCCGCACGCGGGAGAAACCGGTTATAAAAATTAACCATGCCCAAAAACTCCTGCAGCGCCTTAATTGAGGCCGGGCGGGGGAAATCCACCACTGCCTTCACCTTGGCGGGCAAGGGGACCGCGCCCTGTGCTGAAATCCGGTGGCCTAAGAAATCAATCTCAGCCAGACCAAATTGACATTTCGCTGGGTTAACGATCAGACCATGCGAATCAAGACGCTTGAAAACCTCTGTTAAGTGCGACAGATGTTCCTCTGGTGAAGGACTGGCCACCAGAATATCGTCAAGATAAACAAACACAAAGTCGAGGTTGCGCAACACAGAGTCCATCAATCTTTGAAAAGTCTGTGCTGCCCCCTTCAGTCCAAAAGGCATGCGCAAGAATTCAAAAAGACCGAACGGGGTTATCACCGCGGTTTTGGGCACATCTTCCGCCTGCACAGGCACCTGGTGGTAACCACGGACCAAGTCCACTTTTGAAAAAATGGTGGTGCCCGCCAAACGGGTGGAAAAGTCTTGAATGTGTGGAATGGGGTAACGGTCATGCGTAGTCACATTGTTAAGGCGACGAAAATCACCACAAGGCCGCCAGGAACCATCCCTTTTAGGCACCATGTGTAAAGGCGAGGCCCACGGACTGTTAGAACGCCTCACAATCCCCAAACGCTCCATTGTAGCAAACTCCCCTTTTGCTATCGCTAATTTGGCCGCGTCAAGGCGACGCGCGCGAGCAAAAACTGGCGGGCCGACCGTGGGTATGAAATGCTCCACCCCGTGTTTAGTGCATGCGGTGGAAAAGGCTGGAGTCGTTAGGGAGGGAAAGTCTGTCAGCAGGCGCTGATAAATGTCACCCGATGCCAAATAATTCGCATGCGTTAATGGCCCGAGTCCCCCAGCCTCACACGGAAAAGTAGCAAAAGAAACAGCGTCAATCAAACGGCGGTTTGCGACATCAACGAGCAGTCCATGTGCACACAGAAAATCCGCGCCGATAATGGGAACCGTGATTGCGGCAACAAGAAAGTTCCACTGGAAATCACGTCCATGGAAGCACAGAGTCACCGACCTGGAACCAAAGCTGATGATGGGCGAGCCGTTAGCCGCACACAGGGGTGGTCCGCAAACGCCGCCCGCCTTGTCCACGGCGGAGGGTGTAAGCAGGCTGACTTGCGACCCGCAGTCCACCAGGAAACGTCTTCCAGAGGACGAGTCCGTAAGGAAAAGCAGCTCGCTCTCTTTGCCGGCGCCCACAGCCACTACTGAACGCCGGCGTTGGAGTTTCCCGGAGCTTCGTAGGTGCAGGGGGGAACACAACGCCGAGCCCTGGCGCCAAACCGCTGATGAAAGAAGCAGAGAACCTTCCCACGACGCTTTCGAACGACCACTGCGGCCACCGTTGACGGATCCACGTCTGGTGTCGTCCCAAGGGTGGAATCGGCCGCCACACTTTGCACGGCGAACCGTCTCGTAGCCAGCAGAACTCGATCCGCTTCCTCAGCCAAACCTCGATGATCGCCGGTCGCCAGACAAGCGGAGTTAGCCAACACTGCGCGCACCGGAGATGGTAGCTGTCGCAGGAAAATGTGCGGGAAAATAAAACCGCCCTCATCCGAACCCAAGAGCGACAGCATATTGTCCATGAGATCCACCGCCGTGCCATCGCCCAAACCGGGCAGGGAAAGGAGCCTATCTGCCCTCTCTGAGTCCGACAAACAGAACCTCCTCAGCAGAAGCTGTTTGAGCGCGTCGTATTTCCCGCCATGTGGAGGTGCTCGCAATAGCTGCATAACACGACGTGTAGTCAGTTGGTCGAGGGACGCCACGACCATGTAGTACTTCGGGTCATCGGAGGTGATTCCACGAAGGTGGAAAAGCGCTTCCACATGCTGGAACCACGAAGCCGGATCGCTCTGCCAGAACTCCGGTAGCCTCACGGTAGCGGTGACGGCTGCAAGATGAGGGAGTTGGGGCGGCATGGCCGAGGAAGACACCTCTTCATCTACGACTTGAAACATACTCAGCGTCGGGGTCACCAATGTGGCAGTTGAAATGAGCACACACGACTGACAGTGAACACGTCTTTATTCCAAGACTGCCAACAACAGAAAAACACACAATCACAAATTCGCGCCAACAAACATTAACATGAATACGCCCCCAAACGGGATGCCTGCTGGGTGAGAGGCATGGTCCTAATGTCCGCCACACCCTCATATATGCTCGGATGACTGTTTCGGCCATGAGGATGTCACAATACGAAATTCGTGATTTTTCGTGAAAAGTTGTGGGAGTGGCATTGCACTGTTCGGCAATAAAACAAAGCTGATTATGAGGTTCTAAATATGAACGACAACTCGTAAAACTTTACACACACATCAGGCCGAGCAAATTTATCAATATTTTATACGTTAGTTGTGCAGCTTTTTTGAAATGGCTCGCCATGGCCCTCGAGAAATGTTAAAAAAAAGCAGCTCTGGTTGAGTGTTTCACCTCGCTTTTTGTAAATTTTATGGAGTACAGTGAACCCTCGGTTATCGCGGTTAATGGGGACCGAGACCACCCGCGAAAACTGTAAATCCGCGAAGTAGCGGCGTACCTTCAAAAATGCTTAAAAAAAATATACAATATATATAATAAATATAGAAATATATATATATATATATATATATATATATATATATATATATATATATATATATATATATATATATATATATATATATATACGGGGAGAGAGAGAGTGAAATTCATGTTATAACAAAAAAACCAAATTATTATTAAAACGTATTATTTTTTTATTCCCCAGCCATTCTTTTTGTATTTATTTAATTACTCCGACTTTTACCTGCTGGTACGCCGTCCGGTGTGCCCTGTGAAATGAAAGGTGGCATTCTTTATTTATTTATTCATTCATAACTGACAGCCTCGCGCTCCGCTCGTGCCCGGGCAGAAGAGGTGCTCCAATTTGGCTTAACTGTGACACACGCCCGTCCTCCTCCCCCGGAGATTCCATTCGGTTAAACTTAGGGGCCGCTTGGCACCGCCCGTGCCCGGGGAAGGTGCTCCTCTTCGGCTTACTGTGACGCGAGCATGCCCTCCTCCTCCGGAGCTTCCATTCGGTTAAACTTAGGGGCCGCTTGGAACCGCCCGTGCCCGGGGAAGGTGCTCCTCTTCGGCTTACTGTGACGCGAGCATGCCCTCCTCCTCCGGAGCTTCCATTCGGTTAAACTTAGGGGCCGCTTGGCACCGCCCGTGCCCGGGGAAGGTGCTCCTCTACGGCTTAACTGCCACGCACGCTGGCCGGAGCTCTGGTACGGTCCGAACCGCGCGAAACGTCGCCACCGATCGTGTCCGGGGGAACGTGCTCTTCTTCGTCCACTCTCCTCTTCGCCCACGCTCTTCTTCGGCGCACGCCGGCCGTCTAACCGCTCCAGCGCCCCGTCGTGCCGCTCGGCGAAACTACAATGCCCCCGAATATTTTTTAGACCCGCGAAGCACTGAACCCGCGAAAGGTGAACCGCGAAGTAGCGAGGGTTCACTGTATGTATAAGACCAAGACCTACAAAAAAGTCTCTTGGAGCAATGAGCTAGGTTTTACAGGAAGTCGGCCATTTTGAATTTACTTAAAAGGGGGCGGGTCACCACAATGGACTTTGTGTAGAAATTATTATTGGGGCCCGAGCAGCGACCGCGGCGAGGTCCCTATTGTTTTTGTAGACAATATTATTACTTTTATTATTATTATTATTATTATTATTAGGGCCTGAGCAGCGACCGCTGCGAAGTCCCTATTGTTTTTGTAGAAATTATTATTATTATTATTTTTCCGATTGTTCGATCGCATTTTTGACCCCCGAAACATGCACAAAAACTCACCAAACTTGGCAGTCTCATCGGGCATGGCGAAAAATTTGATATTTTAACGTCTAATATGAACAGGAAGTGAGTTATGAATTTTTGAAAGTCCGACTTTTGCCCTTTTTTGCATGTTTACAGGGGTCATTCTTTTGCACCCTGATCCTAAAGGCTTCATCTGATTGCCTTAAAATTCTGTCTGTAGCATCTGAAGACCTGGGACAAACACTGGGGCTAAAATTTTTTGTTTCCGAAATACTATATGACGGGGGCGGGGCATCAAAGTTTTCACTTAAGATTTCCTTCGCCGCAATGGACAAAATGCTTAATAACTCTCCTGCACATGCTGCTAAAAATCCAAAACTTCACATGTACATAAAGAGTCTGTACCTGAAGACATCTATATGTTTATATTCAGTTATACACCTTGCGCCAATCAATATCATTTTTTACATTTTGACGTACTGCACGGTGCCCTTTTAACGAATCTGATTGAAAATTGGCTAGAAAAGACTCAAGACATTGATCTTACTCTATCCCTATTTTTACGACTTTCCTTCAAAGGGCGTGGCTATTACGGTGCCGCAGAGTCTGATTATTCTCCGTGGCAACAAAAGTTCCTGCAAAATGATTCAGATGATCCATCTTCTGGAAATCTTTCACATTTGAGGATATTCAGGCCCTGAAGACGGCTGCCAACTTATTTTTGATCGCAGTGGTAGTGCCACCAACTGGTTAAAACAAATACAAATTATTTTCGTTGATGTTTTTCTCCGGGCAGGTGAACAAAATCTACCTTATATTTGCTCGGATGAGTGTTTAGGCCTTGAGCATGTCACAATACGAAAGTCTTTCGCCTTCTTCAGAGTGTCACATGATGCTGTCTTGTGACCCGTCTTTATCAGCTGATGTTCCATGAGGGCGTGACTTACCTGTCACAAGAATGAAGGCAAGTCACGCCCCCCGCTGTCCGTTCACTCCGCCAAGATGCTGCTCCAGGTGGTAGAGAGGATGAAGGCTCCCTTGTCTCTGTTCATGGTTTTTATGCCTCGCTTGCAGATCTCAATGGCCTCTCTGATCCAGCGCTGTTGTTTGTTCTCTTCTGTGCGGATGACCCTGCCCTTCTCCCGGTCCATGATGTGGTTTTCCCTTTTGCAGTGGTCAGTGATTGCTGATTTGTAATGTTCATGTTGTGCGTGTTCTTTTACTGCTCTGATTTTTTCATTTTTTTGACAGGTAAGTCACACCCTCATGGAACATCAGCTCAAGACACCATCATGCGACACTCTGAAGAAGGCGAAAGACTCGCCAAAACATGTCAGGTAAAAAATTAACCTAAAACATAATTGTCTGCTTTTAATGAATCAGTCAAATATCAATAATAAGAAGACAAAATGAACCTAATACAAATAAATGAATGCTTAATAACTCCCCTGCACATGCTCCTAAAAATCCAAACCTTCACCTGTAAATAAAACGTCCCGACCTGAAGACATCTTAATGTTATTATTTTGTTATACACACAGTGCCGCCAAGTGGAATCAAAAATTTTTTTTTATTTTAATTTTCACGTACTGCACGGTGCCCTTTTGACGAATCCGACTGAAAATTAGTCAGAAAAGACTCAAGACAATGATCTTACTCTCTGCCGAATTTTGTGACGTTTTGGCAAAAGGCGTGGCTATTAAGGTGCTGAAAAGTCCGATTGTACTCTGTGGCAACAAAAGCTCCGGCAACATGACTCAGATGATCCTATCTTCTCGAAGTTGTACACATTTGAGGATACTTCAGCCCTGAAGACATCTACCAACTTATTTTACATCGTAGTAGTAGCGCCACCAACTGGTAAAAGCGAATACAAGTTATTTTCTTGGATGTTTTTCTCCGTGCAACTCAACAAGGTCGCCCTCATATATGCTCGGATGACTGTTTCGGCCATGAGGATGTCACAATACGAAATTCGTCCTTTTTCATGAAAAGTTGTGGGAGTGGCATTGCACTGTTCGGCAATAAAACAAAGCTGATTATGAGGTTCTAAATATGAACGACAACTCGTAAAACTTTACACACACATCAGGCCGAGCAAATTTATCAATATTTTATACGTTAGTTGTGCAGCTTTTTTGAAATGGCTCGCCATGGCCCTCGAGAAATGTTAAAAAAAGCAGCTCTGGTTGAGTGTTTCACCTCGCTTTTTGTAAATTTTATGGAGTACAGTGAACCCTCGGTTATCGCGGTTAACGGGGACCGAGACCACCCGCGAAAACTGAAAATCCGCGAAGTAGCGGCGCACCTTCAAAAATGCTTAAAAAAAATAAACAATATATATAATAAATATATATATATATATATATATACATATATATATATATATATATATACGGGGAGAGAGAGAGTGAAATTCATGTTATAACAAAAAAAACAAATTATTATAAAAACGTATTATTTTTTTATTCCCCAGCCATTCTTTTAGTATTTATTTAATTACTCCGACTTTTACCTGCTGGTACGCCGTCCGGTGTGCCCTGTGAAATGAAAGGTGGCATTCTTTATTTATTTATTCATTTATTCATTCATAACTGACAGCCTCGCGCTCCGCTCGTGCCCGGGCAGAAGAGGTGCTCCAATTTGGCTTAACTGTGACACACGCCCGCCCTCCTCCCCCGGAGCTTCCATTCGGTTAAACTTAGGGGCCCTTTGGCACCGCCCGTGCCCGGGGAAGGTGCTCCTCTTCGGCTTACTGTGACGCGAGCATGCCCTCCTCCTCCGGAGCTTCCATTCGGTTAAACTTAGGGGCCGCTTGGAACCGCCCGTGCCCGGGGAAGGTGCTCCTCTACGGCTTAACTGCCACGCACGCCGGCCGGAGCTCTGGTACGGTCCGAAACGCGCGAAACGTCGCCACCGATCGTGTCCGGGGGAACGTGCTCTTCTTCGTCCACTCTCCTCTTCGCCCACGCTCTTCTTCGGCGCACGCCGGCCGTCTAACCGCTCCAGCGCTCCGTCGTGCCGCTCGGCGAAACTACAATGCCCCCGAATATTTTTTAGACCCGCGAAGCACTGAACCCGCGAAAGGTGAACCGCGAAGTAGCGAGGGTTCACTGTATGTATAAGACCAAGACCTACAAAAAAGTCTCTTGGAGCAATGAGCTAGGTTTTACAGGAAGTCGGCCATTTTGAATTTACTTAAAAGGGGGCGGGTCACCACAATGGACTTTGTGTAGAAATTATTATTGGGGCCCGAGCAGCGACCGCGGCGAGGTCCCTATTGTTTTTGTAGAAAACATTATTACTTTTATTATTATTATTATTATTATTATTAGGGCCTGAGCAGCGACCGCTGCGAAGTCCCTATTGTTTTTGTAGAAATTATTATTATTATTATTTTTCCGATTGTTCGATCGCATTTTTGACCCCCGAAACATGCACAAAAACTCACCAAACTTGGCAGTCTCATCGGGCATGGCGAAAAATTTGATATTTTAACGTCTAATATGAACAGGAAGTGAGTTATGAATTTTTGAAAGTCCGACTTTTGCCCTTTTTTGCATGTTTACAGGGGTCATTCTTTTGCACCCTGATCCTAAAGGCTTCATCTGATTGCCTTAAAATTCTGTCTGTAGCATCTGAAGACCTGGGACAAACACTGGGTCTAAAATTTTTTGTTTCCAAAATACTATATGACGGGGGCGGGGCTTCAAAGTTTTCACTTAAGATTTCCTTCGCCGCAATGGACAAAATGCTTAATAACTCTCCTGCACATGCTGCTAAAAATCCAAAACTTCACATGTACATAAAGAGTCTGTACCTGAAGACATCTATATGTTTATATTCAGTTATACACCTTGCGCCAATCAATATCATTTTTTATATTTTGACGTACTGCATGGTGCCCTTTTAACGAATCCGATTGAAAATTGGCTAGAAAAGACTCAAGACATTGATCTTACTCTATCCCTATTTTTATGACTTTCCTTCAAAGGGCGTGGCTATTACGGTGCCGCAGAGTCTGATTATTCTCCGTGGCAACAAAAGTTCCTGCAAAATGATTCAGATGATCCATCTTCTGGAAATCTTTCACATTTGAGGATATTCAGGCCCTGAAGACGGCTGCCAACTTATTTTTGATCGCAGTGGTAGCGCCACCAACTGGTTAAAACAAATACAAATTATTTTCGTTGATGTTTTTCTCCGGGCAGGTGAACAAAATCTACCTTATATTTGCTCGGATGAGTGTTTAGGCCTTGAGCATGTCACAATACAAAAGTCTTTCGCCTTCTTCAGAGTGTCACATGATGCTGTCTTGTGACCCGTCTTTATCAGCTGATGTTCCATGAGGGCGTGACTTACCTGTCACAAGAATGAAGGCAAGTCACGCCCCCCGCTGTCCGTTCACTCCGCCAAGATGCTGGTCCAGGTGGTAGAGAGGATGAAGGCTCCCTTGTCTCTGTTCATGGTTTTTATGCCTCGCTTGCAGATCTCAATGGCCTCTCTGATCCAGCGCTGTTGTTTGTTCTCTTCTGTGCGGATGACCCTGCCCTTCTCCCGGTCCATGATGTGGTTTTCCCTTTTGCAGTGGTCAGTGATTGCTGATTTGTAATGTTCATGTTGTGCTTGTTCTTTTACTGCTCTGATTTTTTCATTTTTTTGACAGGTAAGTCACACCCTCATGGAACATCAGCTGATAAAGACGGGTCTCAAGACACCATCATGCGACACACTGAAGAAGGCGAAAGACTCGCCGAAACATGTCAGGTAAAAAATTAACCTAAAACATAATTGTCTGCTTTTAATGAATCAGTCAAATATCAATAATAAGAAGACAAAATGAACCTAATACAAATAAATGAATGCTTAATAACTCCCCTGCACATGCTCCTAAAAATCCAAACCTTCACCTGTAAATAAAACGTCCCGACCTGAAGACATCTTAATGTTATTATTTTGTTATACACACAGTGCCGCCAAGTGGAATCAAAAATTTTTTTTTATTTTAATTTTCACGTACTGCACGGTGCCCTTTTGACGAATCCGACTGAAAATTAGTCAGAAAAGACTCAAGACAATGATCTTACTCTCTGCCGAATTTTGTGACGTTTTGGCAAAAGGCGTGGCTATTAAGGTGCTGAAAAGTCCGATTGTACTCTGTGGCAACAAAAGCTCCGGCAACATGACTCAGATGATCCTATCTTCTCGAAGTTGTACACATTTGAGGATACTTCAGCCCTGAAGACATCTACCAACTTATTTTACATTGTAGTAGTAGCGCCACCAACTGGTAAAAGCTAATACAAGTTATTTTCTTGGATGTTTTTCTCCGTGCAACTCAAAAAGGTCGCCCTCATATATGCTCGGATGACTGTTTAGGCCATGAGGATGTCACAATACGAAATTCGTGATTTTTCGTGAAAAGTTGTGGGAGTGGCATTGCACTGTTCGGCAATAAAACAAAGCTGATTATGAGGTTCTAAATATGAACGACAACTCGTAAAACTTTACACACACATCAGGCCGAGCAAATTTATCAATATTTTATACGTTAGTTGTGCAGCTTTTTTGAAATGGCTCGCCATGGCCCTCGAGAAATGTTAAAAAAAAGCAGCTCTGGTTGAGTGTTTCACCTCGCTTTTTGTAAATTTTATGGAGTACAGTGAACCCTCGGTTATCGCGGTTAATGGGGACCGAGACCACCCGCGAAAACTGAAAATCCGCGAAGTAGCGGCGCACCTTCAAAAATGCTTAAAAAAAATATACAATATATACAATAAATATATAAATATATATATATATATATATATATATATATATATATATATATACGGGGAGAGAGAGAGTGAAATTCATGTTATAACAAAAAAACCAAATTATTATTAAAACGTATTATTTTTTTATTCCCCAGCCATTCTTTTTGTATTTATTTAATTACTCCGACTTTTACCTGCTGGTACGCCGTCCGGTGTGCCCTGTGAAATGAAAGGTGGCATTCTTTATTTATTTATTCATTTATTCATTCATAACTGACAGCCTCGCGCTCCGCTCGTGCCCGGGCAGAAGAGGTGCTCCAATTTGGCTTAACTGTGACACACGCCCGTCCTCCTCCCCCGGAGATTCCATTCGGTTAAACTTAGGGGCCGCTTGGCACCGCCCGTGCCCGGGGAAGGTGCTCCTCTTCGGCTTACTGTGACGCGAGCATGCCCTCCTCCTCCGGAGCTTCCATTCGGTTAAACTTAGGGGCCGCTTGGAACCGCCCGTGCCCGGGGACGGTGCTCCTCTTCGGCTTACTGTGACGCGAGCATGCCCTCCTCCTCCGGAGCTTCCATTCGGTTAAACTTAGGGGCCGCTTGGCACCGCCCGTGCCCGGGGAAGGTGCTCCTCTACGGCTTAACTGCCACGCACGCTGGCCGGAGCTCTGGTACGGTCCGAACCGCGCGAAACGTCGCCACCGATCGTGTCCGGGGGAACGTGCTCTTCTTCGTCCACTCTCCTCTTCGCCCACGCTCTTCTTCGGCGCACGCCGGCCGTCTAACCGCTCGAGCGCCCCGTCGTGCCGCTCGGCGAAACTACAATGCCCCCGAATATTTTTTAGACCCGCGAAGCACTGAACCCGCGAAAGGTGAACCGCGAAGTAGCGAGGGTTCACTGTATGTATAAGACCAAGACCTACAAAAAAGTCTCTTGGAGCAATGAGCTAGGTTTTACAGGAAGTCGGCCATTTTGAATTTACTTAAAAGGGGGCGGGTCACCACAATGGACTTTGTGTAGAAATTATTATTGGGGCCCGAGCAGCGACCGCGGCGAGGTCCCTATTGTTTTTGTAGAAAACATTATTACTTTTATTATTATTATTATTATTATTATTAGGGCCTGAGCAGCGACCGCTGCGAAGTCCCTATTGTTTTTGTAGAAATTATTATTATTATTATTTTTCCGATTGTTCGATCGCATTTTTGACCCCCGAAACATGCACAAAAACTCACCAAACTTGGCAGTCTCATCGGGCATGGCGAAAAATTTGATATTTTAACTTCTAATATGAACAGGAAGTGAGTTATGAATTTTTGAAAGTCCGACTTTTGCCCTTTTTTGCATGTTTACAGGGGTCATTCTTTTGCACCCTGATCCTAAAGGCTTCATCTGATTGCCTTAAAATTCTGTCTGTAGCATCTGAAGACCTGGGACAAACACTGGGGCTAAAATTTTTTGTTTCCGAAATACTATATGACGGGGGCGGGGCTTCAAAGTTTTCACTTAAGATTTCCTTCGCCGCAATGGACAAAATGCTTAATAACTCTCCTGCACATGCTGCTAAAAATCCAAAACTTCACATGTACATAAAGAGTCTGTACCTGAAGACATCTATATGTTTATATTCAGTTATACACCTTGCGCCAATCAATATCAATTTTTACATTTTGACGTACTGCATGGTGCCCGTTTAACGAATCCGATTGAAAATTGGCTAGAAAAGACTCAAGACATTGATCTTACTCTATCCCTATTTTTATGACTTTCCTTCAAAGGGCGTGGCTATTACGGTGCCGCAGAGTCTGATTATTCTCCGTGGCAACAAAAGTTCCTGCAAAATGATTCAGATGATCCATCTTCTGGAAATCTTTCACATTTGAGGATATTCAGGCCCTGAAGACGGCTGCCAACTTATTTTTGATCGCAGTGGTAGCGCCACCAACTGGTTAAAACAAATACAAATTATTTTCGTTGATGTTTTTCTCCGGGCAGGTGAACAAAATCTACCTTATATTTGCTCGGATGAGTGTTTAGGCCTTGAGCATGTCACAATACAAAAGTCTTTCGCCTTCTTCAGAGTGTCACATGATGCTGTCTTGTGACCCGTCTTTATCAGCTGATGTTCCATGAGGGCGTGACTTACCTGTCACAAGAATGAAGGCAAGTCACGCCCCCCGCTGTCCGTTCACTCCGCCAAGATGCTGGTCCAGGTGGTAGAGAGGATGAAGGCTCCCTTGTCTCTGTTCATGGTTTTTATGCCTCGCTTGCAGATCTCAATGGCCTCTCTGATCCAGCGCTGTTGTTTGTTCTCTTCTGTGCGGATGACCCTGCCCTTCTCCCGGTCCATGATGTGGTTTTCCCTTTTGCAGTGGTCAGTGATTGCTGATTTGTAATGTTCATGTTGTGCTTGTTCTTTTACTGCTCTGATTTTTTCATTTTTTTGACAGGTAAGTCACACCCTCATGGAACATCAGCTGATAAAGACGGGTCTCAAGACACCATCATGCGACACTCTGAAGAAGGCGAAAGACTCGCCGAAACATGTCAGGTAAAAAATTAACCTAAAACATAATTGTCTGCTTTTAATGAATCAGTCAAATATCAATAATAAGAAGACAAAATGAACCTAATACAAATAAATGAATGCTTAATAACTCCCCTGCACATGCTCCTAAAAATCCAAACCTTCACCTGTAAATAAAACGTCCCGACCTGAAGACATCTTAATGTTATTATTTTGTTATACACACAGTGCCGCCAAGTGGAATCAAAAAAATTTTTTTATTTTAATTTTCACGTACTGCACGGTGCCCTTTTGACGAATCCGACTGAAAATTAGTCAGAAAAGACTCAAGACAATGATCTTACTCTCTGCCGAATTTTGTGACGTTTTGGCAAAAGGCGTGGCTATGAAGGTGTTGAAAAGTCCGATTATACTCTGTGGCAACAAAAGCTCCGGCAACATGACTCAGATGATCCTATCTTCTCGAAGTTGTACACATTTGAGGATACTTCAGCCCAGAAGACATCTACCAACTTATTTTACATCGTAGTAGTAGCGCCACCAACTGGTAAAAGCTAATACAAGTTATTTTCTTGGATGTTTTTCTTCGTGCAACTCAACAAGGTCGCCCTCATATATGCTCGGATGACTGTTTCGGCCATGAGGATGTCACAATACGAAATTAGTCCTTTTTCGTGAAAAGTTGTGGGAGTGGCATTGCACTGTTCGGCAATAAAACAACGCTGATTATGAGGTTCTAAATATGAACGACAACTCGTGAAACTTTACACACACATCAGGCCGAGCAAATTTATCAATATTTTATACGTTAGTTGTGCAGCTTTTTTGAAATGGCTCGCCATGGCCCTCGAGAAATGTTAAAAAAAAGCAGCTCTGGTTGAGTGTTTCACCTCGCTTTTTGTAAATTTTATGGAGTACAGTGAACCCTCGGTTATCGCGGTTAATGGGGACCGAGACCACCCGCGAAAACTGAAAATCCGCGAAGTAGCGGCGCACCTTCAAAAATGCTTAAAAAAAATATACAATATATATAATATATATATATATATATATATATATATATATATATATATATATATATATATATATATATATACGGGGAGAGAGAGAGTGAAATTCATGTTATAACAAAAAAAACTAATGATTATTAAAACGTATTATTTTTTTATTCCCCAGCCATTCTTTTTGTATTTATTTAATTACTCCGACTTTTACCTGCTGGTACGCCGTCCGGTGTGCCCTGTGAAATGAAAGGTGGCATTCTTTATTTATTTATTCATTTATTCATTCATAACTGACAGCCTCGCGATCCGCTCGTGCCCGGGCAGAAGAGGTGCTCCAATTTGGCTTAACTGTGACACACGCCCGCCCTCCTCCCCCGGAGCTTCCATTCGGTTAAACTTAGGGGCCGCTTGGCACCGCCCGTGCCCGGGGAAGGTGCTCCTCTTCGGCTTACTGTGACGCGAGCATGCCCTCCTCCTCCGGAGCTTCCATTCGGTTAAACTTAGGGGCCGCTTGGAACCGCCCGTGCCCGGGGAAGGTGCTCCTCTTCGGCTTACTGTGACGCGAGCATGCCCTCCTCCTCCGGAGCTTCCATTCGGTTAAACTTAGGGGCCGCTTGGCACCGCCCGTGCCCGGGGAAGGTGCTCCTCTACGGCTTAACTGCCACGCACGCTGGCCGGAGCTCTGGTACGGTCCGAACCGCGCGAAACGTCGCCACCGATCGTATCCGGGAGAACGTGCTCTTCTTCGTCCACTCTCCTCTTCGCCCACGCTCTTCTTCGGCGCACGCCGGCCGTCTAACCGCTCCAGCGCCCCGTCGTGCCGCTCGGCGAAACTACAATGCCCCCGAATATTTTTTAGACCCGCGAAGCACTGAACCCGCGAAAGGTGAACCGCGAAGTAGCGAGGGTTCACTGTATGTATAAGACCAAGACCTACAAAAAAGTCTCTTGGAGCAATGAGCTAGGTTTTACAGGAAGTCGGCCATTTTGAATTTACTTAAAAGGGGGCGGGTCACCACAATGGACTTTGTGTAGAAATTATTATTGGGGCCCGAGCCGCGACCGCGGCGAGGTCCCTATTGTTTTTGTAGAAAATATTATTACTTTTATTATTATTATTATTATTATTATTAGGGCCTGAGCAGCGACCGCTGCGAAGTCCCTATTGTTTTTGTAGAAATTATTATTATTATTATTTTTCCGATTGTTCGATCGCATTTTTGACCCCCGAAACATGCACAAAAACTCACCAAACTTGGCAGTCTCATCGGGCATGGCGAAAAATTTGATATTTTAACGTCTAATATGAACAGGAAGTGAGTTATGAATTTTTGAAAGTCCGACTTTTGCCCTTTTTTGCATGTTTACAGGGGTCATTCTTTTGCACCCTGATCCTAAAGGCTTCATCTGATTGCCTTAAAATTCTGTCTGTAGCATCTGAAGACCTGGGACAAACACTGGGGCTAAAATTTTTTGTTTCCGAAATACTATATGACGGGGGCGGGGCTTCAAAGTTTTCACTTAAGATTTCCTTCGCCGCAATGGACAAAATGCTTAATAACATTCCTGCACATGCTGCTAAAAATCCAAAACTTCACATGTACATAAAGAGTCTGTACCTGAAGACATCTATATGTTTATATTCAGTTATACACCTTGCGCCAATCAATATCATTTTTTACATTTTGACGTACTGCACGGTGCCCTTTTAACGAATCTGATTGAAAATTGGCTAGAAAAGACTCAAGACATTGATCTTACTCTATCCCTATTTTTGTGACTTTCCTTCGAAGGGCGTGGCTATTACGGTGCAGCAGAGTCTGATTATTCTCCGTGGCAACAAAAGTTCCTGCAAAATGATTCAGATGATCCATCTTCTCGAAATTTTTCACATTTGAGGATATTCAGGCCCTGAAGACGGCTGCCAACTTATTTTTGATCGCAGTGGTAGCGCCACCAACTGGTTAAAACAAATACAAATTATTTTCGTTGATTTTTTTCTCCGGGCAGGTTAACAAAATCTACCTTACATTTGCTCGGATGAGTGTTTAGGCCTTGAGGATGTCACAATACGAAAGTCTTTCGCCTTCTTCAGAGTGTCACATGATGGTGTCTTGTGGCCCGTCTTTATCAGCTGATGTTCCATGAGGGCGTGACTTACCTGTCACAAGAATGAAGGCAAGTCACGCCCCCCGCTGTCCGTTCACTCCGCCAAAATGCTGCTCCAGGTGGTAGAGAGGATGAAGGCTCCCTTGTCTCTGTTCATGGTTTTTATGCCTCGCTTGCAGATCTCAATGGCCTCTCTGATCCAGCGCTGTTGTTTGTTCTCTTCGGTGCGGATGACCCTGCCCTTCTCCCGGTCCATGATGTGGTTTTCCCTTTTGCAGTGGTCAGTGATTGCTGATTTGTAATGTTCATGTTGTGCTTGTTCTTTTACTGCTCTGATTTTTTCATTTTTTTGACAGGTAAGTCACACCCTCATGGAACATCAGCTGATAAAGACGGGTCTCAAGACACCATCATGCGACACTCTGAAGAAGGCAAAAGACTCGCCGAAACATGTCAGGTAAAAAATTAACCTAAAACATAATTGTCTGCTTTTAATGAATCAGTCAAATATCAATAATAAGAAGACAAAATGAACCTAATACAAATAAATGAATGCTTAATAACTCCCCTGCACATGCTCCTAAAAATCCAAACCTTCAACTGTAAATAAAACGTCCCGACCTGAAGACATCTTAATGTTATTATTTTGTTATACACACAGCGCCGCCAAGTGGAATCAAAAATTTGTTTTTATTTTAATTTTCACGTACTGCACGGTGCCCTTTTGACGAATCCGACTGAAAATTAGTCAGAAAAGACTCAAGACAATGATCTTACTCTCTGCCGAATTTTGTGACGTTTTGGCAAAAGGCGTGGCTATTAAGGTGCTGAAAAGTCCGATTGTACTCTGTGGCAACAAAAGCTCCGGCAACATGACTCAGATGATCCTATCTTCTCGAAGTTGTACACATTTGAGGATACTTCAGCCCTGAAGACATCTACCGACTTATTTTTCATCGTAGTAGTAGCGCCACCAACTGGTAAAAGCTAATACAAGTTATTTTCTTGGATGTTTTTCTCCGTGCAACTCAACAAGGTCGCCCTCATATATGCTCGGATGACTGTTTCGGCCATGAGGATGTCACAATACGAAATTCGTGATTTTTCGTGAAAAGTTGTGGGAGTGGCATTGCACTGTTCGGCAATAAAACAACGCTGATTATGAGGTTCTAAATATGAACGACAACTCGTAAAACTTTACACACACATCAGGCCGAGCAAATTTATCAATATTTTATACGTTAGTTGTGCAGCTTTTTTGAAATGGCTCGCCATGGCCCTCGAGAAATGTTCAAAAAAGCAGCCCTGATTGAGTGTTTCACCTCGCTTTTTGTAAATTTTATGGAGTACAGTGAACCCTCGGTTATCGCGGTTAATGGGGACCGAGACCACCCGCGAAAACTGAAAATCCGCGAAGTAGCGGCGCACCTTCAAAAATGCTTAAAAAAAATATACAATATATATATAATATATATATATATATATATATATATATATATATATATATATATATATATACGGGGAGAGAGAGAGTGAAATTCATGTTATAACAAAAGAAACTAATTATTATTAAAACGTATTATTTTTTTATTCCCCAGCCATTCTTTTTGTATTTATTTAATTACTCCGACTTTTACCTGCTGGTACGCCGTCCGGTGTGCCCTGTGAAATGAAAGGTGGCATTCTTTATTTATTTATTCATTTATTCATTCATAACTGACAGCCTCGCGCTCCGCTCGTGCCCGGGCAGAAGAGGTGCTCCAATTTGGCTTAACTGTGACACACGCCCGCCCTCCTCCCCCGGAGCTTCCATTCGGTTAAACTTAGGGGCCGCTTGGCACCGCCCGTGCCCGGGGAAGGTGCTCCTCTTCGGCTTACTGTGACGCGAGCATGCCCTCCTCCTCCGGAGCTTCCATTCAGTTAAACTTAGGGGCCGCTTGGAACCGCCCGTGCCCGGGGAAGGTGCTCCTCTTCGGCTTACTGTGACGCGAGCATGCCCTCCTCCTCCGGAGCTTCCATTCGGTTAAACTTAGGGGCCGCTTGGAACCGCCCGTGCCCGGGGAAGGTGCTCCTCTTCGGCTTACTGTGACGCGAGCATGCCCTCCTCCTCCGGAGCTTCCATTCGGTTAAACTTAGGGGCCGCTTGGCACCGCCCGTGCCCGGGGAAGGTGCTCCTCTACGGCTTAACTGCCACGCACGCCGGCCGGAGCTCTGGTACGGTCCGAACCGCGCGAAACGTCGCCACCGATCGTGTCCGGGAGAACGTGCTCTTCTTCGTCCACTCTCCTCTTCGCCCACGCTCTTCTTCGGCGCACGCCGGCCGTCTAACCGCTCCAGCGCCCCGTCGTGCCGCTCGGCGAAACTACAATGCCCCCGAATATTTTTTAGACCCGCGAAGCACTGAACCCGCGAAAGGTGAACCGCGAAGTAGCGAGGGTTCACTGTATGTATAAGACCAAGACCTACAAAAAAGTCTCTTGGAGCAATGAGCTAGGTTTTACAGGAAGTCGGCCATTTTGAATTTACTTAAAAGGGGGCGGGTCACCACAATGGACTTTGTGTAGAAATTATTATTGGGGCCCGAGCAGCGACCGCGGCGAGGTCCCTATTGTTTTTGTAGAAAACATTATTACTTTTATTATTATTATTATTATTATTATTAGGGCCTGAGCAGCGACCGCTGCGAAGTCCCTATTGTTTTTGTAGAAATTATTATTATTATTATTTTTCCGATTGTTCGATCGCATTTTTGACCCCCGAAACATGCACAAAAACTCACCAAACTTGGCAGTCTCATCGGGCATGGCGAAAAATTTGATATTTTAACGTCTAATATGAACAGGAAGTGAGTTATGAATTTTTGAAAGTCCGACTTTTGCCCTTTTTTGCATGTTTACAGGGGTCATTCTTTTGCACCCTGATCCTAAAGGCTTCATCTGATTGCCTTAAAATTCTGTCTGTAGCATCTGAAGACCTGGGACAAACACTGGGGCTAAAATTTTTTGTTTCCGAAATACTATATGACGGGGGCGGGGCTTCAAAGTTTTCACTTAAGATTTCCTTCGCCGCAATGGACAAAATGCTTAATAACTCTCCTGCACATGCTGCTAAAAATCCAAAACTTCACATGTACATAAAGAGTCTGTACCTGAAGACATCTATATGTTTATATTCAGTTATACACCTTGCGCCAATCAATATCATTTTTTACATTTTGACGTACTGCATGGTGCCCTTTTAACGAATCCGATTGAAAATTGGCTAGAAAAGACTCAAGACATTGATCTTACTCTATCCCTATTTTTATGACTTTCCTTCAAAGGGCGTGGCTATTACGGTGCCGCAGAGTCTGATTATTCTCCGTGGCAACAAAAGTTCCTGCAAAATGATTCAGATGATCCATCTTCTGGAAATCTTTCACATTTGAGGATATTCAGGCCCTGAAGACGGCTGCCAACTTATTTTTGATCGCAGTGGTAGCGCCACCAACTGGTTAAAACAAATACAAATTATTTTCATTGATGTTTTTCTCCGGGCAGGTGAACAAAATCTACCTTATATTTGCTCGGATGAGTGTTTAGGCCTTGAGCATGTCACAATACAAAAGTCTTTCGCCTTCTTCAGAGTGTCACATGATGCTGTCTTGTGACCCGTCTTTATCAGCTGATGTTCCATGAGGGCGTGACTTACCTGTCACAAGAATGAAGGCAAGTCACGCCCCCCGCTGTCCGTTCACTCCGCCAAGATGCTGGTCCAGGTGGTAGAGAGGATGAAGGCTCCCTTGTCTCTGTTCATGGTTTTTATGCCTCGCTTGCAGATCTCAATGGCCTCTCTGATCCAGCGCTGTTGTTTGTTCTCTTCTGTGCGGATGACCCTGCCCTTCTCCCGGTCCATGATGTGGTTTTCCCTTTTGCAGTGGTCAGTGATTGCTGATTTGTAATGTTCATGTTGTGCTTGTTCTTTTACTGCTCTGATTTTTTCATTTTTTTGACAGGTAAGTCACACCCTCATGGAACATCAGCTGATAAAGACGGGTCTCAAGACACCATCATGCGACACTCTGAAGAAGGCGAAAGACTCGCCGAAACATGTCAGGTAAAAAATTAACCTAAAACATAATTGTCTGCTTTTAATGAATCAGTCAAATATCAATAATAAGAAGACAAAATGAACCTAATACAAATAAATGAATGCTTAATAACTCCCCTGCACATGCTCCTAAAAATCCAAACCTTCACCTGTAAATAAAACGTCCCGACCTGAAGACATCTTAATGTTATTATTTTGTTATACACACAGTGCCGCCAAGTGGAATCAAAAATTTTTTTTTATTTTAATTTTCACGTACTGCACGGTGCCCTTTTGACGAATCCGACTGAAAATTAGTCAGAAAAGACTCAAGACAATGATCTTACTCTCTGCCAAATTTTGTGACGTTTTGGCAAAAGGCGTGGCTATTAAGGTGCTGAAAAGTCCGATTGTACTCTGTGGCAACAAAAGCTCCGGCAACATGACTCAGATGATCCTATCTTCTCGAAGTTGTACACATTTGAGGATACTTCAGCCCAGAAGACATCTACCAACTTATTTTACATCGTAGTAGTAGCGCCACCAACTGGTAAAAGCTAATACAAGTTATTTTCTTGGATGTTTTTCTCCGTGCAACTCAACAAGGTCGCCCTCATATATGCTCGGATGACTGTTTCGGCCATGAGGATGTCACAATACGAAATTAGTCCTTTTTCGTGAAAAGTTGTGGGAGTGGCATTGCACTGTTCGGCAATAAAACAACGCTGATTATGAGGTTCTAAATATGAACGACAACTCGTGAAACTTTACACACACATCAGGCCGAGCAAATTTATCAATATTTTATACGTTAGTTGTGCAGCTTTTTTTAAATGGCTCGCCATGGCCCTCGAGAAATGTTAAAAAAAGCAGCTCTGGTTGAGTGTTTCACCTCGCTTTTTGTAAATTTTATGGAGTACAGTGAACCCTCGGTTATCGCGGTTAATGGGGACCGAGACCACCCGCGAAAACTGAAAATCCGCGAAGTAGCGGCGCACCTTCAAAAATGCTTAAAAAAAATATACAATATATATATAATATATATATATATATATATATATATATATATATATATATATATATATACGGGGAGAGAGAGAGTGAAATTCATGTTATAACAAAAAAAACTAATTATTATTAAAACGTATTATTTTTTTATTCCCCAGCCATTCTTTTTGTATTTATTTAATTACTCCGACTTTTACCTGCTGGTACGCCGTCCGGTGTGCCCTGTGAAATGAAAGGTGGCATTCTTTATTTATTTATTCATTTATTCATTCATAACTGACAGCCTCGCGCTCCGCTCGTGCCCGGGCAGAAGAGGTGCTCCAATTTGGCTTAACTGTGACACACGCCCGCCCTCCTCCCCCGGAGCTTCCATTCGGTTAAACTTAGGGGCCGCTTGGCACCGCCCGTGCCCGGGGAAGGTGCTCCTCTTCGGCTTACTGTGACGCGAGCATGCCCTTCTCCTCCGGAGCTTCCATTCGGTTAAACTTAGGGGCCGCTTGGAACCGCCCGTGCCCGGGGAAGGTGCTCCTCTTCGGCTTACTGTGACGCGAGCATGCCCTCCTCCTCCGGAGCTTCCATTCGGTTAAACTTAGGGGCCGCTTGGCACCGCCCGTGCCCGGGGAAGGTGCTCCTCTACGGCTTAACTGCCACGCACGCTGGCCGGAGCTCTGGTACGGTCCGAACCGCGCGAAACGTCGCCACCGATCGTGTCCGGGAGAACGTGCTCTTCTTCGTCCACTCTCCTCTTCGCCCACGCTCTTCTTCGGCGCACGCCGGCCGTCTAACCGCTCCAGCGCCCCGTCGTGCCGCTCGGCGAAACTACAATGCCCCCGAATATTTTTTAGACCCGCGAAGCACTGAACCCGCGAAAGGTGAACCGCGAAGTAGCGAGGGTTCACTGTATGTATAAGACCAAGACCTACAAAAAAGTCTCTTGGAGCAATGAGCTAGGTTTTACAGGAAGTCGGCCATTTTGAATTTACTTAAAAGGGGGCGGGTCACCACAATGGACTTTGTGTAGAAATTATTATTGGGGCCCGAGCCGCGACCGCGGCGAGGTCCCTATTGTTTTTGTAGAAAATATTATTACTTTTATTATTATTATTATTATTATTATTAGGGCCTGAGCAGCGACCGCTGCGAAGTCCCTATTGTTTTTGTAGAAATTATTATTATTATTATTTTTCCGATTGTTCGATCGCATTTTTGACCCCCGAAACATGCACAAAAACTCACCAAACATGGCAGTCTCATCGGGCATGGCGAAAAATTTGATATTTTAACGTCTAATATGAACAGGAAGTGAGTTATGAATTTTTGAAAGTCCGACTTTTGCCCTTTTTTGCATGTTTACAGGGGTCATTCTTTTGCACCCTGATCCTAAAGGCTTCATCTGATTGCCTTAAAATTCTGTCTGTAGCATCTGAAGACCTGGGACAAACACTGGGGCTAAAATTTTTTGTTTCCGAAATACTATATGACGGGGGCGGGGCTTCAAAGTTTTCACTTAAGATTTCCTTCGCCGCAATGGACAAAATGCTTAATAACATTCCTGCACATGCTGCTAAAAATCCAAAACTTCACATGTACATAAAGAGTCTGTACCTGAAGACATCTATATGTTTATATTCAGTTATACACCTTGCGCCAATCAATATCATTTTTTACATTTTGATGTACTGCACGGTGCCCTTTTAACGAATCTGATTGAAAATTGGCTAGAAAAGACTCAAGACATTGATCTTACTCTATCCCTATTTTTGTGACTTTCCTTCGAAGGGCGTGGCTATTACGGTGCCGCAGAGTCTGATTATTCTCCGTGGCAACAAAAGTTCCTGCAAAATGATTCAGATGATCCATCTTCTCGAAATTTTTCACATTTGAGGATATTCAGGCCCTGAAGACGGCTGCCAACTTATTTTTGATCGCAGTGGTAGCGCCACCAACTGGTTAAAACAAATACAAATTATTTTCGTTGATTTTTTTCTCCGGGCAGGTTAACAAAATCTACCTTACATTTGCTCGGATGAGTGTTTAGGCCATGAGGATGTCACAATACGAAAGTCTTTCGCCTTCTTCAGAGTGTCACATGATGGTGTCTTGTGGCCCGTCTTTATCAGCTGATGTTCCATGAGGGCGTGACTTACCTGTCACAAGAATGAAGACAAGTCACGCCCCCCGCTGTCCGTTCACTCCGCCAAAATGCTGCTCCAGGTGGTAGAGAGGATGAAGGCTCCCTTGTCTCTGTTCATGGTTTTTATGCCTCGCTTGCAGATCTCAATGGCCTCTCTGATCCAGCGCTGTTGTTTGTTCTCTTCGGTGCGGATGACCCTGCCCTTCTCCCGGTCCATGATGTGGTTTTCCCTTTTGCAGTGGTCAGTGATTGCTGATTTGTAATGTTCATGTTGTGCTTGTTCTTTTACTGCTCTGATTTTTTCATTTTTTTGACAGGTAAGTCACACCCTCATGGAACATCAGCTGATAAAGACGGGTCTCAAGACACCATCATGCGACACTCTGAAGAAGGCAAAAGACTCGCCGAAACATGTCAGGTAAAAAATTAACCTAAAACATAATTGTCTGCTTTTAATGAATCAGTCAAATATCAATAATAAGAAGACAAAATGAACCTAATACAAATAAATGAATGCTTAATAACTCCCCTGCACATGCTCCTAAAAATCCAAACCTTCACCTGTAAATAAAACGTCCCGACCTGAAGACATCTTAATGTTATTATTTTGTTATACACACAGCGCCGCCAAGTGGAATCAAAAATTTTTTTTTATTTTAATTTTCACGTACTGCACGGTGCCCTTTTGACGAATCCGACTGAAAATTAGTCAGAAAAGACTCAAGACAATGATCTTAATCTCTGCCGAATTTTGTGACGTTTTGGCAAAAGGCGTGGCTATTACGGTGCTGAAAAGTGCGATTGTACTCTGTGGCAACAAAAGCTCCGGCAACATGACTCAGATGATCCTATCTTCTCGAAGTTGTACACATTTGAGGATACTTCAGCCCTGAAGACATCTACCAACTTATTTTACATTGTAGTAGTAGCGCCACCAACTGGTAAAAGCTAATACAAGTTATTTTCTTGGATGTTTTTCTCCGTGCAACTCAACAAGGTCGCCCTCATATATGCTCGGATGACTGTTTAGGCCATGAGGATGTCACAATACGAAATTCGTGATTTTTCGTGAAAAGTTGTGGGAGTGGCATTGCACTGTTCGGCAATAAAACAAAGCTGATTATGAGGTTCTAAATATGAACGACAACTCGTAAAACTTTACACACACATCAGGCCGAGCAAATTTATCAATATTTTATACGTTAGTTGTGCAGCTTTTTTGAAATGGCTCGCCATGGCCCTCGAGAAATGTTAAAAAAAAGCAGCTCTGGTTGAGTGTTTCACCTCGCTTTTTGTAAATTTTATGGAGTACAGTGAACCCTCGGTTATCGCGGTTAATGGGGACCGAGACCACCCGCGAAAACTGAAAATCCGCGAAGTAGCGGCGCACCTTCAAAAATGCTTAAAAAAAATATACAATATATACAATAAATATATAAATATATATATATATATATATATATATATATATATATATATATATATATATATATGGGGAGAGAGAGAGTGAAATTCATGTTATAACAAAAAAACCAAATTATTATTAAAACGTATTATTTTTTTATTCCCCAGCCATTCTTTTTGTATTTATTTAATTACTCCGACTTTTACCTGCTGGTACGCCGTCCGGTGTGCCCTGTGAAATGAAAGGTGGCATTCTTTATTTATTTATTCATTTATTCATTCATAACTGACAGCCTCGCGCTCCGCTCGTGCCCGGGCAGAAGAGGTGCTCCAATTTGGCTTAACTGTGACACACGCCCGTCCTCCTCCCCCGGAGATTCCATTCGGTTAAACTTAGGGGCCGCTTGGCACCGCCCGTGCCCGGGGAAGGTGCTCCTCTTCGGCTTACTGTGACGCGAGCATGCCCTCCTCCTCCGGAGCTTCCATTCGGTTAAACTTAGGGGCCGCTTGGCACCGCCCGTGCCCGGGGAAGGTGCTCCTCTACGGCTTAACTGCCACGCACGCTGGCCGGAGCTCTGGTACGGTCCGAACCGCGCGAAACGTCGCCACCGATCGTGTCCGGGGGAACGTGCTCTTCTTCGTCCACTCTCCTCTTCGCCCACGCTCTTCTTCGGCGCACGCCGGCCGTCTAACCGCTCCAGCGCCCCGTCGTGCCGCTCGGCGAAACTACAATGCCCCCGAATATTTTTTAGACCCGCGAAGCACTGAACCCGCGAAAGGTGAACCGCGAAGTAGCGAGGGTTCACTGTATGTATAAGACCAAGACCTACAAAAAAGTCTCTTGGAGCAATGAGCTAGGTTTTACAGGAAGTCGGCCATTTTGAATTTACTTAAAAGGGGGCGGGTCACCACAATGGACTTTGTGTAGAAATTATTATTGGGGCCCGAGCAGCGACCGCGGCGAGGTCCCTATTGTTTTTGTAGAAAATATTATTACTTTTATTATTATTATTATTATTATTATTAGGGCCTGAGCAGCGACCGCTGCGAAGTCCCTATTGTTTTTGTAGAAATTATTATTATTATTATTTTTCCGATTGTTCGATCGCATTTTTGACCCCGAAACATGCACAAAAACTCACCAAACTTGGCAGTCTCATCGGGCATGGCGAAAAATTTGATATTTTAACGTCGAATATGAACAGGAAGTGAGTTATGAATTTTTGAAAGTCCGACTTTTGCCCTTTTTTGCATGTTTACAGGGGTCATTCTTTTGCACCCTGATCCTAAAGGCTTCATCTGATTGCCTTAAAATTCTGTCTGTAGCATCTGAAGACCTGGGACAAACACTGGGGCTAAAATTTTTTGTTTCCGAAATACTATATGACGGGGGCGGGGCATCAAAGTTTTCACTTAAGATTTCCTTCGCCGCAATGGACAAAATGCTTAATAACTCTCCTGCACATGCTGCTAAAAATCCAAAACTTCACATGTACATAAAGAGTCTGTACCTGAAGACATCTATATGTTTATATTCAGTTATACACCTTGCGCCAATCAATATCATTTTTTACATTTTGACGTACTGCACGGTGCCCTTTTAACGAATCTGATTGAAAATTGGCTAGAAAAGACTCAAGACATTGATCTTACTCTATCCCTATTTTTACGACTTTCCTTCAAAGGGCGTGGCTATTACGGTGCCGCAGAGTCTGATTATTCTCCGTGGCAACAAAAGTTCCTGCAAAATGATTCAGATGATCCATCTTCTGGAAATCTTTCACATTTGAGGATATTCAGGCCCTGAAGACGGCTGCCAACTTATTTTTGATCGCAGTGGTAGTGCCACCAACTGGTTAAAACAAATACAAATTATTTTCGTTGATGTTTTTCTCCGGGCAGGTGAACAAAATCTACCTTATATTTGCTCGGATGAGTGTTTAGGCCTTGAGCATGTCACAATACGAAAGTCTTTCGCCTTCTTCAGAGTGTCACATGATGCTGTCTTGTGACCCGTCTTTATCAGCTGATGTTCCATGAGGGCGTGACTTACCTGTCACAAGAATGAAGGCAAGTCACGCCCCCCGCTGTCCGTTCACTCCGCCAAGATGCTGCTCCAGGTGGTAGAGAGGATGAAGGCTCCCTTGTCTCTGTTCATGGTTTTTATGCCTCGCTTGCAGATCTCAATGGCCTCTCTGATCCAGCGCTGTTGTTTGTTCTCTTCTGTGCGGATGACCCTGCCCTTCTCCCGGTCCATGATGTGGTTTTCCCTTTTGCAGTGGTCAGTGATTGCTGATTTGTAATGTTCATGTTGTGCTTGTTCTTTTACTGCTCTGATTTTTTAATTTTTTTGACAGGTAAGTCACACCCTCATGGAACATCAGCTGATAAAGACGGGTCTCAAGACACCATCATGCGACACTCTGAAGAAGGCGAAAGACTCGCCGAAACATGTCAGGTAAAAAATTAACCTAAAACATAATTGTCTGCTTTTAATGAATCAGTCAAATATCAATAATAAGAAGACAAAATGAACCTAATACAAATAAATGAATGCTTAATAACTCCCCTGCACATGCTCCTAAAAATCCAAACCTTCACCTGTAAATAAAACGTCCCGACCTGAAGACATCTTAATGTTATTATTTTGTTATACACACAGTGCCGCCAAGTGGAATCAAAAATTTGTTTTTATTTTAATTTTCACGTACTGCACGGTGCCCTTTTGACGAATCCGACTGAAAATTAGTCAGAAAAGACTCAAGACAATGATCTTACTCTCTGCCAAATTTTGTGACGTTTTGGCAAAAGGCGTGGCTATTAAGGTGCTGAAAAGTCCGATTGTACTCTGTGGCAACAAAAGCTCCGGCAACATGACTCAGATGATCCTATCTTCTCGAAGTTGTACACATTTGAGGATACTTCAGCCCAGAAGACATCTACCAACTTATTTTACATCGTAGTAGTAGCGCCACCAACTGGTAAAAGCTAATACAAGTTATTTTCTTGGATGTTTTTCTCCGTGCAACTCAACAAGGTCGCCCTCATATATGCTCGGATGACTGTTTCGGCCATGAGGATGTCACAATACGAAATTAGTCCTTTTTCGTGAAAAGTTGTGGGAGTGGCATTGCACTGTTCGGCAATAAAACAACGCTGATTATGAGGTTCTAAATATGAACGACAACTCGTGAAACTTTACACACACATCAGGCCGAGCAAATTTATCAATATTTTATACGTTAGTTGTGCAGCTTTTTTGAAATGGCTCGCCATGGCCCTCGAGAAATGTTAAAAAAAAGCAGCTCTGGTTGAGTGTTTCACCTCGCTTTTTGTAAATTTTATGGAGTACAGTGAACCCTCGGTTATCGCGGTTAATGGGGACCGAGACCACCCGCGAAAACTGAAAATCCGCGAAGTAGCGGCGCACCTTCAAAAATGCTTAAAAAAAATATACAATATATATATAATATATATATATATATATATATATATATATATATATATATATATACGGGGAGAGAGAGAGTGAAATTCATGTTATAACAAAAAAAACTAATTATTATTAAAACGTATTATTTTTTTATTCCCCAGCCATTCTTTTTGTATTTATTTAATTACTCCGACTTTTACCTGCTGGTACGCCGTCCGGTGTGCCCTGTGAAATGAAAGGTGGCATTCTTTATTTATTTATTCATTTATTCATTCATAACTGACAGCCTCGCGCTCCGCTCGTGCCCGGGCAGAAGAGGTGCTCCAATTTGGCTTAACTGTGACACACGCCCGCCCTCCTCCCCCGGAGCTTCCATTCGGTTAAACTTAGGGGCCGCTTGGCACCGCCCGTGCCCGGGGAAGGTGCTCCTCTTCGGCTTACTGTGACGCGAGCATGCCCTCCTCCTCCGGAGCTTCCATTCGGTTAAACTTAGGGGCCGCTTGGAACCGCCCGTGCCCGGGGAAGGTGCTCCTCTTCGGCTTACTGTGACGCGAGCATGCCCTCCTCCTCCGGAGCTTCCATTCGGTTAAACTTAGGGGCCGCTTGGCACCGCCCGTGCCCGGGGAAGGTGCTCCTCTACGGCTTAACTGCCACGCACGCTGGCCGGAGCTCTGGTACGGTCCGAACCGCGCGAAACGTCGCCACCGATCGTGTCCGGGAGAACGTGCTCTTCTTCGTCCACTCTCCTCTTCGCCCACGCTCTTCTTCGGCGCACGCCGGCCGTCTAACCGCTCCAGCGCCCCGTCGTGCCGCTCGGCGAAACTACAATGCCCCCGAATATTTTTTAGACCCGCGAAGCACTGAACCCGCGAAAGGTGAACCGCGAAGTAGCGAGGGTTCACTGTATGTATAAGACCAAGACCTACAAAAAAGTCTCTTGGAGCAATGAGCTAGGTTTTACAGGAAGTCGGCCATTTTGAATTTACTTAAAAGGGGGCGGGTCACCACAATGGACTTTGTGTAGAAATTGTTATTGGGGCCCGAGCCGCGACCGCGGCGAGGTCCCTATTGTTTTTGTAGAAAATATTATTACTTTTATTATTATTATTATTATTAGGGCCTGAGCAGCGACCGCTGCGAAGTCCCTATTGTTTTTGTAGAAATTATTATTATTATTATTTTTCCGATTGTTCGATCGCATTTTTGACCCCCGAAACATGCACAAAAACTCACCAAACTTGGCAGTCTCATCGGGCATGGCAAAAAATTTGATATTTTAACGTCTAATATGAACAGGAAGTGAGTTATGAATTTTTGAAAGTCCGACTTTTGCCCTTTTTTGCATGTTTACAGGGGTCATTCTTTTGCACCCTGATCCTAAAGGCTTCATCTGATTGCCTTAAAATTCTGTCTGTAGCATCTGAAGACCTGGGACAAACACTGGGGCTAAAATTTTTTGTTTCCGAAATACTATATGACGGGGGCGGGGCTTCAAAGTTTTCACTTAAGATTTCCTTCGCCGCAATGGACAAAATGCTTAATAACATTCCTGCACATGCTGCTAAAAATCCAAAACTTCACATGTACATAAAGAGTCTGTACCTGAAGACATCTATATGTTTATATTCAGTTATACACCTTGCGCCAATCAATATCATTTTTTACATTTTGATGTACTGCACGGTGCCCTTTTAACGAATCTGATTGAAAATTGGCTAGAAAAGACTCAAGACATTGATCTTACTCTATCCCTATTTTTGTGACTTTCCTTCGAAGGGCGTGGCTATTACGGTGCCGCAGAGTCTGATTATTCTCCGTGGCAACAAAAGTTCCTGCAAAATGATTCAGATGATCCATCTTCTCGAAATTTTTCACATTTGAGGATATTCAGGCCCTGAAGACGGCTGCCAACTTATTTTTGATCGCAGTGGTAGCGCCACCAACTGGTTAAAACAAATACAAATTATTTTCGTTGATTTTTTTCTCCGGGCAGGTTAACAAAATCTACCTTACATTTGCTCGGATGAGTGTTTAGGCCATGAGGATGTCACAATACGAAAGTCTTTCGCCTTCTTCAGAGTGTCACATGATGGTGTCTTGTGGCCCGTCTTTATCAGCTGATGTTCCATGAGGGCGTGACTTACCTGTCACAAGAATGAAGACAAGTCACGCCCCCCGCTGTCCGTTCACTCCGCCAAAATGCTGCTCCAGGTGGTAGAGAGGATGAAGGCTCCCTTGTCTCTGTTCATGGTTTTTATGCCTCGCTTGCAGATCTCAATGGCCTCTCTGATCCAGCGCTGTTGTTTGTTCTCTTCGGTGCGGATGACCCTGCCCTTCTCCCGGTCCATGATGTGGTTTTCCCTTTTGCAGTGGTCAGTGATTGCTGATTTGTAATGTTCATGTTGTGCTTGTTCTTTTACTGCTCTGATTTTTTTCATTTTTTTGACAGGTAAGTCACACCCTCATGGAACATCAGCTCAAGACACCATCATGCGACACTCTGAAGAAGGCGAAAGACTCGCCGAAACATGTCAGGTAAAAAATTAACCTAAAACATAATTGTCTGCTTTTAATGAATCAGTCAAATATCAATAATAAGAAGACAAAATGAACCTAATACAAATAAATGAATGCTTAATAACTCCCCTGCACATGCTCCTAAAAATCCAAACCTTCACCTGTAAATAAAACGTCCCGACCTGAAGACATCTTAATGTTATTATTTTGTTATACACACAGTGCCGCCAAGTGGAATCAAAAATTTGTTTTTATTTTAATTTTCACGTACTGCACGGTGCCCTTTTGACGAATCCGACTGAAAATTAGTCAGAAAAGACTCAAGACAATGATCTTACTCTCTGCCAAATTTTGTGACGTTTTGGCAAAAGGCGTGGCTATTAAGGTGCTGAAAAGTCCGATTGTACTCTGTGGCAACAAAAGCTCCGGCAACATGACTCAGATGATCCTATCTTCTCGAAGTTGTACACATTTGAGGATACTTCAGCCCAGAAGACATCTACCAACTTATTTTACATCGTAGTAGTAGCGCCACCAACTGGTAAAAGCTAATACAAGTTATTTTCTTGGATGTTTTTCTCCGTGCAACTCAACAAGGTCGCCCTCATATATGCTCGGATGACTGTTTCGGCCATGAGGATGTCACAATACGAAATTAGTCCTTTTTCGTGAAAAGTTGTGGGAGTGGCATTGCACTGTTCGGCAATAAAACAACGCTGATTATGAGGTTCTAAATATGAACGACAACTCGTGAAACTTTACACACACATCAGGCCGAGCAAATTTATCAATATTTTATACGTTAGTTGTGCAGCTTTTTTGAAATGGCTCGCCATGGCCCTCGAGAAATGTTAAAAAAAAGCAGCTCTGGTTGAGTGTTTCACCTCGCTTTTTGTAAATTTTATGGAGTACAGTGAACCCTCGGTTATCGCGGTTAATGGGGACCGAGACCACCCGCGAAAACTGAAAATCCGCGAAGTAGCGGCGCACCTTCAAAAATGCTTAAAAAAAATATACAATATATATATAATATATATATATATATATATATATATATATATATATATATACGGGGAGAGAGAGAGTGAAATTCATGTTATAACAAAAAAAACTAATTATTATTAAAACGTATTATTTTTTTATTCCCCAGCCATTCTTTTTGTATTTATTTAATTACTCCGACTTTTACCTGCTGGTACGCCGTCCGGTGTGCCCTGTGAAATGAAAGGTGGCATTCTTTATTTATTTATTCATTTATTCATTCATAACTGACAGCCTCGCGCTCCGCTCGTGCCCGGGCAGAAGAGGTGCTCCAATTTGGCTTAACTGTGACACACGCCCGCCCTCCTCCCCCGGAGCTTCCATTCGGTTAAACTTAGGGGCCGCTTGGCACCGCCCGTGCCCGGGGAAGGTGCTCCTCTTCGGCTTACTGTGACGCGAGCATGCCCTCCTCCTCCGGAGCTTCCATTCGGTTAAACTTAGGGGCCGCTTGGAACCGCCCGTGCCCGGGGAAGGTGCTCCTCTTCGGCTTACTGTGACGCGAGCATGCCCTCCTCCTCCGGAGCTTCCATTCGGTTAAACTTAGGGGCCGCTTGGCACCGCCCGTGCCCGGGGAAGGTGCTCCTCTACGGCTTAACTGCCACGCACGCTGGCCGGAGCTCTGGTACGGTCCGAACCGCGCGAAACGTCGCCACCGATCGTGTCCGGGAGAACGTGCTCTTCTTCGTCCACTCTCCTCTTCGCCCACGCTCTTCTTCGGCGCACGCCGGCCGTCTAACCGCTCCAGCGCCCCGTCGTGCCGCTCGGCGAAACTACAATGCCCCCGAATATTTTTTAGACCCGCGAAGCACTGAACCCGCGAAAGGTGAACCGCGAAGTAGCGAGGGTTCACTGTATGTATAAGACCAAGACCTACAAAAAAGTCTCTTGGAGCAATGAGCTAGGTTTTACAGGAAGTCGGCCATTTTGAATTTACTTAAAAGGGGGCGGGTCACCACAATGGACTTTGTGTAGAAATTGTTATTGGGGCCCGAGCCGCGACCGCGGCGAGGTCCCTATTGTTTTTGTAGAAAATATTATTACTTTTATTATTATTATTATTATTATTATTAGGGCCTGAGCAGCGACCGCTGCGAAGTCCCTATTGTTTTTGTAGAAATTATTATTATTATTATTTTTCCGATTGTTCGATCGCATTTTTGACCCCCGAAACATGCACAAAAACTCACCAAACTTGGCAGTCTCATCGGGCATGGCGAAAAATTTGATATTTTAACGTCTAATATGAACAGGAAGTGAGTTATGAATTTTTGAAAGTCCGACTTTTGCCCTTTTTTGCATGTTTACAGGGGTCATTCTTTTGCACCCTGATCCTAAAGGCTTCATCTGATTGCCTTAAAATTCTGTCTGTAGCATCTGAAGACCTGGGACAAACACTGGGGCTAAAATTTTTTGTTTCCGAAATACTATATGACGGGGGCGGGGCTTCAAAGTTTTCACTTAAGATTTCCTTCGCCGCAATGGACAAAATGCTTAATAACATTCCTGCACATGCTGCTAAAAATCCAAAACTTCACATGTACATAAAGAGTCTGTACCTGAAGACATCTATATGTTTATATTCAGTTATACACCTTGCGCCAATCAATATCATTTTTTACATTTTGACGTACTGCACGGTGCCCTTTTAACGAATCTGATTGAAAATTGGCTAGAAAAGACTCAAGACATTGATCTTACTCTATCCCTATTTTTGTGACTTTCCTTCGAAGGGCGTGGCTATTACGGTGCCGCAGAGTCTGATTATTCTCCGTGGCAACAAAAGTTCCTGCAAAATGATTCAGATGATCCATCTTCTCGAAATTTTTCACATTTGAGGATATTCAGGCCCTGAAGACGGCTGCCAACTTATTTTTGATCGCAGTGGTAGCGCCACCAACTGGTTAAAACAAATACAAATTATTTTCGTTGATTTTTTTCTCCGGGCAGGTTAACAAAATCTACCTTACATTTGCTCGGATGAGTGTTTAGGCCATGAGGATGTCACAATACGAAAGTCTTTCGCCTTCTTCAGAGTGTCACATGATGGTGTCTTGTGGCCCGTCTTTATCAGCTGATGTTCCATGAGGGCGTGACTTACCTGTCACAAGAATGAAGACAAGTCACGCCCCCCGCTGTCCGTTCACTCCGCCAAAATGCTGCTCCAGGTGGTAGAGAGGATGAAGGCTCCCTTGTCTCTGTTCATGGTTTTTATGCCTCGCTTGCAGATCTCAATGGCCTCTCTGATCCAGCGCTGTTGTTTGTTCTCTTCGGTGCGGATGACCCTGCCCTTCTCCCGGTCCATGATGTGGTTTTCCCTTTTGCAGTGGTCAGTGATTGCTGATTTGTAATGTTCATGTTGTGCTTGTTCTTTTACTGCTCTGATTTTTTCATTTTTTTGACAGGTAAGTCACACCCTCATGGAACATCAGCTGATAAAGACGGGTCTCAAGACACCATCATGCGACACTCTGAAGAAGGCAAAAGACTCGCCGAAACATGTCAGGTAAAAAATTAACCTAAAACATAATTGTCTGCTTTTAATGAATCAGTCAAATATCAATAATAAGAAGACAAAATGAACCTAATACAAATAAATGAATGCTTAATAACTCCCCTGCACATGCTCCTAAAAATCCAAACCTTCACCTGTAAATAAAACGTCCCGACCTGAAGACATCTTAATGTTATTATTTTGTTATACACACAGCGCCGCCAAGTGGAATCAAAAATTTTTTTTTATTTTAATTTTCACGTACTGCACGGTGCCCTTTTGACGAATCCGACTGAAAATTTGTCAGAAAAGACTCAAGACAATGATCTTACTCTCTGCCGAATTTTGTGACGTTTTGGCAAAAGGCGTGGCTATTACGGTGCTGAAAAGTGCGATTGTACTCTGTGGCAACAAAAGCTCCGGCAACATGACTCAGATGATCCTATCTTCTCGAAGTTGTACACATTTGAGGATACTTCAGCCCTGAAGACATCTACCGACTTATTTTTCATCGTAGTAATAATAATGCCTTTATTAGTCCCACAATGGGGAAATTCGAGATTCGAACCCAGGCCTCCTGGGGAGACTGGGTCCTGAACGCGGCGCCTTAGACCACTCGGCCATCCTGGCAGCCACGAGATTCGAACCCAGGCCTCCTGGGGAGACTGGGTCCGGAACGCGGCGCCTTAGACCACTCGGCCATCCTGGCAGCCACTCGGCCATCCTAGTAGTAGCGCCACCAACTGGTAAAAGCTAATACAAGTTATTTTCTTGGATGTTTTTCTCCGTGCAACTCAACAAGGTCGCCCTCATATATGCTCGGATGACTGTTTCGGCCATGAGGATGTCACAATACGAAATTAGTCCTTTTTCGTGAAAAGTTGTGGGAGTGGCATTGCACTGTTCGGCAATAAAACAACGCTGATTATGAGGTTCTAAATATGAACGACAACTCGTGAAACTTTACACACACATCAGGCCGAGCAAATTTATCAATATTTTATACGTTAGTTGTGCAGCTTTTTTGAAATGGCTCGCCATGGCCCTCGAGAAATGTTAAAAAAAAGCAGCTCTGGTTGAGTGTTTCACCTCGCTTTTTGTAAATTTTATGGAGTACAGTGAACCCTCGGTTATCGCGGTTAATGGGGACCGAGACCACCCGCGAAAACTGAAAATCCGCGAAGTAGCGGCGCACCTTCAAAAATGCTTAAAAAAAATATACAATATATATATAATATATATATATATATATATATATATATATATATATATATACGGGGAGAGAGAGAGTGAAATTCATGTTATAACAAAAAAAACTAATTATTATTAAAACGTATTATTTTTTTATTCCCCTGCCATTCTTTTTGTATTTATTTAATTACTCCGACTTTTACCTGCTGGTACGCCGTCCGGTGTGCCCTGTGAAATGAAAGGTGGCATTCTTTATTTATTTATTCATTTATTCATTCATAACTGACAGCCTCGCGCTCCGCTCGTGCCCGGGCAGAAGAGGTGCTCCAATTTGGCTTAACTGTGACACACGCCCGCCCTCCTCCTCCGGAGCTTCCATTCGGTTAAACTTAGGGGCCGCTTGGAACCGCCCGTGCCCGGGGAAGGTGCTCCTCTTCGGCTTACTGTGACGCGAGCATGCCCTCCTCCTCCGGAGCTTCCATTCGGTTAAACTTAGGGGCCGCTTGGAACCGCCCGTGCCCGGGGAAGGTGCTCCTCTTCGGCTTACTGTGACGCGAGCATGCCCTCCTCCTCCGGAGCTTCCATTCGGTTAAACTTAGGGGCCGCTTGGCACCGCCCGTGCCCGGGGAAGGTGCTCCTCTACGGCTTAACTGCCACGCACGCCGGCCGGAGCTCTGGTACGGTCCGAACCGCGCGAAACGTCGCCACCGATCGTGTCCGGGAGAACGTGCTCTTCTTCGTCCACTCTCCTCTTCGCCCACGCTCTTCTTCGGCGCACGCCGGCCGTCTAACCGCTCCAGCGCCCCGTCGTGCCGCTCGGCGAAACTACAATGCCCCCGAATATTTTTTAGACCCGCGAAGCACTGAACCCGCGAAAGGTGAACCGCGAAGTAGCGAGGGTTCACTGTATGTATAAGACCAAGACCTACAAAAAAGTCTCTTGGAGCAATGAGCTAGGTTTTACAGGAAGTCGGCCATTTTGAATTTACTTAAAAGGGGGCGGGTCACCACAATGGACTTTGTGTAGAAATTATTATTGGGGCCCGAGCAGCGACGGCGGCGAGGTCCCTATTGTTTTTGTAGAAATTATTATTAGGGCCTGAGCAGCGACCGCTACGAGGTCCCCATTGTTTTTGTGGAAATTATTCTTATTTTTATTATTATTATTATTAGGGCCCGAGCAGTGACCGCTGCGAGGTCCCTATTGTTTTTCTAGAAATTGTTATTAGGGCCCGAGCTGCGACGGCTGCGAGGTCCCTATTGTTTTTGTAGAAAATATTATTACTTTTATTATTATTAATATTATTATTATTATTATTAGGGCCTGAGCAGCGACCGCTGCGAAGTCCCTATTGTTTTTGTAGAAATTATTATTATTATTATTTTTCCGATTGTTCAATCGCATTTTTGACCCCCGAAACATGCACAAAAACTCACCAAACTTGGCAGTCTCATCGGGCATGGCAAAAAATTTGATATTTTAACGTCTAATATGAACAGGAAGTGAGTTATGAATTTTTGAAAGTCCGACTTTTGCCCTTTTTTGCATGTTTACAGGGGTCATTCTTTTGCACCCTGATCCTAAAGGCTTCATCTGATTGCCTTAAAATTCTGTCTGTAGCATCTGAAGACCTGGGACAAACACTGGGGCTAAAATTTTTTGTTTCCGAAATACTATATGACGGGGGCGGGGCTTCAAAGTTTTCACTTAAGATTTCCTTCGCCGCAATGGACAAAATGCTTAATAACTCTCCTGCACATGCTGCTAAAAATCCAAAACTTCACATGTACATAAAAAGTCTGTACCTGAAGACATCTATATGTTTATATTCAGTTATACACCTTGCGCCAATCAATATCATTTTTTACATTTTGACGTACTGCACGGTGCCCTTTTAACGAATCTGATTGAAAATTGGCTAGAAAAGACTCAAGACATTGATCTTACTCTATCCCTATTTTTGTGACTTTCCTTCGAAGGGCGTGGCTATTACGGTGCCGCAGAGTCTGATTATTCTCCGTGGCAACAAAAGTTCCTGCAAAATGATTCAGATGATCCATCTTCTCGAAATTTTTCACATTTGAGGATATTCAGGCCCTGAAGACGGCTGCCAACTTATTTTTGATCGCAGTGGTAGCGCCACCAACTGGTTAAAACAAATACAAATTATTTTCGTTGATGTTTTTCTCCGGGCAGGTGAACAAAATCTACCTTATATTTGCTCGGATGAGTGTTTAGGCCTTGAGCATGTCACAATACGAAAGTCTTTCGCCTTCTTCAGAGTGTCACATGATGCTGTCTTGTGACCCGTCTTTATCAGCTGATGTTCCATGAGGGCGTGACTTACCTGTCACAAGAATGAAGGCAAGTCACGCCCCCCGCTGTCCGTTCACTCCGCCAAGATGCTGGTCCAGGTGGTAGAGAGGATGAAGGCTCCCTTGTCTCTGTTCATGGTTTTTATGCCTCGCTTGCAGATCTCAATGGCCTCTCTGATCCAGCGCTGTTGTTTGTTCTCTTCTGTGCGGATGACCCTGCCCTTCTCCCGGTCCATGATGTGGTTTTCCCTTTTGCAGTGGTCAGTGATTGCTGATTTGTAATGTTCATGTTGTGCTTGTTCTTTTACTGCTCTGATTTTTTTCATTTTTTTGACAGGTAAGTCACACCCTCATGGAACATCAGCTCAAGACACCATCATGCGACACTCTGAAGAAGGCGAAAGACTCGCCGAAACATGTCAGGTAAAAAATTAACCTAAAACATAATTGTCTGCTTTTAATGAATCAGTCAAATATCAATAATAAGAAGACAAAATGAACCTAATACAAATAAATGAATGCTTAATAACTCCCCTGCACATGCTCCTAAAAATCCAAACCTTCACCTGTAAATAAAACGTCCCGACCTGAAGACATCGTAATGTTATTATTTTGTTATACACACAGTGCCGCCAAGTGGAATCAAAAATTTGTTTTTATTTTAATTTTCACGTACTGCACGGTGCCCTTTTGACGAATCCGACTGAAAATTTGTCAGAAAAGACTCAAGACAATGATCTTACTCTCTGCCGAATTTTGTGACGTTTTGGCAAAAGGCGTGGCTATTAAGGTGCTGAAAAGTCCGATTGTACTCTGTGGCAACAAAAGCTCCGGCAACATGACTCAGATGATCCTATCTTCTCGAAGTTGTACACATTTGAGGATACTTCAGCCCTGAAGACATCTACCAACTTATTTTACATCGTAGTAGTAGCGCCACCAACTGGTAAAAGCTAATACAAGTTATTTTCTTGGATGTTTTTCTCCGTGCAACTCAACAAGGTCGCCCTCATATATGCTCGGATGACTGTTTCGGCCATGAGGATGTCACAATACGAAATTCGTCCTTTTTCGTGAAAAGTTGTGGGAGTGGCATTGCACTGTTCGGCAATAAAACAAAGCTGATTATGAGGTTCTAAATATGAACGACAACTCGTAAAACTTTACACACACATCAGGCCGAGCAAATTTATCAATATTTTATACGTTAGTTGTGCAGCTTTTTTGAAATGGCTCGCCATGGCCCTCGAGAAATGTTAAAAAAAGCAGCTCTGGTTGAGTGTTTCACCTCGCTTTTTGTAAATTTTATGGAGTACAGTGAACCCTCGGTTATCGCGGTTAATGGGGACCGAGACCACCCGCGAAAACTGAAAATCCGCGAAGTAGCGGCGCACCTTCAAAAATGCTTAAAAAAAATATACAATATATATAATAATATATATATATATATATATATATATATATATATATATATATATATATATATATATATATATATACGGGGAGAGAGAGAGTGAAATTCATGTTATAACAAAAAAAACTAATTATTATTAAAACGTATTATTTTTTTATTCCCCTGCCATTCTTTTTGTATTTATTTAATTACTCCGACTTTTACCTGCTGGTACGCCGTCCGGTGTGCCCTGTGAAATGAAAGGTGGCATTCTTTATTTATTTATTCATTTATTCATTCATAACTGACAGCCTCGCGCTCCGCTCGTGCCCGGGCAGAAGAGGTGCTCCAATTTGGCTTAACTGTGACACACGCCCGCCCTCCTCCCCCGGAGCTTCCATTCGGTTAAACTTAGGGGCCGCTTGGCACCGCCCGTGCCCGGGGAAGGTGCTCCTCTTCGGCTTACTGTGACGCGAGCATGCCCTCCTCCTCCGGAGCTTCCATTCGGTTAAACTTAGGGGCCGCTTGGAACCGCCCGTGCCCGGGGAAGGTGCTCCTCTTCGGCTTACTGTGACGCGAGCATGCCCTCCTCCTCCGGAGCTTCTATTCGGTTAAACTTAGGGGCCGCTTGGAACCGCCCGTGCCCGGGGAAGGTGCTCCTCTTCGGCTTACTGTGACGCGAGCATGCCCTCCTCCTCCGGAGCTTCCATTCGGTTAAACTTAGGGGCCGCTTGGCACCGCCCGTGCCCGGGGAAGGTGCTCCTCTACGGCTTAATTGCCACGCACGCTGGCCGGAGCTCTGGTACGGTCCGGACCGCGCGAAACGTCGCCACCGATCGTGTCCGGGGGAACGTGCTCTTCTTCGTCCACTCTCCTCTTCGCCCACGCTCTTCTTCGGCGCACGCCGGCCGTCTAACCGCTCCAGCGCCCCGTCGTGCCGCTCGGCGAAACTACAATGCCCCCGAATATTTTTTAGACCCGCGAAGCACTGAACCCGCGAAAGGTGAACCGCGAAGTAGCGAGGGTTCACTGTATGTATAAGACCAAGACCTACAAAAAAGTCTCTTGGAGCAATGAGCTAGGTTTTACAGGAAGTCGGCCATTTTGAATTTACTTAAAAGGGGGCGGGTCACCACAATGGACTTTGTGTAGAAATTATTATTGGGGCCCGAGCAGCGACCGCGGCGAGGTCCCTATTGTTTTTGTAGAAAATATTATTACTTTTATTATTATTACTATTATTATTATTATTAGGGCCTGAGCAGCGACCGCTGCGAAGTCCCTATTGTTTTTGTAGAAATTATTATTATTATTATTTTTCCGATTGTTCGATTGCATTTTTGACCCCCGAAACATGCACAAAAATTCACCAAACTTGGCAGTCTCATCGGGCATGGCGAAAAATTTGATATTTTAACGTCTAATATGAACAGGAAGTGAGTTATGAATTTTTGAAAGTCCGACTTTTGCCCTTTTTTGCATGTTTACAGGGGTCATTCTTTTGCACCCTGATCCTAAAGGCTTCATCTGATTGCCTTAAAATTCTGTCTGTAGCATCTGAAGACCTGGCACAAACACTGGGGCTAAAATTTTTTGTTTCCGAAATACTATATGACGGGGGCGGGGCATCAAAGTTTTCACTTAAGATTTCCTTCGCCGCAATGGACAAAATGCTTAATAACTCTCCTGCACATGCTGCTAAAAATCCAAAACTTCACATGTACATAAAGAGTCTGTACCTGAAGACATCTATATGTTTATATTCAGTTATACACCTTGCGCCAATCAATATCATTTTTTACATTTTGACGTACTGCACGGTGCCCTTTTAACGAATCTGATTGAAAATTGGCTAGAAAAGACTCAAGACATTGATCTTACTCTATCCCTATTTTTGTGACTTTCCTTCGAAGGGCGTGGCTATTACGGTGCCGCAGAGTCTGATTATTCTCCGTGGCAACAAAAGTTCCTGCAAAATGATTCAGATGATCCATCTTCTCGAAATTTTTCACATTTGAGGATATTCAGGCCCTGAAGACGGCTGCCAACTTATTTTTGATCGCAGTGGTAGCGCCACCAACTGGTTAAAACAAATACAAATTATTTTCGTTGATGTTTTTCTCCGGGCAGGTGAACAAAATCTACCTTATATTTGCTCGGATGAGTGTTTAGGCCTTGAGGATGTCACAATACGAAAGTCTTTCGCCTTCTTCAGAGTGTCACATGATGGTGTCTTGTGGCCCGTCTTTATCAGCTGATGTTCCATGAGGGCGTGACTTACCTGTCACAAGAATGAAGGCAAGTCACGCCCCCCGCTGTCCGTTCACTCCGCCAAAATGCTGCTCCAGGTGGTAGAGAGGATGAAGGCTCCCTTGTCTCTGTTCATGGTTTTTATGCCTCGCTTGCAGATCTCAATGGCCTCTCTGATCCAGCGCTGTTGTTTGTTCTCTTCGGTGCGGATGACCCTGCCCTTCTCCCGGTCCATGATGTGGTTTTCCCTTTTGCAGTGGTCAGTGATTGCTGATTTGTAATGTTCATGTTGTGCTTGTTCTTTGACTGCTCTGATTTTTCATTTTTTTGACAGGTAAGTCACACCCTCATGGAACATCAGCTGATAAAGACGGGTCTCAAGACACCATCATGCGACACTCTGAAGAAGGCGAAAGACTCGCCGAAACATGTCAGGTAAAAAATTAACCTAAAACATAATTGTCTGCTTTTAATGAATCAGTCAAATATCAATAATAAGAAGACAAAATGAACCTAATACAAATAAATGAATGCTTAATAACTCCCCTGCACATGCTCCTAAAAATCCAAACCTTCACCTGTAAATAAAACGTCCCGACCTGAAGACATCTTAATGTTATTATTTTGTTATACACACAGTGCCGCCAAGTGGAATCAAAAATTTGTTTTTATTTTAATTTTCACGTACTGCACGGTGCCCTTTTGACGAATCCGACTGAAAATTAGTCAGAAAAGACTCAAGACAATGATCTTACTCTCTGCCGAATTTTGTGACGTTTTGGCAAAAGGCGTGGCTATTAAGGTGCTGAAAAGTCCGATTGTACTCTGTGGCAACAAAAGCTCCGGCAACATGACTCAGATGATCCTATCTTCTCGAAGTTGTACACATTTGAGGATACTTCAGCCCTGAAGACATCTACCAACTTATTTTACATCGTAGTAGTAGCGCCGCCAACTGGTAAAAGCTAATACAAGTTATTTTCTTGGATGTTTTTCTCCGTGCAACTCAACAAGGTCGCCCTCATATATGCTCGGATGACTGTTTCGGCCATGAGGATGTCACAATACGAAATTCGTGATTTTTCGTGAAAAGTTGTGGGAGTGGCATTGCACTGTTCGGCAATAAAACAAAGCTGATTATGAGGTTCTAAATATGAACGACAACTCGTAAAACTTTACACACACATCAGGCCGAGCAAATTTATCAATATTTTATACGTTAGTTGTGCAGCTTTTTTGAAATGGCTCGCCATGGCCCTCGAGAAATGTTAAAAAAAAGCAGCTCTGGTTGAATGTTTCACCTCGCTTTTTGTAAATTTTATGGAGTACAGTGAACCCTCGGTTATCGCGGTTAATGGGGACCGAGACCATCCGCGAAAACTGAAAATCCGCGAAGTAGCGGCGCACCTTCAAAAATGCTTAAAAAAAATAGACAATATATATAATAAATATATAAATATATATATATATATATATATATATATATATATATACGGGGAGAGAGAGAGAGACAGAGAGTGAAATTCATGTTATAACAAAAAAAACTAATTATTATTAAAACGTATTATTTTTTTATTCCCCAGCCATTCTTTTTGTATTTATTTAATTACTCCGACTTTTACCTGCTGGTACGCCGTCCGGTGTGCCCTGTGAAATGAAAGGTGGCATTCTTTATTTATTTATTCATTTATTCATTCATAACTGACAGCCTCGCGCTCCGCTCGTGCCCGGGCAGAAGAGGTGCTCCAATTTGGCTTAACTGTGACACACGCCCGCCCTCCTCCCCCGGAGCTTCCATTCGGTTAAACTTAGGGGCCGCTTGGCACCGCCCGTGCCCGGGGAAGGTGCTCCTCTTCGGCTTACTGTGACGCGAGCATGCCCTCCTCCTCCGGACCTTCCATTCGGTTAAACTTAGGGGCCGCTTGGAACCGCCCGTGCCCGGGGAAGGTGCTCCTCTTCGGCTTACTGTGACGCGAGCATGCCCTCCTCCTCCGGAGCTTCCATTCGGTTAAACTTAGGGGCCGCTTGGCACCGCCCGTGCCCGGGGAAGGTGCTCCTCTTCGGCTTAACTGCCACGCACGCTGGCCGGAGCTCTGGTACGGTCCGAACCGCGCGAAACGTCGCCACCGATCGTGTCCGGGGGAACGTGCTCTTCTTCGTCCACTCTCCTCTTCGCCCACGCTCTTCTTCGGCGCACGCCGGCCGTCTAACCGCTCCAGCGCCCCGTCGTGCCGCTCGGCGAAACTACAATGCCCCCGAATATTTTTTAGACCCGCGAAGCACTGAACCCGCGAAAGGTGAACCGCGAAGTAGCGAGGGTTCACTGTATGTATAAGACCAAGACCTACAAAAAAGTCTCTTGGAGCAATGAGCTAGGTTTTACAGGAAGTCGGCCATTTTGAATTTACTTAAAAGGGGGCGGGTCACCACAATGGACTTTGTGTAGAAATTATTATTGGGGCCCGAGCAGCGACCGCGGCGAGGTCCCTATTGTTTTTGTAGAAGATATTATTACTTTTATTATTATTATTATTATTATTATTAGGGCCTGAGCAGCGACCGCTGCGAAGTCCCTATTGTTTTTGTAGAAATTATTATTATTATTATTTTTCCGATTGTTCGATCGCATTTTTGACCCCCGAAACATGCACAAAAACTCACCAAACTTGGCAGTCTCATCGGGCATGGCGAAAAATTTGATATTTTAACGTCTAATATGAACAGGAAGTGAGTTATGAATTTTTGAAAGTCCGACTTTTGCCCTTTTTTGCATGTTTACAGGGGTCATTCTTTTGCACCCTGATCCTAAAGGCTTCATCTGATTGCCTTAAAATTCTGTCTGTAGCATCTGAAGACCTGGCACAAACACTGGGGCTAAAATTTTTTGTTTCCGAAATACTATATGACGGGGGCGGGGCATCAAAGTTTTCACTTAAGATTTCCTTCGCCGCAATGGACAAAATGCTTAATAACTCTCCTGCACATGCTGCTAAAAATCCAAAACTTCACATGTACATAAAGAGTCTGTACCTGAAGACATCTATATGTTTATATTCAGTTATACACCTTGCGCCAATCAATATCATTTTTTACATTTTGACGTACTGCACGGTGCCCTTTTAACAAATCTGATTGAAAATTGGCTAGAAAAGACTCAAGACATTGATCTTACTCTATCCCTATTTTTGTGACTTTCCTTCGAAGGGCGTGGCTATTACGGTGCCGCAGAGTCTGATTATTCTCCGTGGCAACAAAAGTTCCTGCAAAATGATTCAGATGATCCATCTTCTCGAAATTTTTCACATTTGAGGATATTCAGGCCCTGAAGACGGCTGCCAACTTATTTTTGATCGCAGTGGTAGCGCCACCAACTGGTTAAAACAAATACAAATTATTTTCGTTGATTTTTTTCTCCGGGCAGGTTAACAAAATCTACCTTACATTTGCTCGGATGAGTGTTTAGGCCTTGAGGATGTCACAATACGAAAGTCTTTCGCCTTCTTCAGAGTGTCACATGATGGTGTCTTGTGGCCCGTCTTTATCAGCTGATGTTCCATGAGGGCGTGACTTACCTGTCACAAGAATGAAGGCAAGTCACGCCCCCCGCTGTCCGTTCACTCCGCCAAAATGCTGCTCCAGGTGGTAGAGAGGATGAAGGCTCCCTTGTCTCTGTTCATGGTTTTTATGCCTCGCTTGCAGATCTCAATGGCCTCTCTGATCCAGCGCTGTTGTTTGTTCTCTTCGGTGCGGATGACCCTGCCCTTCTCCCGGTCCATGATGTGGTTTTCCCTTTTGCAGTGGTCAGTGATTGCTGATTTGTAATGTTCATGTTGTGCTTGTTCTTTTACTGCTCTGATTTTTTCATTTTTTTGACAGGTAAGTCACACCCTCATGGAACATCAGCTGATAAAGACGGGTCTCAAGACACCATCATGCGACACTCTGAAGAAGGCGAAAGACTCGCCGAAACATGTCAGGTAAAAAATTAACCTAAAACATAATTGTCTGCTTTTAATGAATCAGTCAAATATCAATAATAAGAAGACAAAATGAACCTAATACAAATAAATGAATGCTTAATAACTCCCCTGCACATGCTCCTAAAAATCCAAACCTTCACCTGTAAATAAAACGTCCCGACCTGAAGACATCTTAATGTTATTATTTTGTTATACACACAGTGCCGCCAAGTGGAATCAAAAATTTTTTTTTATTTTAATTTTCACGTACTGCACGGTGCCCTTTTGACGAATCCGACTGAAAATTAGTCAGAAAAGACTCAAGACAATGATCTTACTCTCTGCCGAATTTTGTTACGTTTTGGCAAAAGGCGTGGCTATTAAGGTGCTGAAAAGTCCGATTGTACTCTGTGGCAACAAAAGCTCCGGCAACATGACTCAGATGATCCTATCTTCTCGAAGTTGTACACATTTGAGGATACTTCAGCCCTGAAGACATCTACCAACTTATTTTACATCGTAGTAGTAGCGCCACCAACTGGTAAAAGCTAATACAAGTTATTGGCTGCCAGGATGGCCGAGTGGTCTAAGGCGCCGCGTTCAGGACCCAGTCTCCCCACGAGGCCTGGGTTCGAATCTCAAATTTCCCCATTGTGGGACTAATAAAGGGAATATTATATTATTATATTATTATTTTCTTGGATGTTTTTCTCCGTGCAACTCAACAAGGTCGCCCTCATATATGCTCGGATGACTGTTTCGGCCATGAGGATGTCACAATACGAAATTAGTCCTTTTTCGTGAAAAGTTGTGGGAGTGGCATTGCACTGTTCGGCAATAAAACAACGCTGATTATGAGGTTCTAAATATGAACGACAACTCGTGAAACTTTACACACACATCAGGCCGAGCAAATTTATCAATATTTTATACGTTAGTTGTGCAGCTTTTTTGAAATGGCTCGCCATGGCCCTCGAGAAATGTTAAAAAAAGCAGCTCTGGTTGAGTGTTTCACCTCGCTTTTTGTAAATTTTATGGAGTACAGTGAACCCTCGGTTATCGCGGTTAATGGGGACCGAGACCACCCGCGAAAACTGAAAATCCGCGAAGTAGCGGCGCACCTTCAAAAATGCTTAAAAAAAATATACAATATATATAATAATATATATATATATATATATATATATATATATATATATATATATATATATATATATATATACGGGAGAGAGAGAGTGAAATTCATGTTATAACAAAAAAAACTAATTATTATTAAAACGTATTATTTTTTTATTCCCCAGCCATTCTTTTTGTATTTATTTAATTACTCCGACTTTTACCTGCTGGTACGCCGTCCGGTGTGCCCTGTGAAATGAAAGGTGGCATTCTTTATTTATTTATTCATTTATTCATTCATAACTGACAGCCTCGCGCTCCGCTCGTGCCCGGGCAGAAGAGGTGCTCCAATTTGGCTTAACTGTGACACACGCCCGTCCTCCTCCCCCGGAGCTTCCATTCGGTTAAACTTAGGGGCCGCTTGGCACCGCCCGTGCCCGGGAAGGTGCTCGTCTTCGGCTTACTGTGACGCGAGCATGCCCTCCTCCTCCGGAGCTTCTATTCGGTTAAACTTAGGGGCCGCTTGGAACCGCCCGTGCCCGGGGAAGGTGCTCCTCTTCGGCTTACTGTGACGCGAGCATGCCCTCCTCCTCCGGAGCTTCCATTCGGTTAAACTTAGGGGCCGCTTGGCACCGCCCGTGCCCGGGGAAGGTGCTCCTCTACGGCTTAACTGCCACGCACGCTGGCCGGAGCTCTGGTACGGTCCGAACCGCGCGAAACGTCGCCACCGATCGTGTCCGGGGGAACGTGCTCTTCTTCGTCCACTCTCCTCTTCGCCCACGCTCTTCTTCGGCGCACGCCGGCCGTCTAACCGCTCCAGCGCCCCGTCGTGCCGCTCGGCGAAACTACAATGCCCCCGAATATTTTTTAGACCCGCGAAGCACTGAACCCGCGAAAGGTGAACCGCGAAGTAGCGAGGGTTCACTGTATGTATAAGACCAAGACCTACAAAAAAGTCTCTTGGAGCAATGAGCTAGGTTTTACAGGAAGTCGGCCATTTTGAATTTACTTAAAAGGGGGCGGGTCACCACAATGGACTTTGTGTAGAAATTATTATTGGGGCCCGAGCAGCGACCGCGGCGAGGTCCCTATTGTTTTTGTAGAAAATATTATTACTTTTATTATTATTATTATTATTATTATTATTAGGGCCTGAGCAGCGACCGCTGCGAAGTCCCTATTGTTTTTGTAGAAATTATTATTATTATTATTTTTCCGATTGTTCGATTGCATTTTTGACCCCCGAAACATGCACAAAAACTCACCAAACTTGGCAGTCTCATCGGGCATGGCGAAAAATTTGATATTTTAACGTCTAATATGAACAGGAAGTGAGTTATGAATTTTTGAAAGTCCGACTTTTGCCCTTTTTTGCATGTTTACAGGGGTCATTCTTTTGCACCCTGATCCTAAAGGCTTCATCTGATTGCCTTAAAATTCTGTCTGTAGCATCTGAAGACCTGGCACAAACACTGGGGCTAAAATTTTTTGTTTCCGAAATACTATATGACGGGGGCGGGGCATCAAAGTTTTCACTTAAGATTTCCTTCGCCGCAATGGACAAAATGCTTAATAACTCTCCTGCACATGCTGCTAAAAATCCAAAACTTCACATGTACATAAAGAGTCTGTACCTGAAGACATCTATATGTTTATATTCAGTTATACACCTTGCGCCAATCAATATCATTTTTTACATTTTGACGTACTGCACGGTGCCCTTTTAACGAATCTGATTGAAAATTGGCTAGAAAAGACTCAAGACATTGATCTTACTCTATCCCTATTTTTGTGACTTTCCTTCGAAGGGCGTGGCTATTACGGTGCCGCAGAGTCTGATTATTCTCCGTGGCAACAAAAGTTCCTGCAAAATGATTCAGATGATCCATCTTCTCGAAATTTTTCACATTTGAGGATATTCAGGCCCTGAAGACGGCTGCCAACTTATTTTTGATCGCAGTGGTAGCGCCACCAACTGGTTAAAACAAATACAAATTATTTTCGTTGATTTTTTTCTCCGGGCAGGTTAACAAAATCTACCTTACATTTGCTCGGATGAGTGTTTAGGCCTTGAGGATGTCACAATACGAAAGTCTTTCGCCTTCTTCAGAGTGTCACATGATGGTGTCTTATGGCCCGTCTTTATCAGCTGATGTTCCATGAGGGCGTGACTTACCTGTCACAAGAATGAAGGCAAGTCACGCCCCCCGCTGTCCGTTCACTCCGCCAAAATGCTGCTCCAGGTGGTAGAGAGGATGAAGGCTCCCTTGTCTCTGTTCATGGTTTTTATGCCTCGCTTGCAGATCTCAATGGCCTCTCTGATCCAGCGCTGTTGTTTGTTCTCTTCGGTGCGGATGACCCTGCCCTTCTCCCGGTCCATGATGTGGTTTTCCCTTTTGCAGTGGTCAGTGATTGCTGATTTGTAATGTTCATGTTGTGCTTGTTCTTTGACTGCTCTGATTTTTCATTTTTTTGACAGGTAAGTCACACCCTCATGGAACATCAGCTGATAAAGACGGGTCTCAAGACACCATCATGCGACACTCTGAAGAAGGCGAAAGACTCGCCGAAACATGTCAGGTAAAAAATTAACCTAAAACATAATTGTCTGCTTTTAATGAATCAGTCAAATATCAATAATAAGAAGACAAAATGAACCTAATACAAATAAATGAATGCTTAATAACTCCCCTGCACATGCTCCTAAAAATCCAAACCTTCACCTGTAAATAAAACGTCCCGACCTGAAGACATCTTAATGTTATTATTTTGTTATACACACAGTGCCGCCAAGTGGAATCAAAAATTTGTTTTTATTTTAATTTTCACGTACTGCACGGTGCCCTTTTGACGAATCCGACTGAAAATTAGTCAGAAAAGACTCAAGACAATGATCTTACTCTCTGCCGAATTTTGTGACGTTTTGGCAAAAGGCGTGGCTATTAAGGTGCTGAAAAGTCCGATTGTACTCTGTGGCAACAAAAGCTCCGGCAACATGACTCAGATGATCCTATCTTCTCGAAGTTGTACACATTTGAGGATACTTCAGCCCTGAAGACATCTACCAACTTATTTTACATCGTAGTAGTAGCGCCGCCAACTGGTAAAAGCTAATACAAGTTATTTTCTTGGATGTTTTTCTCCGTGCAACTCAACAAGGTCGCCCTCATATATGCTCGGATGACTGTTTCGGCCATGAGGATGTCACAATACGAAATTCGTGATTTTTCGTGAAAAGTTGTGGGAGTGGCATTGCACTGTTCGGCAATAAAACAAAGCTGATTATGAGGTTCTAAATATGAACGACAACTCGTAAAACTTTACACACACATCAGGCCGAGCAAATTTATCAATATTTTATACGTTACTTGTGCAGCTTTTTTGAAATGGCTCGCCATGGCCCTCGAGAAATGTTAAAAAAAAGCAGCTCTGGTTGAATGTTTCACCTCGCTTTTTGTAAATTTTATGGAGTACAGTGAACCCTCGGTTATCGCGGTTAATGGGGACCGAGACCATCCGCGAAAACTGAAAATCCGCGAAGTAGCGGCGCACCTTCAAAAATGCTTAAAAAAAATAGACAATATATATAATAAATATATAAATATATATATATATATATATATATATATATATATACGGGGAGAGAGAGAGAGACAGAGAGTGAAATTCATGTTATAACAAAAAAAACTAATTATTATTAAAACGTATTATTTTTTTATTCCCCAGCCATTCTTTTTGTATTTATTTAATTACTCCGACTTTTACCTGCTGGTACGCCGTCCGGTGTGCCCTGTGAAATGAAAGGTGGCATTCTTTATTTATTTATTCATTTATTCATTCATAACTGACAGCCTCGCGCTCCGCTCGTGCCCGGGCAGAAGAGGTGCTCCAATTTGGCTTAACTGTGACACACGCCCGCCCTCCTCCCCCGGAGCTTCCATTCGGTTAAACTTAGGGGCCGCTTGGCACCGCCCGTGCCCGGGGAAGGTGCTCCTCTTCGGCTTACTGTGACGCGAGCATGCCCTCCTCCTCCGGAGCTTCCATTCGGTTAAACTTAGGGGCCGCTTGGAACCGCCCGTGCCCGGGGAAGGTGCTCCTCTTCGGCTTACTGTGACGCGAGCATGCCCTCCTCCTCCGGAGCTTCCATTCGGTTAAACTTAGGGGCCGCTTGGCACCGCCCGTGCCCGGGGAAGGTGCTCCTCTTCGGCTTAACTGCCACGCACGCTGGCCGGAGCTCTGGTACGGTCCGAACCGCGCGAAACGTCGCCACCGATCGTGTCCGGGGGAACGTGCTCTTCTTCGTCCACTCTCCTCTTCGCCCACGCTCTTCTTCGGCGCACGCCGGCCGTCTAACCGCTCCAGCGCCCCGTCGTGCCGCTCGGCGAAACTACAATGCCCCCGAATATTTTTTAGACCCGCGAAGCACTGAACCCGCGAAAGGTGAACCGCGAAGTAGCGAGGGTTCACTGTATGTATAAGACCAAGACCTACAAAAAAGTCTCTTGGAGCAATGAGCTAGGTTTTACAGGAAGTCGGCCATTTTGAATTTACTTAAAAGGGGGCGGGTCACCACAATGGACTTTGTGTAGAAATTATTATTGGGGCCCGAGCAGCGACCGCGGCGAGGTCCCTATTGTTTTTGTAGAAGATATTATTACTTTTATTATTATTATTATTATTATTATTAGGGCCTGAGCAGCGACCGCTGCGAAGTCCCTATTGTTTTTGTAGAAATTATTATTATTATTATTTTTCCGATTGTTCGATCACATTTTTGACCCCCGAAACATGCACAAAAACTCACCAAACTTGGCAGTCTCATCGGGCATGGCGAAAAATTTGATATTTTAACGTCTAATATGAACAGGAAGTGAGTTATGAATTTTTGAAAGTCCGACTTTTGCCCTTTTTTGCATGTTTACAGGGGTCATTCTTTTGCACCCTGATCCTAAAGGCTTCATCTGATTGCCTTAAAATTCTGTCTGTAGCATCTGAAGACCTGGCACAAACACTGGGGCTAAAATTTTTTGTTTCCGAAATACTATATGACGGGGGCGGGGCATCAAAGTTTTCACTTAAGATTTCCTTCGCCGCAATGGACAAAATGCTTAATAACTCTCCTGCACATGCTGCTAAAAATCCAAAACTTCACATGTACATAAAGAGTCTGTACCTGAAGACATCTATATGTTTATATTCAGTTATACACCTTGCGCCAATCAATATCATTTTTTACATTTTGACGTACTGCACGGTGCCCTTTTAACAAATCTGATTGAAAATTGGCTAGAAAAGACTCAAGACATTGATCTTACTCTATCCCTATTTTTGTGACTTTCCTTCGAAGGGCGTGGCTATTACGGTGCCGCAGAGTCTGATTATTCTCCGTGGCAACAAAAGTTCCTGCAAAATGATTCAGATGATCCATCTTCTCGAAATTTTTCACATTTGAGGATATTCAGGCCCTGAAGACGGCTGCCAACTTATTTTTGATCGCAGTGGTAGCGCCACCAACTGGTTAAAACAAATACAAATTATTTTCGTTGATTTTTTTCTCCGGGCAGGTTAACAAAATCTACCTTACATTTGCTCGGATGAGTGTTTAGGCCTTGAGGATGTCACAATACGAAAGTCTTTCGCCTTCTTCAGAGTGTCACATGATGGTGTCTTGTGGCCCGTCTTTATCAGCTGATGTTCCATGAGGGCGTGACTTACCTGTCACAAGAATGAAGGCAAGTCACGCCCCCCGCTGTCCGTTCACTCCGCCAAAATGCTGCTCCAGGTGGTAGAGAGGATGAAGGCTCCCTTGTCTCTGTTCATGGTTTTTATGCCTCGCTTGCAGATCTCAATGGCCTCTCTGATCCAGCGCTGTTGTTTGTTCTCTTCGGTGCGGATGACCCTGCCCTTCTCCCGGTCCATGATGTGGTTTTCCCTTTTGCAGTGGTCAGTGATTGCTGATTTGTAATGTTCATGTTGTGCTTGTTCTTTTACTGCTCTGATTTTTTCATTTTTTTGACAGGTAAGTCACACCCTCATGGAACATCAGCTGATAAAGACGGGTCTCAAGACACCATCATGCGACACTCTGAAGAAGGCGAAAGACTCGCCGAAACATGTCAGGTAAAAAATTAACCTAAAACATAATTGTCTGCTTTTAATGAATCAGTCAAATATCAATAATAAGAAGACAAAATGAACCTAATACAAATAAATGAATGCTTAATAACTCCCCTGCACATGCTCCTAAAAATCCAAACCTTCACCTGTAAATAAAACGTCCCGACCTGAAGACATCTTAATGTTATTATTTTGTTATACACACAGTGCCGCCAAGTGGAATCAAAAATTTTTTTTTATTTTAATTTTCACGTACTGCACGGTGCCCTTTTGACGAATCCGACTGAAAATTAGTCAGAAAAGACTCAAGACAATGATCTTACTCTCTGCCGAATTTTGTTACGTTTTGGCAAAAGGCGTGGCTATTAAGGTGCTGAAAAGTCCGATTGTACTCTGTGGCAACAAAAGCTCCGGCAACATGACTCAGATGATCCTATCTTCTCGAAGTTGTACACATTTGAGGATACTTCAGCCCTGAAGACATCTACCAACTTATTTTACATCGTAGTAGTAGCGCCACCAACTGGTAAAAGCTAATACAAGTTATTGGCTGCCAGGATGGCCGAGTGGTCTAAGGCGCCGCGTTCAGGACCCAGTCTCCCCACGAGGCCTGGGTTCGAATCTCAAATTTCCCCATTGTGGGACTAATAAAGGGAATATTATATTATTATATTATTATTTTCTTGGATGTTTTTCTCCGTGCAACTCAACAAGGTCGCCCTCATATATGCTCGGATGACTGTTTCGGCCATGAGGATGTCACAATACGAAATTAGTCCTTTTTCGTGAAAAGTTGTGGGAGTGGCATTGCACTGTTCGGCAATAAAACAACGCTGATTATGAGGTTCTAAATATGAACGACAACTCGTGAAACTTTACACACACATCAGGCCGAGCAAATTTATCAATATTTTATACGTTAGTTGTGCAGCTTTTTTGAAATGGCTCGCCATGGCCCTCGAGAAATGTTAAAAAAAGCAGCTCTGGTTGAGTGTTTCACCTCGCTTTTTGTAAATTTTATGGAGTACAGTGAACCCTCGGTTATCGCGGTTAATGGGGACCGAGACCACCCGCGAAAACTGAAAATCCGCGAAGTAGCGGCGCACCTTCAAAAATGCTTAAAAAAAATATACAATATATATAATAAATATATATATATATATATATATATATATATATATATATATATATATATATATATATATACGGGAGAGAGAGAGTGAAATTCATGTTATAACAAAAAAAACTAATTATTATTAAAACGTATTATTTTTTTATTCCCCAGCCATTCTTTTTGTATTTATTTAATTACTCCGACTTTTACCTGCTGGTACGCCGTCCGGTGTGCCCTGTGAAATGAAAGGTGGCATTCTTTATTTATTTATTCATTTATTCATTCATAACTGACAGCCTCGCGCTCCGCTCGTGCCCGGGCAGAAGAGGTGCTCCAATTTGGCTTAACTGTGACACACGCCCGTCCTCCTCCCCCGGAGCTTCCATTCGGTTAAACTTAGGGGCCGCTTGGCACCGCCCGTGCCCGGGGAAGGTGCTCGTCTTCGGCTTACTGTGACGCGAGCATGCCCTCCTCCTCCGGAGCTTCTATTCGGTTAAACTTAGGGGCCGCTTGGAACCGCCCGTGCCCGGGGAAGGTGCTCCTCTTCGGCTTACTGTGACGCGAGCATGCCCTCCTCCTCCGGAGCTTCCATTCGGTTAAACTTAGGGGCCGCTTGGCACCGCCCGTGCCCGGGGAAGGTGCTCCTCTACGGCTTAACTGCCACGCACGCTGGCCGGAGCTCTGGTACGGTCCGAACCGCGCGAAACGTCGCCACCGATCGTGTCCGGGGGAACGTGCTCTTCTTCGTCCACTCTCCTCTTCGCCCACGCTCTTCTTCGGCGCACGCCGGCCGTCTAACCGCTCCAGCGCCCCGTCGTGCCGCTCGGCGAAACTACAATGCCCCCGAATATTTTTTAGACCCGCGAAGCACTGAACCCGCGAAAGGTGAACCGCGAAGTAGCGAGGGTTCACTGTATGTATAAGACCAAGACCTACAAAAAAGTCTCTTGGAGCAATGAGCTAGGTTTTACAGGAAGTCGGCCATTTTGAATTTACTTAAAAGGGGGCGGGTCACCACAATGGACTTTGTGTAGAAATTATTATTGGGGCCCGAGCAGCGACCGCGGCGAGGTCCCTATTGTTTTTGTAGAAAATATTATTACTTTTATTATTATTATTATTATTATTATTATTAGGGCCTGAGCAGCGACCGCTGCGAAGTCCCTATTGTTTTTGTAGAAATTATTATTATTATTATTTTTCCGATTGTTCGATTGCATTTTTGACCCCCGAAACATGCACAAAAACTCACCAAACTTGGCAGTCTCATCGGGCATGGCGAAAAATTTGATATTTTAACGTCTAATATGAACAGGAAGTGAGTTATGAATTTTTGAAAGTCCGACTTTTGCCCTTTTTTGCATGTTTACAGGGGTCATTCTTTTGCACCCTGATCCTAAAGGCTTCATCTGATTGCCTTAAAATTCTGTCTGTAGCATCTGAAGACCTGGCACAAACACTGGGGCTAAAATTTTTTGTTTCCGAAATACTATATGACGGGGGCGGGGCATCAAAGTTTTCACTTAAGATTTCCTTCGCCGCAATGGACAAAATGCTTAATAACTCTCCTGCACATGCTGCTAAAAATCCAAAACTTCACATGTACATAAAGAGTCTGTACCTGAAGACATCTATATGTTTATATTCAGTTATACACCTTGCGCCAATCAATATCATTTTTTACATTTTGACGTACTGCACGGTGCCCTTTTAACGAATCTGATTGAAAATTGGCTAGAAAAGACTCAAGACATTGATCTTACTCTATCCCTATTTTTGTGACTTTCCTTCGAAGGGCGTGGCTATTACGGTGCCGCAGAGTCTGATTATTCTCCGTGGCAACAAAAGTTCCTGCAAAATGATTCAGATGATCCATCTTCTCGAAATTTTTCACATTTGAGGATATTCAGGCCCTGAAGACGGCTGCCAACTTATTTTTGATCGCAGTGGTAGCGCCACCAACTGGTTAAAACAAATACAAATTATTTTCGTTGATTTTTTTCTCCGGGCAGGTTAACAAAATCTACCTTACATTTGCTCGGATGAGTGTTTAGGCCTTGAGGATGTCACAATACGAAAGTCTTTCGCCTTCTTCAGAGTGTCACATGATGGTGTCTTATGGCCCGTCTTTATCAGCTGATGTTCCATGAGGGCGTGACTTACCTGTCACAAGAATGAAGGCAAGTCACGCCCCCCGCTGTCCGTTCACTCCGCCAAAATGCTGCTCCAGGTGGTAGAGAGGATGAAGGCTCCCTTGTCTCTGTTCATGGTTTTTATGCCTCGCTTGCAGATCTCAATGGCCTCTCTGATCCAGCGCTGTTGTTTGTTCTCTTCGGTGCGGATGACCCTGCCCTTCTCCCGGTCCATGATGTGGTTTTCCCTTTTGCAGTGGTCAGTGATTGCTGATTTGTAATGTTCATGTTGTGCTTGTTCTTTTACTGCTCTGATTTTTTCATTTTTTTGACAGGTAAGTCACACCCTCATGGAACATCAGCTGATAAAGACGGGTCTCAAGACACCATCATGCGACACTCTGAAGAAGGCGAAAGACTCGCCGAAACATGTCAGGTAAAAAATTAACCTAAAACATAATTGTCTGCTTTTAATGAATCAGTCAAATATCAATAATAAGAAGACAAAATGAACCTAATACAAATAAATGAATGCTTAAAAACTCCCCTGCACATGCTCCTAAAAATCCAAACCTTCACCTGTAAATAAAACGTCCCGACCTGAAGACATCTTAATGTTATTATTTTGTTATACACACAGTGCCGCCAAGTGGAATCAAAAATTTTTTTTTATTTTAATTTTCACGTACTGCACGGTGCCCTTTTGACGAATCCGACTGAAAATTAGTCAGAAAAGACTCAAGACAATGATCTTACTCTCTGCCGAATTTTGTTACGTTTTGGCAAAAGGCGTGGCTATTAAGGTGCTGAAAAGTCCGATTGTACTCTGTGGCAACAAAAGCTCCGGCAACATGACTCAGATGATCCTATCTTCTCGAAGTTGTACACATTTGAGGATACTTCAGCCCTGAAGACATCTACCAACTTATTTTACATCGTAGTAGTAGCGCCACCAACTGGTAAAAGCTAATACAAGTTATTGGCTGCCAGGATGGCCGAGTGGTCTAAGGCGCCGCGTTCAGGACCCAGTCTCCCCACGAGGCCTGGGTTCGAATCTCAAATTTCCCCATTGTGGGACTAATAAAGGGAATATTATATTATTATTTTCTTGGATGTTTTTCTCCGTGCAACTCAACAAGGTCGCCCTCATATATGCTCGGATGACTGTTTCGGCCATGAGGATGTCACAATACGAAATTAGTCCTTTTTCGTGAAAAGTTGTGGGAGTGGCATTGCACTGTTCGGCAATAAAACAACGCTGATTATGAGGTTCTAAATATGAACGACAACTCGTGAAACTTTACACACACATCAGGCCGAGCAAATTTATCAATATTTTATACGTTAGTTGTGCAGCTTTTTTGAAATGGCTCGCCATGGCCCTCGAGAAATGTTAAAAAAAGCAGCTCTGGTTGAGTGTTTCACCTCGCTTTTTGTAAATTTTATGGAGTACAGTGAACCCTCGGTTATCGCGGTTAATGGGGACCGAGACCACCCGCGAAAACTGAAAATCCGCGAAGTAGCGGCGCACCTTCAAAAATGCTTAAAAAAAATATACAATATATATAATAAATATATATATATATATATATATATATATATATATATATATATATATATATATATATATATATATACGGGAGAGAGAGAGTGAAATTCATGTTATAACAAAAAAAACTAATTATTATTAAAACGTATTATTTTTTTATTCCCCAGCCATTCTTTTTGTATTTATTTAATTACTCCGACTTTTACCTGCTGGTACGCCGTCCGGTGTGCCCTGTGAAATGAAAGGTGGCATTCTTTATTTATTTATTCATTTATTCATTCATAACTGACAGCCTCGCGCTCCGCTCGTGCCCGGGCAGAAGAGGTGCTCCAATTTGGCTTAACTGTGACACACGCCCGTCCTCCTCCCCCGGAGCTTCCATTCGGTTAAACTTAGGGGCCGCTTGGCACCGCCCGTGCCCGGGGAAGGTGCTCGTCTTCGGCTTACTGTGACGCGAGCATGCCCTCCTCCTCCGGAGCTTCTATTCGGTTAAACTTAGGGGCCGCTTGGAACCGCCCGTGCCCGGGGAAGGTGCTCCTCTTCGGCTTACTGTGACGCGAGCATGCCCTCCTCCTCCGGAGCTTCCATTCGGTTAAACTTAGGGGCCGCTTGGCACCGCCCGTGCCCGGGGAAGGTGCTCCTCTACGGCTTAACTGCCACGCACGCTGGCCGGAGCTCTGGTACGGTCCGAACCGCGCGAAACGTCGCCACCGATCGTGTCCGGGGGAACGTGCTCTTCTTCGTCCACTCTCCTCTTCGCCCACGCTCTTCTTCGGCGCACGCCGGCCGTCTAACCGCTCCAGCGCCCCGTCGTGCCGCTCGGCGAAACTACAATGCCCCCGAATATTTTTTAGACCCGCGAAGCACTGAACCCGCGAAAGGTGAACCGCGAAGTAGCGAGGGTTCACTGTATGTATAAGACCAAGACCTACAAAAAAGTCTCTTGGAGCAATGAGCTAGGTTTTACAGGAAGTCGGCCATTTTGAATTTACTTAAAAGGGGGCGGGTCACCACAATGGACTTTGTGTAGAAATTATTATTGGGGCCCGAGCAGCGACCGCGGCGAGGTCCCTATTGTTTTTGTAGAAAATATTATTACTTTTATTATTATTATTATTATTATTATTATTAGGGCCTGAGCAGCGACCGCTGCGAAGTCCCTATTGTTTTTGTAGAAATTATTATTATTATTATTTTTCCGATTGTTCGATTGCATTTTTGACCCCCGAAACATGCACAAAAACTCACCAAACTTGGCAGTCTCATCGGGCATGGCGAAAAATTTGATATTTTAACGTCTAATATGAACAGGAAGTGAGTTATGAATTTTTGAAAGTCCGACTTTTGCCCTTTTTTGCATGTTTACAGGGGTCATTCTTTTGCACCCTGATCCTAAAGGCTTCATCTGATTGCCTTAAAATTCTGTCTGTAGCATCTGAAGACCTGGCACAAACACTGGGGCTAAAATTTTTTGTTTCCGAAATACTATATGACGGGGGCGGGGCATCAAAGTTTTCACTTAAGATTTCCTTCGCCGCAATGGACAAAATGCTTAATAACTCTCCTGCACATGCTGCTAAAAATCCAAAACTTCACATGTACATAAAGAGTCTGTACCTGAAGACATCTATATGTTTATATTCAGTTATACACCTTGCGCCAATCAATATCATTTTTTACATTTTGACGTACTGCACGGTGCCCTTTTAACGAATCTGATTGAAAATTGGCTAGAAAAGACTCAAGACATTGATCTTACTCTATCCCTATTTTTGTGACTTTCCTTCGAAGGGCGTGGCTATTACGGTGCCGCAGAGTCTGATTATTCTCCGTGGCAACAAAAGTTCCTGCAAAATGATTCAGATGATCCATCTTCTCGAAATTTTTCACATTTGAGGATATTCAGGCCCTGAAGACGGCTGCCAACTTATTTTTGATCGCAGTGGTAGCGCCACCAACTGGTTAAAACAAATACAAATTATTTTCGTTGATTTTTTTCTCCGGGCAGGTTAACAAAATCTACCTTACATTTGCTCGGATGAGTGTTTAGGCCTTGAGGATGTCACAATACGAAAGTCTTTCGCCTTCTTCAGAGTGTCACATGATGGTGTCTTATGGCCCGTCTTTATCAGCTGATGTTCCATGAGGGCGTGACTTACCTGTCACAAGAATGAAGGCAAGTCACGCCCCCCGCTGTCCGTTCACTCCGCCAAAATGCTGCTCCAGGTGGTAGAGAGGATGAAGGCTCCCTTGTCTCTGTTCATGGTTTTTATGCCTCGCTTGCAGATCTCAATGGCCTCTCTGATCCAGCGCTGTTGTTTGTTCTCTTCGGTGCGGATGACCCTGCCCTTCTCCCGGTCCATGATGTGGTTTTCCCTTTTGCAGTGGTCAGTGATTGCTGATTTGTAATGTTCATGTTGTGCTTGTTCTTTTACTGCTCTGATTTTTTCATTTTTTTGACAGGTAAGTCACACCCTCATGGAACATCAGCTGATAAAGACGGGTCTCAAGACACCATCATGCGACACTCTGAAGAAGGCGAAAGACTCGCCGAAACATGTCAGGTAAAAAATTAACCTAAAACATAATTGTCTGCTTTTAATGAATCAGTCAAATATCAATAATAAGAAGACAAAATGAACCTAATACAAATAAATGAATGCTTAAAAACTCCCCTGCACATGCTCCTAAAAATCCAAACCTTCACCTGTAAATAAAACGTCCCGACCTGAAGACATCTTAATGTTATTATTTTGTTATACACACAGTGCCGCCAAGTGGAATCAAAAATTTTTTTTTATTTTAATTTTCACGTACTGCACGGTGCCCTTTTGACGAATCCGACTGAAAATTAGTCAGAAAAGACTCAAGACAATGATCTTACTCTCTGCCGAATTTTGTTACGTTTTGGCAAAAGGCGTGGCTATTAAGGTGCTGAAAAGTCCGATTGTACTCTGTGGCAACAAAAGCTCCGGCAACATGACTCAGATGATCCTATCTTCTCGAAGTTGTACACATTTGAGGATACTTCAGCCCTGAAGACATCTACCAACTTATTTTACATCGTAGTAGTAGCGCCACCAACTGGTAAAAGCTAATACAAGTTATTGGCTGCCAGGATGGCCGAGTGGTCTAAGGCGCCGCGTTCAGGACCCAGTCTCCCCACGAGGCCTGGGTTCGAATCTCAAATTTCCCCATTGTGGGACTAATAAAGGGAATATTATATTATTATATTATTATTTTCTTGGATGTTTTTCTCCGTGCAACTCAACAAGGTCGCCCTCATATATGCTCGGATGACTGTTTCGGCCATGAGGATGTCACAATACGAAATTAGTCCTTTTTCGTGAAAAGTTGTGGGAGTGGCATTGCACTGTTCGGCAATAAAACAACGCTGATTATGAGGTTCTAAATATGAACGACAACTCGTGAAACTTTACACACACATCAGGCCGAGCAAATTTATCAATATTTTATACGTTAGTTGTGCAGCTTTTTTGAAATGGCTCGCCATGGCCCTCGAGAAATGTTAAAAAAAGCAGCTCTGGTTGAGTGTTTCACCTCGCTTTTTGTAAATTTTATGGAGTACAGTGAACCCTCGGTTATCGCGGTTAATGGGGACCGAGACCACCCGCGAAAACTGAAAATCCGCGAAGTAGCGGCGCACCTTCAAAAATGCTTAAAAAAAATATACAATATATATAATAAATATATATATATATATATATATATATATATATATATATATATATATATATATATATATACGGGAGAGAGAGAGTGAAATTCATGTTATAACAAAAAAAACTAATTATTATTAAAACGTATTATTTTTTTATTCCCCAGCCATTCTTTTTGTATTTATTTAATTACTCCGACTTTTACCTGCTGGTACGCCGTCCGGTGTGCCCTGTGAAATGAAAGGTGGCATTCTTTATTTATTTATTCATTTATTCATTCATAACTGACAGCCTCGCGCTCCGCTCGTGCCCGGGCAGAAGAGGTGCTCCAATTTGGCTTAACTGTGACACACGCCCGTCCTCCTCCCCCGGAGCTTCCATTCGGTTAAACTTAGGGGCCGCTTGGCACCGCCCGTGCCCGGGGAAGGTGCTCGTCTTCGGCTTACTGTGACGCGAGCATGCCCTCCTCCTCCGGAGCTTCTATTCGGTTAAACTTAGGGGCCGCTTGGAACCGCCCGTGCCCGGGGAAGGTGCTCCTCTTCGGCTTACTGTGACGCGAGCATGCCCTCCTCCTCCGGAGCTTCCATTCGGTTAAACTTAGGGGCCGCTTGGCACCGCCCGTGCCCGGGGAAGGTGCTCCTCTACGGCTTAACTGCCACGCACGCTGGCCGGAGCTCTGGTACGGTCCGAACCGCGCGAAACGTCGCCACCGATCGTGTCCGGGGGAACGTGCTCTTCTTCGTCCACTCTCCTCTTCGCCCACGCTCTTCTTCGGCGCACGCCGGCCGTCTAACCGCTCCAGCGCCCCGTCGTGCCGCTCGGCGAAACTACAATGCCCCCGAATATTTTTTAGACCCGCGAAGCACTGAACCCGCGAAAGGTGAACCGCGAAGTAGCGAGGGTTCACTGTATGTATAAGACCAAGACCTACAAAAAAGTCTCTTGGAGCAATGAGCTAGGTTTTACAGGAAGTCGGCCATTTTGAATTTACTTAAAAGGGGGCGGGTCACCACAATGGACTTTGTGTAGAAATTATTATTGGGGCCCGAGCAGCGACCGCGGCGAGGTCCCTATTGTTTTTGTAGAAAATATTATTACTTTTATTATTATTATTATTATTATTATTATTAGGGCCTGAGCAGCGACCGCTGCGAAGTCCCTATTGTTTTTGTAGAAATTATTATTATTATTATTTTTCCGATTGTTCGATTGCATTTTTGACCCCCGAAACATGCACAAAAACTCACCAAACTTGGCAGTCTCATCGGGCATGGCGAAAAATTTGATATTTTAACGTCTAATATGAACAGGAAGTGAGTTATGAATTTTTGAAAGTCCGACTTTTGCCCTTTTTTGCATGTTTACAGGGGTCATTCTTTTGCACCCTGATCCTAAAGGCTTCATCTGATTGCCTTAAAATTCTGTCTGTAGCATCTGAAGACCTGGCACAAACACTGGGGCTAAAATTTTTTGTTTCCGAAATACTATATGACGGGGGCGGGGCATCAAAGTTTTCACTTAAGATTTCCTTCGCCGCAATGGACAAAATGCTTAATAACTCTCCTGCACATGCTGCTAAAAATCCAAAACTTCACATGTACATAAAGAGTCTGTACCTGAAGACATCTATATGTTTATATTCAGTTATACACCTTGCGCCAATCAATATCATTTTTTACATTTTGACGTACTGCACGGTGCCCTTTTAACGAATCTGATTGAAAATTGGCTAGAAAAGACTCAAGACATTGATCTTACTCTATCCCTATTTTTGTGACTTTCCTTCGAAGGGCGTGGCTATTACGGTGCCGCAGAGTCTGATTATTCTCCGTGGCAACAAAAGTTCCTGCAAAATGATTCAGATGATCCATCTTCTCGAAATTTTTCACATTTGAGGATATTCAGGCCCTGAAGACGGCTGCCAACTTATTTTTGATCGCAGTGGTAGCGCCACCAACTGGTTAAAACAAATACAAATTATTTTCGTTGATGTTTTTCTCCGGGCAGGTGAACAAAATCTACCTTATATTTGCTCGGATGAGTGTTTAGGCCTTGAGGATGTCACAATACGAAAGTCTTTCGCCTTCTTCAGAGTGTCACATGATGGTGTCTTGTGGCCCGTCTTTATCAGCTGATGTTCCATGAGGGCGTGACTTACCTGTCACAAGAATGAAGGCAAGTCACGCCCCCCGCTGTCCGTTCACTCCGCCAAAATGCTGCTCCAGGTGGTAGAGAGGATGAAGGCTCCCTTGTCTCTGTTCATGGTTTTTATGCCTCGCTTGCAGATCTCAATGGCCTCTCTGATCCAGCGCTGTTGTTTGTTCTCTTCGGTGCGGATGACCCTGCCCTTCTCCCGGTCCATGATGTGGTTTTCCCTTTTGCAGTGGTCAGTGATTGCTGATTTGTAATGTTCATGTTGTGCTTGTTCTTTGACTGCTCTGATTTTTCATTTTTTTGACAGGTAAGTCACACCCTCATGGAACATCAGCTGATAAAGACGGGTCTCAAGACACCATCATGCGACACTCTGAAGAAGGCGAAAGACTCGCCGAAACATGTCAGGTAAAAAATTAACCTAAAACATAATTGTCTGCTTTTAATGAATCAGTCAAATATCAATAATAAGAAGACAAAATGAACCTAATACAAATAAATGAATGCTTAATAACTCCCCTGCACATGCTCCTAAAAATCCAAACCTTCACCTGTAAATAAAACGTCCCGACCTGAAGACATCTTAATGTTATTATTTTGTTATACACACAGTGCCGCCAAGTGGAATCAAAAATTTGTTTTTATTTTAATTTTCACGTACTGCACGGTGCCCTTTTGACGAATCCGACTGAAAATTAGTCAGAAAAGACTCAAGACAATGATCTTACTCTCTGCCGAATTTTGTGACGTTTTGGCAAAAGGCGTGGCTATTAAGGTGCTGAAAAGTCCGATTGTACTCTGTGGCAACAAAAGCTCCGGCAACATGACTCAGATGATCCTATCTTCTCGAAGTTGTACACATTTGAGGATACTTCAGCCCTGAAGACATCTACCAACTTATTTTACATCGTAGTAGTAGCGCCGCCAACTGGTAAAAGCTAATACAAGTTATTTTCTTGGATGTTTTTCTCCGTGCAACTCAACAAGGTCGCCCTCATATATGCTCGGATGACTGTTTCGGCCATGAGGATGTCACAATACGAAATTCGTGATTTTTCGTGAAAAGTTGTGGGAGTGGCATTGCACTGTTCGGCAATAAAACAAAGCTGATTATGAGGTTCTAAATATGAACGACAACTCGTAAAACTTTACACACACATCAGGCCGAGCAAATTTATCAATATTTTATACGTTAGTTGTGCAGCTTTTTTGAAATGGCTCGCCATGGCCCTCGAGAAATGTTAAAAAAAAGCAGCTCTGGTTGAATGTTTCACCTCGCTTTTTGTAAATTTTATGGAGTACAGTGAACCCTCGGTTATCGCGGTTAATGGGGACCGAGACCATCCGCGAAAACTGAAAATCCGCGAAGTAGCGGCGCACCTTCAAAAATGCTTAAAAAAAATAGACAATATATATAATAAATATATAAATATATATATATATATATATATATATATATATACGGGGAGAGAGAGAGAGACAGAGAGTGAAATTCATGTTATAACAAAAAAAACAAATTATTATTAAAACGTATTATTTTTTTATTCCCCAGCCATTCTTTTTGTATTTATTTAATTACTCCGACTTTTACCTGCTGGTACGCCGTCCGGTGTGCCCTGTGAAATGAAAGGTGGCATTCTTTATTTATTTATTCATTTATTCATTCATAACTGACAGCCTCGCGCTCCGCTCGTGCCCGGGCAGAAGAGGTGCTCCAATTTGGCTTAACTGTGACACACGCCCGCCCTCCTCCCCCGGAGCTTCCATTCGGTTAAACTTAGGGGCCGCTTGGCACCGCCCGTGCCCGGGGAAGGTGCTCCTCTTCGGCTTACTGTGACGCGAGCATGCCCTCCTCCTCCGGAGCTTCCATTCGGTTAAACTTAGGGGCCGCTTGGAACCGCCCGTGCCCGGGGAAGGTGCTCCTCTTCGGCTTACTGTGACGCGAGCATGCCCTCCTCCTCCGGAGCTTCCATTCGGTTAAACTTAGGGGCCGCTTGGCACCGCCCGTGCCCGGGGAAGGTGCTCCTCTTCGGCTTAACTGCCACGCACGCTGGCCGGAGCTCTGGTACGGTCCGAACCGCGCGAAACGTCGCCACCGATCGTGTCCGGGGGAACGTGCTCTTCTTCGTCCACTCTCCTCTTCGCCCACGCTCTTCTTCGGCGCACGCCGGCCGTCTAACCGCTCCAGCGCCCCGTCGTGCCGCTCGGCGAAACTACAATGCCCCCGAATATTTTTTAGACCCGCGAAGCACTGAACCCGCGAAAGGTGAACCGCGAAGTAGCGAGGGTTCACTGTATGTATAAGACCAAGACCTACAAAAAAGTCTCTTGGAGCAATGAGCTAGGTTTTACAGGAAGTCGGCCATTTTGAATTTACTTAAAAGGGGGCGGGTCACCACAATGGACTTTGTGTAGAAATTATTATTGGGGCCCGAGCAGCGACCGCGGCGAGGTCCCTATTGTTTTTGTAGAAGATATTATTACTTTTATTATTATTATTATTATTATTATTAGGGCCTGAGCAGCGACCGCTGCGAAGTCCCTATTGTTTTTGTAGAAATTATTATTATTATTATTTTTCCGATTGTTCGATCGCATTTTTGACCCCCGAAACATGCACAAAAACTCACCAAACTTGGCAGTCTCATCGGGCATGGCGAAAAATTTGATATTTTAACGTCTAATATGAACAGGAAGTGAGTTATGAATTTTTGAAAGTCCGACTTTTGCCCTTTTTTGCATGTTTACAGGGGTCATTCTTTTGCACCCTGATCCTAAAGGCTTCATCTGATTGCCTTAAAATTCTGTCTGTAGCATCTGAAGACCTGGCACAAACACTGGGGCTAAAATTTTTTGTTTCCGAAATACTATATGACGGGGGCGGGGCATCAAAGTTTTCACTTAAGATTTCCTTCGCCGCAATGGACAAAATGCTTAATAACTCTCCTGCACATGCTGCTAAAAATCCAAAACTTCACATGTACATAAAGAGTCTGTACCTGAAGACATCTATATGTTTATATTCAGTTATACACCTTGCGCCAATCAATATCATTTTTTACATTTTGACGTACTGCACGGTGCCCTTTTAACAAATCTGATTGAAAATTGGCTAGAAAAGACTCAAGACATTGATCTTACTCTATCCCTATTTTTGTGACTTTCCTTCGAAGGGCGTGGCTATTACGGTGCCGCAGAGTCTGATTATTCTCCGTGGCAACAAAAGTTCCTGCAAAATGATTCAGATGATCCATCTTCTCGAAATTTTTCACATTTGAGGATATTCAGGCCCTGAAGACGGCTGCCAACTTATTTTTGATCGCAGTGGTAGCGCCACCAACTGGTTAAAACAAATACAAATTATTTTCGTTGATTTTTTTCTCCGGGCAGGTTAACAAAATCTACCTTACATTTGCTCGGATGAGTGTTTAGGCCTTGAGGATGTCACAATACGAAAGTCTTTCGCCTTCTTCAGAGTGTCACATGATGGTGTCTTGTGGCCCGTCTTTATCAGCTGATGTTCCATGAGGGCGTGACTTACCTGTCACAAGAATGAAGGCAAGTCACGCCCCCCGCTGTCCGTTCACTCCGCCAAAATGCTGCTCCAGGTGGTAGAGAGGATGAAGGCTCCCTTGTCTCTGTTCATGGTTTTTATGCCTCGCTTGCAGATCTCAATGGCCTCTCTGATCCAGCGCTGTTGTTTGTTCTCTTCGGTGCGGATGACCCTGCCCTTCTCCCGGTCCATGATGTGGTTTTCCCTTTTGCAGTGGTCAGTGATTGCTGATTTGTAATGTTCATGTTGTGCTTGTTCTTTTACTGCTCTGATTTTTTCATTTTTTTGACAGGTAAGTCACACCCTCATGGAACATCAGCTGATAAAGACGGGTCTCAAGACACCATCATGCGACACTCTGAAGAAGGCGAAAGACTCGCCGAAACATGTCAGGTAAAAAATTAACCTAAAACATAATTGTCTGCTTTTAATGAATCAGTCAAATATCAATAATAAGAAGACAAAATGAACCTAATACAAATAAATGAATGCTTAATAACTCCCCTGCACATGCTCCTAAAAATCCAAACCTTCACCTGTAAATAAAACGTCCCGACCTGAAGACATCTTAATGTTATTATTTTGTTATACACACAGTGCCGCCAAGTGGAATCAAAAATTTTTTTTTATTTTAATTTTCACGTACTGCACGGTGCCCTTTTGACGAATCCGACTGAAAATTAGTCAGAAAAGACTCAAGACAATGATCTTACTCTCTGCCGAATTTTGTTACGTTTTGGCAAAAGGCGTGGCTATTAAGGTGCTGAAAAGTCCGATTGTACTCTGTGGCAACAAAAGCTCCGGCAACATGACTCAGATGATCCTATCTTCTCGAAGTTGTACACATTTGAGGATACTTCAGCCCTGAAGACATCTACCAACTTATTTTACATCGTAGTAGTAGCGCCACCAACTGGTAAAAGCTAATACAAGTTATTGGCTGCCAGGATGGCCGAGTGGTCTAAGGCGCCGCGTTCAGGACCCAGTCTCCCCACGAGGCCTGGGTTCGAATCTCAAATTTCCCCATTGTGGGACTAATAAAGGGAATATTATATTATTATATTATTATTTTCTTGGATGTTTTTCTCCGTGCAACTCAACAAGGTCGCCCTCATATATGCTCGGATGACTGTTTCGGCCATGAGGATGTCACAATACGAAATTAGTCCTTTTTCGTGAAAAGTTGTGGGAGTGGCATTGCACTGTTCGGCAATAAAACAACGCTGATTATGAGGTTCTAAATATGAACGACAACTCGTGAAACTTTACACACACATCAGGCCGAGCAAATTTATCAATATTTTATACGTTAGTTGTGCAGCTTTTTTGAAATGGCTCGCCATGGCCCTCGAGAAATGTTAAAAAAAGCAGCTCTGGTTGAGTGTTTCACCTCGCTTTTTGTAAATTTTATGGAGTACAGTGAACCCTCGGTTATCGCGGTTAATGGGGACCGAGACCACCCGCGAAAACTGAAAATCCGCGAAGTAGCGGCGCACCTTCAAAAATGCTTAAAAAAAATATACAATATATATAATAAATATATATATATATATATATATATATATATATATATATATATATATATATATATATACGGGAGAGAGAGAGTGAAATTCATGTTATAACAAAAAAAACTAATTATTATTAAAACGTATTATTTTTTTATTCCCCAGCCATTCTTTTTGTATTTATTTAATTACTCCGACTTTTACCTGCTGGTACGCCGTCCGGTGTGCCCTGTGAAATGAAAGGTGGCATTCTTTATTTATTTATTCATTTATTCATTCATAACTGACAGCCTCGCGCTCCGCTCGTGCCCGGGCAGAAGAGGTGCTCCAATTTGGCTTAACTGTGACACACGCCCGTCCTCCTCCCCCGGAGCTTCCATTCGGTTAAACTTAGGGGCCGCTTGGCACCGCCCGTGCCCGGGGAAGGTGCTCGTCTTCGGCTTACTGTGACGCGAGCATGCCCTCCTCCTCCGGAGCTTCTATTCGGTTAAACTTAGGGGCCGCTTGGAACCGCCCGTGCCCGGGGAAGGTGCTCCTCTTCGGCTTACTGTGACGCGAGCATGCCCTCCTCCTCCGGAGCTTCCATTCGGTTAAACTTAGGGGCCGCTTGGCACCGCCCGTGCCCGGGGAAGGTGCTCCTCTACGGCTTAACTGCCACGCACGCTGGCCGGAGCTCTGGTACGGTCCGAACCGCGCGAAACGTCGCCACCGATCGTGTCCGGGGGAACGTGCTCTTCTTCGTCCACTCTCCTCTTCGCCCACGCTCTTCTTCGGCGCACGCCGGCCGTCTAACCGCTCCAGCGCCCCGTCGTGCCGCTCGGCGAAACTACAATGCCCCCGAATATTTTTTAGACCCGCGAAGCACTGAACCCGCGAAAGGTGAACCGCGAAGTAGCGAGGGTTCACTGTATGTATAAGACCAAGACCTACAAAAAAGTCTCTTGGAGCAATGAGCTAGGTTTTACAAGAAGTCGGCCATTTTGAATTTACTTAAAAGGGGGCGGGTCACCACAATGGACTTTGTGTAGAAATTATTATTGGGGCCCGAGCAGCGACCGCGGCGAGGTCCCTATTGTTTTTGTAGAAAATATTATTACTTTTATTATTATTATTATTATTATTATTATTAGGGCCTGAGCAGCGACCGCTGCGAAGTCCCTATTGTTTTTGTAGAAATTATTATTATTATTATTTTTCCGATTGTTCGATTGCATTTTTGACCCCCGAAACATGCACAAAAACTCACCAAACTTGGCAGTCTCATCGGGCATGGCGAAAAATTTGATATTTTAACGTCTAATATGAACAGGAAGTGAGTTATGAATTTTTGAAAGTCCGACTTTTGCCCTTTTTTGCATGTTTACAGGGGTCATTCTTTTGCACCCTGATCCTAAAGGCTTCATCTGATTGCCTTAAAATTCTGTCTGTAGCATCTGAAGACCTGGCACAAACACTGGGGCTAAAATTTTTTGTTTCCGAAATACTATATGACGGGGGCGGGGCATCAAAGTTTTCACTTAAGATTTCCTTCGCCGCAATGGACAAAATGCTTAATAACTCTCCTGCACATGCTGCTAAAAATCCAAAACTTCACATGTACATAAAGAGTCTGTACCTGAAGACATCTATATGTTTATATTCAGTTATACACCTTGCGCCAATCAATATCATTTTTTACATTTTGACGTACTGCACGGTGCCCTTTTAACGAATCTGATTGAAAATTGGCTAGAAAAGACTCAAGACATTGATCTTACTCTATCCCTATTTTTGTGACTTTCCTTCGAAGGGCGTGGCTATTACGGTGCCGCAGAGTCTGATTATTCTCCGTGGCAACAAAAGTTCCTGCAAAATGATTCAGATGATCCATCTTCTCGAAATTTTTCACATTTGAGGATATTCAGGCCCTGAAGACGGCTGCCAACTTATTTTTGATCGCAGTGGTAGCGCCACCAACTGGTTAAAACAAATACAAATTATTTTCGTTGATTTTTTTCTCCGGGCAGGTTAACAAAATCTACCTTACATTTGCTCGGATGAGTGTTTAGGCCTTGAGGATGTCACAATACGAAAGTCTTTCGCCTTCTTCAGAGTGTCACATGATGGTGTCTTGTGGCCCGTCTTTATCAGCTGATGTTCCATGAGGGCGTGACTTACCTGTCACAAGAATGAAGGCAAGTCACGCCCCCCGCTGTCCGTTCACTCCGCCAAAATGCTGCTCCAGGTGGTAGAGAGGATGAAGGCTCCCTTGTCTCTGTTCATGGTTTTTATGCCTCGCTTGCAGATCTCAATGGCCTCTCTGATCCAGCGCTGTTGTTTGTTCTCTTCGGTGCGGATGACCCTGCCCTTCTCCCGGTCCATGATGTGGTTTTCCCTTTTGCAGTGGTCAGTGATTGCTGATTTGTAATGTTCATGTTGTGCTTGTTCTTTGACTGCTCTGATTTTTCATTTTTTTGACAGGTAAGTCACACCCTCATGGAACATCAGCTGATAAAGACGGGTCTCAAGACACCATCATGCGACACTCTGAAGAAGGCGAAAGACTCGCCGAAACATGTCAGGTAAAAAATTAACCTAAAACATAATTGTCTGCTTTTAATGAATCAGTCAAATATCAATAATAAGAAGACAAAATGAACCTAATACAAATAAATGAATGCTTAATAACTCCCCTGCACATGCTCCTAAAAATCCAAACCTTCACCTGTAAATAAAACGTCCCGACCTGAAGACATCTTAATGTTATTATTTTGTTATACACACAGTGCCGCCAAGTGGAATCAAAAATTTGTTTTTATTTTAATTTTCACGTACTGCACGGTGCCCTTTTGACGAATCCGACTGAAAATTAGTCAGAAAAGACTCAAGACAATGATCTTACTCTCTGCCGAATTTTGTGACGTTTTGGCAAAAGGCGTGGCTATTAAGGTGCTGAAAAGTCCGATTGTACTCTGTGGCAACAAAAGCTCCGGCAACATGACTCAGATGATCCTATCTTCTCGAAGTTGTACACATTTGAGGATACTTCAGCCCTGAAGACATCTACCAACTTATTTTACATCGTAGTAGTAGCGCCGCCAACTGGTAAAAGCTAATACAAGTTATTTTCTTGGATGTTTTTCTCCGTGCAACTCAACAAGGTCGCCCTCATATATGCTCGGATGACTGTTTCGGCCATGAGGATGTCACAATACGAAATTCGTGATTTTTCGTGAAAAGTTGTGGGAGTGGCATTGCACTGTTCGGCAATAAAACAAAGCTGATTATGAGGTTCTAAATATGAACGACAACTCGTAAAACTTTACACACACATCAGGCCGAGCAAATTTATCAATATTTTATACGTTAGTTGTGCAGCTTTTTTGAAATGGCTCGCCATGGCCCTCGAGAAATGTTAAAAAAAAGCAGCTCTGGTTGAATGTTTCACCTCGCTTTTTGTAAATTTTATGGAGTACAGTGAACCCTCGGTTATCGCGGTTAATGGGGACCGAGACCATCCGCGAAAACTGAAAATCCGCGAAGTAGCGGCGCACCTTCAAAAATGCTTAAAAAAAATAGACAATATATATAATAAATATATATATATATATATATATATATATATATATATATATATATATATATATATATATATATATATATATACGGGGAGAGAGAGAGTGAAATTCATGTTATAACAAAAAAAACAAATTATTATTAAAACGTATTATTTTTTTATTCCCCAGCCATTCTTTTTGTATTTATTTAATTACTCCGACTTTTACCTGCTGGTACGCCGTCCGGTGTGCCCTGTGAAATGAAAGGTGGCATTCTTTATTTATTTATTCATTTATTCATTCATAACTGACAGCCTCGCGCTCCGCTCGTGCCCGGGCAGAAGAGGTGCTCCAATTTGGCTTAACTGTGACACACGCCCGTCCTCCTCCCCCGGAGCTTCCATTCGGTTAAACTTAGGGGCCGCTTGGCACCGCCCGTGCCCGGGGAAGGTGCTCCTCTTCGGCTTACTGTGACGCGAGCATGCCCTCCTCCTCCGGAGCTTCCATTCGGTTAAACTTAGGGGCCGCTTGGAACCGCCCGTGCCCGGGGAAGGTGCTCCTCTTCGGCTTACTGTGACGCGAGCATGCCCTCCTCCTCCGGAGCTTCCATTCGGTTAAACTTAGGGGCCGCTTGGCACCGCCCGTGCCCGGGGAAGGTGCTCCTCTACGGCTTAACTGCCACGCACGCTGGCCGGAGCTCTGGTACGGTCCGAACCGCGCGAAACGTCGCCACCGATCGTGTCCGGGGGAACGTGCTCTTCTTCGTCCACTCTCCTCTTCGCCCACGCTCTTCTTCGGCGCACGCCGGCCGTCTAACCGCTCCAGCGCCCCGTCGTGCCGCTCGGCGAAACTACAATGCCCCCGAATATTTTTTAGACCCGCGAAGCACTGAACCCGCGAAAGGTGAACCGCGAAGTAGCGAGGGTTCACTGTATGTATAAGACCAAGACCTACAAAAAAGTCTCTTGGAGCAATGAGCTAGGTTTTACAGGAAGTCGGCCATTTTGAATTTACTTAAAAGGGGGCGGGTCACCACAATGGACTTTGTGTAGAAATTATTATTGGGGCCCGAGCAGCGACCGCGGCGAGGTCCCTATTGTTTTTGTAGAAGATATTATTACTTTTATTATTATTATTATTATTATTATTAGGGCCTGAGCAGCGACCGCTGCGAAGTCCCTATTGTTTTTGTAGAAATTATTATTATTATTTTTCCGATTGTTCGATCGCATTTTTGACCCCCGAAACATGCACAAAAACTCACCAAACTTGGCAGTCTCATCGGGCATGGCGAAAAATTTGATATTTTAACGTCTAATATGAACAGGAAGTGAGTTATGAATTTTTGAAAGTCCGACTTTTGCCCTTTTTTGCATGTTTACAGGGGTCATTCTTTTGCACCCTGATCCTAAAGGCTTCATCTGATTGCCTTAAAATTCTGTCTGTAGCATCTGAAGACCTGGCACAAACACTGGGGCTAAAAGTTTTTGTTTCCGAAATACTATATGACGGGGGCGGGGCATCAAAGTTTTCACTTAAGATTTCCTTCGCCGCAATGGACAAAATGCTTAATAACTCTCCTGCACATGCTGCTAAAAATCCAAAACTTCACATGTACATAAAGAGTCTGTACCTGAAGACATCTATATGTTTATATTCAGTTATACACCTTGCGCCAATCAATATCATTTTTTACATTTTGACGTACTGCACGGTGCCCTTTTAACGAATCTGATTGAAAATTGGCTAGAAAAGACTCAAGACATTGATCTTACTCTATCCCTATTTTTGTGACTTTCCTTCGAAGGGCGTGGCTATTACGGTGCCGCAGAGTCTGATTATTCTCCGTGGCAACAAAAGTTCCTGCAAAATGATTCAGATGATCCATCTTCTCGAAATTTTTCACATTTGAGGATATTCAGGCCCTGAAGACGGCTGCCAACTTATTTTTGATCGCAGTGGTAGCGCCACCAACTGGTTAAAACAAATACAAATTATTTTCGTTGAATTTTTTCTCCGGGCAGGTTAACAAAATCTACCTTACATTTGCTCGGATGAGTGTTTAGGCCTTGAGGATGTCACAATACGAAAGTCTTTCGCCTTCTTCAGAGTGTCACATGATGGTGTCTTGTGGCCCGTCTTTATCAGCTGATGTTCCATGAGGGCGTGACTTACCTGTCACAAGAATGAAGGCAAGTCACGCCCCCCGCTGTCCGTTCACTACGCCAAAATGCTGCTCCAGGTGGTAGAGAGGATGAAGGCTCCCTTGTCTCTTTTCATGGTTTTTATGCCTCGCTTGCAGATCTCAATGGCCTCTCTGATCCAGCGCTGTTGTTTGTTCTCTTCTGTGCGGATGACCCTGCCCTTCTCCCGGTCCATGATGTGGTTTTCCCTTTTGCAGTGGTCAGTGATTGCTGATTTGTAATGTTCATGTTGTGCTTGTTCTTTTACTGCTCTGATTTTTTTCATTTTTTTGACAGGTAAGTCACACCCTCATGGAACATCAGCTCAAGACACCATCATGCGACACTCTGAAGAAGGCGAAAGACTCGCCGAAACATGTCAGGTAAAAAATTAACCTAAAACATAATTGTCTGCTTTTAATGAATCAGTCAAATATCAATAATAAGAAGACAAAATGAACCTAATACAAATAAATGAATGCTTAATAACTCCCCTGCACATGCTCCTAAAAATCCAAACCTTCACCTGTAAATAAAACGTCCCGACCTGAAGACATCTTAATGTTATTATTTTGTTATACACACAGTGCCGCCAAGTGGAATCAAAAATTTTTTTTTATTTTAATTTTCACGTACTGCACGGTGCCCTTTTGACGAATCCGACTGAAAATTAGTCAGAAAAGACTCAAGACAATGATCTTACTCTCTGCCGAATTTTGTGACGTTTTGGCAAAAGGCGTGGCTATTAAGGTGCTGAAAAGTCCGATTGTACTCTGTGGCAACAAAAGCTCCGGCAACATGACTCAGATGATCCTATCTTCTCGAAGTTGTACACATTTCAGGATACTTCAGCCCTGAAGACATCTACCAACTTATTTTACATCGTAGTAGTAGCGCCACCAACTGGTAAAAGCTAATACAAGTTATTTTCTTGGATGTTTTTCTCCGTGCAACTCAACAAGGTCGCCCTCATATATGCTCGGATGACTGTTTCGGCCATGAGGATGTCACAATACGAAATTCGTGATTTTTCGTGAAAAGTTGTGGGAGTGGCATTGCACTGTTCGGCAATAAAACAAAGCTGATTATGAGGTTCTAAATATGAACGACAACTCGTAAAACTTTACACACACATCAGGCCGAGCAAATTTATCAATATTTTATACGTTAGTTGTGCAGCTTTTTTGAAATGGCTCGCTATGGCCCTCGAGAAATGTTAAAAAAAAGCAGCTCTGGTTGAGTGTTTCACCTCGCTTTTTGTAAATTTTATGGAGTACAGTGAACCGTCAGTTATCGCGGTTAATGGGGACCGAGACCATCCGCGAAAACTGAAAATCCGCGAAGTAGCGGCGCACCTTCAAAAATGCTTAAAAAAAATATACAATATATATAATAAATATATAAATATATATATATATATATATATATATATATATATATATATATATATATATATATATATATATATATATATATATACGGGGAGAGAGAGAGTGAAATTCATGTTATAACAAAAAAAACAAATTATTATTAAAACGTATTATTTTTTTATTCCCCAGCCATTCTTTTTGTATTTATTTAATTACTCCGACTTTTACCTGCTGGTACGCCGTCCGGTGTGCCCTGTGAAATGAAAGGTGGCATTCTTTATTTATTTATTCATTTATTCATTCATAACTGACAGCCTCGCGCTCCGCTCGTGCCCGGGCAGAAGAGGTGCTCCAATTTGGCTTAACTGTGACACACGCCCGTCCTCCTCCCCCGGAGCTTCCATTCGGTTAAACTTAGGGGCCGCTTGGCGCCGCCCGTGCCCGGGGAAGGTGCTCCTCTTCGGCTTACTGTGACGCGAGCATGCCCTCCTCCTCCGGAGCTTCCATTCGGTTAAACTTAGGGGCCGCTTGGAACCGCCCGTGCCCGGGGAAGGTGCTCCTCTACGGCTTAACTGCCACGCACGCTGGCCGGAGGTCTGGTACGGTCCGAACCGCGCGAAACGTCGCCACCGATCGTGTCCGGGGGAACTTGCTCTTCTTCGTCCACTCTCCTCTTCGCCCACGCTCTTCTTCGGCGCACGCCGGCCGTCTAACCGCTCCAGCGCCCCGTCGTGCCACTCGGCGAAACTACAATGTCCCCGAATATTTTTTAGACCCGCGAAGCACTGAACCCGCGAAAGGTGAACCGCGAAGTAGCGAGGGTTCACTGTATGTATAAGACCAAGACCTACAAAAAAGTCTCTTGGAGCAATGAGCTAGGTTTTACAGGAAGTCGGCCATTTTGAATTTACTTAAAAGGGGGCGGGTCACCACAATGGACTTTGTGTAGAAATTATTATTGGGGCCCGAGCAGCGACCGCGGCGAGGTCCCTATTGTTTTTGTAGAAAATATTATTACTTTTATTATTATTATTATTATTATTATTAGGGCCTGAGCAGCGACCGCTGCGAAGTCCCTATTGTTTTTGTAGAAATTATTATTATTATTATTTTTCCGATTGTTCGATCGCATTTTTGACCCCCGAAACATGCACAAAAACTCACCAAACTTGGCAGTCTCATCGGGCATGGCGAAAAATTTGATATTTTAACGTCTAATATGAACAGGAAGTGAGTTATGAATTTTTGAAAGTCCGACTTTTGCCCTTTTTTGCATGTTTACAGGGGTCATTCTTTTGCACCCTGATCCTAAAGGCTTCATCTGATTGCCTTAAAATTCTGTCTGTAGCATCTGAAGACCTGGCACAAACACTGGGGCTAAAATTTTTTGTTTCCGAAATACTATATGACGGGGGCGGGGCATCAAAGTTTTCACTTAAGATTTCCTTCGCCGCAATGGACAAAATGCTTAATAACTCTCCTGCACATGCTGCTAAAAATCCAAAACTTCACATGTACATAAAGAGTCTGTACCTGAAGACATCTATATGTTTATATTCAGTTATACACCTTGCGCCAATCAATATCATTTTTTACATTTTGACGTACTGCACGGTGCCCTTTTAACGAATCTGATTGAAAATTGGCTAGAAAAGACTCAAGACATTGATCTTACTCTATCCCTATTTTTGTGACTTTCCTTCGAAGGGCGTGGCTATTACGGTGCCGCAGAGTCTGATTATTCTCCGTGGCAACAAAAGTTCCTGCAAAATGATTCAGATGATCCATCTTCTCGAAATTTTTCACATTTGAGGATATTCAGGCCCTGAAGACGGCTGCCAACTTATTTTTGATCGCAGTGGTAGCGCCACCAACTGGTTAAAACAAATACAAATTATTTTCGTTGATTTTTTTCTCCGGGCAGGTTAACAAAATCTACCTTACATTTGCTCGGATGAGTGTTTAGGCCTTGAGGATGTCACAATACGAAAGTCTTTCGCCTTCTTCAGAGTGTCACATGATGGTGTCTTATGGCCCGTCTTTATCAGCTGATGTTCCATGAGGGCGTGACTTACCTGTCACAAGAATGAAGGCAAGTCACGCCCCCCGCTGTCCGTTCACTCCGCCAAAATGCTGCTCCAGGTGGTAGAGAGGATGAAGGCTCCCTTGTCTCTGTTCATGGTTTTTATGCCTCGCTTGCAGATCTCAATGGCCTCTCTGATCCAGCGCTGTTGTTTGTTCTCTTCGGTGCGGATGACCCTGCCCTTCTCCCGGTCCATGATGTGGTTTTCCCTTTTGCAGTGGTCAGTGATTGCTGATTTGTAATGTTCATGTTGTGCTTGTTCTTTTACTGCTCTGATTTTTTCATTTTTTTGACAGGTAAGTCACACCCTCATGGAACATCAGCTGATAAAGACGGGTCTCAAGACACCATCATGCGACACTCTGAAGAAGGCGAAAGACTCGCCGAAACATGTCAGGTAAAAAATTAACCTAAAACATAATTGTCTGCTTTTAATGAATCAGTCAAATATCAATAATAAGAAGACAAAATGAACCTAATACAAATAAATGAATGCTTAAAAACTCCCCTGCACATGCTCCTAAAAATCCAAACCTTCACCTGTAAATAAAACGTCCCGACCTGAAGACATCTTAATGTTATTATTTTGTTATACACACAGTGCCGCCAAGTGGAATCAAAAATTTTTTTTTATTTTAATTTTCACGTACTGCACGGTGCCCTTTTGACGAATCCGACTGAAAATTAGTCAGAAAAGACTCAAGACAATGATCTTACTCTCTGCCGAATTTTGTTACGTTTTGGCAAAAGGCGTGGCTATTAAGGTGCTGAAAAGTCCGATTGTACTCTGTGGCAACAAAAGCTCCGGCAACATGACTCAGATGATCCTATCTTCTCGAAGTTGTACACATTTGAGGATACTTCAGCCCTGAAGACATCTACCAACTTATTTTACATCGTAGTAGTAGCGCCACCAACTGGTAAAAGCTAATACAAGTTATTGGCTGCCAGGATGGCCGAGTGGTCTAAGGCGCCGCGTTCAGGACCCAGTCTCCCCACGAGGCCTGGGTTCGAATCTCAAATTTCCCCATTGTGGGACTAATAAAGGGAATATTATATTATTATATTATTATTTTCTTGGATGTTTTTCTCCGTGCAACTCAACAAGGTCGCCCTCATATATGCTCGGATGACTGTTTCGGCCATGAGGATGTCACAATACGAAATTAGTCCTTTTTCGTGAAAAGTTGTGGGAGTGGCATTGCACTGTTCGGCAATAAAACAACGCTGATTATGAGGTTCTAAATATGAACGACAACTCGTGAAACTTTACACACACATCAGGCCGAGCAAATTTATCAATATTTTATACGTTAGTTGTGCAGCTTTTTTGAAATGGCTCGCCATGGCCCTCGAGAAATGTTAAAAAAAGCAGCTCTGGTTGAGTGTTTCACCTCGCTTTTTGTAAATTTTATGGAGTACAGTGAACCCTCGGTTATCGCGGTTAATGGGGACCGAGACCACCCGCGAAAACTGAAAATCCGCGAAGTAGCGGCGCACCTTCAAAAATGCTTAAAAAAAATATACAATATATATAATAAATATATATATATATATATATATATATATATATATATATATATATATATATATATATATATATATACGGGAGAGAGAGAGTGAAATTCATGTTATAACAAAAAAAACTAATTATTATTAAAACGTATTATTTTTTTATTCCCCAGCCATTCTTTTTGTATTTATTTAATTACTCCGACTTTTACCTGCTGGTACGCCGTCCGGTGTGCCCTGTGAAATGAAAGGTGGCATTCTTTATTTATTTATTCATTTATTCATTCATAACTGACAGCCTCGCGCTCCGCTCGTGCCCGGGCAGAAGAGGTGCTCCAATTTGGCTTAACTGTGACACACGCCCGTCCTCCTCCCCCGGAGCTTCCATTCGGTTAAACTTAGGGGCCGCTTGGCACCGCCCGTGCCCGGGGAAGGTGCTCGTCTTCGGCTTACTGTGACGCGAGCATGCCCTCCTCCTCCGGAGCTTCTATTCGGTTAAACTTAGGGGCCGCTTGGAACCGCCCGTGCCCGGGGAAGGTGCTCCTCTTCGGCTTACTGTGACGCGAGCATGCCCTCCTCCTCCGGAGCTTCCATTCGGTTAAACTTAGGGGCCGCTTGGCACCGCCCGTGCCCGGGGAAGGTGCTCCTCTACGGCTTAACTGCCACGCACGCTGGCCGGAGCTCTGGTACGGTCCGAACCGCGCGAAACGTCGCCACCGATCGTGTCCGGGGGAACGTGCTCTTCTTCGTCCACTCTCCTCTTCGCCCACGCTCTTCTTCGGCGCACGCCGGCCGTCTAACCGCTCCAGCGCCCCGTCGTGCCGCTCGGCGAAACTACAATGCCCCCGAATATTTTTTAGACCCGCGAAGCACTGAACCCGCGAAAGGTGAACCGCGAAGTAGCGAGGGTTCACTGTATGTATAAGACCAAGACCTACAAAAAAGTCTCTTGGAGCAATGAGCTAGGTTTTACAGGAAGTCGGCCATTTTGAATTTACTTAAAAGGGGGCGGGTCACCACAATGGACTTTGTGTAGAAATTATTATTGGGGCCCGAGCAGCGACCGCGGCGAGGTCCCTATTGTTTTTGTAGAAAATATTATTACTTTTATTATTATTATTATTATTATTATTATTAGGGCCTGAGCAGCGACCGCTGCGAAGTCCCTATTGTTTTTGTAGAAATTATTATTATTATTATTTTTCCGATTGTTCGATTGCATTTTTGACCCCCGAAACATGCACAAAAACTCACCAAACTTGGCAGTCTCATCGGGCATGGCGAAAAATTTGATATTTTAACGTCTAATATGAACAGGAAGTGAGTTATGAATTTTTGAAAGTCCGACTTTTGCCCTTTTTTGCATGTTTACAGGGGTCATTCTTTTGCACCCTGATCCTAAAGGCTTCATCTGATTGCCTTAAAATTCTGTCTGTAGCATCTGAAGACCTGGCACAAACACTGGGGCTAAAATTTTTTGTTTCCGAAATACTATATGACGGGGGCGGGGCATCAAAGTTTTCACTTAAGATTTCCTTCGCCGCAATGGACAAAATGCTTAATAACTCTCCTGCACATGCTGCTAAAAATCCAAAACTTCACATGTACATAAAGAGTCTGTACCTGAAGACATCTATATGTTTATATTCAGTTATACACCTTGCGCCAATCAATATCATTTTTTACATTTTGACGTACTGCACGGTGCCCTTTTAACGAATCTGATTGAAAATTGGCTAGAAAAGACTCAAGACATTGATCTTACTCTATCCCTATTTTTGTGACTTTCCTTCGAAGGGCGTGGCTATTACGGTGCCGCAGAGTCTGATTATTCTCCGTGGCAACAAAAGTTCCTGCAAAATGATTCAGATGATCCATCTTCTCGAAATTTTTCACATTTGAGGATATTCAGGCCCTGAAGACGGCTGCCAACTTATTTTTGATCGCAGTGGTAGCGCCACCAACTGGTTAAAACAAATACAAATTATTTTCGTTGATTTTTTTCTCCGGGCAGGTTAACAAAATCTACCTTACATTTGCTCGGATGAGTGTTTAGGCCTTGAGGATGTCACAATACGAAAGTCTTTCGCCTTCTTCAGAGTGTCACATGATGGTGTCTTATGGCCCGTCTTTATCAGCTGATGTTCCATGAGGGCGTGACTTACCTGTCACAAGAATGAAGGCAAGTCACGCCCCCCGCTGTCCGTTCACTCCGCCAAAATGCTGCTCCAGGTGGTAGAGAGGATGAAGGCTCCCTTGTCTCTGTTCATGGTTTTTATGCCTCGCTTGCAGATCTCAATGGCCTCTCTGATCCAGCGCTGTTGTTTGTTCTCTTCGGTGCGGATGACCCTGCCCTTCTCCCGGTCCATGATGTGGTTTTCCCTTTTGCAGTGGTCAGTGATTGCTGATTTGTAATGTTCATGTTGTGCTTGTTCTTTTACTGCTCTGATTTTTTCATTTTTTTGACAGGTAAGTCACACCCTCATGGAACATCAGCTGATAAAGACGGGTCTCAAGACACCATCATGCGACACTCTGAAGAAGGCGAAAGACTCGCCGAAACATGTCAGGTAAAAAATTAACCTAAAACATAATTGTCTGCTTTTAATGAATCAGTCAAATATCAATAATAAGAAGACAAAATGAACCTAATACAAATAAATGAATGCTTAAAAACTCCCCTGCACATGCTCCTAAAAATCCAAACCTTCACCTGTAAATAAAACGTCCCGACCTGAAGACATCTTAATGTTATTATTTTGTTATACACACAGTGCCGCCAAGTGGAATCAAAAATTTTTTTTTATTTTAATTTTCACGTACTGCACGGTGCCCTTTTGACGAATCCGACTGAAAATTAGTCAGAAAAGACTCAAGACAATGATCTTACTCTCTGCCGAATTTTGTTACGTTTTGGCAAAAGGCGTGGCTATTAAGGTGCTGAAAAGTCCGATTGTACTCTGTGGCAACAAAAGCTCCGGCAACATGACTCAGATGATCCTATCTTCTCGAAGTTGTACACATTTGAGGATACTTCAGCCCTGAAGACATCTACCAACTTATTTTACATCGTAGTAGTAGCGCCACCAACTGGTAAAAGCTAATACAAGTTATTGGCTGCCAGGATGGCCGAGTGGTCTAAGGCGCCGCGTTCAGGACCCAGTCTCCCCACGAGGCCTGGGTTCGAATCTCAAATTTCCCCATTGTGGGACTAATAAAGGGAATATTATATTATTATATTATTATTTTCTTGGATGTTTTTCTCCGTGCAACTCAACAAGGTCGCCCTCATATATGCTCGGATGACTGTTTCGGCCATGAGGATGTCACAATACGAAATTAGTCCTTTTTCGTGAAAAGTTGTGGGAGTGGCATTGCACTGTTCGGCAATAAAACAACGCTGATTATGAGGTTCTAAATATGAACGACAACTCGTGAAACTTTACACACACATCAGGCCGAGCAAATTTATCAATATTTTATACGTTAGTTGTGCAGCTTTTTTGAAATGGCTCGCCATGGCCCTCGAGAAATGTTAAAAAAAGCAGCTCTGGTTGAGTGTTTCACCTCGCTTTTTGTAAATTTTATGGAGTACAGTGAACCCTCGGTTATTGCGGTTAATGGGGACCGAGACCACCCGCGAAAACTGAAAATCCGCGAAGTAGCGGCGCACCTTCAAAAATGCTTAAAAAAAATATACAATATATATAATAAATATATATATATATATATATATATATATATATATATATATATATATATATATATATATACGGGAGAGAGAGAGTGAAATTCATGTTATAACAAAAAAAACTAATTATTATTAAAACGTATTATTTTTTTATTCCCCAGCCATTCTTTTTGTATTTATTTAATTACTCCGACTTTTACCTGCTGGTACGCCGTCCGGTGTGCCCTGTGAAATGAAAGGTGGCATTCTTTATTTATTTATTCATTTATTCATTCATAACTGACAGCCTCGCGCTCCGCTCGTGCCCGGGCAGAAGAGGTGCTCCAATTTGGCTTAACTGTGACACACGCCCGTCCTCCTCCCCCGGAGCTTCCATTCGGTTAAACTTAGGGGCCGCTTGGCACCGCCCGTGCCCGGGGAAGGTGCTCGTCTTCGGCTTACTGTGACGCGAGCATGCCCTCCTCCTCCGGAGCTTCTATTCGGTTAAACTTAGGGGCCGCTTGGAACCGCCCGTGCCCGGGGAAGGTGCTCCTCTTCGGCTTACTGTGACGCGAGCATGCCCTCCTCCTCCGGAGCTTCCATTCGGTTAAACTTAGGGGCCGCTTGGCACCGCCCGTGCCCGGGGAAGGTGCTCCTCTACGGCTTAACTGCCACGCACGCTGGCCGGAGCTCTGGTACGGTCCGAACCGCGCGAAACGTCGCCACCGATCGTGTCCGGGGGAACGTGCTCTTCTTCGTCCACTCTCCTCTTCGCCCACGCTCTTCTTCGGCGCACGCCGGCCGTCTAACCGCTCCAGCGCCCCGTCGTGCCGCTCGGCGAAACTACAATGCCCCCGAATATTTTTTAGACCCGCGAAGCACTGAACCCGCGAAAGGTGAACCGCGAAGTAGCGAGGGTTCACTGTATGTATAAGACCAAGACCTACAAAAAAGTCTCTTGGAGCAATGAGCTAGGTTTTACAGGAAGTCGGCCATTTTGAATTTACTTAAAAGGGGGCGGGTCACCACAATGGACTTTGTGTAGAAATTATTATTGGGGCCCGAGCAGCGACCGCGGCGAGGTCCCTATTGTTTTTGTAGAAAATATTATTACTTTTATTATTATTATTATTATTATTATTATTAGGGCCTGAGCAGCGACCGCTGCGAAGTCCCTATTGTTTTTGTAGAAATTATTATTATTATTATTTTTCCGATTGTTCGATTGCATTTTTGACCCCCGAAACATGCACAAAAACTCACCAAACTTGGCAGTCTCATCGGGCATGGCGAAAAATTTGATATTTTAACGTCTAATATGAACAGGAAGTGAGTTATGAATTTTTGAAAGTCCGACTTTTGCCCTTTTTTGCATGTTTACAGGGGTCATTCTTTTGCACCCTGATCCTAAAGGCTTCATCTGATTGCCTTAAAATTCTGTCTGTAGCATCTGAAGACCTGGCACAAACACTGGGGCTAAAATTTTTTGTTTCCGAAATACTATATGACGGGGGCGGGGCATCAAAGTTTTCACTTAAGATTTCCTTCGCCGCAATGGACAAAATGCTTAATAACTCTCCTGCACATGCTGCTAAAAATCCAAAACTTCACATGTACATAAAGAGTCTGTACCTGAAGACATCTATATGTTTATATTCAGTTATACACCTTGCGCCAATCAATATCATTTTTTACATTTTGACGTACTGCACGGTGCCCTTTTAACGAATCTGATTGAAAATTGGCTAGAAAAGACTCAAGACATTGATCTTACTCTATCCCTATTTTTGTGACTTTCCTTCGAAGGGCGTGGCTATTACGGTGCCGCAGAGTCTGATTATTCTCCGTGGCAACAAAAGTTCCTGCAAAATGATTCAGATGATCCATCTTCTCGAAATTTTTCACATTTGAGGATATTCAGGCCCTGAAGACGGCTGCCAACTTATTTTTGATCGCAGTGGTAGCGCCACCAACTGGTTAAAACAAATACAAATTATTTTCGTTGATGTTTTTCTCCGGGCAGGTGAACAAAATCTACCTTATATTTGCTCGGATGAGTGTTTAGGCCTTGAGGATGTCACAATACGAAAGTCTTTCGCCTTCTTCAGAGTGTCACATGATGGTGTCTTGTGGCCCGTCTTTATCAGCTGATGTTCCATGAGGGCGTGACTTACCTGTCACAAGAATGAAGGCAAGTCACGCCCCCCGCTGTCCGTTCACTCCGCCAAAATGCTGCTCCAGGTGGTAGAGAGGATGAAGGCTCCCTTGTCTCTGTTCATGGTTTTTATGCCTCGCTTGCAGATCTCAATGGCCTCTCTGATCCAGCGCTGTTGTTTGTTCTCTTCGGTGCGGATGACCCTGCCCTTCTCCCGGTCCATGATGTGGTTTTCCCTTTTGCAGTGGTCAGTGATTGCTGATTTGTAATGTTCATGTTGTGCTTGTTCTTTGACTGCTCTGATTTTTCATTTTTTTGACAGGTAAGTCACACCCTCATGGAACATCAGCTGATAAAGACGGGTCTCAAGACACCATCATGCGACACTCTGAAGAAGGCGAAAGACTCGCCGAAACATGTCAGGTAAAAAATTAACCTAAAACATAATTGTCTGCTTTTAATGAATCAGTCAAATATCAATAATAAGAAGACAAAATGAACCTAATACAAATAAATGAATGCTTAATAACTCCCCTGCACATGCTCCTAAAAATCCAAACCTTCACCTGTAAATAAAACGTCCCGACCTGAAGACATCTTAATGTTATTATTTTGTTATACACACAGTGCCGCCAAGTGGAATAAAAAATTTGTTTTTATTTTAATTTTCACGTACTGCACGGTGCCCTTTTGACGAATCCGACTGAAAATTAGTCAGAAAAGACTCAAGACAATGATCTTACTCTCTGCCGAATTTTGTGACGTTTTGGCAAAAGGCGTGGCTATTAAGGTGCTGAAAAGTCCGATTGTACTCTGTGGCAACAAAAGCTCCGGCAACATGACTCAGATGATCCTATCTTCTCGAAGTTGTACACATTTGAGGATACTTCAGCCCTGAAGACATCTACCAACTTATTTTACATCGTAGTAGTAGCGCCGCCAACTGGTAAAAGCTAATACAAGTTATTTTCTTGGATGTTTTTCTCCGTGCAACTCAACAAGGTCGCCCTCATATATGCTCGGATGACTGTTTCGGCCATGAGGATGTCACAATACGAAATTCGTGATTTTTCGTGAAAAGTTGTGGGAGTGGCATTGCACTGTTCGGCAATAAAACAAAGCTGATTATGAGGTTCTAAATATGAACGACAACTCGTAAAACTTTACACACACATCAGGCCGAGCAAATTTATCAATATTTTATACGTTAGTTGTGCAGCTTTTTTGAAATGGCTCGCCATGGCCCTCGAGAAATGTTAAAAAAAAGCAGCTCTGGTTGAATGTTTCACCTCGCTTTTTGTAAATTTTATGGAGTACAGTGAACCCTCGGTTATCGCGGTTAATGGGGACCGAGACCATCCGCGAAAACTGAAAATCCGCGAAGTAGCGGCGCACCTTCAAAAATGCTTAAAAAAAATAGACAATATATATAATAAATATATAAATATATATATATATATATATATATATATATATACGGGGAGAGAGAGAGAGACAGAGAGTGAAATTCATGTTATAACAAAAAAAACAAATTATTATTAAAACGTATTATTTTTTTATTCCCCAGCCATTCTTTTTGTATTTATTTAATTACTCCGACTTTTACCTGCTGGTACGCCGTCCGGTGTGCCCTGTGAAATGAAAGGTGGCATTCTTTATTTATTTATTCATTTATTCATTCATAACTGACAGCCTCGCGCTCCGCTCGTGCCCGGGCAGAAGAGGTGCTCCAATTTGGCTTAACTGTGACACACGCCCGCCCTCCTCCCCCGGAGCTTCCATTCGGTTAAACTTAGGGGCCGCTTGGCACCGCCCGTGCCCGGGGAAGGTGCTCCTCTTCGGCTTACTGTGACGCGAGCATGCCCTCCTCCTCCGGAGCTTCCATTCGGTTAAACTTAGGGGCCGCTTGGAACCGCCCGTGCCCGGGGAAGGTGCTCCTCTTCGGCTTACTGTGACGCGAGCATGCCCTCCTCCTCCGGAGCTTCCATTCGGTTAAACTTAGGGGCCGCTTGGCACCGCCCGTGCCCGGGGAAGGTGCTCCTCTTCGGCTTAACTGCCACGCACGCTGGCCGGAGCTCTGGTACGGTCCGAACCGCGCGAAACGTCGCCACCGATCGTGTCCGGGGGAACGTGCTCTTCTTCGTCCACTCTCCTCTTCGCCCACGCTCTTCTTCGGCGCACGCCGGCCGTCTAACCGCTCCAGCGCCCCGTCGTGCCGCTCGGCGAAACTACAATGCCCCCGAATATTTTTTAGACCCGCGAAGCACTGAACCCGCGAAAGGTGAACCGCGAAGTAGCGAGGGTTCACTGTATGTATAAGACCAAGACCTACAAAAAAGTCTCTTGGAGCAATGAGCTAGGTTTTACAGGAAGTCGGCCATTTTGAATTTACTTAAAAGGGGGCGGGTCACCACAATGGACTTTGTGTAGAAATTATTATTGGGGCCCGAGCAGCGACCGCGGCGAGGTCCCTATTGTTTTTGTAGAAGATATTATTACTTTTATTATTATTATTATTATTATTATTAGGGCCTGAGCAGCGACCGCTGCGAAGTCCCTATTGTTTTTGTAGAAATTATTATTATTATTATTTTTCCGATTGTTCGATCGCATTTTTGACCCCCGAAACATGCACAAAAACTCACCAAACTTGGCAGTCTCATCGGGCATGGCGAAAAATTTGATATTTTAACGTCTAATATGAACAGGAAGTGAGTTATGAATTTTTGAAAGTCCGACTTTTGCCCTTTTTTGCATGTTTACAGGGGTCATTCTTTTGCACCCTGATCCTAAAGGCTTCATCTGATTGCCTTAAAATTCTGTCTGTAGCATCTGAAGACCTGGCACAAACACTGGGGCTAAAATTTTTTGTTTCCGAAATACTATATGACGGGGGCGGGGCATCAAAGTTTTCACTTAAGATTTCCTTCGCCGCAATGGACAAAATGCTTAATAACTCTCCTGCACATGCTGCTAAAAATCCAAAACTTCACATGTACATAAAGAGTCTGTACCTGAAGACATCTATATGTTTATATTCAGTTATACACCTTGCGCCAATCAATATCATTTTTTACATTTTGACGTACTGCACGGTGCCCTTTTAACAAATCTGATTGAAAATTGGCTAGAAAAGACTCAAGACATTGATCTTACTCTATCCCTATTTTTGTGACTTTCCTTCGAAGGGCGTGGCTATTACGGTGCCGCAGAGTCTGATTATTCTCCGTGGCAACAAAAGTTCCTGCAAAATGATTCAGATGATCCATCTTCTCGAAATTTTTCACATTTGAGGATATTCAGGCCCTGAAGACGGCTGCCAACTTATTTTTGATCGCAGTGGTAGCGCCACCAACTGGTTAAAACAAATACAAATTATTTTCGTTGATTTTTTTCTCCGGGCAGGTTAACAAAATCTACCTTACATTTGCTCGGATGAGTGTTTAGGCCTTGAGGATGTCACAATACGAAAGTCTTTCGCCTTCTTCAGAGTGTCACATGATGGTGTCTTGTGGCCCGTCTTTATCAGCTGATGTTCCATGAGGGCGTGACTTACCTGTCACAAGAATGAAGGCAAGTCACGCCCCCCGCTGTCCGTTCACTCCGCCAAAATGCTGCTCCAGGTGGTAGAGAGGATGAAGGCTCCCTTGTCTCTGTTCATGGTTTTTATGCCTCGCTTGCAGATCTCAATGGCCTCTCTGATCCAGCGCTGTTGTTTGTTCTCTTCGGTGCGGATGACCCTGCCCTTCTCCCGGTCCATGATGTGGTTTTCCCTTTTGCAGTGGTCAGTGATTGCTGATTTGTAATGTTCATGTTGTGCTTGTTCTTTTACTGCTCTGATTTTTTCATTTTTTTGACAGGTAAGTCACACCCTCATGGAACATCAGCTGATAAAGACGGGTCTCAAGACACCATCATGCGACACTCTGAAGAAGGCGAAAGACTCGCCGAAACATGTCAGGTAAAAAATTAACCTAAAACATAATTGTCTGCTTTTAATGAATCAGTCAAATATCAATAATAAGAAGACAAAATGAACCTAATACAAATAAATGAATGCTTAATAACTCCCCTGCACATGCTCCTAAAAATCCAAACCTTCACCTGTAAATAAAACGTCCCGACCTGAAGACATCTTAATGTTATTATTTTGTTATACACACAGTGCCGCCAAGTGGAATCAAAAATTTTTTTTTATTTTAATTTTCACGTACTGCACGGTGCCCTTTTGACGAATCCGACTGAAAATTAGTCAGAAAAGACTCAAGACAATGATCTTACTCTCTGCCGAATTTTGTTACGTTTTGGCAAAAGGCGTGGCTATTAAGGTGCTGAAAAGTCCGATTGTACTCTGTGGCAACAAAAGCTCCGGCAACATGACTCAGATGATCCTATCTTCTCGAAGTTGTACACATTTGAGGATACTTCAGCCCTGAAGACATCTACCAACTTATTTTACATCGTAGTAGTAGCGCCACCAACTGGTAAAAGCTAATACAAGTTATTGGCTGCCAGGATGGCCGAGTGGTCTAAGGCGCCGCGTTCAGGACCCAGTCTCCCCACGAGGCCTGGGTTCGAATCTCAAATTTCCCCATTGTGGGACTAATAAAGGGAATATTATATTATTATATTATTATTTTCTTGGATGTTTTTCTCCGTGCAACTCAACAAGGTCGCCCTCATATATGCTCGGATGACTGTTTCGGCCATGAGGATGTCACAATACGAAATTAGTCCTTTTTCGTGAAAAGTTGTGGGAGTGGCATTGCACTGTTCGGCAATAAAACAACGCTGATTATGAGGTTCTAAATATGAACGACAACTCGTGAAACTTTACACACACATCAGGCCGAGCAAATTTATCAATATTTTATACGTTAGTTGTGCAGCTTTTTTGAAATGGCTCGCCATGGCCCTCGAGAAATGTTAAAAAAAGCAGCTCTGGTTGAGTGTTTCACCTCGCTTTTTGTAAATTTTATGGAGTACAGTGAACCCTCGGTTATCGCGGTTAATGGGGACCGAGACCACCCGCGAAAACTGAAAATCCGCGAAGTAGCGGCGCACCTTCAAAAATGCTTAAAAAAAATATACAATATATATAATAAATATATATATATATATATATATATATATATATATATATATATATATATATATATATACGGGAGAGAGAGAGTGAAATTCATGTTATAACAAAAAAAACTAATTATTATTAAAACGTATTATTTTTTTATTCCCCAGCCATTCTTTTTGTATTTATTTAATTACTCCGACTTTTACCTGCTGGTACGCCGTCCGGTGTGCCCTGTGAAATGAAAGGTGGCATTCTTTATTTATTTATTCATTTATTCATTCATAACTGACAGCCTCGCGCTCCGCTCGTGCCCGGGCAGAAGAGGTGCTCCAATTTGGCTTAACTGTGACACACGCCCGTCCTCCTCCCCCGGAGCTTCCATTCGGTTAAACTTAGGGGCCGCTTGGCACCGCCCGTGCCCGGGGAAGGTGCTCGTCTTCGGCTTACTGTGACGCGAGCATGCCCTCCTCCTCCGGAGCTTCTATTCGGTTAAACTTAGGGGCCGCTTGGAACCGCCCGTGCCCGGGGAAGGTGCTCCTCTTCGGCTTACTGTGACGCGAGCATGCCCTCCTCCTCCGGAGCTTCCATTCGGTTAAACTTAGGGGCCGCTTGGCACCGCCCGTGCCCGGGGAAGGTGCTCCTCTACGGCTTAACTGCCACGCACGCTGGCCGGAGCTCTGGTACGGTCCGAACCGCGCGAAACGTCGCCACCGATCGTGTCCGGGGGAACGTGCTCTTCTTCGTCCACTCTCCTCTTCGCCCACGCTCTTCTTCGGCGCACGCCGGCCGTCTAACCGCTCCAGCGCCCCGTCGTGCCGCTCGGCGAAACTACAATGCCCCCGAATATTTTTTAGACCCGCGAAGCACTGAACCCGCGAAAGGTGAACCGCGAAGTAGCGAGGGTTCACTGTATGTATAAGACCAAGACCTACAAAAAAGTCTCTTGGAGCAATGAGCTAGGTTTTACAAGAAGTCGGCCATTTTGAATTTACTTAAAAGGGGGCGGGTCACCACAATGGACTTTGTGTAGAAATTATTATTGGGGCCCGAGCAGCGACCGCGGCGAGGTCCCTATTGTTTTTGTAGAAAATATTATTACTTTTATTATTATTATTATTATTATTATTATTAGGGCCTGAGCAGCGACCGCTGCGAAGTCCCTATTGTTTTTGTAGAAATTATTATTATTATTATTTTTCCGATTGTTCGATTGCATTTTTGACCCCCGAAACATGCACAAAAACTCACCAAACTTGGCAGTCTCATCGGGCATGGCGAAAAATTTGATATTTTAACGTCTAATATGAACAGGAAGTGAGTTATGAATTTTTGAAAGTCCGACTTTTGCCCTTTTTTGCATGTTTACAGGGGTCATTCTTTTGCACCCTGATCCTAAAGGCTTCATCTGATTGCCTTAAAATTCTGTCTGTAGCATCTGAAGACCTGGCACAAACACTGGGGCTAAAATTTTTTGTTTCCGAAATACTATATGACGGGGGCGGGGCATCAAAGTTTTCACTTAAGATTTCCTTCGCCGCAATGGACAAAATGCTTAATAACTCTCCTGCACATGCTGCTAAAAATCCAAAACTTCACATGTACATAAAGAGTCTGTACCTGAAGACATCTATATGTTTATATTCAGTTATACACCTTGCGCCAATCAATATCATTTTTTACATTTTGACGTACTGCACGGTGCCCTTTTAACGAATCTGATTGAAAATTGGCTAGAAAAGACTCAAGACATTGATCTTACTCTATCCCTATTTTTGTGACTTTCCTTCGAAGGGCGTGGCTATTACGGTGCCGCAGAGTCTGATTATTCTCCGTGGCAACAAAAGTTCCTGCAAAATGATTCAGATGATCCATCTTCTCGAAATTTTTCACATTTGAGGATATTCAGGCCCTGAAGACGGCTGCCAACTTATTTTTGATCGCAGTGGTAGCGCCACCAACTGGTTAAAACAAATACAAATTATTTTCGTTGATTTTTTTCTCCGGGCAGGTTAACAAAATCTACCTTACATTTGCTCGGATGAGTGTTTAGGCCTTGAGGATGTCACAATACGAAAGTCTTTCGCCTTCTTCAGAGTGTCACATGATGGTGTCTTGTGGCCCGTCTTTATCAGCTGATGTTCCATGAGGGCGTGACTTACCTGTCACAAGAATGAAGGCAAGTCACGCCCCCCGCTGTCCGTTCACTCCGCCAAAATGCTGCTCCAGGTGGTAGAGAGGATGAAGGCTCCCTTGTCTCTGTTCATGGTTTTTATGCCTCGCTTGCAGATCTCAATGGCCTCTCTGATCCAGCGCTGTTGTTTGTTCTCTTCGGTGCGGATGACCCTGCCCTTCTCCCGGTCCATGATGTGGTTTTCCCTTTTGCAGTGGTCAGTGATTGCTGATTTGTAATGTTCATGTTGTGCTTGTTCTTTGACTGCTCTGATTTTTCATTTTTTTGACAGGTAAGTCACACCCTCATGGAACATCAGCTGATAAAGACGGGTCTCAAGACACCATCATGCGACACTCTGAAGAAGGCGAAAGACTCGCCGAAACATGTCAGGTAAAAAATTAACCTAAAACATAATTGTCTGCTTTTAATGAATCAGTCAAATATCAATAATAAGAAGACAAAATGAACCTAATACAAATAAATGAATGCTTAATAACTCCCCTGCACATGCTCCTAAAAATCCAAACCTTCACCTGTAAATAAAACGTCCCGACCTGAAGACATCTTAATGTTATTATTTTGTTATACACACAGTGCCGCCAAGTGGAATCAAAAATTTGTTTTTATTTTAATTTTCACGTACTGCACGGTGCCCTTTTGACGAATCCGACTGAAAATTAGTCAGAAAAGACTCAAGACAATGATCTTACTCTCTGCCGAATTTTGTGACGTTTTGGCAAAAGGCGTGGCTATTAAGGTGCTGAAAAGTCCGATTGTACTCTGTGGCAACAAAAGCTCCGGCAACATGACTCAGATGATCCTATCTTCTCGAAGTTGTACACATTTGAGGATACTTCAGCCCTGAAGACATCTACCAACTTATTTTACATCGTAGTAGTAGCGCCGCCAACTGGTAAAAGCTAATACAAGTTATTTTCTTGGATGTTTTTCTCCGTGCAACTCAACAAGGTCGCCCTCATATATGCTCGGATGACTGTTTCGGCCATGAGGATGTCACAATACGAAATTCGTGATTTTTCGTGAAAAGTTGTGGGAGTGGCATTGCACTGTTCGGCAATAAAACAAAGCTGATTATGAGGTTCTAAATATGAACGACAACTCGTAAAACTTTACACACACATCAGGCCGAGCAAATTTATCAATATTTTATACGTTAGTTGTGCAGCTTTTTTGAAATGGCTCGCCATGGCCCTCGAGAAATGTTAAAAAAAAGCAGCTCTGGTTGAATGTTTCACCTCGCTTTTTGTAAATTTTATGGAGTACAGTGAACCCTCGGTTATCGCGGTTAATGGGGACCGAGACCATCCGCGAAAACTGAAAATCCGCGAAGTAGCGGCGCACCTTCAAAAATGCTTAAAAAAAATAGACAATATATATAATAAATATATATATATATATATATATATATATATATATATATATATATATATATATATATATATATATATATATACGGGGAGAGAGAGAGTGAAATTCATGTTATAACAAAAAAAACAAATTATTATTAAAACGTATTATTTTTTTATTCCCCAGCCATTCTTTTTGTATTTATTTAATTACTCCGACTTTTACCTGCTGGTACGCCGTCCGGTGTGCCCTGTGAAATGAAAGGTGGCATTCTTTATTTATTTATTCATTTATTCATTCATAACTGACAGCCTCGCGCTCCGCTCGTGCCCGGGCAGAAGAGGTGCTCCAATTTGGCTTAACTGTGACACACGCCCGTCCTCCTCCCCCGGAGCTTCCATTCGGTTAAACTTAGGGGCCGCTTGGCACCGCCCGTGCCCGGGGAAGGTGCTCCTCTTCGGCTTACTGTGACGCGAGCATGCCCTCCTCCTCCGGAGCTTCCATTCGGTTAAACTTAGGGGCCGCTTGGAACCGCCCGTGCCCGGGGAAGGTGCTCCTCTTCGGCTTACTGTGACGCGAGCATGCCCTCCTCCTCCGGAGCTTCCATTCGGTTAAACTTAGGGGCCGCTTGGCACCGCCCGTGCCCGGGGAAGGTGCTCCTCTACGGCTTAACTGCCACGCACGCTGGCCGGAGCTCTGGTACGGTCCGAACCGCGCGAAACGTCGCCACCGATCGTGTCCGGGGGAACGTGCTCTTCTTCGTCCACTCTCCTCTTCGCCCACGCTCTTCTTCGGCGCACGCCGGCCGTCTAACCGCTCCAGCGCCCCGTCGTGCCGCTCGGCGAAACTACAATGCCCCCGAATATTTTTTAGACCCGCGAAGCACTGAACCCGCGAAAGGTGAACCGCGAAGTAGCGAGGGTTCACTGTATGTATAAGACCAAGACCTACAAAAAAGTCTCTTGGAGCAATGAGCTAGGTTTTACAGGAAGTCGGCCATTTTGAATTTACTTAAAAGGGGGCGGGTCACCACAATGGACTTTGTGTAGAAATTATTATTGGGGCCCGAGCAGCGACCGCGGCGAGGTCCCTATTGTTTTTGTAGAAGATATTATTACTTTTATTATTATTATTATTATTATTATTAGGGCCTGAGCAGCGACCGCTGCGAAGTCCCTATTGTTTTTGTAGAAATTATTATTATTATTTTTCCGATTGTTCGATCGCATTTTTGACCCCCGAAACATGCACAAAAACTCACCAAACTTGGCAGTCTCATCGGGCATGGCGAAAAATTTGATATTTTAACGTCTAATATGAACAGGAAGTGAGTTATGAATTTTTGAAAGTCCGACTTTTGCCCTTTTTTGCATGTTTACAGGGGTCATTCTTTTGCACCCTGATCCTAAAGGCTTCATCTGATTGCCTTAAAATTCTGTCTGTAGCATCTGAAGACCTGGCACAAACACTGGGGCTAAAAGTTTTTGTTTCCGAAATACTATATGACGGGGGCGGGGCATCAAAGTTTTCACTTAAGATTTCCTTCGCCGCAATGGACAAAATGCTTAATAACTCTCCTGCACATGCTGCTAAAAATCCAAAACTTCACATGTACATAAAGAGTCTGTACCTGAAGACATCTATATGTTTATATTCAGTTATACACCTTGCGCCAATCAATATCATTTTTTACATTTTGACGTACTGCACGGTGCCCTTTTAACGAATCTGATTGAAAATTGGCTAGAAAAGACTCAAGACATTGATCTTACTCTATCCCTATTTTTGTGACTTTCCTTCGAAGGGCGTGGCTATTACGGTGCCGCAGAGTCTGATTATTCTCCGTGGCAACAAAAGTTCCTGCAAAATGATTCAGATGATCCATCTTCTCGAAATTTTTCACATTTGAGGATATTCAGGCCCTGAAGACGGCTGCCAACTTATTTTTGATCGCAGTGGTAGCGCCACCAACTGGTTAAAACAAATACAAATTATTTTCGTTGAATTTTTTCTCCGGGCAGGTTAACAAAATCTACCTTACATTTGCTCGGATGAGTGTTTAGGCCTTGAGGATGTCACAATACGAAAGTCTTTCGCCTTCTTCAGAGTGTCACATGATGGTGTCTTGTGGCCCGTCTTTATCAGCTGATGTTCCATGAGGGCGTGACTTACCTGTCACAAGAATGAAGGCAAGTCACGCCCCCCGCTGTCCGTTCACTACGCCAAAATGCTGCTCCAGGTGGTAGAGAGGATGAAGGCTCCCTTGTCTCTTTTCATGGTTTTTATGCCTCGCTTGCAGATCTCAATGGCCTCTCTGATCCAGCGCTGTTGTTTGTTCTCTTCTGTGCGGATGACCCTGCCCTTCTCCCGGTCCATGATGTGGTTTTCCCTTTTGCAGTGGTCAGTGATTGCTGATTTGTAATGTTCATGTTGTGCTTGTTCTTTTACTGCTCTGATTTTTTTCATTTTTTTGACAGGTAAGTCACACCCTCATGGAACATCAGCTCAAGACACCATCATGCGACACTCTGAAGAAGGCGAAAGACTCGCCGAAACATGTCAGGTAAAAAATTAACCTAAAACATAATTGTCTGCTTTTAATGAATCAGTCAAATATCAATAATAAGAAGACAAAATGAACCTAATACAAATAAATGAATGCTTAATAACTCCCCTGCACATGCTCCTAAAAATCCAAACCTTCACCTGTAAATAAAACGTCCCGACCTGAAGACATCTTAATGTTATTATTTTGTTATACACACAGTGCCGCCAAGTGGAATCAAAAATTTTTTTTTATTTTAATTTTCACGTACTGCACGGTGCCCTTTTGACGAATCCGACTGAAAATTAGTCAGAAAAGACTCAAGACAATGATCTTACTCTCTGCCGAATTTTGTGACGTTTTGGCAAAAGGCGTGGCTATTAAGGTGCTGAAAAGTCCGATTGTACTCTGTGGCAACAAAAGCTCCGGCAACATGACTCAGATGATCCTATCTTCTCGAAGTTGTACACATTTCAGGATACTTCAGCCCTGAAGACATCTACCAACTTATTTTACATCGTAGTAGTAGCGCCACCAACTGGTAAAAGCTAATACAAGTTATTTTCTTGGATGTTTTTCTCCGTGCAACTCAACAAGGTCGCCCTCATATATGCTCGGATGACTGTTTCGGCCATGAGGATGTCACAATACGAAATTCGTGATTTTTCGTGAAAAGTTGTGGGAGTGGCATTGCACTGTTCGGCAATAAAACAAAGCTGATTATGAGGTTCTAAATATGAACGACAACTCGTAAAACTTTACACACACATCAGGCCGAGCAAATTTATCAATATTTTATACGTTAGTTGTGCAGCTTTTTTGAAATGGCTCGCTATGGCCCTCGAGAAATGTTAAAAAAAAGCAGCTCTGGTTGAGTGTTTCACCTCGCTTTTTGTAAATTTTATGGAGTACAGTGAACCGTCAGTTATCGCGGTTAATGGGGACCGAGACCATCCGCGAAAACTGAAAATCCGCGAAGTAGCGGCGCACCTTCAAAAATGCTTAAAAAAAATATACAATATATATAATAAATATATAAATATATATATATATATATATATATATATATATATATATATATATATATATATATATATATATATATATATATATATATACGGGGAGAGAGAGAGTGAAATTCATGTTATAACAAAAAAAACAAATTATTATTAAAACGTATTATTTTTTTATTCCCCAGCCATTCTTTTTGTATTTATTTAATTACTCCGACTTTTACCTGCTGGTACGCCGTCCGGTGTGCCCTGTGAAATGAAAGGTGGCATTCTTTATTTATTTATTCATTTATTCATTCATAACTGACAGCCTCGCGCTCCGCTCGTGCCCGGGCAGAAGAGGTGCTCCAATTTGGCTTAACTGTGACACACGCCCGTCCTCCTCCCCCGGAGCTTCCATTCGGTTAAACTTAGGGGCCGCTTGGCGCCGCCCGTGCCCGGGGAAGGTGCTCCTCTTCGGCTTACTGTGACGCGAGCATGCCCTCCTCCTCCGGAGCTTCCATTCGGTTAAACTTAGGGGCCGCTTGGAACCGCCCGTGCCCGGGGAAGGTGCTCCTCTACGGCTTAACTGCCACGCACGCTGGCCGGAGGTCTGGTACGGTCCGAACCGCGCGAAACGTCGCCACCGATCGTGTCCGGGGGAACTTGCTCTTCTTCGTCCACTCTCCTCTTCGCCCACGCTCTTCTTCGGCGCACGCCGGCCGTCTAACCGCTCCAGCGCCCCGTCGTGCCACTCGGCGAAACTACAATGTCCCCGAATATTTTTTAGACCCGCGAAGCACTGAACCCGCGAAAGGTGAACCGCGAAGTAGCGAGGGTTCACTGTATGTATAAGACCAAGACCTACAAAAAAGTCTCTTGGAGCAATGAGCTAGGTTTTACAGGAAGTCGGCCATTTTGAATTTACTTAAAAGGGGGCGGGTCACCACAATGGACTTTGTGTAGAAATTATTATTGGGGCCCGAGCAGCGACCGCGGCGAGGTCCCTATTGTTTTTGTAGAAAATATTATTACTTTTATTATTATTATTATTATTATTATTAGGGCCTGAGCAGCGACCGCTGCGAAGTCCCTATTGTTTTTGTAGAAATTATTATTATTATTATTTTTCCGATTGTTCGATCGCATTTTTGACCCCCGAAACATGCACAAAAACTCACCAAACTTGGCAGTCTCATCGGGCATGGCGAAAAATTTGATATTTTAACGTCTAATATGAACAGGAAGTGAGTTATGAATTTTTGAAAGTCCGACTTTTGCCCTTTTTTGCATGTTTACAGGGGTCATTCTTTTGCACCCTGATCCTAAAGGCTTCATCTGATTGCCTTAAAATTCTGTCTGTAGCATCTGAAGACCTGGCACAAACACTGGGGCTAAAATTTTTTGTTTCCGAAATACTATATGACGGGGGCGGGGCATCAAAGTTTTCACTTAAGATTTCCTTCGCCGCAATGGACAAAATGCTTAATAACTCTCCTGCACATGCTGCTAAAAATCCAAAACTTCACATGTACATAAAGAGTCTGTACCTGAAGACATCTATATGTTTATATTCAGTTATACACCTTGCGCCAATCAATATCATTTTTTACATTTTGACGTACTGCACGGTGCCCTTTTAACGAATCTGATTGAAAATTGGCTAGAAAAGACTCAAGACATTGATCTTACTCTATCCCTATTTTTGTGACTTTCCTTCGAAGGGCGTGGCTATTACGGTGCCGCAGAGTCTGATTATTCTCCGTGGCAACAAAAGTTCCTGCAAAATGATTCAGATGATCCATCTTCTCGAAATTTTTCACATTTGAGGATATTCAGGCCCTGAAGACGGCTGCCAACTTATTTTTGATCGCAGTGGTAGCGCCACCAACTGGTTAAAACAAATACAAATTATTTTCGTTGATTTTTTTCTCCGGGCAGGTTAACAAAATCTACCTTACATTTGCTCGGATGAGTGTTTAGGCCTTGAGGATGTCACAATACGAAAGTCTTTCGCCTTCTTCAGAGTGTCACATGATGGTGTCTTGTGGCCCGTCTTTATCAGCTGATGTTCCATGAGGGCGTGACTTACCTGTCACAAGAATGAAGGCAAGTCACGCCCCCCGCTGTCCGTTCACTCCGCCAAAATGCTGCTCCAGGTGGTAGAGAGGATGAAGGCTCCCTTGTCTCTGTTCATGGTTTTTATGCCTCGCTTGCAGATCTCAATGGCCTCTCTGATCCAGCGCTGTTGTTTGTTCTCTTCTGTGCGGATGACCCTGCCCTTCTCCCGGTCCATGATGTGGTTTTCCCTTTTGCAGTGGTCAGTGATTGCTGATTTGTAATGTTCATGTTGTGCTTGTTCTTTTACTGCTCTGATTTTTCATTTTTTTGACAGGTAAGTCACACCCTCATGGAACATCAGCTGATAAAGACGGGTCTCAAGACACCATCATGCGACACTCTGAAGAAGGCGAAAGACTCGCCGAAACATGTCAGGTAAAAAATTAACCTAAAACATAATTGTCTGCTTTTAATGAATCAGTCAAATATCAATAATAAGAAGACAAAATGAACCTAATACAAATAAATGAATGCTTCATAACTCCCCTGCACATGCTCCTAAAAATCCAAACCTTCACCTGTAAATAAAACGTCCCGACCTGAAGACATCTTAATGTTATTATTTTGTTATACACACAGTGCCGCCAAGTGGAATCAAAAATTTGTTTTTATTTTAATTTTCACGTACTGCACGGTGCCCTTTTGACGAATCCGACTGAAAATTAGTCAGAAAAGACTCAAGACAATGATCTTACTCTCTGCCGAATTTTGTGACGTTTTGGCAAAAGGCGTGGCTATTAAGATGCTGAAAAGTCCGATTGTATTCTGTGGCAACAAAAGCTCCGGCAACATGACTCAGATGATCCTATCTTCTCGAAGTTGTACACATTTGAGGATACTTCAGCCCTGAAGACATCTACCAACTTATTTTACATCGTAGTAGTAGCGCCACCAACTGGTAAAAGCTAATACAAGTTATTTTCTTGGATGTTTTTCTCCGTGCAACTCAACAAGGTCGCCCTCATATATGCTCGGATGACTGTTTCGGCCATGAGGATGTCACAATACGAAATTCGTGATTTTTCGTGAAAAGTTGTGGGAGTGGCATTGCACTGTTCGGCAATAAAACAAAGCTGATTATGAGGTTCTAAATATGAACGACAACTCGTAAAACTTTACACACACATCAGGCCGAGCAAATTTATCAATATTTTATACGTTAGTTGTGCAGCTTTTTTGAAATGGCTCGCCATGGCCCTCGAGAAATGTTAAAAAAAAGCAGCTCTGGTTGAGTGTTTCACCTCGCTTTTTGTAAATTTTATGGAGTACAGTGAACCCTCGGTTATCGCGGTTAATGGGGACCGAGACCATCCGCGAAAACTGAAAATCCGCGAAGTAGCGGCGCACCTTCAAAAATGCTTAAAAAAAATATACAATATATATAATAAATATATAAATATATATATATATATATATATATATATATATATATATATATATATATATATATATATATATATATATATATATATACGGGGAGAGAGAGAGTGAAATTCATGTTATAACAAAAAAAACAAATTATTATTAAAACGTATTATTTTTTTATTCCCCAGCCATTCTTTTTGTATTTATTTAATTACTCCGACTTTTACCTGCTGGTACGCCGTCCGGTGTGCCCTGTGAAATGAAAGGTGGCATTCTTTATTTATTTATTCATTTATTCATTCATAACTGACAGCCTCGCGCTCCGCTCGTGCCCGGGCAGAAGAGGTGCTCCAATTTGGCTTAACTGTGACACACGCCCGTCCTCCTCCCCCGGAGCTTCCATTCGGTTAAACTTAGGGGCCGCTTGGCACCGCCCGTGCCCGGGGAAGGTGCTCCTCTTCGGCTTACTGTGACGCGAGCATGCCCTCCTCCTCCGGAGCTTCCATTCGGTTAAACTTAGGGGCCGCTTGGAACCGCCCGTGCCCGGGGAAGGTGCTCCTCTTCGGCTTACTGTGACGCGAGCATGCCCTCCTCCTCCGGAGCTTCCATTCGGTTAAACTTAGGGGCCGCTTGGCACCGCCCGTGCCCGGGGAAGGTGCTCCTCTACGGCTTAACTGCCACGCACGCTGGCCGGAGCTCTGGTACGGTCCGAACCGCGCGAAACGTCGCCACCGATCGTGTCCGGGGGAACGTGCTCTTCTTCGTCCACTCTCCTCTTCGCCCACGCTCTTCTTCGGCGCACGCCGGCCGTCTAACCGCTCCAGTGCCCCGTCGTGCCGCTCGGCGAAACTATAATGCCCCCGAATATTTTTTAGACCCGCGAAGCACTGAACCCGCGAAAGGTGAACCGCGAAGTAGCGAGGGTTCACTGTATGTATAAGACCAAGACCTACAAAAAAGTCTCTTGGAGCAATGAGCTAGGTTTTACAGGAAGTCGGCCATTTTGAATTTACTTAAAAGGGGGCGGGTCACCACAATGGACTTTGTGTAGAAATTATTATTGGGGCCCGAGCAGCGACCGCGGCGAGGTCCCTATTGTTTTTGTAGAAAATATTATTACTTTTATTATTATTATTATTATTATTATTAGGGCCTGAGCAGCGACCGCTGCGAAGTCCCTATTGTTTTTGTAGAAATTATTATTATTATTATTTTTCCGATTGTTCGATCGCATTTTTGACCCCCGAAACATGCACAAAAACTCACCAAACTTGGCAGTCTCATCGGGCATGGCGAAAAATTTGATATTTTAACGTCTAATATGAACAGGAAGTGAGTTATGAATTTTTGAAAGTCCGACTTTTGCCCTTTTTTGCATGTTTACAGGGGTCATTCTTTTGCACCCTGATCCTAAAGGCTTCATCTGATTGCCTTAAAATTCTGTCTGTAGCATCTGAAGACCTGGCACAAACACTGGGGCTAAAATTTTTTGTTTCCGAAATACTATATGACGGGGGCGGGGCATCAAAGTTTTCACTTAAGATTTCCTTCGCCGCAATTGACAAAATGCTTAATAACTCTCCTGCACATGCTGCTAAAAATCCAAAACTTCACATGTACATAAAGAGTCTGTACCTGAAGACATCTATATGTTTATATTCAGTTATACACCTTGCGCCAATCAATATCATTTTTTACATTTTGACGTACTGCACGGTGCCCTTTTAACGAATCTGATTGAAAATTGGCTAGAAAAGACTCAAGACATTGATCTTACTCTATCCCTATTTTTGTGACTTTCCTTCGAAGGGCGTGGCTATTACGGTGCCGCAGAGTCTGATTATTCTCCGTGGCAACAAAAGTTCCTGCAAAATGATTCAGATGATCCATCTTCTCGAAATTTTTCACATTTGAGGATATTCAGGCCCTGAAGACGGCTGCCAACTTATTTTTGATCGCAGTGGTAGCGCCACCAACTGGTTAAAACAAATACAAATTATTTTCGTTGATTTTTTTCTCCGGGCAGGTTAACAAAATCTACCTTACATTTGCTCGGATGAGTGTTTAGGCCTTGAGGATGTCACAATACGAAAGTCTTTCGCCTTCTTCAGAGTGTCACATGATGGTGTCTTGTGGCCCGTCTTTATCAGCTGATGTTCCATGAGGGCGTGACTTACCTGTCACAAGAATGAAGGCAAGTCACGCCCCCCGCTGTCCGTTCACTCCGCCAAAATGCTGCTCCAGGTGGTAGAGAGGATGAAGGCTCCCTTGTCTCTGTTCATGGTTTTTATGCCTCGCTTGCAGATCTCAATGGCCTCTCTGATCCAGCGCTGTTGTTTGTTCTCTTCTGTGCGGATGACCCTGCCCTTCTCCCGGTCCATGATGTGGTTTTCCCTTTTGCAGTGGTCAGTGATTGCTGATTTGTAATGTTCATGTTGTGCTTGTTCTTTTACTGCTCTGATTTTTCATTTTTTTGACAGGTAAGTCACACCCTCATGGAACATCAGCTGATAAAGACGGGTCTCAAGACACCATCATGCGACACTCTGAAGAAGGCGAAAGACTCGCCGAAACATGTCAGGTAAAAAATTAACCTAAAACATAATTGTCTGCTTTTAATGAATCAGTCAAATATCAATAATAAGAAGACAAAATGAACCTAATACAAATAAATGAATGCTTAATAACTCCCCTGCACATGCTCCTAAAAATCCAAACCTTCACCTGTAAATAAAACGTCCCGACCTGAAGACATCTTAATGTTATTATTTTGTTATACACACAGTGCCGCCAAGTGGAATCAAAAATTTGTTTTTATTTTAATTTTCACGTACTGCACGGTGCCCTTTTGACGAATCCGACTGAAAATTAGTCAGAAAAGACTCAAGACAATGATCTTACTCTCTGCCGAATTTTGTGACGTTTTGGCAAAAGGCGTGGCTATTAAGGTGCTGAAAAGTCCGATTGTACTCTGTGGCAACAAAAGCTCCGGCAACATGACTCAGATGATCCTATCTTCTCGAAGTTGTACACATTTGAGGATACTTCAGCCCTGAAGACATCTACCAACTTATTTTACATCGTAGTAGTAGCGCCACCAACTGGTAAAAGCTAATACAAGTTATTTTCTTGGATGTTTTTCTCCGTGCAACTCAACAAGGTCGCCCTCATATATGCTCGGATGACTGTTTCGGCCATGAGGATGTCACAATACGAAATTCGTGATTTTTCGTGAAAAGTTGTGGGAGTGGCATTGCACTGTTCGGCAATAAAACAAAGCTGATTATGAGGTTCTAAATATGAACGACAACTCGTAAAACTTTACACACACATCAGGCCGAGCAAATTTATCAATATTTTATACGTTAGTTGTGCAGCTTTTTTGAAATGGCTCGCCATGGCCCTCGAGAAATGTTAAAAAAAAGCAGCTCTGGTTGAGTGTTTCACCTCGCTTTTTGTAAATTTTATGGAGTACAGTGAACCCTCGGTTATCGCGGTTAATGGGGACCGAGACCATCCGCGAAAACTGAAAATCCGCGAAGTAGCGGCGCACCTTCAAAAATGCTTAAAAAAAATATACAATATATATAATAAATATATAAATATATATATATATATATATATATATATATATATATATATACGGGGAGAGAGAGAGTGAAATTCATGTTATAACAAAAAAAACAAATTAATATTAAAACGTATTATTTTTTTATTCCCCAGCCATTCTTTTTGTATTTATTTAATTACTCCGACTTTTACCTGCTGGTACGCCGTCCGGTGTGCCCTGTGAAATGAAAGGTGGCATTCTTTATTTATTTATTCATTTATTCATTCATAACTGACAGCCTCGCGCTCCGCTCGTGCCCGGGCAGAAGAGGTGCTCCAATTTGGCTTAACTGTGACACACGCCCGTCCTCCTCCCCCGGAGCTTCCATTCGGTTAAACTTAGGGGCCGCTTGGCACCGCCCGTGCCCGGGGAAGGTGCTCCTCTTCGGCTTACTGTGACGCGAGCATGCCCTCCTCCTCCGGAGCTTCCATTCGGTTAAACTTAGGGGCCGCTTGGAACCGCCCGTGCCCGGGGAAGGTGCTCCTCTTCGGCTTACTGTGACGCGAGCATGCCCTCCTCCTCCGGAGCTTCCATTCGGTTAAACTTAGGGGCCGCTTGGCACCGCCCGTGCCCGGGGAAGGTGCTCCTCTACGGCTTAACTGCCACGCACGCTGGCCGGAGCTCTGGTACGGTCCGAACCGCGCGAAACGTCGCCACCGATCGTGTCCGGGGGAACGTGCTCTTCTTCGTCCACTCTCCTCTTCGCCCACGCTCTTCTTCGGCGCACGCCGGCCGTCTAACCGCTCCAGCGCCCCGTCGTGCCGCTCGGCGAAACTACAATGCCCCCGAATATTTTTTAGACCCGCGAAGCACTGAACCCGCGAAAGGTGAACCGCGAAGTAGCGAGGGTTCACTGTATGTATAAGACCAAGACCTACAAAAAAGTCTCTTGGAGCAATGAGCTAGGTTTTACAGGAAGTCGGCCATTTTGAATTTACTTAAAAGTGGGCGGGTCACCACAATGGACTTTGTGTAGAAATTATTATTGGGGCCCGAGCAGCGACCGCGGCGAGGTCCCTATTGTTTTTGTAGAAAATATTATTACTTTTATTATTATTATTATTATTATTATTAGGGCCTGAGCAGCGACCGCTGCGAAGTCCCTATTGTTTTTGTAGAAATTATTATTATTATTATTTTTCCGATTGTTCGATCGCATTTTTGACCCCCGAAACATGCACAAAAACTCACCAAACTTGGCAGTCTCATCGGGCATGGCGAAAAATTTGATATTTTAACGTCTAATATGAACAGGAAGTGAGTTATGAATTTTTGAAAGTCCGACTTTTGCCCTTTTTTGCATGTTTACAGGGGTCATTCTTTTGCACCCTGATCCTAAAGGCTTCATCTGATTGCCTTAAAATTCTGTCTGTAGCATCTGAAGACCTGGCACAAACACTGGGGCTAAAATTTTTTGTTTCCGAAATACTATATGACGGGGGCGGGGCATCAAAGTTTTCACTTAAGATTTCCTTCGCCGCAATGGACAAAATGCTTAATAACTCTCCTGCACATGCTGCTAAAAATCCAAAACTTCACATGTACATAAAGAGTCTGTACCTGAAGACATCTATATGTTTATATTCAGTTATACACCTTGCGCCAATCAATATCATTTTTTACATTTTGACGTACTGCACGGTGCCCTTTTAACGAATCTGATTGAAAATTGGCTAGAAAAGACTCAAGACATTGATCTTACTCTATCCCTATTTTTGTGACTTTCCTTCGAAGGGCGTGGCTATTACGGTGCCGCAGAGTCTGATTATTCTCCGTGGCAACAAAAGTTCCTGCAAAATGATTCAGATGATCCATCTTCTCGAAATTTTTCACATTTGAGGATATTCAGGCCCTGAAGACGGCTGCCAACTTATTTTTGATCGCAGTGGTAGCGCCACCAACTGGTTAAAACAAATACAAATTATTTTCGTTGATTTTTTTCTCCGGGCAGGTTAACAAAATCTACCTTACATTTGCTCGGATGAGTGTTTAGGCCTTGAGGATGTCACAATACGAAAGTCTTTCGCCTTCTTCAGAGTGTCACATGATGGTGTCTTGTGGCCCGTCTTTATCAGCTGATGTTCCATGAGGGCGTGACTTACCTGTCACAAGAATGAAGGCAAGTCACGCCCCCCGCTGTCCGTTCACTCCGCCAAAATGCTGCTCCAGGTGGTAGAGAGGATGAAGGCTCCCTTGTCTCTGTTCATGGTTTTTATGCCTCGCTTGCAGATCTCAATGGCCTCTCTGATCCAGCGCTGTTGTTTGTTCTCTTCTGTGCGGATGACCCTGCCCTTCTCCCGGTCCATGATGTGGTTTTCCCTTTTGCAGTGGTCAGTGATTGCTGATTTGTAATGTTCATGTTGTGCTTGTTCTTTTACTGCTCTGATTTTTCATTTTTTTGACAGGTAAGTCACACCCTCATGGAACATCAGCTGATAAAGACGGGTCTCAAGACACCATCATGCGACACTCTGAAGAAGGCGAAAGACTCGCCGAAACATGTCAGGTAAAAAATTAACCTAAAACATAATTGTCTGCTTTTAATGAATCAGTCAAATATCAATAATAAGAAGACAAAATGAACCTAATACAAATAAATGAATGCTTAATAACTCCCCTGCACATGCTCCTAAAAATCCAAACCTTCACCTGTAAATAAAACGTCCCGACCTGATGACATCTTAATGTTATTATTTTGTTATACACACAGTGCCGCCAAGTGGAATCAAAAATTTGTTTTTATTTTAATTTTCACGTACTGCAACGTGCCCTTTTGACGAATCCGACTGAAAATTAGTCAGAAAAGACTCAAGACAATGATCTTACTCTCTGCCGAGTTTTGTGACGTTTTGGCAAAAGGCGTGGCTATTACGGTGCTGAAAAGTCCGATTGTACTTTGTGGCAACAAAAGCTCCGGCAACATGACTCAGATGATCCTATCTTCTCGAAGTTGTACACATTTGAGGATACTTCAGCCCTGAAGACATCTACCAATATGCTCGGATGACTGTTTCGGCCATGAGGATGTCACAATACGAAATTCGTGATTTTTCGTGAAAAGTTGTGGGAGTGGCATTGCACTGTTCGGCAATAAAACAAAGCTGATTATGAGGTTCTAAATATGAACGACAACTCGTAAAACTTTACACACACATCAGGCCGAGCAAATTTATCAATATTTTATACGTTAGTTGTGCAGCTTTTTTGAAATGGCTCGCCATGGCCCTCGAGAAATGTTAAAAAAAAGCAGCTCTGGTTGAGTGTTTCACCTCGCTTTTTGTAAATTTTATGGAGTACAGTGAACCCTCGGTTATCGCGGTTAATGGGGACCGAGACCATCCGCGAAAACTGAAAATCCGCGAAGTAGCGGCGCACCTTCAAAAATGCTTAAAAAAAATATACAATATATATAATAAATATATAAATAAATATATATATATATATATATATATATATATATATATATATATATACGGGGAGAGAGAGAGTGAAATTCATGTTATAACAAAAAAACCAAATTATTATTAAAACGTATTATTTTTTTATTCCCCAGCCATTCTTTTTGTATTTATTTAATTACTCCGACTTTTACCTGCTGGTACGCCGTCCGGTGTGCCCTGTGAAATGAAAGGTGGCATTCTTTATTTATTTATTCATTTATTCATTCATAACTGACAGCCTCGCGCTCCGCTCGTGCCCGGGCAGAAGAGGTGCTCCAATTTGGCTTAACTGTGACACACGCCCGTCCTCCTCCCCCGGAGCTTCCATTCGGTTAAACTTAGGGGCCGCTTGGCACCGCCCGTGCCCGGGGAAGGTGCTCCTCTTCGGCTTACTGTGACGCGAGCATGCCCTCCTCCTCCGGAGCTTCCATTCGGTTAAACTTAGGGGTCGCTTGGAACCGCCCGTGCCCGGGGAAGGTGCTCCTCTTCGGCTTACTGTGACGCGAGCATGCCCTCCTCCTCCGGAGCTTCCATTCGGTTAAACTTAGGGGCCGCTTGGCACCGCCCGTGCCCGGGGAAGGTGCTCCTCTACGGCTTAACTGCCACGCACGCTGGCCGGAGCTCTGGTACGGTCCGAACCGCGCGAAACGTCGCCACCGATCGTGTCCGGGGGAACGTGCTCTTCTTCGTCCACTCTCCTCTTCGCCCACGCTCTTCTTCGGCGCACGCCGGCCGTCTAACCGCTCCAGCGCCCCGTCGTGCCGCTCGGCGAAACTACAATGCCCCCGAATATTTTTTAGACCCGCGAAGCACTGAACCCGCGAAAGGTGAACCGCGAAGTAGCGAGGGTTCACTGTATGTATAAGACCAAGACCTACAAAAAAGTCTCTTGGAGCAATGAGCTAGGTTTTACAGGAAGTCGGCCATTTTGAATTTACTTAAAAGGGGGCGGGTCACCACAATGGACTTTGTGTAGAAATTATTATTGGGGCCCGAGCAGCGACCGCGGCGAGGTCCCTATTGTTTTTGTAGAAAATATTATTACTTTTATTATTATTATTATTATTATTATTAGGGCCTGAGCAGCGACTGCTGCGAAGTCCCTATTGTTTTTGTAGAAATTATTATTATTATTATTTTTCCGATTGTTCGATCGCATTTTTGACCCCCGAAACATGCACAAAAACTCACCAAACTTGGCAGTCTCATCGGGCATGGCGAAAAATTTGATATTTTAACGTCTAATATGAACAGGAAGTGAGTTATGAATTTTTGAAAGTCCGACTTTTGCCCTTTTTTGCATGTTTACAGGGGTCATTCTTTTGCACCCTGATCCTAAAGGCTTCATCTGATTGCCTTAAAATTCTGTCTGTAGCATCTGAAGACCTGGCACAAACACTGGGGCTAAAATTTTTTGTTTCCGAAATACTATATGACGGGGGCGGGGCATCAAAGTTTTCACTTAAGATTTCCTTCGCCGCAATGGACAAAATGCTTAATAACTCTCCTGCACATGCTGCTAAAAATCCAAAACTTCACATGTACATAAAGAGTCTGTACCTGAAGACATCTATATGTTTATATTCAGTTATACACCTTGCGCCAATCAATATCATTTTTTACATTTTGACGTACTGCACGGTGCCCTTTTAACGAATCTGATTGAAAATTGGCTAGAAAAGACTCAAGACATTGATCTTACTCTATCCCTATTTTTGTGACTTTCCTTCGAAGGGCGTGGCTATTACGGTGCCGCAGAGTCTGATTATTCTCCGTGGCAACAAAAGTTCCTGCAAAATGATTCAGATGATCCATCTTCTCGAAATTTTTCACATTTGAGGATATTCAGGCCCTGAAGACGGCTGCCAACTTATTTTTGATCGCAGTGGTAGCGCCACCAACTGGTTAAAACAAATACAAATTATTTTCGTTGATTTTTTTCTCCGGGCAGGTTAACAAAATCTACCTTACATTTGCTCGGATGAGTGTTTAGGCCTTGAGGATGTCACAATACGAAAGTCTTTCGCCTTCTTCAGAGTGTCACATGATGGTGTCTTGTGGCCCGTCTTTATCAGCTGATGTTCCATGAGGGCGTGACTTACCTGTCACAAGAATGAAGGCAAGTCACGCCCCCCGCTGTCCGTTCACTCCGCCAAAATGCTGCTCCAGGTGGTAGAGAGGATGAAGGCTCCCTTGTCTCTGTTCATGGTTTTTATGCCTCGCTTGCAGATCTCAATGGCCTCTCTGATCCAGCGCTGTTGTTTGTTCTCTTCTGTGCGGATGACCCTGCCCTTCTCCCGGTCCATGATGTGGTTTTCCCTTTTGCAGTGGTCAGTGATTGCTGATTTGTAATGTTCATGTTGTGCTTGTTCTTTTACTGCTCTGATTTTTCATTTTTTTGACAGGTAAGTCACACCCTCATGGAACATCAGCTGATAAAGACGGGTCTCAAGACACCATCATGCGACACTCTGAAGAAGGCGAAAGACTCGCCGAAACATGTCAGGTAAAAAATTAACCTAAAACATAATTGTCTGCTTTTAATGAATCAGTCAAATATCAATAATAAGAAGACAAAATGAACCTAATACAAATAAATGAATGCTTAATAACTCCCCTGCACATGCTCCTAAAAATCCAAACCTTCACCTGTAAATAAAACGTCCCGACCTGAAGACATCTTAATGTTATTATTTTGTTATACACACAGTGCCGCCAAGTGGAATCAAAAATTTGTTTTTATTTTAATTTTCACGTACTGCACGGTGCCCTTTTGACGAATCCGACTGAAAATTAGTCAGAAAAGACTCAAGACAATGATCTTACTCTCTGCCGAATTTTGTGACGTTTTGGCAAAAGGCGTGGCTATTAAGGTGCTGAAAAGTCCGATTGTACTCTGTGGCAACAAAAGCTCCGGCAAAATGACTCAGATGATCCTATCTTCTCGAAGTTGTACACATTTGAGGATACTTCAGCCCTGAAGACATCTACCAACTTATTTTAATAATAATAATAATAATAATAATAATGCCTTTATTAGTCCCACAATGGGGAAATTCGAGATTCAAACCCAGGCCTCCTGGGGAGACTGGGTCCTGAACGCGGCGCCTTAGACCACTCGGCCATCCTGGCAGCCACGAGATTCGAACCCAGGCCTCCTGGGGAGACTGGGTCCGGAACGCGGCGCCTTAGACCACTCGGCCATCCTGGCAGCCATCGTAGTAGTAGCGCCACCAACTGGTAAAAGCTAATACAAGTTATTTTCTTGGATGTTTTTCTCCGTGCAACTCAACAAGGTCGCCCTCATATATGCTCGGATGACTGTTTCGGCCATGAGGATGTCACAATACGAAATTCGTGATTTTTCGTGAAAAGTTGTGGGAGTGGCATTGCACTGTTCGGCAATAAAACAACGCTGATTATGAGGTTCTAAATATGAACGACAACTCGTAAAACTTTACACACACATCAGGCCGAGCAAATTTATCAATATTTTATACGTTAGTTGTGCAGCTTTTTTGAAATGGCTCGCCATGGCCCTCGAGAAATGTTAAAAAAAAGCAGCTCTGGTTGAGTGTTTCACCTCGCTTTTTGTAAATTTTATGGAGTACAGTGAACCCTCGGTTATCGCGGTTAATGGGGACCGAGACCATCCGCGAAAACTGAAAATCCGCGAAGTAGCGGCGCACCTTCAAAAATGTTTAAAAAAAATATACAATATATATAATAAATATATAAATATATATATATATATATATATATATATATATATATATATATATATATATATATATATATATATACGGGGAGAGAGAGAGTGAAATTCATGTTATAACAAAAAAACCAAATTATTATTAAAACGTATTATTTTTTTATTCCCCAGCCATTCTTTTTGTATTTATTTAATTACTCCGACTTTTACCTGCTGGTACGCCGTCCGGTGTGCCCTGTGAAATGAAAGGTGGCATTCTTTATTTATTTATTCATTTATTCATTCATAACTGACAGCCTCGCGCTCCGCTCGTGCCCGGGCAGAAGAGGTGCTCCAATTTGGCTTAACTGTGACACACGCCCGTCCTCCTCCCCCGGAGCTTCCATTCGGTTAAACTTAGTGGCCGCTTGGCACCGCCCGTGCCCGGGGAAGGTGCTCCTCTTCGGCTTACTGTGACGCGAGCATGCCCTCCTCCTCCGGAGCTTCCATTCGGTTAAACTTAGGGGCCGCTTGGAACCGCCCGTGCCCGGGGAAGGTGCTCCTCTTCGGCTTACTGTGACGCGAGCATGCGCTCCTCCTCCGGAGCTTCCATTCGGTTAAACTTAGGGGCCGCTTGGCACCGCCCGTGCCCGGGGAAGGTGCTCCTCTACGGCTTAACTGCCACGCACGCTGGCCGGAGCTCTGGTACGGTCCGAACCGCGCGAAACGTCGCCACCGATCGTGTCCGGGGGAACGTGCTCTTCTTCGTCCACTCTCCTCTTCGCCCACGCTCTTCTTCGGCGCACGCCGGCCGTCTAACCGCTCCAGCGCCCCGTCGTGCCGCTCGGCGAAACTACAATGCCCCCGAATATTTTTTAGACCCGCGAAGCACTGAACCCGCGAAAGGTGAACCGCGAAGTAGCGAGGGTTCACTGTATGTATAAGACCAAGACCTACAAAAAAGTCTCTTGGAGCAATGAGCTAGGTTTTACAGGAAGTCGGCCATTTTGAATTTACTTAAAAGGGGGCGGGTCACCACAATGGACTTTGTGTAGAAATTATTATTGGGGCCCGAGCAGCGACCGCGGCGAGGTCCCTATTGTTTTTGTAGAAAATATTATTACTTTTATTATTATTATTATTATTATTATTAGGGCCTGAGCAGCGACCGCTGCGAAGTCCCTATTGTTTTTGTAGAAATTATTATTATTATTATTTTTCCGATTGTTCGATCGCATTTTTGACCCCCGAAACATGCACAAAAACTCACCAAACTTGGCAGTCTCATCGGGCATGGCGAAAAATTTGATATTTTAACGTCTAATATGAACAGGAAGTGAGTTATGAATTTTTGAAAGTCCGACTTTTGCCCTTTTTTGCATGTTTACAGGGGTCATTCTTTTGCACCCTGATCCTAAAGGCTTCATCTGATTGCCTTAAAATTCTGTCTGTAGCATCTGAAGACCTGGCACAAACACTGGGGCTAAAATTTTTTGTTTCCGAAATACTATATGACGGGGGCGGGGCATCAAAGTTTTCACTTAAGATTTCCTTCGCCGCAATGGACAAAATGCTTAATAACTCTCCTGCACATGCTGCTAAAAATCCAAAACTTCACATGTACATAAAGAGTCTGTACCTGAAGACATCTATATGTTTATATTCAGTTATACACCTTGCGCCAATCAATATCATTTTTTACATTTTGACGTACTGCACGGTGCCCTTTTAACGAATCTGATTGAAAATTGGCTAGAAAAGACTCAAGACATTGATCTTACTCTATCCCTATTTTTGTGACTTTCCTTCGAAGGGCGTGGCTATTACGGTGCCGCAGAGTCTGATTATTCTCCGTGGCAACAAAAGTTCCTGCAAAATGATTCAGATGATCCATCTTCTCGAAATTTTTCACATTTGAGGATATTCAGGCCCTGAAGACGGCTGCCAACTTATTTTTGATCGCAGTGGTAGCGCCACCAACTGGTTAAAACAAATACAAATTATTTTCGTTGATTTTTTTCTCCGGTCAGGTTAACAAAATCTACCTTACATTTGCTCGGATGAGTGTTTAGGCCTTGAGGATGTCACAATACGAAAGTCTTTCGCCTTCTTCAGAGTGTCACATGATGGTGTCTTGTGGCCCGTCTTTATCAGCTGATGTTCCATGAGGGCGTGACTTACCTGTCACAAGAATGAAGGCAAGTCACGCCCCCCGCTGTCCGTTCACTCCGCCAAGATGCTGGTCCAGGTGGTAGAGAGGATGAAGGCTCCCTTGTCTCTGTTCATGGTTTTTATGCCTCGCTTGCAGATCTCAATGGCCTCTCTGATCCAGCGCTGTTGTTTGTTCTCTTCTGTGCGGATGACCCTGCCCTTCTCCCGGTCCATGATGTGGTTTTCCCTTTTGCAGTGGTCAGTGATTGCTGATTTGTAATGTTCATGTTGTGCTTGTTCTTTTACTGCTCTGATTTTTTTCATTTTTTTGACAGGTAAGCCACACCCTCATGGAACATCAGCTCAAGACACCATCATGCGACACTCTGAAGAAGGCGAAAGACTCGCCGAAACATGTCAGGTAAAAAATTATCCTAAAACATAATTGTCTGCTTTTAATGAATCAGTCAAATATCAATAATAAGAAGACAAAATGAACCTAATACAAATAAATGAATGCTTAATAACTCCCCTGCACATGCTCCTAAAAATCCAAACCTTCACCTGTAAATAAAACGTCCCGACCTGAAGACATCTTAATGTTATTATTTTGTTATACACACAGTGCCGCCAAGTGGAATCAAAAAATTTTTTTTATTTTAATTTTCATGTACTGCACGGTGCCCTTTTGACGAATCCGACTGAAAATTAGTCAGAAAAGACTCTAGACAATGATCTTACTCTCTGCCGAATTTTGTGACGTTTTGGCAAAAGGCGTGGCTATTACGGTGCTGAAAAGTCCGATTGTACTCTGTGGCAACAAAAGCTCCAGCAACATGACTCAGATGATCCTATCTTCTCGAAGTTGCACACATTTGAGGATACTTAAGCCCTGAAGACATCTACCAACTTATTTTTCATCGTAGTAGTAGCGCCACCAACTGCTAATAGCTAATACAAGTTATTTTCTTGGATGTTTTTCTCCGTGCAACTCAACAAGGTCGCCCTCATATATGCTCGGATGACTGTTTCGGGCCATGAGGATGTCATAATACGAAATTTGTCCTTTTTCATGAAAAGTTGTGGGAGTGGCATTGCACTGTTCGGCAATAAAACAACGCTGATTATGAGGTTCTAAATATGAACAACAACTCGTGAAACTTTACACACACATCAGGCCGAGCAAATTTATCAATATTTTATACGTTAGTTGTGCAGCTTTTTTGAAATGGCTCACCATGGCCCTCGAGAAATGTTCAAAAAAGCAGCCCTGGTTGAGTGTTTCACCTCGCTTTTTGTAAATTTTATGGAGTACAGTGAGCCCTCGGTTATCGCGGTTAATGGGGACCGAGACCACCCGCGAAAACTGAAAATCCGCGAAGTAGCGGCCACCTTCAAAAATGCTTAAAAAAAATATACAATATATATAATAAATATATAAATATATATATATATATATATATATATATATATATATATACGGGGGGAGAGAGAGAGACAGAGAGTGAAATTCATGTTATAACAAAAAAAACAAATTATTATTAAAACTTATTATTTTTTTATTCCCCAACCATTCTTTTTGTATTTATTTAATTACTCCGACTTTTACCTGCTGGTACGCCGTCCGGTGTGCCCTGTGAAATGAAAGGTGGCATTCTTTATTTATTTATTCATTTATTCATTCATAACTGACAGCCTCGCGCTCCGCTCGTGCCCGGGCAGAAGAGGTGCTCCAATTCGGCTTAACTGTGACACACGCCCGCCCTCCTCCCCCGGAGCTTCCATTCGGTTAAACTTAGGGGCCGCTTGGCACTGCCCGTGCCCGGGGAAGGTGCTCCTCTTCGGCTTACTGTGACGCGAGCATGCCCTCCTCCTCCGGAGCTTCCATTCGGTTAAACTTAGGGGCCGCTTGGAACCGCCCGTGCCCGGGGAAGGTGCTCCTCTTTGGCTTACTGTGACGCGAGCATGCCCTCCTCCTCCGGAGCTTCCATTCGGTTAAACTCAGGGGCCGCTTGGAACCGCCCGTGCCCGGGGAAGGTGCTCCTCTACGGCTTAACTGCCACGCACGCCGGCCGGAGCTCTGGTACGGTCCGAACCGCGCGAAACGTCGCCACCGATCGTGTCCGGGGGAACGTGCTCTTCTTCGTCCACTCTCCTCTTCGCCCACGCTCTTCTTCGGCGCCCGCCGGCCGTCTAACCGCTCCAGCGCCCCGTCGTGCCGCTCGGCGAAACTACAATGCCCCCGAATATTTTTTAGACCCGCGAAGCACTGAACCCGCGAAAGGTGAACCTCGAAGTAGCGAGGGTTCACTGTATGTATAAGACCAAGACCTACAAAAAAGTCTCTTGGAGCAATGAGCTAGGTTTTACAGGAAGTCGGCCATTTTGAATTTACTTAAAAGGGGGTGGGTCTCCACAATGGACTTTGTGTAGAAATTATTATTGGGGCCCGAGCAGCGACCGCGGCGAGGTCCCTATTGTTTTTGTAGAAAATATTATTACTTTTATTATTATTATTATTATTATTATTATTATTATTAGGGCCTGAGCAGCGACCGCTGCGAAGTCCCTATTGTTTTTGTAGAAATTATTATTATTATTATTTTTCCGATTGTTCGATCGCATTTTTGACCCCCGAAACATGCACAAAAACTCACCAAACTTGGCAGTCTCATCGGGCATGGCGAAAAATTTGATATTTTTTAACGTCTAATATGAACAGGAAGTGAGTTATGAATTTTTGAAAGTCCGACTTTTGCCCTTTTTTGCATGTTTACAGGGGTCATTCTTTTGCACCCTGATCCTAAAGGCTTCATCTGATTGCCTTAAAGTTCTGTCTGGAGCATCTTAAGACCTGGGACAATGACGGTTCCGGCGCCGCGCGAGTGGCTGCCTGTTTACAGCAGCGTGGCTCACTATTGAGCCTTTTTCGTGTGTTTTTTCCCTTTACCCTTTTTTATTTTATTTTTACCTCACCTCAGCAATGGACATCCAACTTGCGGTGGTTTTACTACTGTTGGGGGCTGTTTTTTGCGCGATCGTGTCCGGAGACGAAACTCGGAGCTACGGATCGATCGTGTACACAAGAGATCAGCTGTTAGCACTCCGTGCTAACCCCGCGTGTGCTCCCGGAGCGAGACCCGATATTCCCCGCGAGCTGAGGAGGAAGAGACGGGGATGTCGTGCGGGGGCTAAACGCCAGGCAAGGAGGAGACGATATCACCCCGTCCTCCCGTCCGTTATTATGGGGAATGTTCGATCCCTCTCCAACAAAATGGACGAGCTAACAGCGCTAACCCGGCACGAGAGGATTGTCCGGGAGGCTAGCTTGCTGGTGTTCACGGAGTCGTGGCTAACAGAGCTAACGCCGGACGCCGTCGTGGAATTGGACGGCTTCCAAATACTACGCGCGGACAGGACACTGGAGAGCGGTAAGAGAAAAGGGGGAGGGCTGGCTGTGTTTGTTAATGATAGATGGTGTAACCCTGGGCATATAACTGTTAAGGATCAACTTTGCAGTCGGGACATTGAGATGTTGGCATTTCAGGTTCAGCGCTTTCTTGGTTTAATTCGTATCTGTCGGAGAGGACGCACCGTGTAATTCATGGCAATACGACTTCGGATCTTTGTAAGATCATATGTGGAGTTCCGCAGGGATCGGTACTTGGACCTCTATTGTTTAGCATCTATATGCTACCGCTTGGTGATATTATACGGAAATATAACATTAGTTTTCACTGTTACGCTGATGATACGCAATTATACATGCCGTTGGATATAACGAATCCCCGCGACTGCTATAAATTAGAGGCGTGCCTTGCCGAAATTAAACAATGGATGTCTTTCAATTTTTTGCGTCTTAACTCAGATAAAACCGAGATGCTCATCATTGGACCAGCGCGTCATCGGTACCTTTTCAAAGACACCACTCTGAATATCGATAAATGTAATATTATCCAAAAGGATTCAACAAAAAATCTCGGTGTTATATTTGACGCAACTATGTCTTTTCAAATGCACATTAAAAATATTACTCGAACTGCGTTTTTTCATCTGCGTAACATTGCTAAAATTCGCCCAATTCTATCAACGTGTGACGCGGAAATCTTAATCCATGCGTTTGTTACATCTCGCCTCGACTATTGTAACGCTTTGCTCTCGGGTCTCCCCATGTCGAGTATTAAAAGTCTGCAGTTAGTTCAAAATGCAGCAGCTAGACTCTTAACTAAGACGAGAAAGTTTGATCATATTACCCCGATATTAGCCAATTTGCATTGGCTTCCGGTCCACTTGAGATGTGATTTTAAAGTTCTGCTACTTACTTTTAAAATATTGCACGGCTTAGCACCTTCTTATCTCGTTGACCTCGTGGTACCATATGTTCCGTCCCGAAACCTTCGCTCACAAAATGCTGGTCTTTTAGTGATCCCGCGAGCCAAAAAGAAGTCCGCAGGTTCTAGAGCGTTCTCTATTCGGGCACCAATGCTTTGGAATGCACTTCCCTCAGATATTAGAGGCGCCACCTCAGTAGAAATGTTCAAAACACTATTAAAGACGCATTTATACTCTTGTGCATTTAGTTGAAATATTTGTTGGCCTGTTTACTGCCGCTTTTTTTTTCTTTTGTTTTCTTTTCTGCCCCCTTTTCCCCCGGCTGGGGGATTAGGTGACGGTGACCCACTAGGAAGTTTAAGGCATTGACCAACTGGGCATGCACCTGTTCCAGTGATGTCGTCTTCCTGCAGCGCGACATTTGATCAATTTATTTATATACTTTAGCATCTAATTTCATTATTTGTTGGCCTGTTTACTGCCGCTTCTTCTCTTTTCTGCCCCCTCCTTCCCCTGCTTGGGAATTAGGTGATGGGGACATGCTTTGAAGATTACGGCACTGACGAACCGGGAAGGGACCTGCTCTGCCGAAGTCGTCTTCATGCAGCGCCTTTTCTGATTTCCTTATATTTCAGCACTTCATTGAACTACTTGTTGGCCTGTTTGCTATTTCTGTTCTTTCTTTTCTGTTCCCAATTCCCCGAATTAGGTGATGGCGATTCACTTGGAAGTGGCTGTACTGAATTTACACCAACTGACCGGTACAAGATCGAAGGCTCATCTTCGGATATGCTGCCATGGATATTACGGCCCTGGATGAGGACCCACTCCACTGAAGTCATCTTCCTGCAGCACTTCATTCAATTGACTCTTATATTATCTCATCTATTATTGCATAGCATCATTGTATGTGCCAAATGTTGCCCAGTTGGCATCCATTGCAGCCTGGTCATCCTGGAAGGGGGATTCCCCCATCTGTGGTCCCTTCTCAAGGTTTCTCACTTTTCCCCTAATGAGGTTTTGTGAGTTTTTCCTTGCCCTCCTGGGGGTTAAGATCGGGGATGTCGATTGTGGCTATGTAAAGCCCTTTGAGACTGTCTGTGATTAAGGGCTATACAAATAAAATTGACTTGACTTGACATGATAGCTGTTAGCATGCGTCCGGTCTATTTACCGCGAGAGTTCAGTCATGTGATCGCGGTGGCGGCGTACGTGCCTCCCTCTGCTAACGGTGAGACAGCCTGTGATGTACTGAATGCAGCTGTGAGCAGGCTACAAACACAGCACCCAAATGCCTTGTTCCTTATCTCTGGTGACTTCAATCATGCTTCTCCTTCCTCCTCTCTGCCTTCATTCACACAATATGTAACATGCCAAACCAGAGACAATAAAATATTGGACCTCTTCTATGCCAACACCAAGGAGGCGTACACGTCACTGCCCCTCCCCCCGCTGGGCAAAGCTGACCACAACTTGGTTGCTCTCCTGCCTGTGTACAAACCTCTCGTCCGCAGGCAGCCAGCTGTGACACGCACAGTTCAGCGATGGTCCGGAGAAGCCGAGGAGGCCTTGAAGGACTGTTTCAACACAACTGTGTGGGAGGTATTCAGCGAAGCTCACGGTGAGGACATTAATGGTCTAACAGACACAGTTACAGACTGTATTAACTTCTGCATGGAGAACACCATTCCCACCAGGACTGTAAGATGTTTCTCCAACAACAAACCCTGGATCACACCGGACATTAAAGCTCTCCTGAAGGAGAAAAAGAGGGCTTTTGTTTCAGGCGACAAGGACGAGCTGAAGAGAGTGCAGCGTCAGCTGAGAAGGAGGATCCGAGAGGGGAAAAAGTCCTACAGGATGCGGATGGAAGAACAACTGCAGCGGAACAATGCCAGGGATGTCTGGAGGGGCCTGAAGACCATCTCAGGCCACGGACAAGCAGGTAAGACCCAGAAGGGGGGGGGGCTTCAGTGGGCAAATGAGTTGAACCTATTTTTCAATAGGTTTGATCAAATGTCTGACCCCGCTCAGGCTTCCCTGATGCAGCCCCCACCCACCCCTCCTGCCACTGCGAACAAGACCCTCTCTCCCCCTCTCTCGCCCCTCTCTCTCTCCACAGGCTCCAGTTCCCAGCCTCATCAGACAACCACCACTTCCTCCTGCTCAGCCTTGTTCCTCACAACATCTCAGGTGAAGAACCAGCTGAGGAAGATGAAGGCGAGGAAGGCGGCAGGCCCAGATGGGATCAGCTCCCAGCTCCTCAAATCCTGCGCAGACCAGCTGTGTGGAATCGTCCAGCACATGTTCAACCTGAGCTTGAAGCTGGGCAGAGTCCCCCAGCTGTGGAAAACATCCTGCCTGGTTCCGGTTCCAAAGACACCCCATCCGAAGGAGCTCAACAACTTCAGACCAGTGGCGCTGACGTCTCATCTGATGAAGACCCTGGAGAGACTGGTCCTCGTCCATCTGCGCCCCCTGGTCAGCTCCTCAATGGACCCACTCCAGTTTGCATACCAGCCTGGCATCAGTGTGGATGATGCCATCATCTACCTGCTCCACACTTCACTCTTCCACCTGGAGAAGGCGGGGGGCACGGTGAGGATCATGTTCTTTGATTTCTCAAGTGCTTTCAACACCATCCAGCCCGCCTTATTGGGAGACAAGCTGGAGCAGGCGGGAGTGGCCCACCACCTCATCACATGGATCCACGACTACCTCACAAACCGGCCACAGTACGTGAGAACACAGGACTGTGTGTCTGACGTGCTCCTCTGCAGCACGGGAGCGCCGCAGGGAACTGTGCTGGCTCCCTTCCTGTTCACCCTCTACACCTCGGACTACAAATACAATTCCACAACCTGTCACCTGCAGAAGTTCTCTGATGACTCTGCGATTGTCGGCCTCATCACTGACGATGACGATCGGGAGTACAGAGGGGTTACGCAGGGGTTCGTGGACTGGTGTCAGCAGAACCGCCTCCAAATCATCGCTGGGAAATCCAAAGAGCTGGTGGTGGATTTCCGCAAGCGTCGGCACTCTCCACCTGCACCAGTGAATATCCAGGGAACAGACGTTGAGAGGGTCTCAACTTACAAGTACCTGGGTGTTCATCTGAACAATAAACTGGACTGGAGCGACAACACAGACGCTCTCTATAGGAAGGGTCAGAGCAGACTCTTCCTACTCAGGCGGCTGAGGTCCTTTGGCGTTCGGGGAACACTCCTAAGGAACTTCTATGACTCGGTGGTTTCATCAGTCATCTTCTATGGAGTGGTCTCCTGGGCAGGAGGCATCTCGGGCCGAGACAAAAAGAGACTGGACAAACTGGTGAGGAGGGCCAGCTCTGTCCTGGGCTGCTCCCTGGACTCTGTGGACTCAGTGGGGGGCAGAAGGATGATGGCAAAACTGTCATCAATGCTGGACAAACCAGCCCACCCATTCAATGACACTCTGAGAACACTTTACAGCTCCTTCAGTGACAGACTTTTACACCCTCGCTGTACCAAAGAGAGATTTCGCCGCTCCTTCCTGCCAACTGCTGTCAGACTTTTTAACAAGAACATTGGGTCAGGCCTACAAACGGGAGGGCATTAGTGCAATTGTGCAGTCCTAGGATGCAATATTAACTACTACTGTACTTTCAGCCAAGGGTGTACTTAAATATTGACCAATGATGTATTTTGTTTACCATTACAGTATTCTTATTACAATACTTCTATCACTGTAGTATTTCTACCACTGCAGGATGTTCACTATTACAGTACTTTTATCATTGCAGTACTTTTATCATTGCAGTATTTTTCTATCATTGCGGTACTTTTACTATTACAGTACTTTTACCATTGCAGTACTTTTACCATTGCAGTACTTTCATCATTGCAGTATTTTTCTATCGTTGCAGTACTTTTACTATTACAGTACTTTTACCATTGCAGTATTTTCTATCATGCAGTACTTTTCTATCATTTCAGTACTCTTACCATTACAGTACTTTTATCATTGCAATATTTTTATGATTGCAGTATTTTCAATCATTCAGTAGTTTTTATCATTACAGCGTTTCCCCCTCTGTATAATGGACAGGCATTAGGAGTGTTTCCTTACACTTAGATACGTTTATACTGTGTATATTTGCATGCTTTTTCTGAATGTCTGCTGCTAATGTTATACATTAACGGCTACATTACGCCGCCGACTCTGTGTGATCTATATCTTTGCTGCTGTAACACCTCAAATTTCCCCATTGTGGGACTAATAAAGGACATCTTATCTTATCTTAAACACTGGGGCTAAAATTTTTTGTTTCCGAAATACTATATGACGGGGGCGGGGCTTCAAAGTTTTCACTAAAGATTTCCTTCGCCGCAATGGACAAAATGCTTAATAACTCTCCTGCACGTGCTGCTAAAAATCCAAAACTTCACATGTACATAAAGAGTCGGTACCTGAAGACATCTATATGTTTATATTCAGTTATACACCTTGCGCCAATCAATATAAATTTTTACATTTTGACGTACTGCACGGTGCCCTTTTAACGAATCCGATTGAAAATTGGCTAGAAAAGACTCAAGACATTGATCTTACTCTATCCCTATTTTTATGACTTTCCTTCAAAGGGCGTGGCTATTACGGTGCCGCAGAGTCTGATTATTCTCCGTGGCAACAAAAGTTCCTGCAAAATGATTCAGATGATCCATCTTCTGGAAATCTTTCACATTTGAGGATATTCAGGCCCTGAAGACGGCTGCCAACTTATTTTTGATCGCAGTGGTAGCGCCACCAACTGGTTAAAACAAATACAAATTATTTTCGTTGATGTTTTTCTCCGGGCAGGTTAACAAAATCTACCTTATATTTGCTCGGATGAGTGTTTAGGCCTTGAGCATGTCACAATACGAAAGTCTTTCGCCTTCTTCAGAGTGTCACATGATGGTGTCTTGTGACCCGTCTTTATCAGCTGATGTTCCATGAGGGCGTGACTTACCTGTCACAAGAATGAAGGCAAGTCACGCCCCCCGCTGTCCGTTCACTCCGCCAAGATGCTGGTCCAGGTGGTAGAGAGGATGAAGGCACCCTTGTCTCTGTTCATGGTTTTTATGCCTCGCTTGCAGATCTCAATGGCCTCTCTGATCCAGCGCTGTTGTTTGTTCTCTTCTGTGCGGATGACCCTGCCCTTCTCCCGGTCCATGATGTGGTTTTCCCTTTTGCAGTGGTCAGTGATTGCTGATTTGTAATGTTCATGTTGTGCTTGTTCTTTTACTGCTCTGATTTTTTTCATTTTTTTGACAGGTAAGTCACACCCTCATGGAACATCAGCTCAAGACACCATCATGCGACACTCTGAAGAAGGCGAAAGACTCGCCGAAACATGTCAGGTAAAAAATTTACCTAAAACATAATTGTCTGCTTTTAATGAATCAGTCAAATATCAATAATAAGAAGACAAAATGAACCTAATACAAATCAATGAATGCTTAATAACTCCCCTGCACATGCTCCTAAAAATCCAAACCTTCACCTGTAAATAAAACGTCCCGACCTGAAGACATCGTAATGTTATTATTTTGTTATACACACAGTGCCGCCAAGTGGAATCAAAAATTTGTTTTTATTTTAATTTTCACGTACTGCACGGTGCCCTTTTGACGAATCCGACTGAAAATTAGTCAGAAAAGACTCAAGACAATGATCTTACTCTCTGCCGAATTTTGTGACGTTTTGGCAAAAGGCGTGGCTATTAAGGTGCTGAAAAGTCCGATTGTACTCTGTGGCAACAAAAGCTCCGGCAACATGACTCAGATGATCCTATCTTCTCGAAGTTGTACACATTTGAGGATACTTCAGCCCTGAAGGCATCTACCAACTTATTTTACATCGTAGTAGTAGCGCCACCAACTGGTAAAAGCTAATACAAGTTATTTTCTTGGATGTTTTTCTCCGTGCAACTCAACAAGGTCGCCCTCATATATGCTCGGATGACTGTTTCGGCCATGAGGATGTCACAATACGAAATTCGTCCTTTTTCGTGAAAAGTTGTGGGAGTGGCATTGCACTGTTCGGCAATAAAACAAAGCTGATTATGAGGTTCTAAATATGAACGACAACTCGTAAAACTTTACACACACATCAGGCCGAGCAAATTTATCAATATTTTATACGTTAGTTGTGCAGCTTTTTTGAAATGGCTCGCCATGGCCCTCGAGAAATGTTAAAAAAAGCAGCTCTGGTTGAGTGTTTCACCTCGCTTTTTGTAAATTTTATGGAGTACAGTGAACCCTCGGTTATCGCGGTTAATGGGGACCGAGACCACCCGCGAAAACTGAAAATCCGCGAAGTAGCGGCGCACCTTCAAAAATGCTTAAAAAAAATATACAATATATATAATAAATATATATATATATATATATATATATATATATATATATATATACGGGGAGAGAGAGAGTGAAATTCATGTTATAACAAAAAAACCAAATTATTATTAAAACGTATTATTTTTTTATTACCCAGCCATTCTTTTTGTATTTATTTAATTACTCCGACTTTTACCTGCTGGTACGCCGTCCGGTGTGCCCTGTGAAATGAAAGGTGGCATTCTTTATTTATTTATTCATTTATTCATTCATAACTGACAGCCTCGCGCTCCGCTCGTGCCCGGGCAGAAGAGGTGCTCCAATTTGGCTTAACTGTGACACACGCCCGCCCTCCTCCCCCGGAGCTTCCATTCGGTTAAACTTAGGGGCCGCTTGGCACCGCCCGTGCCCGGGGAAGGTGCTCCTCTTCGGCTTACTGTGACGCGAGCATGCCCTCCTCCTCCGGAGCTTCCATTCGGTTAAACTTAGGGGCCGCTTGGAACCGCCCGTGCCCGGGGACGGTGCTCCTCTTCGGCTTACTGTGACGCGAGCATGCCCTCCTCCTCCGGAGCTTCCATTCGGTTAAACTTAGGGGCCGCTTGGAACCGCCCTTGCCCGGGGAAGGTGCTCCTCTTCGGCTTAACTGCCACGCACGCTGGCCGGAGCTCTGGTACGGTCCGAACCGCGCGAAACGTCGCCACCGATCGTGTCCGGGGGAACGTGCTCTTCTTCGTCCACTCTCCTCTTCGCCCACGCTCTTCTTCGGCGCACGCCGGCCGTCTAACCGCTCCAGCGCCCCGTTGTGTCGCTCGGCGAAACTACAATGCCCCCGAATATTTTTTAGACCCGCGAAGCACTGAACCCGCGAAAGGTGAACCGCGAAGTAGCGAGGGTTCACTGTATGTATAAGACCAAGACCTACAAAATAGTCTCTTGGAGCAATGAGCTAGGTTTTACAGGAAGTCGGCCATTTTGAATTTACTTAAAAGGGGGCGGGTCACCACAATGGACTTTGTGTAGAAATTATTATTGGGGCCGAGCAGCGACCGCGGCGAGGTCCCTATTGTTTTTGTAGAAAATATTATTACTTTTATTATTATTATTATTATTATTATTATTAGGGCCTGAGCAGCGACCACCTTGCACCACCCAGTGGTGACAAAAATTATAATTTTTTACATTTTGACGTACTGCACGGTGCCCTTTTAACGAATCTGATTGAAAATTGGCCAAAAATGACTTTAGACATTGATCTTACTCTATCCCTATTTTTGTGACTTTGCTTCGTTGGGCGTGGCTATTACGGTGCCGCAAAGTCTGATTATTCACCGTGGAAACAAAAGTTCCGGCAAGATGACTCAGATGATCCTATCTTCTCGAAAATTTTCACATTTAAGGATATTGCAGCCCTGAAGTCATCTACCAACTTATGTTTGATTGTAGTAGTAGCGCCACCAACTGGTCAAAGCAAATACAAATTATTTTTGTTGATGTTTTTCTCTGAGCAGGTTAACAAGATCGCCCTCATATTTGCTCGGCTGAGTGTTTCGTCCTTCAGGATGTCACAATACGAAATTCGTTATTTTTTGTGAAAAGCTGTGGGCGTGGCATCGCACATATCACCAATAAAACAACACGTATTTTGAGGTTCTAAATATGAACGAAAACTCATGGAACTTTGCACACACATCAGGCCTGACAAAATCATGAATATTTCATTAGTTTCTCGTGCAGTTTTTTTAAAAATGGCTCTCTATCGCCCTCTAGAAATTTTCAAAAGAGCAGCCCCGGTTGTGTGTTTCACCTAGCTTTTTGAAAAATTTATGTTGATTGTATAAGGCCAAGACCTTCAAAAAAGTCTCTTGGAGCCATGAGCGAAATAGCACAGGAAGTCGGCCATTTTGAATTAACTTCAAAGGGGGCGTGTCACCACAATGGACAAAATGCTTAATAACTCCCCTGCACATGCTCCAAAAAATCCAAAACTTCACCTGTACGTCAAACGCGGACCTGAAGACATCTATATGTTCTTATTCTGTTATACACATAGCGCCACCTAGTGTAATCAATCTTTTTTTTTTTTTTTTTACACGGAGCCCTTTTGACGAATCTGACTATATTTTTTGTCACAAGCACCTCTAGACATTGAACTCTCTGCCAAATTTTGTAACTTTTTGGCGATGGGCATGGCCGTTACGGTGCGTACTGCACGGAGCCCGTTTAACACATCTGTCAGAACAGCCTCAAGACATTGATCTTAGTCAATGCCGAATTTTGCGACTTTTCAGCAAAGGGCGTGGCCACGACGGTGCCGCATTGTCTGATTTTTCTCTTTGGCAACACAAGTTCCTGTAACATCACTCAGATCATGCTATCATCTCAAATTTTTTCACATTTGAGGAGAGCCCAACCCTGAAGACATCGACAAACTAATTCTTAATCGTAGTGGTAGCGCCACCAACTGTTAAAATCAAATACAGGTTATTTTTGTTGATGTTTTTCTCCGAGCAGGTTAATAAGGTCTAACTCATATTTGCTCGGATGAATGTTTAGCCCTTCCGGATGTCGCAATACGAAATGTATCATTTTTTGTGAAATGCTGTGGGTGTGGCTTTGCATAGTTCGCTAATAAATTTAGGCTTATTTTGAGGTTCTAAATATTCATGAAAACTCATGAAACTTTGCATACACATCAGGCCTGGCAAAACCATCAATATTTTATTAGTTTCTCATGCAGCTTTTAAAAAATGGCTCTCTATCGCCCTCTAGAAATTTTCAAAAAAGCAGTTGGTTGAGTGTGATACCTAGGTTTTTGAAAATTTTGTGGAGTATTTATAAGGCCAAGACCTACAAAATATTCTCTTGGAGCCATGAGCTAAATTGCACAGGAAGTTGGCCATTTTGAATTTACTTAAAACATCGATGACGCTTTGACAACAAAAGCTGCTCTAAATTTAACAACGCAAAAATTTCTCTTGAAGGTTCCTCACGTTATTTCTCGTAAATATTTAACATTTCCAACAAAACTCGCCAAACTTGGCAGTCTCATCGGGCATGGCGAAAAATTTGATATTTTTGCGTCGTCATAAACGACGCAAACAAAATGGCTCTCTAGCTCCAACTAGAGTGGGAAACATCAAAGGAAAAACTGGCCCGTTTGACGTAGGCCTCCGAAAATTGCCAGGCACGTGTAGTACCCCGAGATGTACAAATACTTTCTTTGATGACAATAGTCTATAATGAACAGAAAGTGAGTTATGAATTTTTGAAAGTCCAACTTTCGCCCATTTTTGCACGTTTACAGGGGTCATTCTTTTGCACCCTGATGCTACAGGGTTCATCCGATTGCCTTACAATTCCGGCTGTACCATTTTAAGACCTGGGACAAACACTGGGACAAAAATCTTTAGTTTCCGAAATACTATATGACGGGGGCGGGGCTTCAAAGTTTTCGTTGAATATTTCCTTCGCCGCAATGGACAAAATGCTTGATAACTCCCCTGCACAAGCTGCTAAAAATACAAAACATCACAGGTACATAAAGAGTCGGTAGCCGAAGACATCTACATGTTTGTATTCAGTTATACACCTTGCGCCACCTAGTGGTGACAAAAAAATTTTTTTTTACAATTTAACGTACTGCACGGAGCCCTTTAAACAAATTCGGCTCAAAATTGGTCAGAACAGACTCAAGAAATTGATCTTACCCCATACCAAATTTTGTGACTTTTTGTCAAAGAGCGTGGCTTTAACGGTGTTGCAAAGTCTGATTATTCACCGTGGAAACAAAAGCTCCGGCAACATGACTCAGATGATCCCATCTTCTTGAAATTTTTCACATTTGAGGATATTCCAGCCGTTGAGACCTCTAGCAACTTATTTTTGATCGTAGTGGTAGTGCCACTGTCAGGTTTAAATGTCCTGACGCCTTTTGGGCGAGCTTATTGAAATGGCCAAGGCCAGAGAGGAACCAAGCTACGCTCATGTGTCACTCTTGTTACTCCTTTCAACCAATGAATTAGGCAGCCAGGATTTGCCATCTACCAATTTGCGGAACCTGTCCTCAGCAATGTTTGCACCTTTGTTATTCCAATGTGTGCGTTCAAATAGTGGTGCATTTTTCCTGGTGTGAGATCAAATTGTCAAGTTGATTTGCTGTTCAAACTTTGACTTTCTCACACCCGCCTACGCTCTTCCTGCTTATTCTAACAATTTCTCTCTAACAAGTTATCTGTTTTGTGACCTTGGTTCTCAAACGCTTCTACTTCTTATCAGTCTGGAATGTGCACCTGGTTTTGTGTCTTACAAGCCTGAATCAGTGCAAAACATTCTGCTGCTTGTCCTGAACATACAGATTTTAATATCCCTTGAAACTAAATTTCAATTTGCAATCCTAATAAAAATGTCTCTCCAGTCGGGAGAAAAGTGTCCAAAAGGTCAGGTCGCGGCTTGGTGGCAATTTGGATGCGGCCTCCACAGTCGTGAGGCATGTTCTACTGGTGCGGGAAAAAATGACGCAGAGCGCACCCCACCTTATCAGTGTAATGTGTCCCTGTGACAATTAGGTCGCCGTGCAATGTGAATGTGGTGGACAAGGATGTCATTTTTGGATTCCTTAAAGCAGCGGTCAGGACTGCTTGATCACACTCTGACGTGGCTCTCGCCACGGGATCCAATTGTTGTGACTAATATACAAATGGATTCACTTTGCCCTGGTTCCTTCAGTAACCCAGGCTAATGAAGTCATTTTTTGCAGTCACTGTTTGCTCAAATGGCTCATAGTAATTTGGTAGTGCGTTAAGATGCTTTGTCAATACAATCTTCTTTTTGGTCTCATCTTCCCTTGAACATTATGTTTACTACACACTAGACATGACCTACAATTTTTTTATTTTAATTTTTTTTTTAATTTGTAGAACTTGTGGTACAGCAAATGTCCTGTACTCTGGCTATCAATCATCATACTATGGATATCAATCATATCAATCATCATACTATGGATATCAATCATCATCCCCCCCCTGTTGAGACATGGGAGTTCCCATGACTCAATTTATCAATTAAATATCAAGTTGGTAATGCTTATACATTGTAATCAATGATTTCATGCGTGACAAGTTCAAAAGCTTTGTCAGCCGCAAGTGTTCAAACTATTTTTTGTCATTGGCTTGTCATAAATGATGTCCAGCAATGGTAATTTCAGAAATCAGAAATCCCTTTGTCATTGTACTCAAGTGTGCAACGAGATTAGAGAGTTCCCCTCTCCAGTGCAATACAACAATAATTCAGATAAATATATAAATTTGATAAATAAGAGAATAGTTAGTGCGGGAGGGAGAGCCGTTAGCCGCTGCGTCTATGCGCGCCGCCATCTTGTATTCTTGAGTATTCTGAGTAATTTGCAATCCATGCCCGACAATAATTGCACACTTCTTTCAAAGACATCATTTACTTCTCTTTTATTTCTTTTAAGGCTTTGGCACAGTTTTTTCTTTTTGCTTATCACTGACAATGCGCCCTTTTTTAATCGAAATGAGGCCTCAGTAAGTCACTTACTTTTGATACATTGTATCTGATAGTCCCTTGCAGACTAACCATGTGTTGCACGTCATCGCCCAAACAGACTCTATTGTGAGCTACTTCTAATAATTTATTGACGTCCTATTTTGTTCTTCCAAATGTAGCAACCGATAATAATGTGCCCTTTTAAAGTTTTGACGTTTGTTTGAATTCGCCCTTGCTTATTGACTCTGATATTAAGGTCCAATTGTGTCAGTGTATCACGGCCTAATAAGTAAAACGCACGTTGATGTAGAACTGCTTCTCCACTTGCTTTTTTTGTTTGTTTTTTACGTCACGTGATCCTCCGTTGCTTTCACGACTGGTCCTGACAAATCACAAATTTCTTATCAAACTTGATTCTGTCTGTGTAAATTGTAATCGGTTTTCCTGGGTGGTTGACGGCAGTTTCGAGCAAAGTGGCCATGTTTCCTACAGTTGTAGCAGACGTCGTCTTTTGTTGGCAGGTGTCCTCTTCCTCTTCCACGTCCTTGGTAGAAGATCGGTGCTGACGGGGTGGTCGTGAGGCCCGCAGCCCATTTACGCATATTATCTTGGATTGGTGTGATTGTTTGGCAGGCCGCTTTGCATTCATCTCTTGTGGCAGGCTTCCCAGGGCGCTGTTGTCCACTTGTTGAGGCAATCCCGGCTCCTTTTCTCGCTGGCCCTCCTCCTCAGCTCTCTCACCCTGACTTCCTTTTTCACTGTCACTGTCTCTTTGATCCTCGGCTGGTGCATTTCCTCCTTTTTTTCTCGCTCCTGTTTCTTCGTCTTTCTTTATCTCCATATTAAGTACTTTCTGCTTCTTCTCTTAAACGTCTTTCACTCTCTTTCTAAATCAGCACACATCTTTCTTGGAGATGATAACCACCGGACTGCACCACTCCGACTTGGAAGGCTCAATGACTCCAAGCTTCAGCATTTCCTGGAGCTCCTTGGTTAGTCTCTCCACCAAGTGTTGCGGAACTCGGTAGGGGCGCTGACGAATTGGTAATCCTTCTTTGAGACGAATGACGTGTTCTACCACCGTCGTCTTCCCTGGGCTGGCGGAAAAAAGAGAAGGCACCGTCTTGAAAATTAAGCACATCTCTGTGACTTGCTTGGGTTTCCGACGTGCCAGTGCAGGCGCATCTGTCGTCGTCGAGGACTCCAGCTCTGCCTCGTCATCATCATCATCATCATCATCATTGTCGTCGTCCTCGTCCTTGTCGTCGTCGTCGTCCTCCTCCACCTTCCGCGCGAGTATGACCTCCTTTGGAGCCTGGTTTGAACGCTCCTTCCACTCTTTGAGGAGGTTCACATGATAAGTTTGTTTATTTTTTTTCTTCTCCGGATGGAAAATCTCATAGGTCACTGGACCCATCTTCCGGGTGACCTCATATGGCCCCTGCCACTTTACTAAAAGCTTGTTGTTGCATGTGGGGAGAAGCCGCAATACTTTTTGGCCGGGTTTAAACTCCCGGTGGCGAGCTTGCTGGTCATACCAGGTCTTCTGGCTTTTCTGGGCCTCCCGCAGGTTGACCTCTGCCTCCTACTGGTACCTGGCCAGTCTCTCCCTCATTTCCAGCACAAATTTCACCACCCCCCGATCACTTCACGTGGTGGAAGGTGCCTCCTAGGCCTTTCGGAGCAAGTCCAATGGCCCCTGAACTTCCCAAGCATGCAAGAGTTCAAAGGGAGAGAAACCTGTTGACGCCTGAGGAACTTCGCGATAGGCAAACAGCAAAAAGGGCAGCCACCGGTCCCAGTCTTTTCCAGTATCATCCACAAATTTCTGGAGCATCTTCTTTAAGGTCTGATTGAACCTTTCCACTAGTCCATCAGTCTATGGGTGGTATGGAGTGGTTTTGATGGCGGAGATGCCCAGTTGTTTGTTGAACAGTTGCATTAACCTTGAAGTGAAATTGGTTCCCTGGTCTGTTAGAATCTCATCTGGTATGCCAACTCTGGAAAGGAGTTGCACCAAGGCACAAAGTACTGCCGGAGCAGTGATTGTGCGCAATGGAAATGCCTCTGGGAAACGTGTGGCGTTGTCACACACTACACCACTGCTTTTTGTCAAAGGACCCACAATGTCCATAGCAATCCTGCGGAATGGAATGTGCAGCTTTTTTAAAATGGCTTGCCATGGCCCTCTAGAAATATTCAAAAACATCAGCCCTGGTTGAGTGATTCACCTACTTTTTGTAAATTCGATGGAGTATGTATAAGGCCAAGACCTACAAAAAAGTCTCTTGGAGCCATGCGCTAGGTTTTACAGGAAGTCGGCCATTTTGAATTTACTTAAATGGGGGCGGTTCACCACAATGGACTAAATGCTTAAAAACTCCCCTGCTCATGCTCTAAAAAAATCCCAAACTTACCCTGTACATAAAACGTCCCGACCTGAAGACATCTATATATTATTATACTGTTATACACACAGGTCCACCTCATGGTTTCAAAACAATATTTTTTTTTTACATTTTAATATGCTGCACGGATCCCTTTTCAGGAAGCCGAATGAACATTTGTCAGAACAGCCTCAAGACGTTGATCTTAGTCTATGCTGAATTTTGTGACTTTTCAGCAAAGGGCGTAGCCATTACGGTGCTGCAGAAATTTATTAATCTCTGTGGCAACAAAAGCTACCGTAACATGAATCAGATGATCCTAACTTCTATAATATTTTCAAATTTAAGGATAGTCCAACCCTGAAGACATCTACCAACTTATTTTTCATCGTAGTGGTAGTGCCACTTACTGGTTAAAGCAAATACAAGTTATTTTTGTTGATATTTTTCTCAGAGTAGGTTAACAAGTTTGCTTATTTTGAGGTTCGAAATTTAAATGAAAAATCAGGCCTGGCAAATTCATCAATATTTTATTAGTTTGTTGTTTAATTTTTTTTAAATGGCTCGCTATCGCCCCCTTGAACATTTGAAAAAAAAAACAGCCCCGGATCTGTGTTTCTTCAAACTTTTTGAAAATTTGATGATGCATGTATAAAGCCAAGACAGAATAAGAAGTGTCTGGGAGCCACATTCTAAATTGACAGGAAGTCAGCCATTTTGGACTTACTTCAAACATGGACGAGGCTTTGACAACAAAAACTGCTTGAACTTTAACTCCACAAAAATTCCTTGTGAGGATTCCTCACGTTTTTTCTCGTAAATATTTCACATTTCCAACGTGCCGGTACCCCAACGTTGCCAGGGCTGCGAGGGCCCTTTATCGCAGCTCGCAGCGCTAGTTATTATTTTTTTTCTATTTTCCGATCGTTCGATCGCATTTTTGACCCCCTAAACATACACGAAAACTCACCAAACTTGACAGTCTCATATGGAGATGGTGAACGACCGTGGAAGAACAGTCAGTTAGCGATGACGCAAGAGAGGCTGTGCACCGAGAACGTTTTCTGAATATCACTATTGTGCCCTGACAGGTATGTGTTGGTAATGTATCAACCAAGCTGAGGCACGAACGAACTCTGAGGAGACGCAACCCGTGACGTCACTAGTAGTAGTTTCGTGTGGTTTTCACACCTCCTGTCTCATCCCTGAAAGCCATGCCTTGAATTCATCTCCACACTGGAATACCGTATCATACCCTCCCTCTATCGATGTATAAGGGCAGTCTATAATCAGATGGTCCATATTTTGACACTCATGGTTACACCAGGGGCATGCTTGCGTAGCCACTGCCCCCCATCTTTGCAAATTTTGGGCTGTACGTCCTTGTTTGCAAAGGATCCTGTTGTAGGATGTCCACTCTCTCCTGCTGGTTCCATTGTAGCCTGGGAGCTTCTCAGTGGGGTCTCCAATTCTCTCGCCTCCAACAGGTACATTTCCTCTCCATAGGTCGCGCCACCTATCTGCTGACGTGTGCTCTGATTCCCGTTCTTGGCTGAAGGGTCTTCTGGATCTCAGGCGGTGCCCTCCTGGGTTGTGTGCTAGGGCCCGACACAGGGGAGCCTCCTCCGGGAGTGCCAATATATTTTTTTGCATGATCTGTGTTGCCTGCTCTCTTCTAACTGCTGGAGGTTCAATGTTGCACATTGTTGGAAGCCAGTTTATAGGAGTAGAACGTATGGCGCCCGATATCAGTCTCATTGCTTCATTCAGCTGGACATCAACTTTGGATGTATGTGCACACCGGCCCCATACGGGGCTGCAATATTCAGCCACGCTGTAGCACAGTGCCATGACTGACGTCCGTAGAACGTTTTGGTTGGCACCCCAACCTGTTCCCGTAAGTTTACGGATTAGTGCCACTCTTGATTTCAGCTTCTGGGCTGTATTTTCTAGGTGTTTCCTGTAGGTGAGAGTTCTGTCTAGAGTTACCCCTAGATATTTTGGTTCACAATCCACCGGCAGGTTTCCCCCCTCTATTTCCACCCTTAGCTTGTAATTAGCTTGCTGGTTGGTTAGATGGAATGTTGTTACCACTGTCTTGGTTCTGTTCATTCTTAGGTACCATCATTTAAAGTAATTTGAGAGCAACGCTATGTCCAGCGATAATGTTCTCTTGATTGTACCAAAATCCCTGTCTTGGGTTACCAATGCCCAGTCATCCGCATAACCGAATTTCCAGGATTCGTATCTGGAGGCAGGCCCTGGCATTAAGCGACCAGTTAATAGTTCGAATGGCGCAAAACCTGTTATTTTGTGAACAGTTTGGCGGACGACCAACAGGGCTAGGGGCAAAGCTTGCAACCACGTCATTTTTGTTTGAGCCATGATCTTAGCCAATTTTTCTTTCAAATTCCTGTTAAACCTTTCAACTTTGCCTTGGCTCTGGGGGTGGTAGACACACCCAAAGCGATGCTTCAGCCCCAACAGCGCCTCCACTTTAGCCAGCGCTTTGTTGTTAAAATGTGTCCCATTATCAGTGTTGGAGAGCCTAGGGGGTGGACTGTATAGGTGATTTGATTCAATGGGGGTATGCTCTTTTCACCCCTGGGTGTCGGTCAGAACACAAGGATGAGTCCAAGATGTGGGTTGGCAGCTTTAATAGTGTATCTTCACGTAACATGTAACAGCACAGGCAACAGGCGGACAAAACATAGGCACATGGGAATGAGGTGATGGGCTCAGGCATGCAGGATGCATGTGAGCTTGTGGCAGTGAGCTCATGAAGCAATGAGCGGGTGGCAAACAGTGAGCACGTGTATGCCAAGCAGTGGTCACGGGTATGTGCGTGTGTGTGTGTGGTTCTGTAACAAAAGAAACATCACATAAATATATAGCTCAACTCAACAAACAGCAGCTATAAACTGTATTTGCATGCGCAATTACATAAGCTCAAATGAGACATCAACTGCATCAAACAGTTGCCAACTATGGCCGTGGACGGCGCACAATGGCGGCGGCCATAGGGATTGCGTACTACCTAGGTTACAGCAGACGTACTACCTAGGTTGCAGCAGACCTGACGCACCTAGGTGTATAAACTATATAAAACTATACAAAGGAGCGCGCTTTAGTGGAGTACAACCTCCTTGTATATAACTAGCACACCGCGGGGAACATTTAGGCATTCACACACCGAGCGAAAGGCACATATTCAATGACGCGGCGAACTTCAAAGGCAGCTCGGCGACGGCGCATGGCCAGAAACATGGCGGCGGCGCACAACGACATACAGACTAGACGGGAGTAGACATGACGATGCACAGCGGCGCGATGAATGAACGCTGTAAACAAATGAATACACCGATGTACTCACTTGCGGTCAGGAACGCACACAGACACTGAGGCATCGAACACGTCACATACTAGTGGTGGTCGGCTGACAATTGCTGCGCTACAGGCATTTGCCAGTAACCCGTATGCGGGCGCTTCTCGCGAGAGCTTGGCACCGACGCGACTTCAATCACACAACAAGCACACAATCGATGGCGACATTCAACCTAGGAACCTTTTTAACAGCCGCCCCCGAATGTACGAAGTACATTCGCTCCTAAGAAAGGTGATAGAGTCTCGAATGTCTCACGGAAGGCTGTTCTTGATTGTAGCGATGTCCTCATCACCAGCCGGGAGAGCTGGCAGAACGACCAACCTGGCCACTGGTCTGGTGTAGTTGCGCTCGCCGATCTGCACATCAACGGAGCGGACGTGGCCATCAGCGCTGGGATGGACTTGGGTGACATGGCCCACGGGCCACATCGCTCTTGGCAGCTGGGGGTCCACCAGCATCACGACAGCGCCCTTGATGATATCGGCTCTGGTGGATTGCCACTTCTGTCGTGTCTGCAGGTTCGGTAGGTAGTTACGCAGGAAGCTGGACCAGAAGTGGTTCGCCAGAACTTGGGAGTGTCTCCAGTGGCGACGGCTCAGCAGGTCAGTCTCTGGATACACAATCTGGGGTAATGATCCATCCGGCCGCCCCATCAGCAGGACGTTGGGTGTCACAGGATCGAGGTCATTGAGGCTGGATGAGACGTATCCTAGTGGCTTCGAATTGAGGATCCCTTCCACTTCAAGCAGTACGGTCCTTAGTACTTCCTCTGGGACTGGCTGGGCTCCCACCGTGGTGTACAAGGCTGCCTTCACTGAACGTATCTCCCTTTCCCACGTCCCTCCGAAGTGGGGTGCAGCTGGTGGGTTGAAGTGGAAGCTGATTTTCTGCTTGGCAAGCTGTTGCTGTAGATCTGGGGACAGGGTAGCGAACGCCTCTCGCAGCTCTCTTTCTGCTCCTCGAAAGTTGGTTCCCTGGTCCGAATACAGCTCAGCGGGTGTCCCTCGGCGTGCAATGAACCGCCTGAGGGCCATCAGGAACGAGTCGGCGTCGATCGTGTTCAGAAGGTCTAAGTGAACGCCTCGGGTGGTGAGGCACTTGAATATGATGCCCCACCTCTTCTCCGTGCGTCTTCCCACCTTGATCTGGAATGGCCCGAAACAGTCCATCCCAGTGGAGAAGAAGGCTGGCTTGAAGAGGCGTAGCCGAGCAGGTGGCAGGTCCGCCATCTTGGGGACAGCAGGTCTAGCCTTCCAGCGTCGACATTCTGTGCAGGTATGTTGGTAGCGGCGTACTGCTTCACGGCCACGCAGGATCCAGTAGGAGCGCCGTATCTCTGCAAACACTCTCTCTGGTCCGGGGTGATGCAGACGGCTGTCGAAGTCTTGAATAAGGAGTCTAGTGGAGGGGTGGCTGGGATCCAGCACGATAGGATGAACGGCTATCTGGTCTACATCTTCAGCGTGACGAAGCCTACCTCCAACACGAATGACCTCCTCTTCATCCATCTCAGGAGACAAGGTGAGTAGGCGGCTGCTGGCTGAGACAGGCTTGCCAGCCTTCAGGAGCCTCAGCTCGTCTGGGAAGCTGTCACGTTGGGATCGCTTGAGGATGAGGATCTCTGCCCTGCGGTAATCTTCAGCAGTATGACCGCTGCTCTGATCTGCCGCCCCCTGCAGCTCCTGCACTGTAGCGTGTAACAAGTCCTTCCAGGTGTCATATCTCGTCGCATCTGCGGTGCTGACGGGGATTGTCGTGACTCCACAGAAGGCAGACCTCCTTAGCTCTGAGGTATCGTCGTCTTTATCAAGCTTAGGCCGGACTGGCCAATCTTCTGGGGGTTGGAGAAGGAAGGAAGGTCCTTGACTCCATCGGTTGGGCTTCACAAGGTCTAGCAGTTTCTTGCCCCTTGTGATATCATCCGCAGGATTCCTCTCTGAGTCTACATATCGCCAGGCATCAGGGCTGGTGAGTTCCTGGATCTCTGCCACTCTAGTGCCAACAAAGACCTTGAAACGGCAGGACTCCGACTGCAGCCATGTCAGAACCGTGGTGGAATCAGTCCACAGGATTGTCTGGGTAATCTTCAGCGTGAGCTCCCTCCTGACGAGCTCGGCTAGTTGGGCTCCTGTGACAGCTCCGCACAGCTCCAATCTGGGCATAGAGAGGAGACGCTTGGGTGCAACTCTTGAGCGTGCAAGAAGGAAAGACAGGTGGACTTGATGGAACATCCCCATAATGTCTGCAGTAAGGGCGACAGCGTGTTCCCTGAAGCGCAGCAGCACTCCCAAAAGCGATGCTCCGAGAGTGTGTCCAGGCAGCAGTGAACCGTTCAGGCTCTGGCCTCTATACTGATAAGAGCAGTTGAAGACGATTCTGTTCTTGCCGCGATGGCTCACCATGTGGTGCGGAATATACCACTCTTCTCCCTCTTGGTTAACTTCTTGATGGCTTAATTTGGAGACGGAGCCTGCATCCACCAGCTTCTGGATCTCGATGCCATAGACCTTGGCACGCTCTGGATCTTTAGCCAGTCGACGTTCTGTGCTCCGCAGACTCGGGATGACGGCTTCTTTCGGGGCGCGGAGAATAGGCATGTCTCGTTTACGCAGAAGGGGGGTGGCATAGCGAAGGATCCCGTGCACCTCTAAGCGGATGGTCTTTTCTCCGAGCAGGGCCACGGCTGCTTGATCCTGCTTTGACCTCGTCACGATCTTCTCGCTTCTGTAGGGAAGAGTGTCGAGTTGCCAGAGTCTTTCGACGTGTCTAAACAGTTCTGTATCGACTGGGGATACTGATGTCAACAAACACTCTTGTGGACGTAAGGGGTCCTGGATGACCTTCGCCGGACCCTGGAGGACCCAGCCTAATCTGGTACGGAGAGCTACTGGTCCGCCTGGAGTGCCCCGTCTGATTGGCTCGACAGCGGTAATCAGGTGTGGGTGGTCGGACCCAATAAGCAGCAGTGGCCTGGCATTGTGAAAGGGCTTGATGGGTAACCCAACCAAATGAGGGTACCTCCGTTGGAGTCGATCCATCGGGTAGGACTGGTCTGCCAGACCAAGGCGCATTGCAGTGAAGGCTTTGGAGACTTTGAAACTGGTCTTGGGGTCAGCAGCGGGAGAGATGCGGAAAGACACCGTCGAGCCACGGAGAGTCTGAACATCCTGTCGAATGGTTCGCAGTGGGAGGTCCTCCCTCGTGCCTTGTATGCCCAGGTCCCGGGCAGCTGCTGACAGGAGCATTGTCCTCTCTGACCCGTCGTCCAGGATGGCATAGGTAGTTATGGTGCGGTTGCCGTGATGAAGAAGCACATGAGCGACCTTCAGTAAGACCCTGTTTCCCTCTCGGGGGCGGTCGAGGTACAGGACTTCAGTAGTGGGGCTCACTTGCTGACTGGTTTCGCTGTTCGAAGGTCTGTGTTGTCTGTCGTTGACTTCATGAAGGACCTGTAGATGCTTTCTTTGACACAGGCTGCAGGGCTTCTTCAGATCACACTGGGCTGCTTGGTGATGCCTTGCACAGCGCCAGCACCTCTTGTTGTTCTTTATCCAATCTGTGAGTTCTTCTCTGCTCAGCTTGGTTACTTTGGCGCACTGACTAAGAAAATGCTCTTCATTCTCGCAGAAAGGGCAGTAGGGCTTGGGCCTCCCCTTCTTCCTTGGTGAGTCCTTCACCGGTGCGCTGTTCTCTGTGCTCTTGGCGCCGTGGAGAACGGCAACAGTTCGCTGTCTTTGGTGGCTCTCGAACTTGGATGCTTGCTTCTCCTTTGCCCCTTTGGATCCTGTTGGCTCATCGAAGTCCAGACACCACGATTCATATTTGAGCCACTGGGCCAGATCAAGCAGAGTGGGAATGTTGCCTGCTTGTCGGAAGGTGGACCGACGGAAGTCTGCTCGCTGCTCTGGGGGTAGTTTGCTGAGCAGTCTCACCACATGAGAGGCACAGCGGAGTTCGACGTCGCCGGCGGTGCCCAATGTCCTCAGGAGACCGACCAATGCTTGGACATGAAGGGCGAACCGTTCAAAGGCTGCGGTGTCGCCGCGACGAACATCGGGTGAGTCGAGGACACTTGCAATTTTCTTGAGGGCTATTTGGTGGGGCTGACCAAACTTCTCGTTGAGGGCTAACATGGTGTCTGTGTAAGGCGTAGGTGAGTTGATGTTGGAATCTGCAATCAACTTGGCCTCTTCTAATTTCAGATGATCAACCAGGATTTGGTAATTGAAGAGCTCTGTCCCTCCCACTGGTAAGAGGTTCTCCAAAGCCATCTTCAAGCGTGCAAACTCACATGGATCACGGTGGCTGAAGTAGGGTATGGAGGGGCGTGGCCCTTTGTAGCTCTGTTCAGTGGTGGCGGGTGGATCCTGGTGCCGTGGAGCTGGAGTCTCCCAGCCTTGTCCTGGCGTCCCGTATCTTTGCTGTGTGGGTGCTGGCAAGTACGTTGACTGTTGAGGAGTACAGGTTGCAGCATAGGATGGACATCTAGGAGGTAGATGCTGTGAGTGCGCAGGCGGGTGGAGGTTCGGAGGCTGCTGAGGTGTAGAAGCTGCGGCATAAGGTGTAGCCCTAAACGGTGAGGGTTGGTACGCAGGCTGATGCTGGAGGTTTGGCGGTGGCGCCGTAGCAGCTGGATGCTTTGGTGAGAAGCTATGACTCCACTTGTAGTGCTGTGACGCAGTGGAAGAGGAAGCTAGATGAGGGTGGCCGGGCTGCGCGCTCAACTGCTGGGATTGGCGGCGCAACGGCTGACTGCTGACCTTGACTGGCGACGCTTCGCAGTGGCTAGAGGCTTGTCTCTTCATCCGATGTAACTCTGAAATCAGCTCTTCTATTTGCTCAGTCATCGTTGGAGTCGGCGGGTTGTCACAGTCTGCTGTGTCAGGCCATGGCGGGGGGTCAGGCCAGTCCTCTTCATCTTCATCTACCGAGTGGAGGGGACGGAGGTCATGACTGCTGACGGAGTGTGACATAGCTTGTTGAAGACTGAGTACTGTGTTGGTGAGCCTCCTCATTTCAGCCTGAACTTCTTGGAGTGCAGCTACGTCGGAATGAAGGGCTTGCTGTGGTTGATGTAGCATGACCTTCTCTTTATGGATGTCCTGTGTGCCATCTCTCAAGGCGCGTTTGTGCAGCACCGGATAGGGGGAGTGTGGCTCTCGGACTTCCTCCCTGGGATCTCCCTCTGGACGCTGCAGGTGGGCTAGCTGGGAATCCGGACTGTATATCCTCCGCACTGGGTGGTACAGGTCCGCCTCATGGAGGTCAGCATCCCGCCTGTGGTGATCCGTATAGGGAGTGGGGGAGAAGTGAGGGGGTGTCATCTTGGCTGCTCCCTCTTCGTGAGATGGCCACTCCTCTTCGTGCCCATGCCTGTCTCGCTGCCTGTGCCCAAAATATTGGACATGGTAGTTGTCTAAGTGGGTGGGGGGGCGTGTCCGACGCGTCGGTCGTGCTCCACAATCTTCGAACTCCATGTTGATCAAGGGTAAAGAGAGCATCCGGCTCGAAGGACCACAATGTTGGAGAGCCTAGGGGGTGGACTGTATAGGTGATTTGATTCAATGGGGGTATGCTCTTTTCACCCCTGGGTGTCGGTCAGAACACAAGGATGAGTCCAAGATGTGGGTTGGCAGCTTTAATAGTGTATCTTCACGTAACATGTAACAGCACAGGCAACAGGCGGACAAAACATAGGCACATGGGAATGAGGTGATGGGCTCAGGCATGCAGGATGCATGTGAGCTTGTGGCAGTGAGCTCATGAAGCAATGAGCGGGTGGCAAACAGTGAGCACGTGTATGCCAAGCAGTGGTCACGGGTATGTGCGTGTGTGTGTGTGGTTCTGTAACAAAAGAAACATCACATAAATATATAGCTCAACTCAACAAACAGCAGCTATAAACTGTATTTGCATGCGCAATTACATAAGCTCAAATGAGACATCAACTGCATCAAACAGTTGCCAACTATGGCCGTGGACGGCGCACAATGGCGGCGGCCATAGGGATTGCGTACTACCTAGGTTACAGCAGACGTACTACCTAGGTTGCAGCAGACCTGACGCACCTAGGTGTATAAACTATATAAAACTATACAAAGGAGCGCGCTTTAGTGGAGTACAACCTCCTTGTATATAACTAGCACACCGCGGGGAACATTTAGGCATTCACACACCGAGCGAAAGGCACATATTCAATGACGCGGCGAACTTCAAAGGCAGCTCGGCGACGGCGCATGGCCAGAAACATGGCGGCGGCGCACAACGACATACAGACTAGACGGGAGTATACATGACGATGCACAGCGGCGCGATGAATGAACGCTGTAAACAAATGAATACACCGATGTACTCACTTGCGGTCAGGAACGCACACAGACACTGAGGCATCGAACACGTCACATACTAGTGGTGGTCGGCTGACAATTGCTGCGCTACAGGCATTTGCCAGTAACCCGTATGCGGGCGCTTCTCGCGAGAGCTTGGCACCGACGCGACTTCAATCACACAACAAGCACACAATCGATGGCGACATTCAACCTAGGAACCTTTTTAACAATCAGATCTGATTAAAGCAGGGAAACCATGTGTCGGAATATAATGATTTACCAAAGCTTTAAGGACTGACGTGGTATCTTCCTTTGCACACGGATACGCCTCCGGCCAGCGTGAATAAGAATCCACAATGACCAGAAGGAACCGCTTCCCGTTCACCCTGTCAATCATGTCCGTGAAATCAATTACAATTTCTGCTCCAGGCCAGGCCACAGGGGAGAACGCCCCTGGCTTGGGTTTTAATGTCGGTCGTGCATTAAATGTTTGACATAGTTCACAAGCCGCCACAAACTGCCAGACCACCTCCTGTAACCTTGGATGCCACCACTGACGAAGTTTTGGAAGCATTGCCTGAGGCCCCACATGTGCCACTGTATGGGCCTCAGCCAACACTGAGGTCATGAGTTGCCCTTCAGGGAGGACCGGCTGGCCCCTGGGACCCACCCGCCTGACCACCTTAGATGCGATCCACATTTATTTTTGTTCCGGCGACGACTTACCTTGTGCATCCATAATATCCTCCAGTGCCACTTCGGGTGCCACTGGAAAATCCGGGGGTTCCCCATCCCAGACCACAGCTGGGGTTGTTAACATCATCCCGCCCTGAGGGGTGTATCCAGCCACCTCTTTCGCGAGAGCATCCGCCCTCTCATTACCTTTCGCCACCATGGTGTTGGCCTTTGAGTGTCCCGGGACCTTTACAATCGCCAATTCGTGTGGACCCTTAATTGCTTCATACAATCGCTCCATCAAAGTTCTATGAGCAATTTCTTTGCCTTTCGCTGTTAGCCAGCCATTGTGCAACCACCCCTTTAGGTCAATCAGGGCAGCTGACGCTGCATATGCCGAATCAGTATATACAGTTAATTGCTGTCCTGGACACTGTTCCAAGGCCAACACCAGCGCCAACACCTCTGCCGCCTGGGCGGAGGGTTTTATTGTCAACTTCTGAGCTGTCACTGGGAGGAAGAAAGAACCTTTCCACTCCACCACTGCCGCGGCCGCGTGGAGTGTCCCATCCTTGGCACGCCAACAACACCCATCGGTGAACATAACCCGTCCACCTTCCAATGGTTCCGCATACAAGTCCTCACGGACCTTCTGATCTTTCTGTACTTTCAGAGCGCACTCATGTGCCCCTTCCAGGAGGTGATTAGCCATGTTCACACCATCATGCACATAAGTAACGTTTGGTGCCATCAATGTTTTCATCATCCGTGTTTGTCGCAGGGGTGTCAATGTAAATGCCACCGTTGCTACAAAAGCTGACACGCCATGATCTGTCAACACCTGGACGGGATACCCCATGACCACATGAGCTGTTTTCTGTAGGACCTTTGCCAGGCCTGCTGCGTACCTAACACAGTCTGCTTGTTTCTGTTCAATTCCGTCTGATGGCACACTACAATACAATAAAACTGCCCTGTCTGTTCCATGTCTTTGGTACAATGCCGCATTCACTGTTTTCTCACTGCTCGCAACGTCTAAATAAAACACCTTAGTGTAATCTGGAGTGGCCAAAGCTGCTGCTGATGCTAATTCCTGAATTAATTGCACAAACAATGCATCATCCTCAGGGGTCCACTGCAATGTGGCCTTCAAATTTCGGACCCCTTGTTGTTTGACCAGGGCCCGCAAGCCTGCTGTTTTATCCACATAACATGGGATGTATGCTCGGCTGTAGCCACACAATCCCAAGAAAGACAACATGTCCTGCACTGTGTGTGGACGTGGGTGTTGCAGGATGGAGCTGCGGTGATTTGGGGACATAGCCAAGCCGGCTGGGGTGATGACACGCCCCAGAAAAATCACAGACTTACGACAGCACTGTAACTTTTTCCTTGACACTTTGAAGCCCAGGTCAGCAAGCTTCAACAGCACTGCTCGTGTGGCTTCCACACACTGGTCGGATGTTTCGGCCGCAATGAGGAGATCGTCCACATACTGCAGGAGCACTGAGCCTTGGGGTAGCGCACATGAAAATAACAAGTCCTTCAAGACCTGATTAAAAATTCCTGGCGAATTCTTAAAGCCCTGAGGGAGTCTTTTGTACTGCAATTTCACCCCTTTGTAAGAAAATGCAAACACGTGTCGTATTGATTCAGCCAGCGGTAAACAGAAATATGCATTCGCCAAATCAATTACCGTATACCACTGTTTCTGCGGGTCCAGGGAGGACAGGATGCGATGGGGGTCAGGAACTGGCAAAACTGGAGTTATAGTGATGTCATTCACTGGCCGCAAATCGTGGGCCATCCTCCATGTCACCCCATCAGCCTTCTGGACCGGCCTCAGAGGTGTGTTCCAAGAGGACGCCGACGTTTCCAACACCCCCGCATCCCACAATCCTGCCACTGTGTCCTCCATTCCTTTGTCTGCTTCCTTCGGCCATCGATATTGAGGACGGCGAACCGGAATGGAGCAGTCAACTTCCAATTGGATTGGCTGAACCGTCCGACAAAAAACAACATCAAATGGACCCTGTGACCACACGGTCTGTGGCATTTGATCCAACATTGCCTGTGCGGACTCATGGTCCGTCTGTTCCCGCCCATGATGGCGGTCCAAGAATACCAATTCAAGGTCTGACTTATCTACCATTTTTGCCATTATCCTGTAACTTTTGGTTGCAGCTGAGTGCCACACATCTAGAATTTCAGTCATCATCCAGTCATGTTGTTGTGTTAATCGTTTCACCATGGGCCCCAATTGGCGGGGATCATGGCCTGGCGACACAGCTAGTGACACGTGAGGCAAACCTTCCTCACTCATTCGATACCATTGCTCTTGCTCCGGCGACAACTGCACATATGCTGCCACCCCCTCGGGGCCCACAAAGATGCATGGTGCGCGCAATATCCAACCATCCCCCTCAATTTCTTCGAACGCATCTCTATATATGTCATCTGATTCTCTATCATAATATAGAGTGCAGTGCAATGGATCCAGTGGGGGGTGGTACGGTGCCAATGTCTGGATCCACGGTTTCCACAAGAGGTATGTGGAGTAGACACCTCCCCCAAGTGGAGTCTCAGGATTCAATCTAGCCCAGTAGATCCGTGCCGTTTCAGGTACTGTGGGGAGTGGTGCCATCAACCACTGACCCCTAGGTGTCACAGGCTGGAAGCATTCCAGTACCTGTCCGTCAGGAAATGTCACTGTAAGTCCCTTCTCGCCGCACAATATCTGGGCTCTCAATGCTGACAACATGTCTCTGCCCATTAAATTGATGGGTGTGTCCATTGCATGAACATATGAATGATATAGTCTCTGTCCAGTGTTTGTAATTTCCGTTTTCAGTGGCCGAGTAAAGGGCAGAGTCTGAGGACGTCCCGAGAAGCCGACTAACGTTGTAACTCGCCTCGACAACGCTGTACTTGGCAGTGGCATGTTGATTGATGAATGTGTTGCTCCAGTGTCCACCAACATCTGGACTGGAGTGTCCGCCACTGTCAACTGAAGCATTGGCTCTGCCTGGCCAGTGCTTCCCGAGCTTCCCAGGCCCCCCTATTCGTCTGGGCCGTACCACTGGTCAGCTTGGAAATACTGACCCCTTGGATTCGGCTGTGGCCACGGGCGGGGCTGCTGCGGTACCCCTTGGTGTGGTGGCCCTGCTTGCTGGTTCTGCTGCTCCACCCCTGGTGGTGGGTTGCCATGACAATCACGTGCCCAGTGGTCAAGGGACCCGCAGTTGAAGCAAGTCCCTGGAGCGAACCCATTCCGCCCCCGGCCTGGGGGGGCGCCACGACCACGCCCTCTGTATCTACCACGGAACCCTTGACCTTGGCGCCGTTCAGCCCCCACTGGAGTTTGATACATCTGTTTTTGTTTAACCTTTTCTTGTTTTGCCTCACCATGCAACTTTGCCAACTGTAGTTTAACCAAACTAGTCGCCAGAGCGTCAGATTCCTTTTGATCTTTATTTGCTTTTTCCATGTAGATGCGGCAATGGTGTATCAAATGCCTCTTAAATCTCGGTTCCGGACAAACCAAAATGTCCGGATCAATTCTCAAAATCGCCTGCACCTCATTTGGGAGGCCGTTCAGCATCGCCGTCCTGAACATCATTTCAGCTTCAGGATAGTTGCCTGGGTGTTTACCTGTGGTCTCAATCCACAGCTCCAATGCCTGAGCATAATGTTGCTCGGGAGTCACATCTTTTCCGTAATTAAAAATTGTTGGCGCCACATCCACTGGGGAGGAAAAGGCCGCCCTCAGCTCCCGAAACAACGCCTCAGAAGTCTCAGCCAAGGGGGTTTCTCTCCCCAGCTGGCGGGTGCCAGCTGCCCCCTCAATATTCTGTAATTGAATCAGGGAACACGATCCCAAAATGGCTTGTCTAAAATCTCCCAATGCTACTCCCTGTCCTGACATGGCGGCTAAGAATTTAGTAATCCAGGCTCGTGCCCCTTTATGCAGCGGAGGCAATTTTTCCACCAATGCAGCCACATCCCGAAGCACCAGAGGCTCATAGTGACGGCCAGCGTGAGTCACCACTAGGGGTGCCATTGTTTGAGGCTGCTCCTGCTGTGCCATCATCTTATCTTTACTGCGTGTATTATAGCCTCGCTCAGCCCTGGACATGCTCTCCTCACTATCGCCCAGCCTCTCTCCTTCACTCAACGCTCTGAGCATCTGCCGCTGTTCACGTAACACTACCTCGGCTTCCTCATCACTTTCCACTTCCTCCTCGCGGGGATCTGCGTCACTGGGCATTGCCTGCCCATGTTTCCGTGTCCCCGTCATCACTCCCTCTAACATCTCTCTTTCCTCACTTTGCACCCTGTGTCCTTCCAACAACTTTCGCGACGCCTCCTTCATCAGTGGTTTCGAATTTCTCTCACTCCCGGCACTCGGGGTGCCCCCACCTCCTGCGAGCGCTGCCCCTGACGTCAGCACGGGCGACTCCACATTCCCCTGCTGCTCTCCGCGCACTCTCTTCCTTTCATTATTCACAGCCTGTTCAATCAACTGTATGGTCGCTGGCGTCATCCGTGAATCGTGATCTTCTACATCCAAAACCATCCTGCCGCCCAAAGTGACTACGGGGGCCATTATTTGCGCCATCGGATACGGCGGCGGCTCATACACATACTGTCGCGAGTCAGGCAACTGTGGATAAATGCCTCTCCGACCTTCCGTCTTTTCTTCCACTTTTCCAATCACTTCATCCTTCTTTTTCACTTCATTCACACTCTCTTCCTCTTTTATTGCCCCCAGCGCAGTGGCAATAATTGCCAATTGGTGAATGCCTCGTCTATCTTTGTCCAATTCCTTCACTTCCTTCTCAAGTTTAATACGCTGTCGCCATCCAGCTTGGCTCTGATCCTCCTTCATATCTCGAATATTTGCCAACATTCTGGTTTCCTTTTTCTGTAACTGCCTCGCTAACTTCGACATGTCCCACGTTCCGGGACCACCGCAAAACAAATCATCCTTTTTTAATTTCAGAAACAACTTCTGACTCCGTTCTTTCACCTTCTTAATTTTCTTACTTTCCATTCCACTAATCAACTGTGATTCCAGCTGAGCATAATGACCATTAATCTCCGACCAGACTTCCGCCCGCTCGTCTGAAGCGCCAGACACAAGAAAACCCTCACATTTCCTCCCATTTTCCATCTCCAAATCCACTCGTGCGTGTCCCAAGCACTTCATACACAGAACAAATTTAGGCTTCACATTCACACCGCTTCCACACAGACACGTAAATCCCAGATTTTAAACTGTGTCCTGATACGTAAATCCCAGATTTTATACCGTATCTTAACCACGAATAGTTCCAAACTATTCTAGTAGGTAAATCCCAGATTTTATATCCTCCTAACGTCCACACTGTTACACTTTTTTTTTTAATTTATTTTTTCTTTTTATTATGCCGTTCCGCTCCTCCTTCCTCTTATAATTTAGCGTTGCCAATGTGCAGAATTTGAAAAGGATCTGCTTACCTTATGTCACTGTGGGCCCAAAGAGGAAAGACGGTCGGATGTGCGGCTCCTATCAGGTCGTCACCTGGTGTGGACATGCGAGACCCAGTCTCATGTGGTCTTTCTCGAAGTTCCAAACTTCTTTTACCTCTCATGCATCGCGTCGGCGTCACCATAAATTGTTGGAATTTATCTTTAAATCAATGTTAGAATTTAATTTTAAACCAATGTAAACTCAAATTAATAATCTGACTCCAATTTGTGACTTTACCCAACTCTCACTCATCCAACAATATGCGTGCTCGTTCTGCAATAGAAAGGTATCAGGAAGCCGGCATTTTCACACACGAGTGGATTTATTCCTAACACACAAATCTACAACTTGAGTTTGGGTCCCTCTCAATACAGCTCTCTTTGTCTTCGCTGTTCAGCATTAATTTATAGACACAATATGCAAATGACACAGAGACAAAGGCATCCTGGCATGATTCTATTGGCTATGTGTATGCTGCAGTTAACTTTAGCTTGCTTCTCTTGGTCTTTCTTCAAGTGGTGGCCCCTCCTGCTTGTGGCTGGAGGGTCCAGTTTCTTGTGCATCCCTTCCCCCTCGAGGTATCTGTCTGCGCCAGGCACCGACCTAAAACCTCCCAAACCTCACATTCTTTCACTTTCTTTTTCCAGCTTCACCAGCCACCCACACAGCATTCCACAGAATAACAGTGACACAAGATGCAGGACATCGAATAAAACTAGCCAGGTTTAAACTCTTCCACTCCTTTAAAATATAGCACCACTTTTTAGTTTTCTTTGGTATCCTGCCTCTATGAATGTTGTTAGAGCCAGTACCTGTTCTGTGGTGCTTCTGTGCTTTCTAAATCCTGCCTGCTGGCAAGGAATATTCAGCTCCAGGGTTGGTGTTATTCTGGTTAGGATTATCCTCTCCATTATCTTATACATACTGCATAGCAGGGATATTGGTCTGTAGTTATTTGGGTCTTCTGGTGATTTCCCCGGTTTTAAGATGGCTATGACCCTAGCTCTTTTCCAGAGATGGCAGTATCTACCCATGTTTTTTGCATCAGTGATAGCAGATGCCATCCATTTAATCGCAGCTGGACCCAGGTGTTTCAACATATCTGGGTAGATCCCATCAACTCCTGCTGCCTTGCCTGACTTCGTTGCTCTGAGTGCTGCTTTCACCTCCTCTTCGCTCACTGGGTGGGAGAACCCGTCTTCTTCTGGCATGTCTCTGATTAGCTGCTGGTACTTTTTCTTTATGGTGGTTTCGAACTTGTAGTCAGGGGTGTGAGCTCCTCTTCCTCTTATATTAATTGCAACACTATCAGGGCTCACTACGTTAGACTGTTTGCTCTTTTTTCCACCCCCGTCCAGTTTTTTAATCAGTTTCCATGCATGTCTACTGGATCTTGTGAAATCCATGCTCTCTACCGTTTCCATCCATCTTCTCTGTCTCTCCTCCTGCAGTCTCTCCAGCAATTTCTCTCCAGTATCTGGATTCTGGGTTTCCTCATAGGATTTTAATATTTCCTCACATTCTGGTGTCCAGCATGGTATATATCTTTTACGGACTCCCCGGGGTATGTGCTTTTTTGCACTGCTCTGAATGAGTTTATTGAACCTAATTATATTCTCCTGTTTTGCTGGGATTCGCTTGCATGTCTTATCAACTTGCTCTGCGAAACCCTGCCAGTTTGCCTTTCTAAAGTTTAAAGGATAATGTAAATGGCAGTCAATTTAAAAACTGAACAAAGAGTAGACTGCTAGGAGCCACTTTTGTGATCCCGGCATGGAAGTCCATTGTTTCAGAGGGGTCTCGTTCACACCTCCTGTGGTGCAGCTGTGATCCAATCTTCCTGCATTCCAATCCTGAGGGTTTGGTCATTAGCATGGTCTAAACTTCAGTTACACTTAAAGGATTTCATACATTTGACTATTAAAGGAATATAAGAGTTTGAGCTTAACATAGTTCATTAGATGTTGGTGCATCCAATGTATGAAAATGTGATATTGTAAAATGCTGAGAGTGTGACTGGTGAAGCGAAACTGGTTGCGGGGGTTGTGCAAGAATGGAATGTTTTAGAAGCAGAAGGTGCTGAGCGAGACAAGATGACTCCGGGAAGGAGCGGCCATCGGGGGATCGCACGCAGGAGGAGCCACGGGATTCGGCGGGAGGAGAAAGACCAATGAGAGCGAGCTAAAGTTAACTGCAATAAACATAGCCAATAGAATCATGCCAGGATGCCTTTGTCTGTGCCATTTTTGCATGTTGTATAGTATGAATCAGTACTGGGCAACTCGGGGGTAGAACACATTCGCTGGTGGCAAGAGAGGTGTAGAGTTGTATTGAGAGGGACCCGAGATCCAGGTGCCATGTAGAAAATCTGTATTGGGAATAAATCCACTTTGTGCGTGAAAATGCCGGCTTCCTGATACCTTTCTATTGCAGAACGAGCGCGCATATTGTTGGATGAGTGAGAGTTGGGTAAGGTCGCAAATTGGAGTCAGATTACTTATTTGAGTTTACATTGGGTTAAAGTTAAATTCTAACATTGATATAAAGATAAATTCCAACAAGTTCCATCTTGGCAGGGGTAGAGATTGTGTGACTGGTATGTTGATTCCTGTTTTTATCAATATTGGTCGGTGCTGGGACCTTGGGAAGTTACCCAGCACTCTTCGATGTGCTGGCATTGATATGCCATCTGTGTCCCTCGTAACGAAGGTCAGGTCAGGTGTGTATTCCCTCTGCCATCGTGCTGAGTGGAAGGTGCCTGGTTCATTTGGATGGTAAAGGAGGTGGAGATTATTTATTTCTGCCCAGTTGCTGAGCTGGATTCCAGCTGGGTCGGGCTCTGTGTATCCCCACGATGTATGGTGGCTATTGAAGTCTCCTAATATTATAGATTGATGTTGGTATTGTGGGAGGACACTAATTGGCCAGCTTGTATTTGGAGGCTTGTATATGTTGACCACTGTTGTACCCAGCACCTCAATCTCTGACCTGTGTATATTGTGTTCGTCCATAGAGGATCCTCTGTCTATGGCAGGGATGTCTTCATGTACATATATCATGGTTCCGTACTGTTGATGATCTATTCTCGTGATGGGTATGAAGCTGGATATACTGTATCTCGATGGGGGCGATTCTTTAGTCAGATGAGTTTCCTGCAGTGCCAACACTTGTACATCTTTCTCCCTCAGCATCTGCGCCATCAACTCACACTTAGCCATCGATATACCCTCCACATTCAATGAGATTATCCTCAGTCCTCCTCCTACTGTCACTACATTGTCATTTAGGTCATCATTAACTGAGTCTAGCGTATTTTTCGAAGTTGCAGGACTCTCTACTGCACCAACGCGGACCTGGTTATCCTGGGCGACGGCCGATCCAGTATGAATATTCCTTCTTTGAGCTTCCATTTCCATTTTTGAGGTGTGTAGTCGAGAGCAAGTTTTTAACGCTTGGTTCGACCACCAGGGTGGGATTCCTCTTAGTCAGGCCCCCAGAATGCTGGCTGCACTCCAGGGAGCCGCTCAAGCCTCCACACGACGACAACGTGGGAATCCCGGTCGTGGAGGGTGTCGTCACTTTCGGCGCGACATCTGTTCGTCTGCTTTCATCCACCAGGCGAGTAAACGCAACTATGGTTTCGTGCACCACCACATGCAACACTTGCACCATTCTCATGGAAAGACTCTCCCTGCTGGAGGGACGTGTCCGCCAGCTAGAGCAGAGTAATGTGGTAAGCGTAAATGTGGCGGACAGCACCGGTTAGCATTGGCCGTAAACGGCTTGCTAATCGCGTTGAGCCTGTTAAGACACAGAGCAGTTCCATTCCACCTCGGTCTCCTGGCTCCCGCACTTTAGTGAAAGGTGACTCCATTACTCGATACATTAAGCTTGAAAATCCAACCACAGAATGTGTATTGCTGGGGCCAGAGCACCCGACATTGAAGCTAATCTTATGGAGCTAGCACGCAAGAGACCTAGACACCAGCGCAGTGCAAACAACGCTAGCTATTCAGATATAGTGATACACGTCGGCTCCAATGACACTAGTGTTACTGCCGTTTCAATGATACGCTGGCTAAAGAAAGTTTTAACGCGCACTCACTCACCATGGGTTGAAGTTGCGATGACGTTCGCTCGGCTTCACTGGTCTTGATGTTGATGTGTAGTTATGTATGTCACGTCAAACAGTCAAGGGTTAGTCTTAATCGTAGTCATTTCAGTCCAGATGTCATGCCGTGAAGTCAAGTAAATCAAATAAATAAATCAATGGCTACGGTCTTCCAAACTTCAAATCAAAAACATCCGCGCATATGCGGTAATCAATACAATATACTATCTTCTATCTTCCAGTTTGTACATAAATAATGCGTCTTGAGTAAGTGCGGTTGAAAAACGGTATCCGACCAGCGTTCCCCCACCTGTCCTGCATTTGTTATTTATGGATGAACGCAACCAGTGCTGACGTCATCAATTGCCCTAGTGGTGGTGTTGCCATACTGCATTACTCAAAAGAAAACTGCTCCAACAACTAGGATGAAGCAATCAGAGATCACAAAGAAAAAACATAGCAAGGACTTGTGATCTCGCCAGAAAGATGAGTCTGAGTCGAGTAATTGTCTCTGGCCCCTTGCCTGCGAGAGGCAATGATGAGAAAGATGGGGGTGTAGCCCTCATTTCCGAATTTAATCTAAAACTTAGTCCTCGTCCTAGCAATTCCTTCAAAACATTTGAAGTTCTCATTATGCGATCCACGGCCGCACTGCCGTTTTATCTTGCCGTTTTTTACCGTCCCCCTGGCTCTTACTCAGGCTTTTTAGATGAATTTTCTGAATTTGTGGCTGATTTGGTAACTCATGCGGATAATATATCATGGGCGACTTCAACATTCATATGAATCTCCCGTCGGAACCACTTACCGTGGCGTTTCGGACAATAATTGATATGTTTGGTTTCATGCAAATAATAGATGAAGCAACGCATATAAATGGTAACACGTTAGATTTGGTATTAACCCGGGGCTTAGCATCCTCAAAAATAATTGTATTACCATATACTAGTGCTATAGCTGACCATTACTTAATCAAATTTGAAGTCTTGGCGCATTGCCATCGTTCTGACCATGATCAAAGCTATAGCAGCCGCAACATTAGCTCCTTAACCACCGCTGCGCTCTCTGAGCTACTCCCTTTAGTAACCGATTCGTTTCCTAATTATATTGGTACGATTGATGATCTTACAAACAACTTTAATGTCGCTCTGTTAAATGCGCCTGACTCCGTCGCACCTTTAAAAACTAAAACTTGTCCAAAGAGGCTGACTCCGTGGTTTAATGAGGAAACACGCATACTGAAACGATTCTTGTAGGAAGCTTGAGCGCAAATGGCGTGCGACCAAACTGGAGGTCTTCCGTCAGGCATGGTGCGCTAGTTTATACAAGGAAGCGCTCAATCTAGCCAAAACTAATTATTACTCTAGATTAATTGTTTTACATAAAAACAACCCTAAATATTTATTTGCTACTGTAGCAATGCTAACGCAACAGCAACCAACCTCGGATAGCTCTTCCTATTCAGCTCACGATTTCATGCAATTCTTTACTCAGAAGATTGAGTGTATTCGTGATGAGATTAAAGACACTGTTCTTACAATTCCGTTGAATTCCGTCATAAATGGTGTTAATAGGGACATTAGGGCTGATAACTGTCCGATAACCTTATCTCAATTTAAAAAAGTATCTCTTGAAAGCCAAACAAAATTGGTTAGTGGGGCAAAACCGACAACTTGTGTGCTCGATCCGCTTCCTGGCAAACTAATTAAAGAACTGTTTATGACCCTAGGACCGTCTGTCTTAAATATTATTAATCTATCACTTACCACGGGTATAGTACCAGCAGCTTTAGGACCGCCATTATGCGACCGCTACTTAAGCAACCAAACCTCGACCCAGAGAGTCTCAACAACTATAGACCGGTTTCAAATCTTCCGTTTATTGCAAAAATCTTGAAAAACTTAATGAATATATGACTAGTAATAATCAATTTGAACCTTTCCAATCAGGTTTTACCGAATGGAAGCTACGGAGGAGGAGGGCATGCTCGCGTCACAGTTAAGCCGAAGAGGAGCACCTTCCCCGGGCACGGGCGGTGTCAAGCGGCCCCTAAGTTTAACCGAATGGAAGCTCCGGAGGAGGAGGGCATGCTCGCGTCACAGTTAAGCCGAAGAGGAGCACCTCTTCCCCCCGGGCACGAGCGGAGCGCGAGGCTGTCAGTTATGAATGAATAAATGAATAAATAAATAAATGAAGAATGCCACCTTTCATTTCACTGGCATGATCCGTGCCTGTCATGCCGCGTGTGTTTTTGTTTTTTCAGCTGTGTGGGCGTTCCTCCAGCGATCGTCTCGCGCCATGCGGTCAGCTGCTGCGAGACGCGCCCACCAGCCCCGCACCGGATTCCCATTCACTCACTGATTACACTCACTACCACCTACACTGACTACCTGGCGTCGGATTGTTATCCTACTTGTGTCTGCGTTTGGAGAGTCCTGCTCAATCCTCCAGCTCTGCTGGAGGATCATAACATTCACAGGGCACACCGGACGGCGTACCAGAAGTTAAAAGTCGAAGTAATTAAATAAATACAAAAATAAGTAATTGAATAAATACAAAAATAATGGCTGGGGAATAAAAAAATAAGAAGTTTTAATAATAATTTTTTTTTGTTATAACATGAATTTCACTCTCTCTCTCTCTACCCGTATATATATATATATATATATATATATATATATATATATAATTTAAGCATTTTTGAAGGTGCGCCGCTACTTCGCGGATTTTCAGTTTTCGCGGGTGGTCTCGGTCCCCATTAACCGCGATAACCGAGGGTTCACTGTATTACTCTTACTCGATCTTGGCGCCGCTTTTGACACTTGATCATAACATATTATTAAAACGCCTTGAAACTTGTGTTGGCATTTCAGGTTCAGCGCTTTCTTGGATTAATTCGTATCTGTCGGAGACGACGCACCGTGTAATTCATGGCAATGCGTCTTCTGATCTTTGTAAGATCACACGCGGAGTTCCGCAGGGATTGGTACTAGATGCTACCGCTTGGTGATATTATACGGAAATATAACATTAGTTTTCATTGTTATGCTGATGATACGCAATTATACATGCCGTTGGATATAACGAATCCGTGTGATTGCTATAAATTAGAGGCATGCCTTGCCGAAATTAAACTATGAATGTCTTTCAATTTTTTGCGTCTTAACTCAGATAAAACCGAGATGCTGATCATTGGACCAGCGCGTCATCGGTACCTTTTTCAAAGACACCACTATGAGTATCGATAAATTGCCCAAAAGGATTCAACAAAAAATCTCGGTGTTATATTTGACACAACTATGTCGTTTCAAATGCACATTAAAAATATTACTAGAACTGCATTTTTTCATCTGCGTAACATTGCTAAAATTCGCCCAATTCTATCAACTTGTGATGCAGAAATCTTAATCCATGCGTTTGTTACGTCTCGCCTCGACTATTGTAACATTTTGCTCTCGGGTCTCCCCATGTCTAGTATTAAAAGTTAGTTCAAAATGCAGCAGCTAGACTCTTGACTAGAACGAGAAAGTTTGATCATATTACCCCGATACTTGCCAATTTGAATTGGCTTCCGGTCCACTTGAGATGTGATTTTAAAGTTCTGCTACTTGCCTATAAAATATTGCATGGCTTAGCTCCTTCCTATCTCGTTGACCTCGTGGTACCATATGTTCCGTCCCAAAACCTTCGCTCACAAAATGCTGGTCTTTTAGTGATTCCGCGAGCCAAAAAGAAGTCCACAGGTTCTAGAGCGTTCTCTATTCGGGCACCAATGCTTTGGAATGCACTACCCTCAGGTATTAGAGGCGCCACCTCAGTAGAAATGTTCAAAACACTATTAAAGACGCATTTATACTCTTGTGCATTTAGTTGAACTATTTGTTGGCCTGTTTACTGCCGCTTTTTCTCTTTTCTTCTCTATTCTGCCCCCTTTTCCCCGGCTGGGGGATTAGGTGACGGTGACCCACTAGGAAGTTTAAGGCATTGACAAACTGGGCATGCACCTGTTCCAGTGATGTCGTCTTCCTGCAGCGCGACATTTGATCAATTTATTTATATACTTTAGCATCTAATTTAATTATTTGTTGGCCTGTTTACTGCCGCTTCTCCTCTTTTCTGCCCCCTCTTCCCCTGCTTGGGAATTAGGTGATGGTGACCTGCTATGAAGATTACGGCACTGACCAACCGGGGAGGGACCTGCTCTCCCAAAGTCGTCTTCATGCAGCGCCTCTTCTGATTTCCCTATATTTCAGCACTTCGTTGAACTACTTGTTGGCCTGTTTACTATTTCTGTTCTTTTTTTTCTGTTCCCAATTCCACGGCTTGGGAATTAGGTGATGGTGATTCACTTGGAAGTGGCTGTTCTGAATTTACCCCAAACTGACTATTTCAAGATCGAAGGCTCATCCTCGGATATGCTGCCATGGAGATTACGGTCCTGGATGAGGACCCACTCCACTAAAGTCATCTTCCTGCAGCACTTCATTTAATTGACTCTCACATTATCTCATCTAACATTGTATAGCATCATTGTATGTGTCAAATGTTGCCCACTTAGCATCCAAAGCAGCCTGGTCATCCTGGAAGGGGGTTTCCCCCCCATCTGTGGTCCCTTCTCAAGTTTTCTCACTTTTCCCCCAATGGGGTTTTGAGTTTTTCCTTGCCCTCCTGGGGGTTAAGATCAGTGGATGTTGATTGTGGTTATGTAAAGCCCTTTGAGACTGTCTGTGATTAAGGGCTATACACATAAAATTGACTTGACTCGACTTGGACCAGAATAGAAGTGGATGAGGGAAAAAGGGAGGGGCGGTGTTGACTGATATTGTGCAGATGGAAGTAGGCTGACCGGGTTGTGTTATTATGCTTATGGAAAGATAGAGTGCTGTCAAGGATGACACCCAGACTCTTGACCTGAGGGGAGGGGAAAACAATGGAGGGGCCAACAGGAATGGGAAAACTGACAACTTTGGATTGTATTGATTTTGTACTGAAAAGAATAACTTATGTTTTGTCGCTGTTAAGCCTCATGAAATCATTAGAAAACCAGTCATTGATTTCAGATAGACAGGAGGTGACGGAGGTGGGAGGGAGTGATATGCTGGGTTTGCAGGAGAACTAGAGCTGGGTGTCATCCGCGAAGCAATATAAAGCGATATTGAATTTTCGGATAATGCTGCCAAGGGCAAGGAGGTATATGATACATAATAGGGGGGCCAGGACCGAGCCTTGGGGCAAACCTGAGGTGACTGGGAGGGACTTTGATGAGAAATATTTAAGCTGGATGAACTGAGTGCGGTCTTTGAAGTATGAATGGAACCAGTTGAGGGCGGTGTGGGTGATGCCGATGGAAGAAAGTCTTTTGAGAAGGATGGTGTGTGAGATGGTGTCAAAGGCCGCAGTCAGGTTAAGAAGGATGACAATGGAGAATGAATCGGAGTCAGCTGCAATGAGGAGATCAGAGGTGACCTTGAGTAGAGTTGATTCAGTGCTGTGAAGTGCACGGAAACCGGACTGAAAGGGTTATTGCAGGTGAGATGAGAGTGGAGTTGAGTGGCGACTACATTATCTAGGACTTTTGAAATGAATGGGGCAGAGGTTCAGGAAATAGTACTGAGCGGCTTTTTCTTAATCTCATGAGAAAATGTACTCGGGCAAGCACAGTCGAAAAGAGTCGTGCGTTATCTCAGCCCAGCCTCACATTCTTCCCCCGACACGGGTCTACGTCCAAGGGAAGGTCCTCTCCAGATTAATCATTGTCTGGATGGTTGATTCCCAGCTGGTCCCCAAGACTGGTATTCCACGGCTGGCCTTCTCCGGCGGGCAGTCTCTCCGTCTCTCCTGCTGGTATTCCCCTGTAATCTTGTCAGTGTGCATGTATGTGTGCTCCAAAATCAAATTATGTCTTTCAGAATGTGTTTTTGCAATGGCGTCCCAGTGAACCCTCCAATCAATCAATCAAATTTTATTTATAAGAGCACTTTTCATACATAAAATGCGGCTCAAAGTGCTGTACAATAAAAACATCCAAATTACAACGAAAAACTAAAACCCATTCCACCCACTCAACATAAACACAAGACACATCAACATACACGCCTGAACTCGCAAACACACAGAACACTCGCATTCACACAACTTAATAAACCATCTTAGTAGAAAGACAGGGTAAGGCACAGAGAAACCATATGAGAAAATGTACCCAGGGTAGGTAATCCGCGCTGAGAGGGATGACGGCTCACGCCCACAGGGAGCTGCGCCAACACACAGACCCCTAGCCCAGACTGACCGGGGTAGACCCTACACATAGTGCAGAGGGCCCCGGGCCTAAGGAGCCTCCGGGATGAAGCCCCCTGTGAGAAGGCCAGCCACACCTCCCAGCGCGGAGGCCCCCCTTGAGGAAACACTGGAGCTAAAATATATAAAAGAAAATGATAATGCTAAACAAAAAAGAAGCTAAAAATTAAAGGACAATAATATAAAAAGACGAAGCTAAAATATTTAAGAAAAATTATGATACTAAAAGACATAGAAGAAGCTAAAAATTAAAAGACAATAATATAAAACGACGGAGCTAAAATGTATAAGAAAAATTATACTAAAAGACAAAGAAGCTAAAAAAAATTAAAGACAATGATAATAGATAAAATGACAGTCCTGAATTAAAAGACTAAGATAAATTATTTAAAAGCCAAACAAAAAAGGTGAGTCTTGAGCAGGGGTGGGCAATTATTTTTTCCATGGGGCCGCATAAGAAACATAAAATATTGTGGAGGGCCGGGCCAAAAGGCTGAACTCAATTCTGCATAATATTAATTGTATTTCTTTTTTAAAAAGCAGTAAATAGCACTGTTTTGACAAGCTGGCAAGAGTATATATTAAAGTTAAGCAATGAAACTAAATACCAAATAAACTGAAAAAATGAGGTTGCCTTCCAAAAATTTATTCATTCAAATTTCTCAACACAATGGTAGACAAAATATTAACATTTTTTACTATTTGTGACTCATATTAGTAAACATATTCTGTCACATTCACTTCAAAACACATTTTGAGTTCCATATACTGTTGGATAGTTGTGTAAAGGTTCTGAGCATTTTTAAGACATCACAATATTGTCTTTTTGCACCAAACATTAAGCAAGATACAACATATTGACTGTCACTGAACTGTGATTTTGAGAAAAAGTGTCCCAGTTCATTGTTATCTGGTGCCGTTTTTATATTTCTCTCCATGTTTCGTCTGGTAATGCCGACTCAAATTGTAGTCCTTCAACACGGCGATCTGCTCCCCGCAAACTAAACACACAGCTTTACCTCTAACTTCAGTAAATAAATACTTCGCTGTCCAATTTTTGTTGAAAATTCTACATTCGGCATCTACCTTTCTTTTTTTAGCCTGAGCGGACATTTTTGAGGGCGAACGTCGTCTTGTTGTGATTCAATTGCGCGCATGTCTTGATAAACGCATTACGTCATTATGTGCGACGCACATTGTGCGGGAATAAAAAAAACAAAACAATTTCAGAATAAAAGCAGTGCAGCTTTAGCCCATGAATGAGGTGAAATTAAAAAGTATGTTTATTTTGAAATTTCCAATTAACCTTACACTCGCGGTCAGAGTCAACCAAAGGTATGTGGCCCGGGCCATACAATGCCCAGGTCTGTCATACGGGCCAGTCAGTGCCACCCGGCGGGCCGGATGTGGCCCGCGGGCCGTGCAATGCCCAGGTCTGGTCTTGAGCCTCCTTTTAAAAATATCAACGGTCTCTGCGGACCTGATGTCCTCCGGCAGGCTATTCCATAGACGAGGACCAGAATGGCTGAATGCAGCCTCGCCATGTGTTCCAGTCCTCACCCTAGGAATAATTAACAGGCCGGTGCCAGAGGACCTCAGGGTCCGCGAGGATGGCCCAAGACCGTTAAGGCATTTAAAAACTAATTGAAGCACCTTAAAATCAATCCTGAAACACACGGGGAGCCAATTCAGCGATTTTAAAACTAAATCCAGTGCCCAATTTGGTATGTTTGCATCTCTGTGGCCTACGTGGAGAATGTGCTTTGTCATATTTGTCCATGAAGTGCTGTCTGGCTTGTCATCAGTTTGTAATGTGCAGACTGAATATGTATGATGTGAATGTGAGTGTAGGTCATGAAAATACTATGTTCACACATTTATAAACCAAGTAATATAACGTTAGCATGTGAAAATAATATCATAAAACAGTAAAGACCATGACTACAATCAGTCATTCCTATGCGTAGTAGAATTAGAATTAGAATTAGAAATCCCTTTATTGTCATTGTACTCAAGTGTGCAACGAGATTAGAGGGCTCCCCTCTCCAGTGCAATACAACAATAATACAGACAAATATATAAATTAGATAAATAAATAAGAGAGTGCAATGGAATTTAGTACAGAATAGGGTATATAAAAACACATCACGATGCTGTTCTGCAAGGTAGGGGTGTTCTCGTGTGTGTGTGAGAGTTCAGAATGGAGATGGCTCTCGGAAAGAAACTGTTTCTCAGTCTATTGGTCCTCGATTTGATGCATCTGTAGCGCCTGCTAGAGGGCAACAGGTCGAACAGGTGTGAGTTTGGGTGGGTATTGTCTTTGACAATGTTGAGAGCCCTTCTGAGGCACCGGGCGGTTTAGATGTCCGACAGTGAGGAGAGAGGGCAGCCAATAATCCTTTGCGCTGTTTTGACTGTCCTCTGGAGCCTCACTCTGTCCGCCTCAGTGCAGCCGCTGTACCAGGTGGAGACACAGTACGTCAACAGGCTCTCAATGGACGAGTGGTAGAAGGCTAGCAGCAGCTTCCTGTCCAGGTTGAATTTCCTGAGGACTCTCAGGAAGTGCAGACGCTGGTGGACCTTCTTTACCACTGCTGTGGTGTTGTGAGTCCAAGAAAGGTCGTCGGAGATCTGTACTCCGAGGAACTTGAACGTGTGGACCCTCTCCACACACACGCCTTCGATGCAGAGGGGGGGCGGCACCGTCTTGTTCCTCCTGAAGTCGACGACAATCTCCTTTGTTTTTGCAGTCTGTTGTCCTTGCACCAAGCTGTCAGTCTCTTTACCTCCTCTCTGTAGGCTGTCTCGTCACCTTTCGAGATCAGACCGACCACTGTCGCGTCGTCAGCAAACTTGACGATGGTGTTGTTGCCGTGGGCCGGGCTGCAGTCGTAGGTGTAGAGGGCGTATAGGAGAGGGCTCAGCACGCATCCTTGAGGGGAACCGGTGCTCAGCATGCAGGTGGAGGACGTGTAGGGGCCGAGCAACACAGTCTGGGGTCTGTTGGTCAGAAAGTCCTTAATCCAGATGCGTGTGAGGGCAGGGAGGCCGAGAATGTCCAGTTTGGCGACGAGGATGTCTGGGATGATTGTATTGAATGCCAAGCTGTAGTCCACAAAGAACATCCTTGCATAGCTCCGCTGTTGTTTCAGGTGGCCCAGCACAACATGCAGAGCAGTGTTGATGGCGTCCTCAGTGGATCTGGTATGCAAACTGGTAGGGGTCCAGAGTGGGAGGAAGGCAGTCCCTGATGTGCTGGAGAACCAGCCTCTCGAAACACTTCATGATGACTGGTGTGAGAGCAACAGGACGGTAGTCATTCAGGTGGACGGCTGGTGACTTTTTGGGGACAGGAATAATGGTGGAAGTTTTCAAGCAGGAGGGGATGACTGCTTTAGCCAGGGAGCGGTTGAAGATCCTGCAGAAAACATGTGACAGTTGGTGTTTTGAGGACCTTGCCTGGTATTCCGTCGGGTCCAGTAGCTTTCCTGGGTTTAACAGCCAGGAGCGCGCGCCTCACATCGTGTTCCTCTACGGTGAGTGGGGGGGAGTTGGAGCATGAAGTGCGGGGGTGTGACGGTTGGGACGAGTCAAAGCGAGCGAAGAAGCAGTTAAGCTCCTCTGCCAGCGATGCACTCGGGTCTGCAGAGGTCGTGCTGCTGCCACGGAAGTTGGTGATGCTCCGTAGACCCTGCCACACCTCCCGTGGTCTGTTACTGGCAAGGTGGGCCTCCAGCCTCCCCTTGTAGGTTGCCTTGGCTAGCTTGATGCCTTTGCTCAGGTCAGCACGAGCCACCCTGTACTGGGCTTTGTCGCCTGACCTGAAGGCAGCGTCACGGGCCTTGAGGAGAGAGCGAACCCTGCTGGACATCCAGGGCTTCGCATTTGGGAAGGTCCGTATAGTCCTGTGTAGGGACACAGTTTCCATGCAGAACTTGATGTAGTCCAGTACACAATGTGTGTAGACATCAAGGTCCTGATGATCAAAGAGGCCCCAGTTTGTGTCTTGAAAGCAGTCCTGTAATTCACTCATGGCGCCGTCACGCCAGGTTTTCACAGTCTTTGTGGTGGGCCTGAATCTGCGCCTGAGAGGGTGTATGCAGGTGCGAGCTGCAAGGACAGGTGGTCTGACTGGCCGAGGGGGGCGAGTGGGAGGGCCCTGTATGCGTGCTTGATGTTCGAGTACACATGGTCGAGAGTGTTGTCTCCCCTCGTTGGGCACTTGACATGCTGGTGAAACTCTGGGAGTACAGTCTTTAAATTGGCCTTATTAAAGTCTCCCGCTACTACGTGAACGCCATCAGGGTGGGCCCGCTGATGTTTATTGATGACGCACGCGAGTAGCGAGAGCGCCGTGCTAGTGCTAGCGTCGGGAGGGATGTAAACAGCTGTGACAATCACGACCGTTAGCTCCCTCGGGAGAAAATAAGGCCGGCATTTAACGGACATGAACTCGATGTCGGGGGAAGAGTGCTTCTCGACGATCGTGCTATCGCCGCACCAGTTCTCATGCACGTAAACACAGAGCCACCCCGCCCCTTCTCTTACCGGTGTCCCTCGTCCGATCCGCGCGATGTAGCGAGCGCCCGGCCAGCTGGATGCTAGCGTCGGGGACGTCTGCGTGCAGCCAGGATTCCGTGACGACGATCACACTGCTGTCTCGCACATAACGGTTTCCCAGGATTTGTAATCCCAGGTCGTCGATTTTGTGGACCACGGATCTGGCGTTGGTGAGGTACAGGCTCGGCAGTGGTTGCCTATGGGGCTGCCGTCGCAGCCGTTGCAAGACACCGGACCTGCAGCCCCGCTACTGCTTCCTCTCTCTGCGTCGCCTGCGCCGCCTCCCGGTCCCGATGACAAGCCACGGTGAGCCGGGCAGCCTCGCCAGTTCGTCCGGAATTTTGCGATCATAGCATATTCAGTAAATATAAACCTGCTAAATTAAATAATTGACATTCTGTCCCATAAATGTTTAAAATGCCGGTAATTGCCATACAATCCTTCAAGGGTCGACGAGCGATGTTCGGGAGGAGGAGCAGTGGTGGTGGTGCGTTTCCCTCGGGCATGTGTCGGTAAATCCAGCGGAGTTCAGCGGCAGTGGATTGAAGTTGTCCTGACACAGGTTGATGACATGACAGGAACAGGCAGAAGTGCGAGAAGCAGACTGGCCTGCGGGTCCACATGGCAGACAGGTGCTAACTTTGATAGGTAAGCTAAACTTTAGCCACAGTAGACGCGTCAGCGACTATGCAATCGGTGGGTGGCATTCATGAGAATCGGGATCGCTCAACATACAGATAATAAATAAAATCACTGTAACTGGAGGGATTGTAAACTGCTAAAGCAGGTACAACAAGCGGATCCAAAAAATTTCTGAGAGTTACCGGTGAGCAGTGGCAGCCAAACGTGCCAGCGTCCACCCAACCGGGAGTTGATTCAATATTCACAATATTTTATTATTTTGTCGTACAGTTGTTTAAAAATGGCTCGCTATCGCCCCCTAGAAAAAAAACAACAACAAAAAAAACAGCCCCATATCTCTGTTTCACCAAACTGAAAATTTGATGAAGTGTGTACAAAGCCAAGACCTAATAAAAAGTCTCATGGAGCCGTATGCTAAATTGAACAGGAAGTCGGCCATTCTAAATTTATCAGAATCCGAAATCCTTTTATTGTCATTGTACAGTGTGCAACAAGATTAGGGAGCTCCCCTCTCCAGTGCAATACAACAATAATTTAATCAAATATATAAATTAGATAAATAAGAGAATAAATATTGTGATGAAAATAGTATGAAATTGGAGAAATACAACACAATACGTCGCTGTTCAGCAAGGTAAGGGTGGTCGTGTGTGTGTGCATGTGTGTGAGAGTTCAGAATGGTGATGGCTCTCGGAAAGAAAATGTTTTTCAGTCTATTAGTCTTTGATTTGATGCACCTGTAGTGCCTGCCAACAAATTTACTTCAAACATTGACGAGGCTTTGAAAACAAAAGCTGCTCTAACTTTAACTACAAGCAAATTCCTCTTGAAGATTCCTCACGTTATTTCTCGGAAATATTTCACATTTCCAACGTGCCAGTACCCCAACGTTGTCCGGGTGGCGAGGGCCCTTTATAGCTGCTCGCAGCTCTAGTTTTTAATTAATTTTTTTAAATCAATGGTGATGACAGTGAAATATGTCTGGTCTGGTATCATGATAGCTGGAGGATATTTTGTCATGATATTTTAGTCAGGCCTGATAACAGTGATGTATGCTGATTTCAGGCTACTTTTATTTTGAAATGCCGTATCACATTTTGGTGGGACCGCAATTGATGGACAACTGGGGTTGTCTAGTGTCCCCCAAAATGGGTCTGATATCACGATAGCTCGAGGGTATTTTGAAATGATTATTTTAAAATCAGTGTTGATGACAATGAAATGTGCATATTTCAGGTGTTTTTTTTTTTATTGTGAAATTACACCAGATTTTGATGGGACCACTTTTGATGAACAGCTGGGGTCGTCGAGTGTCCAACAAAACTAGTCTGGTATTACGACAGCTCCAGCTCTTTTATTTTAAAATGCCTCCTTACATTTTGATGGGACTACTTTTGGTAGCTGTGTTGTCTTGTGTCCTCCAAACCTGGTTTTGGTATTACCATAGCTAGAGGATATTTTTTAATGTCAGGCATGATGACAGTGAAATGTGCAGATTTCAGGCAACTTTTAGTTTGAAATTACAAATTAGATTTCAATGGGACCACTTTTTATGGACAGCTGGGGTAGTCTCGTGTCCCACAAAACTGGTCTGGTATCACGAAAGCTCGAGCTATGTTTTTTTTTAACTCAGTGGTGATGACCGTGAAATAAGCGAATTTCAGGCTACTTTTATTTTGAAGTGCCACATCACATTTTGATGTGACCACTTTTGGTGGACAGCTGGTGTGGTCTAGTATCCCCAGTCCTGGTTTGGTATCACGATAGTTTGAGGATATTTTTTAAAGATTTTTCTTTTAAATCAGTGTTGATCACAGTGCATATTTCAGGTGATTTTTTTATTTTGAAATGCCACATCAAATTTTGAAGTGACCACTTTTTGTGGACAACTGGGGTGGTCTGGTGTCCCGCAGAACTCGTCTGGTATCACGATAGCTTGAGGATTTTGTAATGATTTTAATTTTTTTAATCATTGGTGACGACAGACAAATAAGCAAATTTTCACGCTTTTATTTTTAAATATCCAATCAGATTTTGATGGGACCACATTTGTTTTTCCGGTTCCGTCGCCACGCGAGTGGCTACCTGCTAGAGCAGCACGGCTCACTATTTGAGCCTTTTTCGCGTGTTTTTCCCTTTACCCAGTTTTATTTATTTTACCTCATCGCAGCAATGGACATCCAAATTGCGGTGGTTTTATTGCTGCTGAGGGCTGTTTTTTGCGTGATCGTTTCCGGAGATGTCACTGGGAGCTACGGATCAATCGTTTACACAAGAGATCAGCTGTTAGCACTTCGTGCTAACCCCGTGCCGACTCCCGGAGCGAGACCCGATATCCCCCGCGAGTTGAGGAGGAAGAGACGGGGGATGTCGCGCGGGGGCGAAACGCCAGGCAAAGAGGAGGCATGACCACCCCGTCCTCCCGTCCGTTTTTATGGGAAATGTTAGATACCTTCCCAAGAAAATGGACGAGCTAACAGCGCTAACGCGGCACGAGAGGAACTTCCAATGAGCTAGCTTGCTGATGTTCACGGATTCATGGCTAACAGAGCTAACGCCGGACACCGTTGTGGAATTTGACGGCTTCCAAATACTACTTGCGGACAGGACACTGGAAAGCGGTAAGAGGAAAGAGGAGGGCTGGCTGTGTTTGTTAATGATAGATAGTGTAACCCTAGGCACATCACAGCTAAGGAGCAACTTTCCAGTCGGGACAATGAGCTGCTAGCTGTTAGCATGCGTCCATACTTGACAAGCATCGCGATTTAACAAGGACGCGCACGTAACAGGTGCGTGAGTAAACTGCTTAAAACTTTGATCGTCATTCGGCTGACCTACAAATTGAGACGCTACAGTCAGTTTGACGTTTTTGTTTGCTTCATTGTGGATTGACATGGAGGAACAAGACAGTGGAAAGCGGACATTAAAAATGACGGAGAAAATCTGTAGAAGATCACAAGCCTAAACGGATGCAGGCACGCAGCTGCAAATTTGCTCAATTGACCTCCATGCAACGTCAAATTGAACAATTGATGGAGGATGATGCAAATGTTGACGCTGTAAAAAACTGAGGTTCGTGTTTGCTTTAGCGGCATGGAGCAAGAATTTGTGGACCTCAATTCCGGTCTGCAAAATTTAAAGACTGAAGAGGATTTTGCCGATGACCAAAATAACTGGTTTGATCCAAAAAATGTAATTAATGGAAATGTGAGCAATGGAAGAAGGACGTTTTGAAACGTGCAGAGGAAGGATTCAATAAACAAATATCACCTGCTGATAGTAGATCTGCATCAACTAACTACACCCATAGAAGTAGAAGTAAAGAATCTAACAGACAGAAGCTCACTTCTGTCAACGTCTTCAATTAAATTAAAGGCTCAAATGGAACGAGCATGTTTAAAGGCAAAGGCTGCTGATTTACAACAAAGGTTGGCACTTGAGCAAGAAGAAGCTGCAATTAAAGCAAAGAAGGAAATGCATGCAATGCAAACGGCACTCCCTGAGTCTGATGCTAAATTGGATGTCTTGAGAAGATATGAAAATACCCAGGAGGATGGTATCCACATTCCTGATGAGTGTGTTACAATTTAAACAAGGAAAAACATTCAATTACCATCACAGCCTATCAGAGCAACAAGCAGTGTTGACCTGAAATGCTCCCACTTCGACTATTCCAATGGCTAGATTTCCACATCAGACAGAAAGTAGAGAACAACAGGGACATGTGCTTGATGGCCTTTGCCACGCAATCTCACAGCAAGCCAGTGTCGCAGAATACTTAGCAAAGAGTCAAAAAGCATCGCTTCTTCCCGAACTTTCCATTCCTACGTTTAAAGGCGACCCTCTGCATTATAAAACCTGTATAGGTGCCATTGAACATGGGATTGAAGGCCGTACAAGTGATAACCGTGATCATCTTCAATTTTAGCTGCAGTATACTAGTGAACAACCACATGAGTTGGTGAAGAGCTGCATCCATATGGAACCTCTGACAGGATATACCAAAGCAAAACAAATCTTGAAGGAGTTTTATGGTGATGACTTCATGATAGCAGAAGCATATTTAAAGGAAGCCATGGATTGGCCAACAATCAAGTCTGAAGATGGTGTTGCACTTCAGTCTTTCACATTATTCCTTATGGGCTGTTCGAACATAATGGCAGATGTTAATTACATGGAGGACTTGGACAACATGGCTAATATAAAGGCATTTCCAAACAAACTTCCATACAGACTTATAGAATCTTGGAGAAAATTTGCCTGCAATCTCCAAGAAAGAACAAATAGAAGAGTGAAGTTTAAGGATTTTGTTGACTTTGTTGACAAGCACGAAAGATTTCTATAAAACAGAAAACAAAATCACAACACACAGAAACAACAAAATCAAAGAAAGTCTTCACAACAGTCATTGTGCCCGCCAAGATGGAAAACAACAAAACCACCACGCCAAAGGCAGAACCTGTTTCAGTGGATGCTATTGCCAAACCATGTGCTAATTGTAATGGAGAGCAACACAGTCTCACAATTGGTAAGGAATTTAGGAGAAAGCATCACAAGGATAAGATTGACTTCTTGAGGAGCAAGGGTCTGTGTTTTGCATGTTTGATGCACGGTCGCATTAGCAGTTGCTGGAAACAAAAGCTTCAATGTCAAGAATGCTCTAGACTGCATCCTACAGCACTACACATTGTCCATAAACTTCTGCAAAGAAACAGCCTAAGACGATTGTGAATAGCAGTACCTATTAAGCGCCCTCGTACAAACAACAGAAACCTGGGGTGTCACTGGGGCCTGTAAATAGGACTGCATCCTTTCAGTAATTCCGGTATGGGTCAAGGCACAAAAAGGAACCAAGACAGTGGCGACTTACTGTCCGGTTTAAAAATGCCCTGACGCCTTTTTTAGACTGAAATAACTTACTAAAGTTTTCGTTTTGTGCCATTCAGAATGGGAGAGAGCCAGGAGGCGAAACAGCCGTCTTGCCAGTTCAATCCCGCACACCCTCTGACTCTCACCCTCCGTTCTGCCTTTTTATTGAAACTAACTCATCAATAACTAATCACCAGAAGACAGAAAAGCATCAACAACTAATCACCAAGAGACAGAAAACATCAATAACTCACGGTATAAAGGTCAGTTTAACTAAAGCATCAATAACTAATCACCAGGGACTCCAGCAGGCAGAAAATCATAACCCAAGGTCAGTTTAACTAAACACATCTTCAGGATACGGTGTCTGTGTGTGTGTGTGTTAAAATAACAAGTAAGTGTCTCTGTGTGTGTTCAACATTAATGAGTGTATAAAAACATGATTATGAATACACAAACTGATTACCTATCCTCAGCCCATCTTACATTTCCCCCCTGTTGTGGATTTAAAAATCATGTCCTTACGGCTTTAAGACAGATCATCATAATGAAATCATACAACAGTGTGATCATCAGTGGAGGAGCGAAAACCTCACATTAGGGAAAAATTCCCCTCCTCCCTTCCGGCGTAGAATGAGATCCTCATAATTTGATGACCATCAGGGAATAAAACTTGTCCCTGGGGTGACTTGGTGGAGGCCCTTGCCTCGTTGTAGGAGAATTAAGATAAGATAAGATAAGATAAGATGTCATTTATTAGTCCCACAATGGGGAAATTTGAGGTGTTACAGCAGCAAAGATATAGATCACACAGAGTCGGCGGCGTAATGTAGCCGTTAATGTATAACATTAGCAGCAGACATTCAGAAAAAGCATGCAAATATACACAGTATAAACGTATCTAAGTGTAAGGAAACACTCCTAATGTTTGTCCATTATACGGAGGGGGAAACGCTGTAATGATAAAAACTACTGAATGATTGAAAATACTGCAATCATAAAAATATTGCAATGATAAAAGTACTGTAATGGTAAGAGTACTGAAATGATAGAAAAGTACTGCATGATAGAAAATACTGCAATGGTAAAAGTACTGTAATAGTAAAAGTACTGCAACGATAGAAAAATACTGCAATGATGAAAGTACTGCAATGGTAAAAGTACTGCAATGGTAAAAGTACTGTAATAGTAAAAGTACCGCAATGATAGAAAAATACTGCAATGATAAAAGTACTGCAATGATAAAAGTACTGTAATAGTGAACATCCTGCAGTGGTAGAAATACTACAGTGATAGAAGTATTGTAATAAGAATACTGTAATGGTAAACAAAATACATCATTGGTCAATATTTAAGTACACCCTTGGCTGAAAGTACAGTAGTAGTTAATATTGCATCCTAGGACTGCACAATTGCACTAATGCCCTCCCGTTTGTAGGCCTGACCCAATGTTCTTGTTAAAAAGTCTGACAGCAGTTGGCAGGAAGGAGCGGCGAAATCTCTCTTTGGTACAGCGAGGGTGTAAAAGTCTGTCACTGAAGGAGCTGTAAAGTGTTCTCAGAGTGTCATTGAATGGGTGGGCTGGTTTGTCCAGCATTGATGACAGTTTTGCCGTCATCCTTCTGCCCCCCACTGAGTCCACAGAGTCCAGGGAGCAGCCCAGGACAGAGCTGGCCCTCCTCACCAGTTTGTCCAGTCTCTTTTTGTCTCGGCCCGAGATGCCTCCTGCCCAGGAGACCACTCCATAGAAGATGACTGATGAAACCACCGAGTCATAGAAGTTCCTGAGGAGTGTTCCCCGAACGCCAAAGGACCTCAGCCGCCTGAGTAGGAAGAGTCTGCTCTGACCCTTCCTATAGAGAGCGTCTGTGTTGTCGCTCCAGTCCAGTTTATTGTTCAGATGAACACCCAGGTACTTGTAAGTTGAGACCCTCTCAACGTCTGTTCCCTGGATATTCACTGGTGCAGGTGGAGAGTGCCGACGCTTGCGGAAATCCACCACCAGCTCTTTGGATTTCCCAGCGTTGATTTGGAGGCGGTTCTGCTGACACCAGTCCACGAACCCCTGCGTAACCCCTCTGTACTCCCGATCGTCATCGTCAGTGATGAGGCCGACAATCGCAGAGTCATCAGAGAACTTCTGCAGGTGACAGGTTGTGGAATTGTATTTGTAGTCCGAGGTGTAGAGGGTGAACAGGAAGGGAGCCAGCACAGTTCCCTGCGGCGCTCCCGTGCTGCAGAGGAGCACGTCAGACACACAGTCCTGTGTTCTCACGTACTGTGGCCGGTTTGTGAGGTAGTTGTGAATCCATGTGATGAGGTGGTGGGCCACTCCCGCCTGCTCCAGCTTGTCTCCCAATAAGGCGGGCTGGATGGTGTTGAAAGCACTTGAGAAATCAAAGAACATGATCCTCACCGTGCCCCCCGCCTTCTCCAGGTGGAAGAGTGAAGTGTGGAGCAGGTAGATGATGGCATCATCCACACTGATGCCAGGCTGGTATGCAAATTGGAGTGGGTCCATTGAGGAGCTGACCAGGGGGCGCAGATGGACGAGGACCAGTCTCTCCAGGGTCTTCATCAGATGAGACGTCAGCGCCACTGGTCTGAAGTTGTTGAGCTCCTTCGGATGGGGTGTCTTTGGAACCGGAACCAGGCAGGATGTTTTCCACAGCTGGGGGACTCTGCCCAGCTTCAAGCTCAGGTTGAACATGTGCTGGACGATTCCACACAGCTGGTCTGCGCAGGATTTGAGGAGCTGGGAGCTGATCCCATCTGGGCCTGCCGCCTTCCTCGCCTTCATCTTCCTCAGCTGGTTCTTCACCTGAGATGTTGTGAGGAACAAGGCTGAGCAGGAGGAAGTGGTGGTTGTCTGATGAGGCTGGGAACTGGAGCCTGTGGAGAGAGAGAGGGGCGAGAGAGGGGGAGAGAGGGTCTTGTTCGCAGTGGCAGGAGGGGTGGGTGGGGGCTGCATCAGGGAAGCCTGAGCGGGGTCAGACATTTGATCAAACCTATTGAAAAATAGGTTCAACTCATTTGCCCACTGAAGCCCCCCCCCCTTCTGGGTCTTACCTGCTTGTCCGTGGCCTGAGATGGTCTTCAGGCCCCTCCAGACATCCCTGGCATTGTTCCGCTGCAGTTGTTCTTCCATCCGCATCCTGTAGGACAGCCGTCCTTACCTCCCGGATCTTCGTGTATGGTGTGTGTGTGTGTGCACGTGTGAGGACAGGGGCAAGAAGTCCATGTGTTTTTACGTTTCAGTGTCCAGTTTGAGTTCGTCATTCTCAACATTAATCAGGTTGTAATGGTACATTTGGGCAACAAACCTACGATTAACCATCGTCTTTGTCATAAAAATAATGCAACATGAACAGACTACACATAACAAAATGAAAACTATAATTATCCCTATATATTGTTTTTTAAATTCTTCATAGTGGTCATAACATCAATAATTGTTTCATTTTTATTAAAAATTTAAATGCAGTAATGTACTCCAATCAAGGCTGATATTCCTTTATGTACGTCATTAATTTCCAAACAATATCTAATCTTTTTGTTCTGTGGCTTCAACATATTTATCATCTCATCAATATTAGCACCACAGAGTACTGAGTTTCGAGATCCTCACAATAGTCGTTCTCAAAATGATATTTTATTTTTATCAATTTAGCTTTGTTAAGGTAAGATATTTTATTGACAATCTAACATTAATATGCAAAGAACATGTACATTAGTACGAAATGTAAAAGAAAATTGTGGTGGGGGGGTGCGAATTGTTTTCTTCTTGGTAGGGGGGGCATGACAGGAAATAATTGAGAACCACTGGTCTAGTCACACACCAGCTCGGGTTCATTCCCTACCAGAGAAATGACATTCCATGTCCCCAGAACTAGGCGCTTTATGTTGCCGGGGATTGGACTGCCTTTGACTGCCTCCTAGCTCAAAGGAAACCCAAATTCTTTGGTCCCGCCCACTGGTAGTGAGCCGAAGCCCTTGTATTAAATAATAAATAAATACATAAAATAAAAAAATTAATAAATTTAAAAAACGGACCGATCCACTGCTTGGGTTAGTTTGACCCACCTTGAGATCCGTTCCCACTCAGTGACAGTGTCTACAAGCCACTGCCACCAGGCCAGTGAACCCAACGTCCAGGCAGTGACAAAAAACGTGATCAAATTACATTGCTCATCATAAGGTGTTTGTGAGACGCTCTTTGTATGTTTCCTCAATTAAGACCTGTTTTCCATTGGTGTATTTGAAAAAAGTGGTGAACCTGTTAAATTCACTACAAAACGTTAAGAAGATGAAAGTAATGTTTGAAGGAATATTATTTTTCTATCGACATGCCGGCGGGCGGGCACAGATAGAGAGTGATAAAGCAGCACCACCCGCGCGGGGCGTGCTGACGAAAAGGCAAGCGCTCCTCCTCTCATCGCGTCCTTATTAAGACAGAAAAAAGACGCTGTTGAATTTGACCTATTCGCAGTTCGAGCAGGTGCTTAACGCTGGAGAATATCACCACTTCGAAGTTCGAACTGCTGTTGAAACGGAGAGGTAAGTGTTTTTCGTTGGGTTTTTTTCAAAACATGCGTCGAGTGCATTTGTTCATAGTTAGAGATAGTTGTGTGGAAAACACTATACAAAGTAGCACCATGGATGTGGGCCTACAACACTGGCCTAGCAAACATGTGCTCCTACATCGACATAATTGACGAGCTCCAGTTAAGCATTGAATAATTATAAAACGTCATGGTGCTTTTACTCATTTAAAGAACTAAACCGACGCGTATTGTCATCCGGTGGTCAGGTTTGCATTGAATGTGAGCACGAGGGACGCTAGCTTGTTGCGTTAGCTTTGCGGAGCTAACAGCTTGCACTTTTGTTATAGAACCACAGAATGCAAGTACCATGATAATTTCTGTCATTAATTTTTGTGTAAGACACGATGTTCACTGGTTGATTACATGATTCTTAAAGCAAAGGTTACTGTGAATGCAATTTTGGTAAGATTTTTGTAGTCACACTGCATAAATCTGTCTGTGTCTGTTGTTTAAACTTCAATATAAACTATTATGGTTGAAATCGTTAATTGGGATGGAGGAATTGATATTTTTTTAATTTATAATTTATTTTTCTTACACTGATATTGTTAAAACTCCATTTAGCCCATAGTATTAATAATTCTCAACACAATACTGTCTTTTTTCTTTATAGAATAAACAATGCCTTCCCTGAGATGCAGGAAGTCCCCAAAGCAGGATACTATTGAACATGCAGTCAAGGGTCTGGACAAGACTGCAGAGTTAGAAGCGAAGTATATAAACTAATTTAAAGGTATGATGTTAACGCTTTTGCTAAGATATATTATTTTCTTATAACCAAGCTGACATCGTTTTTTAAGTGGTTATTTTACATTAAGAGTGTCTTGACCTTTTCTTTTGCCACTTTTGTCAGTTTCAAGTTATTTCAGTGAGTGTGAAACCTGATGGTAGGAGTTCTATCTAAATTAAGGCTGTACTTGATGACGCCCTCCGGCATTTTTATACCACAATAGACCGGTGAACAAGTCCGATATTGATAGTCTAGTGTAAAGCACGTAATACGTCACAGAGATCACGTGACGCGATCCAATATGACTGTGTACAGTGTATGTCATTGTTTTGAAACTAAATAATCTTAAAGTTTTTTTTTTACGTAACCAGGTGCAATTGACATTTGTACTTTCAGTCCTAATACATACTGGCTAATGCAATGCTGGAAAATGAATTTTGGCTGGTCTGTTCCTTTAAAATCATAAAGAAGGGCTCTGCTCTATCCCTCACAAGAAGCAATGTTTCAAACCACCCTACATTAGTATAGTGGCCCAAATGAATATGATGACTCCTTATTTGTGTGCTTAAAAATATGACGAAGCTAACTTGATTTCCCTGTTAACTAGGTCGAGGAGTATTTACCAAGGCCCCTTTCAGGAAAGACGACTTTATTCTTTATTATGGAGTACAGAGGAAAATTGATAGATTCTGATGAATCTCAACGCAGGAAGATGGATGGAAGAGGCACTGTCTTTTTGTTTGACTTCCGCCGGCAAGAAAAAACTTGGAGGTGAGGCAAAGATTGAGATGTTATCTTATTTTTGTTTTTATTTAAAAAAATAAACACATACTCATCCCATAAGTGTTAGGGGAAAAATCATTCTCTAAGCAAAAATGTATAATTACTTTTATTCATGCGTTGAATCTGTACAAATGAAAATATAGATCATGAAGTCTCAAAGACAAGCTGTTAATAGGGTCTGATTCCAATAGAAATTTCTTGTATGATTTGATTTAGATTTAAAAATTGTGGATTTCCTATTTTTATGTTTTGTGTACACAAGATTGTCTCAAAGATTAATTTCTGACATTGATTGAATAATTGTTTTTTTTTTTTTTAATCTATTTTAAGTGTTGAGGCAGCTCAAGAAGATGGCAGTCTGGGAAGACTGGTTAATGATGACCACATGCACCCCAACTGTAAAATGAAGAAGATGACAACAGAGGACAGACCACACCTCTGTCTGTTTGCGCTCCGAGACATTGATGTTGGCGAAGAAATAACTTAAGACTATGGACCAGCTGGCCTTGGAGAACACAGGTTTGTAAGATGCATCTTTAAGTACAATAACAGAGCCCACTTGTGGTGTTCTGGTGATGTAGTTTCCAATTAGTTTGGCAATCTAATAAATGTATGTGAGGTTTCTATGGAAGTTGAACATGCTGACTGACTGGGGGAGTTCTCCATTGTCCACTATCTGTAATTCAAATTTGTGGGTCTGAGTCAAAGTTTGGCTCTGCAGGAACAACGAACTGGTCAGGGAGTGACAGTATTACAAAGTTCTGCGTTACTCCTTTCTGGGCGGTGGCCCTGTTAGGCCATCATATGCCATATTGCAAATATCCCCATTGTGGGACTAATTAAGGACATCTTTATGTTGTGGTTTCCCTACCAGAACCAGCACCAACCCTGTATATTCATGATATAAAACACTGTTTCAATTTGATATTTAGCCTTTCTATACTGTAAAAATAGAAGACCCCAGGCTTTCCTGCGCGCCCTTGCCCAATTGGTGGTGTTCAGGAGACAACCTGGGACTGAAATATCAGTCACAACCAGTGTTGTTTTCGTCACTGATGACTATGACGAAAATACTTCGTTAACGCCCCTTTTTTAATGACGATGACAAGCTATACGAGGTTCTTTTATGACGAAAACATGACGTGATGTACATGAATTTTTTTCGTTGACTAGACAAAATTGTTAGCATGTGGTTCATAAATTATTTTATGTTGCTTTTAGTGAAATAAAGCCACAACAGTTGCCCAACAAAATGTTTTGCTTCTCTGCTTATTTTGGAGCAGTGAGTATTGATTCCACTGTTGCCACTTTTTTCTGTTTGTAATGAAGAATCCTTAGTAGTCCATCCAAAAGTCTTTGTTATTGGGTGGAAACCTTGAATGCCTTGTTTTAACTCAAATGGACTTAAACCCATCCATCCATCCATCCATCCGTTATCTGTACCGCTTCTCCTCACTAGGGTCGCGGGGGGTGTTGGAGCCTATCCCAGCTGTCTTCGGCAGTAGGCGAGGTACACCCTGAATTGGTGTCCAGCCAATCGCAGGACATGCATAGACGAACAACCATCCACGCTCACACTCATGCCTCGGGGCAATTAGAGTCTCCAAGCAACTTGCCATGCATGTTTTAAGAATATGGGAGGAAACCGGATTACCCAGAGGAAACCCACGCAGGAAGGCCGGAGCCAGAATCGTACCTACGACCTCAATATTGTGAGGCCATCATGCTAACCAGTTGGGCCACCGTGCCGCTTGGACTAAAATCTTTGTGAATAAATTGACGAAAACTAGGGTAAAACTTTTTTTGCGTTTCCGTCGATTAAAACTGGACTAAAACCCTTTTTTAGTTTTCGTTGACTAAAACTGGACTAAAACTATAACGAATTGGGATGACTAAATGTGATGTAAACAAATCAGCACTTTGTCCAAATGACTTGGACAAAATCTAAAATGCCTGCCAAAAACAACACTGGTCACAACACGTGTCTACAGAAGATTAATTGGCATGGGCGAAATTAATTAGTTTTATTTCATTCATGAGCTTATGTTTTGTTTTGGGTGGCTAAGGCTTAAAATGTGTAAAAATCTAATCCAACCTCAAATATAATTAATTCAATAAATTTATGATGCTACTAAAACATCGAAGCAGCCTCCTCCAGGCTTTACAGACTCAGAAATGGAGGTATGCGTATCGTGTGCTCATCCTGTCGTGTCTCGAGATGTTAAAATTGCAGTTAGATAGACGTGTGCTGATTAGACAAGACTTCTAATATATCTGGTGTCACAGGATATTTGTCAGTGAATGTGTATGTCTGGTTTGAGGCTCACTCAGCTTTTTCTTGTGTTGTGGGGTCCAGTTGAGTTGAATTGCGAGTCAGGTATGTTGGCCATCTGACACCCAACTGTCAGGTTTGCGTTCGTGGGGACCCCGTAGAGCCATTTTTATTGTTGACATAAATCATAGCTAATCATCTTTTCCTTCATTATCATATGAAATACAGTTAGGAGTTGTATGTGCCTTTACTATGTTATAATCTTAGAACCTACCAGCCACTACAGCTGTCCGACAAGAAGACTTTTGGCTGTCCTGTGCTCCATTGCGGCCCTGGTGGCGTTCAAAAGACAACCTGTGACTGAAATATCAGTCACAACATATCTCTACTGAAGATTAATTGTCATGCGCTAAAGTAATTGGTTTTGTTTCATTCGTGAACTTGTTCGTTAAAATGTGTAAAATTCTGATCCATTTTCTTTTTTTTAATTCATTAAATTAATATTCAACTTGTTCATTAGGATGGAGGACAACCGACAATGACTGAATCGGCTGAGGTTGATGCCACCAGAACATCGAAGCAGCCTTCTCAAGGTTTGACAGACTCTGAAAAGGAGGTATGCGTATCATGTGGTCATCCTGTCGTGTCTTGAGATGTTAAAATTACAGTTAGATAGACCTGTGCTGGTTGGACAAGTTTTCTAATATATCTGGACATAAATCGTAGCTAATAATATTTTCCCTCATCATCAGATGATATACAGTTATGCGTAGTGTATGTCTTTACTATGTTACAATCTAAGAACCTACCAGCCACTACAGTTCTCTCATTGGGAGACTTAAGCTTTCGTCAGGCTGTCGACTGCTGCATTGCCCTCTTATTGGCTTTAAGTACACAACCTGTAACTGAATTATCTGTCAGAACAGAACCTATGTGTCCACAGCAGGTGATTTGGCATGTGGATTCTTCAGATTTTTAGAAAATAGGTAAAATTGTGATCAAAAGTTTAAAATGTATAAAATTCTGGTATAGTTTGCAATAGTATATCTATTAAATCATTTCAAAACTTCTTAACAAGGATGGAGAACATTGGCTGTGACCGAATTGGTTGAGGTTTACATTACCAGGACCATTGAGCAGCCTCCTCGGGATCTACAAATTTAGGAATGAAGATATGCATCCCATGTTACAATCCTGTTATGGCCCGAGGTTTTGAAGTTGCAGTTACATATTGGGCTGGGCGATATGGCTGATAAGTACATAGCGATATAAGTATTTCATATGGGTCCATCGATACACATTGAATTCTTTTTTCATATTATTTTATTCATTATTTTTTTTATTTTCCAATATTTTCACTGCCCTGTTAAAAAAACATTTAATGTAGTTTTCCTCCCGGGAGCTTTTTGTTACGGTCAATTAAGTGTTTTTGTTAAATATAGCTGCGTAGAATAATTATATGCATTATTATCGTACCACAATGTTTTGGTTTTGCAAATAATTTCCTAAAATCATTCTAATTTTGTTATTACATTATTTTGTCATAATATCATTCATCAATATTTTAGTTTTTTTTTTTTTTCAAATAGAATTAAGACCTTTTTCTGTGCAGATTCCTCTGGGGATTAAGTATTTAATGGGTTCTCAATTTTCTCTTGGACTCTGATGCAACCCAGTCTCCTCCCTTGGACAAAAAATATGGGCTGAATCTTCCTTGGAATAACGACACAGATTCTGATGAATCATTGTCAAATCCTGCCCCTGAACTTTGTGCCTCAGACCCAAACCATATTACTATCCCAAGGCTCAGGAGGACCAAAAGTATACAGGTAAACAACCCATATAGATTTCAGGGAATCTTACAAGCAAATTGCATATATTTTATTGGTCTCCTGCTTTCTATCCTTTATATTTCGTTGTTGTTGTTGTTTTTTAGATTAAAAAAACAGGCTGACTTTGGAATGGATAAGCATTATTACTCCAACTCAGATGACAGTGGAGATGAATATATTCCGGATACAAGTGAGGCCTCTGATTCAGACGGAAGTGAATCTTTGAAAATTGTGGACCCTCTCTTGAAGTCTAAGAATGCCTTCAGAGATTTTTCTCCCACACCACGAATCTCAAAAGCCACCTCAACGCAGGTTGTTAATCAAGGGCGTTCACCCGTTCGGAGGAGTAGCAGCACTGGTGTGATTCTTGAATTCTATGGCTCTTCAAATATTTGTGCAGTTTAACACAAATCATCCAAAATAGAATTCAAGCACATCTGTGACAGAAATTCAAATTCAGAAGTCAAAGAGAGAGAACAAAAAAAAAATCTAATGCTGCGCTTCTTCCGAAGACATATACTGTAAACATTAAATGTATGTTAGGACAATCTTGAAAAAAGTATTAGAACACCCTTTACTTTTATTTCTTGTTAATTTTATTAACCAAAATATGTCCATTTTTATTACAGATTAATGAATACAAAATTAAAACTCTAATCAGCTACTTTTTAATCGTTATATTTGTATAAACAAATGTTATACATCTGTGTGTTAACTTATACAAGAAATGACGGAAAAGCAAGGGTGGTTTAGTATTTTTTTATCGTATATAGTCTGTATAATATCTTTAACCTATGCTGATGCTGTTTAATACTGATTTAAATAATAATAATAATGTCATAATCTGTTGGTTTTACATGAACAAAACCTTTCAAGCACTTTTTAAAATTCTAAATACTACCTCTTGTCAGTAAGTTGGTTCACAGCACTGCCTTGGAGTGAAAGTGTGTAGTGCTGAAACAGTCGGTATGTGCTGAGTCGTCTGACGTTTGTGTGACTGGTACCCAGGAAGGTAGCAAAACCAGGCAGTGTGTATGTCGTACCCAGGAAGGCAGAGAAACCAAGCAATATGTATGTGGTACCCACGAAGGCAGAGAAACTAAGCAGTGTGTATGTGGTACCCGGGAAGGTAGCAAAACCAGGGAGTGTGCATAGATACAGACCCCAAAAGTGATTAAAACCAAATAAAGTCCCCAGAAGATCATCTGTAGTCAGGTGAAGGACCCTGTACTTTGTTCAACTCATTTACTCCCTTAGACGTACAAAGACGTCTTTTAATGCAATGGCGCCCTCTACCAAAGACGTATAAGTACGTTTCCTGTCTTTTTTACGTCATAGTGTACATAAGGGTCTGATGCAACCTCTGACTGAGAATCAGCCTTGTCCGCATTGTGAATCATGTAAAAATCACCCAGCAGGGGGCAGAGGTGCAAAAGATCCGCCTTGAATCTGCGCCAGAGGTACAAATGGGGGGGCGGGATCCTGGGGTAGACTTATAAGTGTGGAGAGCAGCGTGGGTAGCAGCAGCATCGGCAGCACTAGCAGCAGTCGCATTAGTAGCGTTAGCAATGAAATCCTCCAAGCAAATGACGATCGAGGAATGCTTTTTTGTAAAAAAAAGCTTCCTAAAAGCATCAAGGCGATGGAGACGCTTTGGTTGAGAGGATGACGCTTCGTCGTCGTCACAACAAAACGGCGTCTAAAGAGGGTGCGCGTGCCTTGCGGCCTGCATCGCCTGCCTTCGGACAATAGCCAAAGCAGCTGAGAGTCCTCACCAGATCCCCCCGAACGAGGAGGTAAGCGCTCGCAAGTTACCATTGAACATGTGGTTTTACCCCTCATGCTTTTATTGTACATATCATGCATCTTGCGGGCAGAAAATGTCGCGTAAATGTGCAGTTAGACGCGAGCTTGCTCGCTGACTTCCTCGTCCGGCCGCCTCTATTGCACAATTACACGCGAGCGTAAGTCCTCGCCGACGAGGAAGTAAACGCTCGCAAGTTACCATTAAACATGTGGTTTTAGCCCTCATGCTTTTATTGTACATATCATGCATCTTGCGGGCAGAAAATGTCGCGTAAATGTGCAGTTAGACGCAAGCTTGCTCGCTGACTTTCTCGTCCGGGCGCCTATTGCACAATTACACGCGAGCGTAAGTCCTCGCCGACGAGGAAGTAAACGCTCGCAAGTTACCATTGAACATGTGGTTTTAGCCCTCATGCTTTTATTGTACATATCATGCATCTTGCGGGCAGAAAATGTCGCGTAAATGTGCAGTTACGCGCGAGCGCATCTCCTCCCCGACGAGGAAACAACAATACTGAATGGTGTGGTAATCATGCATACTTTCTAAAATTCACAGATTGTGCATCCCGCGGCAAGAAAGTTCCTCCTCGTCTTGTTGGTGTAAAGAAAGGTAAATTATAATATGAAACTTCACACGCCAGCAATAAAATGCAGCAATAAATATATATTTCCAATTGTTTATATTTCTGTAATTTACAGGTTGTGCATCAGGAAGCAGTGGTTCCGGATGGCGTCACACTGGATGGCAACCGAGGAAAATCGACTTTACAGCAACCCCTGGACCACTGAATGCCGCTGCCCATTTGGAGTCTGAGGCGCCAGCTGATTTCCTGCAGCTGTTTCTCACGGATGAGCTTCTGCAGCACATCGCGGATGCCAGCAATCACTTCCCAGACAATTATTTTCACACAAACCCCAGTGGACAAACACAAGCTCGCCTATTTTCCACGGACCAGCAAAGCCAGACCACAACGAAAGTGTCGGGTCTGTTTGCGCAAAGGCAAACGGAGTGAAACAAGAATGTGGTGTGAACTATGTTGTGTGCCCTTGCATCAAGGCAACTGTTTTATTTTATATCACACAAAAAAAAAGTATGTATGACACTGATGTATTTCATTTTTGTACATAGTTCAACAGTTCAGTCGTTTAGTGTTATGTGCAAATAAATTTATTTTATCAAAAACATTTTTTGTGCTTTTTTTTTGTTATTTTATAGAAGGCATGCATTATTTAGATGTTAGAGGTGTCATAAAAGCCATAAATAATAGTGTCAAAATTCAAATTATGGTCAAAATGCATCAGTTTACAAAAAGCTCATTTTCTCAGTTTTTTCCCCAGGGATTGGAGTTTTCATGAAATTTAGCTATTTTCAAATGCCGATTGCTCAAGAATGGAAAAAGATAGGAACACACATTTTTTTTCTGTTGAAAGAAGAGAGTCTAATCTTTCTTCGGGTGTGCTCCATGTCTATATAGCATTAGAATACAATATTCTGTGGGCCTTGCAATATTAGTCAAAACCCAGGAAAACGCTGGGATTGAGCGGGTTGCTCCAGTGAAAATGGCTGGTATTTAATGAGTTAAGACTGGTTAGGACATCCGGCTCGCAGTCCCAAGGTGCAGGGTTCGATCCCGGGACCCAGCTTTCCTGTGTGGAGGTTGCATTTGTGAGTGAGTTTGAGCGCAGATGGTTGTTCGTCTTTGCGTGCCCTGCGATTGGCTGGCAACCACTTCAGGGTGTGCCCCGCCTACTGTCCGTTGACAGCTGGGTAGGCTCCAGCACGCTATCCTTGTGAGAATAAGCGGATTGGATATTACATGTATGTGTTTATGCCCTAGGCCAGGCGAGGGCAAACTACGGCCCGGGGGCCACATGCGGCCCGTTAAGTTTTAATCCGGGCCGCCGAACTTGAAAAAAATTGAATGAATAAACCTTGTTAATGTTTTATTTTCTAAACACTGTGGTTTTCAAAGACAAATATTATTGTTGGAATGCTTTTATTCACTTTCATTTAAAATTAAATGTATTTTTTTTCTCAGATGAGGTGAGGTTTCCAAAACACTCCATCCATCTGCTCCTGGTCCGGCCCCTCTGTCATATTTTAGAACCCATTGTGGTCCTCCAATCAAAAAGTTTGCCCGTCCCTGCCCTAGGCTTTGTGTCTTTGCTTGGTTGACTGTGTAATGAGTGTATGAATGCATTTCTTTCTACCAGACACCTTGGACTTCCCATGGCAGATTAATAATCTATTTTATCTATCCATCAGGGTCACGAATGTCATTTGATGAGTAGAGAATTTAGAGTCTCCAATTAACCTAATATACATGGATTTGCGCATGGAAACCTGAGAAAAAGCCCTTAGTCCTACTTTTCCATCTGAACCACTTTATCCTCACGAGGGTCACAGCCGTGACATCCCAGCTGACTTCAGAAAGTAAGTGGGCGACGACTCATGATCTCTTGGTTGAATAATATTGTTAGGGGCTCAAAATGGCCCTCTACAATAAAATGGCAGAAGAATATTACATACTTTCTGGCAGAAGAATATTGCGGTTTTTTTGTTTTGTCCAATTAACTTAAATAAAACTTGGGAAAATTTAATGATTACATGTAAACCAGCTGGTCTTCCCCATACCAAGCCCTGGCTAAAACTGACTGAAAAATGCATGATGTGTGCCTTTTAAACTCCTCGGCCCATCCACTATGCCAGGGATGGGCAAACTTTTTGATTGGGAGGGGGGGGGCACAATGAGTCCTAAAATACATTTAATTTTAAACGAAAGTGAACAAAAGCATTACAACAATATATATGTCTTTGAAAAACCACAGTATTTAGAAAATAAACCATTAACAAGGCTTATTCATTTAATTTTTTTCAAGTTTGGGGGGCTGGATTGAAACGTTTAACGGGCCACAAGTGGCCCCCGGGCCGTAGTTTGCCCAAGTGCCCTAAGCCAATTGATTCTAAAAAATAACAGTTTTCTTCATCAAAACAACATTTTATGATCAACATAAATGTTAGTGAGTACATAAAGGTATACTCATTCGATCTATCATAACCCCATGCACTTAGACTGTACAAAAAAAAGAAAATTTTTATTTTAAAACCTAGTATTTCGCCATGACGTCAAGTGCTTGGCGCTAAAAACCCGGAAGTAACAGCGGCGCTCGGTTTGAAAGTGGAGAGTTGTGCATGGTAGGCGAATTCGGGAGAAATGTTTGTTGAACACGAGGACTGTGGCGTAGAAGATGGTTTAACAGCGATCTAGTGCGCACCCAACCGTGATGGCTGACCAACGAAATAAATGCGGACCGACGGAGTGGACTGACAGGACGTGGAAAACAGGTGTGTGGCATGTGTGCGTGTGCACGAATGTGGGAGCGCGTTCACTATGGTGGCAGCGATCGCAAAGCAGCAGCACCACTCCTTGACAAAAGTATTGTACTTTCTCTGATGTTTTGGGTTTGCTCTGCTTTGGGGTTTGTAGTTCTGGCCACGCAAAAGTAACAAAGCAAGTTCTTGGATGTCTGCTTTTTTCTTGAACTGTTAATTGGTTAACATCGTGGCTCTTATTTTTATCTAATGTATGGAGTTTGGTGGCTATCTATATGCACAACTATATTAGTTGCACTTGAAATTGCATACAGAAAATTAGTATAAATAGGTTACGCTATAAAGTATAACAATATTAACAATCGTTATTGTTGTTACTGTTTATTTATTTTATTTTGCAATAACTGTGCTCCAAGCTTAGCTGTTGTGCCAGCTGCCAAGTAAAAATATGTAATCTCACTCAATAATAGGAATAAATACTTAACTAACATCTCAATTTTTCGGGTTGGGCTGTGGGGGAGGGGAGGGTGGCTGCCTGACATAAAGCAGACTGTCCTGCACATGCGCAGACCAGCCGAGTGTGTGAAGTGTGCGTAAGTGCAGTACCGGGACCGACCACTAGACAGCGATCCTGAGTAATTTTTCCGCACACACATTTCTAGCACACTCGTCTTGTTTTTGTGACCTTCCTGGGAAGCCCTGAAACTTTGACAGGACCTCCCCCTGAGCTTCTTATCACTGAATTCAATGCTCTTTTTTGTGGGGCCCAGATTTTTGGTCCCCACAAAAATTTTGGTCCCCTACAGTGGGTGTGCTGTCCGATGTTGGTCCCCAAAATGTAGCTTATACAAACACACACACACACCCCTACTTGTTTTTGTGACATTGTTGGGCCACCTGAGCAAAACTCACATTGTGGGAACCACCCTTTCTAGTGGTTGTACAGCTCTGAAAAAAATCAGGCAGTGTCCAGGAATTTAGTTAAACACAAAAACCACTTCAAATTACCAATTAATGACCTGGAGGTCAAATGAGTGACTCAAGTGCATGTAATTCAGTCACTGTAGCCCAAAGATTCTCTGGGCCAGTGGATGAACCATTATTCGTCTTGGACAGCATTGAAGCAGGCCGTAGCCTGGTTTCTAAAGCTGAAAGACTTACTGACAGAGTAAAGGAAAATAGAAAGGAGTTAATCACATTAGGTGAAGAAGGCAAGATGAATTTATTCAAGAGAACTGTCAAAGGAAAGTATTTGACCTGCGACGACTTGGATAAAGCAGAAAGAGAACTTGTGAAATACTGTCAAAGGCGAAGTTTCAAAAAAGATTTAGCCATATTTGAAAAACAAAAAAGGGTGAAGAAAAGTAGCCCACTTTACAAGTTCAATATAGTACTTCAAGATGGTGTCATGAGGGTTGGTGGACAGTTGAGCCACGCAGCCATGCCTGAAACAGCAAAACAGCAAGCCATCTTGCCAAGGATTCACATAACACAAAGCTAGTCCTGAGATACATTCATGAGATTACAGCTCACGCTGGAAGGAACCACATGATGGCTAATCTGCATCAACAGTTTTGGATACCTCGAGCTGCTAGAGTCATCAGAAGAGTGCTACCTGACGATCCGCCTTTCAAGAGAATTGGCGTTGATTATTTTGGTCCATTCTAAGTAAGTAGGGTTAGAGGACAAGTAAAGAGATACGGCGTGATTTTTACATGTCTCGCTGTACGAGCCGTACATCTGGAAATTGCATCTTCACGTGACACAGATGCTTGTCTCAACGCAATCCGAAGATTTCTTGTCAGAAGAGGACAAGTGAGAGAGATGTATTCTGATAACGGAACCAACTTTAGATCAGCTGACAGTGAAATGAAGAAATCAATCAAAGAATGGAACACTAAGTAAATCGAGAAACACTTGCTGCAAAAAGGTATTCAGTGGCATAGCAATCCCCCAGCAGGTTCCCACCACGGAGGAAGCTGTGAGCGACTTATTTGGTCTGTGAGAAAAATCCTGAATGTCACTGTAAAAGAACAAATTTCGGGTGAAGAAAGTCAATATACCTTGCTTGGTGAGGCTGAAGCAGTTATAAACAGCAGGCCTATCACAAGGACATCTTCCGACCTCAACGACTTGGAAGCACTCACACCCAACACTCTGTTGTGGCTGAAGGTCAAACCTGAGTTACCTCCTGGAGTCTTCTGTAAAGACGACCAATACGCCCCAATACGTACCTCTGGGAATGAGCTGGTCAGCTCTTTAAAGAGTATTATGTAAGTTGAAATACATTAATCCATTTTTCTTTTTTGGACCATCTTTAACTGTGTAGTGTGTAATGTCTAAAATACAAAATGATCAGATTTTAGGGTGCAGTTGACGACTGTGGCACAGGTCCTCGCTCTACAAGTGCTAATAGTCTTCGGCAAAGAGAAAAATCTGCCATAAGGTACAGAAAACATTGGCATCAGAGTAAATGGATGCATGTTTTTGCAATGTGCGAGGAAACTGGCGAACTCAGAGAAAACTACGCAGGCTTGGGAGAACATGCAAACTCTACACAGGAAGGCCGGAGCCGGAATCGATCCCACAACCTCTGCATTGTGAGACCATCGTGCTCACAAGTCGCCCACCGTGGCGGCCGTCCATTATGAATACCATCCCACCATCCATTATCTGTACGGCTTCTCCTCACAAGGGTTGCGGGGGGTGCTGGAGCCTATCCCAGCTATCTTGGGGCAGTAGGTGGGGTACACCCTAAACTGGTTGCCAGCCAATCGCAGGTCACACAAAGACAAACAACCATCCGCGCTCACACTCACACCAATTTAGGGTGTCCAAACAACCTGCCATGCATGTGTTTGGAATGTGGGAGGAAACCGGAGAACCCACGCAGGCGTGTGGGAAACATGCAAACTCCAAACAGGAAAGCCGGAATCAATCCCGCGACCTCTGCATTGTGAGACCATCGTGCTAACAAGTCGCCCACCATGCATCCCTGCTAAATAAATGATTAATTTTTACATTTTAGTATTTGTAAGCGATCTTGTGTTCATGACAGCATTTTCAACAGTGTGGGTGTTTGTATGAAAGCATTTCACTCGTGTATGGGCATGAGCATGTTTCAGTTGTATTTATGAATAACAATAATTTCACAATTGTGCCTGAGCGCCTTTCACTGGTGTGTATGAGAATGTTTCACCTATGTGTATGAGCGCATTTGACGAGTGTATGAGCAACAACTATTTCACTAGTGTGTATGAGAGCGTTTCACTCGTATGTATGATAGCGTTTCATAAGTATGCATGAGCAACAACAATTTCACTGGTGTGTAAGAGTGCATTTCAGAAGTGTGAAGCGATTCCTGACTTTTGTCCCCAACGGCACCTCATACTCCCCATCTCCCGCTCACTTCTCCTGACCCCATGAGCCATCCCCGTTGCTACTACATGGAGATTTGATGTGTTTTTTTGTTTTTTTTGTTATTAGCTTCTTCAACATCTCTTCTGATTCTCATCTCTTCTCTGGCGCTCGTCTCCGCCTGTCTGATTTGAAGTCGACCTCAGAATTTGCACTATTTTGACATGACTTCTGTGGTAATCACTACTGACATATTGTGTCATTTGCTCAATAATACATTAAAATTATAATAAATAATTAAAATGGGTCCGGTGCCGAGCTCTGGCTTCATATCTTTAAAAGTGGTCTTCTCAAATCTGTTACTAATGGCCTCTAAATCAGTTGTGGTAGAGAAGGGGCAAATTAGACCTTATGGCATCTTAATTTGGTCAAGTCTTGTACCCATTTTCAAGGCCAGCGACTATTGCTTTAGCTATATACAAGAAAAGGATTACTCTGAATATACACAACAACAAATCCCAGATGTCCATCCCAAATGTTGTTTCAAAATAATCCAGTTCAGATGATAAACAAATGTATTGGTATGTTGAGGTCATTATTTCAAATCAAAATATACACTTCTTTTTCAGACAATGGGGAGGATCGAAGAAGTGGAAAAGTTGCAGGAGTAACTTCAAAACAATGCAAAGAGACAGAATCTGGAAGAATGTCAAGTTTGTCCATGTTTATATTTCTGGAATTTAGTGGGCGTGCATCTCGAAATGTTTGGGGATGGTTCGGGCTGCCAGACAAGACTTTCACTGCGAGCGCTGGACCACTGGATGCTGCGGCAAACAGCGGACTTCTTGCAGCTATTTATTACCAACATGCTACTCCTGCACATCAATGATGCGGATGGCACAGACTGCTTTGCAGACAATTATTTTGAGGCAAAACCAAGAGGTCTGTAAGCACTCTGAAAACAAAGTAAAATATTTGACACCCACGGCAAAAAAAGCCATGCTACAGCATAGGGCTGGGCGATAAACCGAAAATTGACCGTTACCGAAATTTATTACAATGACCGAAATCATTTTGCCCATGTCGGTAAATTCGATGAATAAAAAAAGAAAAGCCTTTTGTCTGCGGCAATGTTCATGCCCCTTTAAGACCGCTACAGCGCCTCTAGTCATGTGACTCCACCCGTCTGTCGCTCTCGTTGCTGGCGATTCAAATCCAGAAGCTTTCTCACCACCCACAACACAACCATGCTGTGCTGAAAGTTCAAAGTGAGAAGCAAGGTTCGACAAGTGACAACAGCCCATGAACGGAGGCGACACCATACAAGAGAACGTCTCAGAGGTGGACGCGATAGCCTAGCACATAGCTAAAGATAAAGCTCCTCTAGTTACGTGGCGCGCACAGGATTTAAACGCTTCATGAAAGCCGTATTTCCCGATATGGACTACATCGGGCCGGGAGCTTAGACATGTCAAGCATTTTGCATCTACATCCGACTTGTGGTCGGGTCGCAACATGGATCCCTGATTGAGCCTAACTGTGCATTACATAGATGACAAGTGGCGACTGCGCAGCAGAGTACTCGAGACGGCACATTTTCCCCGATAATACCCACTTGTTTATTTGGCTTGCATTGACATTTTCTTTCATTTTATTTAGCGTTTTTTTATTTGCCATTATTTACATCATGAGAGCATCTTGGCGCAATCTATTTGCAGAAAAAGATTTCGCAAGAGGTACCCTTTTTCTTTGTGACATTGTTCAAGTCATGCAAAGCAAGCTCAGGGTTCGCGGTTAACCGCTTCCCGATTGCCCGGGGCAAGTGAAATTTGGCCACGGGCAAGGTAAAATTATGGGCAACTTGCCCGACCGGGCAAGCATTTTTTAAAGCAGCCAAATATCTTTAATTTTGACGAAAACGGTGGTGTGATCTGTTTGTGTGCACTGTATGGTGATGGTTTAACCCAGACAACCCCATATGTTTTGGTATGGTCCATTGGCCTTATCGGGGGCAATGGGCGGGCGCTACGGGGATCAGTTAGTTCAGTGAATGTCGAGTTAAAGTGGACGTCAATAAATCCCGCAGTATTGGAACTCGCTGTCGTAGCATCCTCATTTGAAGTTTGAAAAACACAACAAAAACCTACGATATTTTGGCCGAAAATTGGCGACGAGTTCGTTCAAATCCGAACATTTCGGATTCCTCTGACATGACTAAAATAGCTCGAATATTTTTAAGTAGACAATTCAGTTGTGAGTAAGGAAGGGCGTAATATTTGATTATTGGCTGTTAATTCATTAGCTCCATGATGTGACCTGACATAGTGTCAGTGACTGTGTTCTTATGGAGGCAGCACCACAGGCACTGGTCTTAAAGGAATACACAAATTTGCCACACTCATAATTTACTCATGTGATTCCTCAATTAATACGCTCTCCTGGACTTAAAATTGATCATCTGGATTGCTGTAATATCATTTTCCCAATTTAACATGCAGATTTGTTAATTATTAAAACTACAATTAACATTTTCAATAACTGCACAGGATGATACATTTGCTCTTGTGAGTAGGGTTTCATGGTTGACGATGAAAACAAGATTAATTTATGCTTATCAGATTATATGTTTATTTACATTTGTGGCGCACATTTTACAACCATAAACATTTTATTCTTAGAGAAAAAAAATTGTCACTTGCCCAAGTCGGGCAAGTAATTTGGCCACTCGGGCAAGGCAAATTTTAGTGGCACTTGCCCTATGGGCAAGCAGTTTTTAAAGTTAACCGCGAACCCTGCAAGCTATTTGGAATGTTCATACAAATGATTTTTGTACTTTTATTTTTCATTGAAAGTAAAGTGTACCAGTTGGTCAATAAAAAAAACAGTCAATATGCAATTCCTGCATTTATTTTGATTTTAGTCCACGTGGGAATTTATCGTGCATTTATCGTTATCGAGGTAAAATTGCTCGATTTCTCGCGATATTGATTTGAGGTCATATCGCCCAGCCCTTCTACAGCATGTATACAGTGTGAGACGTGTTGTGTTCACTTGCTCCAAGGCAATTGTTTTAGTGTATACCACATACCCAACGAATTGTGTAATTTGTATGGCGGGGTGTACACATGCGTTGCAAAAACACATGCACACACTGTCACTCACGCACTTCCGTATATAGTTTATTTCAGCACCTTTTGTCATGCTGTTTTTATTTTATAGAAGGAAAGCATTATTTTGATGTCTGAGCTGTCACAAAAGAAAAAATAGAACTGTTGAAGTCAAGTCAAGCTTGTGCTTGAAATGTTTGTTCTTAGTTTCTCAGTTTTTCGTGAGCAATGGGAATTCAGTTATATTCAAACGCTGTCAGGTAAAGGCTCCATATTTTTATAGCATTATAGCACACTATTCTGTGGGCGCTAGAATTGAAGGGTTTGCGTTAGTAAAAATAGGTGGGATTAAATGAGCTGAAGTGTATCTCTTGAGTGCTCCTTAAATATTTGCCTGTGTTGGTATATTTTATTTTGGTCGTGTCATGTTTATTCTTACGCTGAAAGAGACATGAGGTGTTCGAAAAAAATAAATGATTTTTTTTTCCCGGTCAAAACTACCAATGGTGTCTGTTTTTTTTCCCTCCGTGAAATGTACGAGTTATCACTTTGACGCGCATGATGTCACGTGGCTGGAGGACTGGAAACTTGCACGAACAACATTTACGTTGAAATGTAACAATGACACATATATCGACATCTAACAAACATGCATGGGCATCTAACATTGACACTTACATTGACGTCTATAACATAAACCATTACAATCACATCTAACAAACACGGACATCTAACAGACACATCGACATCCATCATAAACATTTACATAGACATCGACATCTAACCAACCTTTACATAGACATCTTACACACATCGACATCTAACAAACATTTACATCGACATCTAACATAAACACATCTAATATAGACACATAGATTGACATCTAACATCGACACATTGAGATCTAACATAGACATACATTGACATCTAACATAGACTGTTACATCGACAACTAACATCGACACAAGGCTTTGTCAAATGACACGTCATGACGACATATACAGAGACACAAGGCACAACAGCATATTTTTGGTACAAATTGAACCCGATATGTTAGCTACCTCGTTCGACTTAAAGGGTTAGCGAACTTGTTATGGTGGTTGAGGCGTGGTGGCTACCCAGCTCGTGTAGTGTATATTAAACTTAAGTTAATAATTTATGACCAGTAAACACGGATGTTGTAACGCAAAACAATGTTCAAATGTTAGTTTTTTTTCAACACATTTCATGAGAAAAAGCTCTACTTGTCTGTGAGAAATGTATGTTGTAGACCCATTATATAACACAATATTACACAATTTTACATTGGAATTTCATTTAATAAAACATTGACAATTATCTTTACAAACACTGTGTATGATTCATCTTTTCATTTGTTGTTCAATGAGCAAAACAGTGGCGATCAAAACAGTGCAAATTAAATGACATTTTATAGGTATCTGGCTGCAATACAGTGAACCCTCGCTACTTCGCGGTTCACCTTTCGCGGGTTCAGTGCTTCGCGGGTCTAAAAAATATTCGGGGGCATTGTAGTTTCGCCGAGCGGCACGACGGGGCGCTGGAGTGGTTAGACGGCCGGCGTGCGCCGAAGAAGAACGTGGGCGAAGAGGAGAGTGGACAAAGAAGAGCATGTTCCCCCGGGCACGATTTGGGGCGACGTTTCGCGCGGTTCGGACCGTACCAGAGCTCCGGCCAGCGTGCCTGGCAGTTAAGCCGAAGAGGAACAACTTCCGCCCGGGCACTAGCGGGGCGACATTTCGCTCCGTTCGGGACCGTGCGAGAGCTCCGGAGGAGACCGGCCGGCGTGCGTGGTTGTTAAGCCGAAGAGGAACACCTTCCGCCCGGGCATGAGCGGAGCGCGAGGCTGTCAGTTATGAATGAATAAATAAATGAAGAATGCCAGGGCACACCGGACGGCGTACCAGCAGGTAAAAGTCGAAGTAATTAAATAAATACAAAAAGAAGTAATTGAATAAATACAAAAATAATGGCTGGGGAATAAAAAAATGTTTTAATAATTTTTTTTTTTGTTATAACATGAATTTCACCCTCTCTCTCTCTACCCGTATATATATATATATATATATATATATATATTATTTTATTTATTTATTTTTTTAAGCATTTTTGAAGGTGCGCCGCTACTTCGCACTTTTTTTTTTTAAGCATTTTTGAAGGTGCGCCGCTACTTCGCACTTTTTTTTTTTTAAGCATTTTTGAAGGTGCGCCGCTACTTCGCGGATTTTCAGTTTTCGCGGGTGGTCTCGGTCCCCATTAACCGCGATAACCGAGGGTTCACTGTAGTAAGTTACATTCTAATTTACATTTACAGGTAATGGAAATGACTACTGGTAACCTCAATTTAACTGTATTTCAGTCAGAATGCCTCAAACATCATAAAAAAATAAAACGTTGAGTATTATTTCTCCTTCAAAATGTCAGAAGAAATACTCTATAATGGCCTGACGACATTAACATAGTTTATAGTATATAGCAGGGGTGGGAAAACTTTTTTATTGGCGGGCCACAATGGGTTCTAAAATTTGACAGAGGGGCTGGACCAGGAGCAGATGGATGGAGTGTTTTGGTAACCTCATCTCATCTGAGAAAAAAAATACATTTAATTTTAAATGAAAGTGAACAAAAGCTTGTCTTTGAAAAACCACACTATTTTGAAAATAAAACATTAACAAGGTTTTTTTTTTTTTTTTTCAAATTCGGCGGGCCGGATTAAAACGTTTAACGGGCCGCATGTGGCCCCCAGGCCGTAGTTTTCTCACGTCGGTATATAGCATAGCGGCATAGGTTCCCTCGTCAACATCAAGTGAGTTACCCTCTTACCAAGACCAAAATACGGGGCTCCCCATCTCCCGGTCACTTCTCCAGACCCCAACAGTCACCCTCGTTGCGAGAACTTTAAGATTCGATGTTTATTTTTTTTCGCTTCTTCAACTTCGTGTCTGATTCTTTTCTCTTCTCTGGCTCCAGGATTCCGCTGTCAATCAGATGACGATTGAGGCGGGACTTCCGGTTCAAAGTCACCCTCAGAGTTTGCAACCATTTGAGATGGCTTCTGTGGTAATAACAACTGTCATAGGTGCAATTTGCTCTATAAAGCATTAAAAAAAAATAATAATAATAAATTACAAAAAATAGTCAAGTACAGCACTCGTCTCATAAACTAGGTAAGAATTTAGCGTTACTAACGTTGCTACACTATAAAGAGTGTTTTACTGACTAGCTAAACCCAGTTTTGGTTTAGCTGTTATAAAAGTTTGGTTTTTTAGTGCTGTAAATGCATTTTCAGCTCGCGCTGTACACATTTGCTATGAGAGGCATTATCTCATAAGGGAAATATTGGACAATCAAATTAATGACTGCCCAGGCTTCAGGATGTCTTTTTACACTATATAAGGGTGGAAATTTACATTGGAAACGTTTGGTTTAGCTGTTAATGAAGTTTCGTTTTTTTAGTGCTGAAAATTCATTGTCTGCTGGCGCTGTACACTTTTTCTAAGTGTTGCAATATCTCATGAAGGAAATACTGGACAATCAAATTAATGACTTTCCAGGCTTCAGGATGCCTTTCTACACTATATAAAGGTGGAAATTTACATTGGAAACGTTTGGTTTAGCTGTTATAAAAGTTTGGTTTTTTAGTGCTGTAAATGCATTTTCAGCTCGCGCTGTACACATTTGCTATGAGAGGCATTATCTCATAAGGGAAATATTGGACAATCAAATTAATGACTGCCCAGGCTTCAGGATGTCTTTTTACACTATATAAAGGTGGAAATTTACATTGGAAACGTTTGGTTTAGCTGTTATAAAAGTTTGGTTTTTTTAGTGCTGTAAATGCATTTTCAGCTCGCGCTGTACACATTTGCTATGAGAGGCATTATCTCATAAGGGAAATATTGGACAATCAAATTAATGACTGCCCAGGCTTCAGGATGTTTTTTTACACTATATAAGGGTGGAAATTTACATTGGAAACGTTTAGTTTAGCTGTTAATTAAGTTTCGTTTTTTTAGTGCTGAAAATTCATTGTCTGCTGGCGCTGTACACTTTTTCTAAGTGTTGCAATATCTCATGAAGGAAATACTGGACAATCAAATTAATGACTTTCCAGGCTTCAGGATGCCTTTCTACACTATATAAAGGTGGAAATTTACATTGGAAACGTTTGGTTTAGCTGTTAGAAAAGTTTGGTTTTTTAGTGCTGTAAATGCATTTTCAGCTCGCGCTGTACACATTTTCTATGAGAGGCATTATCTCATAAGGGAAATATTGGACAATCAAATTAATGACTGCCCAGGCTTCAGGATGTCTTTTTACACCATATAAGGGTGGAAATTTACATTGGAAACGTTTAGTTTAGCTGTTAATGAAGTTTCGTTTTTTTAGTGCTGAAAATTCATTGTCTGCTGGCGCTGTACACTTTTTCTAAGTGTTGCAATATCTCATGAAGGAAATACTGGACAATCAAATTAATGACTTTCCAGGCTTCAGGATGCCTTTCTACACTATATAAAGGTGGAAATTTACATTGGAAACGTTTGGTTTAGCTGTTATAAAAGTTTGTTTTTTTAGTGCTGTAAATACATTTTCAGCTCGCGCTGTACACATTTGCTATGAGAGGCATTATCTCATAAGGGAAATATTGGACAATCAAATTAATGACTGCCCAGGCTTCAGGATGTCTTTTTACACTATATAAAGGTGGAAATTTACATTGGAAACGTTTGGTTTAGCTATTATAAAAGTTTGGTTTTTTAGTGCTGAAAATGCATTTTCAGCTCGCACTGTACACATTTGCTATGTGAGGCATTATCTCATAAGGGAAATACTGGACAATCAAATTAATGACTTCCCAGGCTTCAGGATGCCTTTTTACACTCTATAAAGGTGGAAATTTACATTGGAAACGTTTGGTTTAGCTGTTAAAAAAGTTTGTTTTTTTCGTGCTGTAAATGCATTTTCAGCTCGCGCTGTACACATTTGCAATGAGAGGCATTATCTCATAAGGGAAATATTGGACAATCAAATTAATGACTGCCCAGGCTTCAGGATGTCTTTTTACACTATATAAAGGTGGAAATTTACATTGGAAACGTTTAGTTTAGCTGTTAATGAAGTTTCGTTTTTTTTAGTGCTGAAAATTCATTGTCTGCTGGCGTTGTACACTTTTTCTAAGTGTTGCAATATCTCATGAAGGAAATACTGGACAATCAAATTAATGACTTTCCAGGCTTCAGGATGCCTTTCTACACTATATAAAGGTGGAAATTTACATTGGAAACGTTTGGTTTAGCTGTTATAAAAGTTTGGTTTTTTAGTGCTGTAAATGCATTTTCAGCTCGCGCTGTACACATTTGCTATGAGAGGCATTATCTCATAAGGGAAATATTGGACAATCAAATTAATGACTGCCCAGGCTTCAGGATGTCTTTTTACACTATATAAAGGTGGAAATTTACATTGGAAACGTTTGGTTTAGCTGTTATAAAAGTTTGTTTTTTTAGTGCTGTAAATGCATTTTCAGCTCGCGCTGTACACATTTGCTATGAGAGGCATTATCTCATAAGGGAAATATTGGACAATCAAATTAATGGCTGCCCAGGCTTCAGGATGTCTTTTTACACTATATAAAGGTGGAAATTTACATTGGAAACGTTTAGTTTAGCTGTTAATGAAGTTTCGTTTTTTTAGTGCTGAAAATTCATTGTCTGCTGGCGCTGTACACTTTTTCCAAGTGTTGCAATATCTCATGAAGGAAATACTGGACAATCAAATTAATGACTTTCCAGGCTTCAGGATGCCTTTCTACACTATATAAAGGTGGAAATTTACATTGGAAACGTTTGGTTTAGCTGTTATAAAAGTTTGTTTTTTTAGTGCTGTAAATGCATTTTCAGCTCGCACTGTACACATTTGCTATGTGAGGCATTATCTCATAAGGGAAATACTGGACAATCAAATTAATGACTTCCCAGGCTTCAGGATGCCTTTTTACACTCTATAAATGTGGAAATTTACATTGGAAACGTTTGGTTTAGCTGTTAATGAAGTTTCGTTTTTTTAGTGCTGAAAATTCATTGTCTGCTGGTGCTGTACACTTTTTCTAAGTGTTGCAATATCTCATGAAGGAAATACTGGACAATCAAATTAATGACTTTCCAGGCTTCAGGATGCCTTTCTACACTATATAAAGGTGGAAATTTACATTGGAAACGTTTGGTTTAGCTGTTATAAAAGTTTGGTTTTTTAGTGCTGTAAATGCATTTTCAGTTCGCGCTGTACACATTTGCTATGAGAGGCATTATCTCATAAGGGAAATATTGGACAATCAAATTAATGACTGCCCAGGCTTCAGGATGTCTTTTTACACTATATAAGGGTGGAAATTTACATTGGAAACGTTTAGTTTAGCTGTTAATGAAGTTTCGTTTTTTTAGTGCTGAAAATTCATTGTCTGCTGGCGCTGTACACTTTTTCTAAGTGTTGCAATATCTCATGAAGGAAATACTGGACAATCAAATTAATGACTTTCCAGGCTTCAGGATGCCTTTCTACACTATATAAAGGTGGAAATGTACATTGGAAACGTTTGGTTTAGCTGTTATAAAAGTTTGGTTTTTTAGTGCTGTAAATGCATTTTCAGCTCGCGCTGTACACATTTGCTATGAGAGGCATTATCTCATAAGGGAAATATTGGACAATCAAATTAATGACTGCCCAGGCTTCAGGATGTCTTTTTACACTATATAAAGGTGGAAATTTACATTGGAAACGTTTGGTTTAGCTGTTATAAAAGTTTGGTTTTTTTAGTGCTGAAAATGCATTTTCAGCTCGCACTGTACACATTTGCTATGTGAGGCATTATCTCATAAGGGAAATACTGGACAATCAAATTAATGACTGCCCAGGCTTCAGGATGTCTTTTTACACTATATAAAGGTGGGAATTTACATTGGAAACGTTTGGTTTAGCTGTTATAAAAGTTTGGTTTTTTAGTGCTGAAAATGCATTTTCAGCTCGCACTGTACACATTTGCTATGTGAGGCATTATCTCAAAAGGGAAATACTGGACAATCAAATTAATGACTTCCCAGGCTTCAGGATGCCTTTTTACACTCTATAAATGTGGAAATTTACATTGGAAACGTTTGGTTTAGCTGTTAATGAAGTTTCGTTTTTTTAGTGCTGAAAATTCATTGTCTGCTGGCGCTGTACACTTTTTCTAAGTGTTGCAATATCTCATGAAGGAAATACTGGACAATCAAATTAATGACTTTCCAGGCTTCAGGATGCCTTTCTACACTATATAAAGGTGGAAATTTACATTTGAAACGTTTGGTTTAGCTGTTATAAAAGTTTGGGTTTTTAGTGCTGTAAATGCATTTTCAGCTCGCGCTGTACACATTTGCTATGAGAGGCATTATCTCATAAGGGAAATATTGGACAATCAAATTAATGACTGCCCAGGCTTCAGGGTGTCTTTTTACACTATATAAAGGTGGAAATATACATTGGAAACGTTTAGTTTAGCTGATAATGAAGTTTCGTTTTTTTAGTGCTGAAAATTCATTGTCTGCTGGCGCTGTACACTTTTTCTAAGTGTTGCAATATCTCATGAAGGAAATACTGGACAATCAAATTAATGACTTTCCAGGCTTCAGGATGCCTTTCTACACTATATAAAGGTGGAAATTTACATTGGAAACGTTTGGTTTAGCTGTTAATGAAGTTTCGTTTTTTAGTGCTGTAAATGCATTTTCAGCTCGCGCTGTACACATTTGCTATGAGAGGCATTATCTCATAAGGGAAATATTGGACAATCAAATTAATGACTGCCCAGGCTTCAGGATGTCTTTTTACACTATATAAAGGTGGAAATTTACATTGGAAACGTTTGGTTTAGCTGTTATAAAAGTTTGTTTTTTTAGTGCTGAAAATGCATTTTCAGCTCGCACTGTTCACATTTGCTATGTGAGGCATTATCTCATAATGGAAATACTGGACAATCAAATTAATGACTTCCCAGGCTTCAGGATGCCTTTTTACACTCTATAAATGTGGAAATTTACATTGGAAACGTTTGGTTTAGCTGTTAATGAAGTTTCGTTTTTTTAGTGCTGAAAATTCATTGTCTGCTGGCGCTGTACACTTTTTCTAAGTGTTGCAATATCTCATGAAGGAAATACTGGACAATCAAATTAATGACTTTCCAGGCTTCAGGATGCCTTTCTACACTATATAAAGGTGGAAATTTACATTTGAAACGTTTGGTTTAGCTGTTATAAAAGTTTGGTTTTTTAGTGCTGTAAATGCATTTTCAGCTCGCGCTGTACACTTTTTCTAAGTGTTGCAATATCTCATGAAGGAAATACTGGACAATCAAATTAATGACTTTCCAGGCTTCAGGATGCCTTTCTACACTATATAAACGTGGAAATTTACATTGGAAACGTTTGGTTTAGCTGTTATAAAAGTTTGGTTTTTTAGTGCTGTAAATGCATTTTCAGCTCGCGCTGTACACATTTGCTATGAGAGGCATTATCTCATAAGGGAAATATTGGACAATCAAATTAATGGCTGCCCAGGCTTCAGGATGTCTTTTTACACTATATAAAGGTGGAAATTTACATTGGAAACTTTTAGTTTAGCTGTTAATGAAGTTTCGTTTTTTTAGTGCTGTAAATGTATTTTCAGCTCGCGCTGTACACATTTGCTATGAGAGGCATTATCTCATAAGGGAAATATTGGACAATCAAATTAATGACTGCCCAGGCTTCAGGATGTCTTTTTACACGATATAAAGGTGGAAATTTACATTGGAAACGTTTGGTTTAGCTGTTATAAAAGTTTGGTTTTTTCGTGCTGTAAATGCATTTTCAGCTCGCGCTGTACACATTTGCTATGTGAGGCATTATCTCATAAGGGAAATACTGGACAATCAAATTAATGACTGCCCAGGCTTCAGGATGTCTTTTTACACTATATAAAGGTGGAAATTTACATTGGAAACGTTTGGTTTAGCTGTTATAAAAGTTTGGTTTTTTAGTGCTGAAAATGCATTTTCAGCTCGCACTGTACACATTTGCTATGTGAGGCATTATCTCATAAGGGAAATACTGGACAATCAAATTAATGACTTCCCAGGCTTCAGGATGCCTTTTTACACTCTATAAATGTGGACATTTACATTGGAAACGTTTGGTTTAGCTGTTAATGAAGTTTCGTTTTTTTAGTGCTGAAAATTCATTGTCTGCTGGCGCTGTACACTTTTTCTAAGTGTTGCAATATCTCATGAAGGAAATACTGGACAATCAAATTAATGACTTTCCAGGCTTCAGGATGCCTTTCTACACTATATAAAGGTGGAAATTTACATTGGAAACGTTTGGTTTAGCTGTTATAAAAGTTTGGTTTTTTAGTGCTGTAAATGCATTTTCAGCTCGCGCTGTACACATTTGCTATGAGAGGCATTATCTCATAAGGGAAATATTGGACAATCAAATTAATGACTGCCCAGGCTTCAGGATGTCTTTTTACACTATATAAGGGTGGAAATTTACATTGGAAACGTTTAGTTTAGCTGTTAATGAAGTTTCGTTTTTTTAGTGCTGAAAATTCATTGTCTGCTGGCGCTGTACACTTTTTCTAAGTGTTGCAATATCTCATGAAGGAAATACTGGACAATCAAATTAATGACTTTCCAGGCTTCAGGATGCCTTTCTACACTATATAAAGGTGGAAATGTACATTGGAAACGTTTGGTTTAGCTGTTATAAAAGTTTGGTTTTTTAGTGCTGTAAATGCATTTTCAGCTCGCGCTGTACACATTTGCTATGAGAGGCATTATCTCAAAAGGGAAATATTGGACAATCAAATTAATGACTGCCCAGGCTTCAGGATGTCCTTTTACACTATATAAAGGTGGAAATTTACATTGGAAACGTTTGGTTTAGCTGTTATAAAAGTTTGTTTTTTTAGTGCTGAAAATGCATTTTCAGCTCGCACTGTACACATTTGCTATGTGAGGCATTATCTCATAAGGGAAATACTGGACAATCAAATTAATGACTTCCCAGGCTTCAGGATGCCTTTTTACACTCTATAAATGTGGAAATTTACATTGGAAACGTTTGGTTTAGCTGTTAATGAAGTTTCGTTTTTTTAGTGCTGAAAATTCATTGTCTGCTGGCGCTGTACACTTTTTCTAAGTGTTGCAATATCTCATGAAGGAAATACTGGACAATCAAATTAACGACTTTCCAGGCTTCAGGATGCCTTTCTACACTATATAAAGGTGGAAATTTACATTTGAAACGTTTGGTTTAGCTGTTATAAAAGTTTGGTTTTTTAGTGCTGTAAATGCATTTTCAGCTCGCGCTGTACACATTTGCTATGAGAGGCATTATCTCATAAGGGAAATATTGGACAATCAAATTAATGACTGCCCAGGCTTCAGGATGTCTTTTTACACTATATAAAGGTGGAAATTTACATTGGAAACGTTTGGTTTAGCTGTTATAAAAGTTTGGTTTTTTAGTGCTTAAAATGCATTTTCAGCTCGCACTGTACACATTTGCTATGTGAGGCATTATCTCATAAGGGAAATACTGGACAATCAAATTAATGACTTCCCAGGCTTCAGGATGCCTTTTTACACTCTATAAAGGTGGAAATTTACATTGGAAACGTTTGGTTTAGCTGTTATAAAAGTTTGTTTTTTTCGTGCTGTAAATGCATTTTCAGCTCGCGCTGTACACATTTGCAATGAGAGGCATTATCTCATAAGGGAAATATTGGACAATCAAATTAATGACTGCCCAGGCTTCAGGATGTCTTTTTACACTATATAAAGGTGGAAATTTACATTGGAAACGTTTAGTTTAGCTGTTAATGAAGTTTCGTTTTTTTAGTGCTGAAAATTCATTGTCTGCTGGCGCTGTACACTTTTTCTAAGTGTTGCAATATCTCATGAAGGAAATACTGGACAATCAAATTAATGACTTTCCAGGCTTCAGGATGCCTTTCTACACTATATAAAGGTGGAAATTTACATTGGAAACGTTTGGTTTAGCTGTTATAAAAGTTTGGTTTTTTAGTGCTGTAAATGCATTTTCAGCTCGCGCTGTACACATTTGCTATGAGAGGCATTATCTCATAAGGGAAATATTGGACAATCAAATTAATGGCTGCCCAGGCTTCAGGATGTCTTTTTACACTATATAAAGGTGGAAATTTACATTGGAAACTTTTAGTTTAGCTGTTAATGAAGTTTCGTTTTTTTAGTGCTGAAAATTCATTGTCTGCTGGCGCTGTACACTTTTTCTAAGTGTTGCAATATCTCATGAAGGAAATACTGGACAATCAAATTAATGACTTTCCAGGCTTCAGGATGCCTTTCTACACTATATAAAGGTGGAAATGTACATTGGAAACGTTTGGTTTAGCTGTTATAAAAGTTTGGTTTTTTAGTGATGTCAATGCATTTTCAGCTCGCGCTGTACACATTTGCTATGAGAGGCATTATCTCATAAGGGAAATATTGGACAATCAAATTAATGACTGCCCAGGCTTCAGGATGTCTTTTTACACTATATAAAGGTGGAAATATACATTGGAAACGTTTAGTTTAGCTGTTAATGAAGTTTCGCTTTTTTAGTGCTGAAAATTCATTGTCTGCTGGCGCTGTACACTTTTTCTAAGTGTTGCAATATCTCATGAAGGAAATACTGGACAATCAAATTAATGACTTTCCAGGCTTCAGGATGCCTTTCTACACTATATAAAGGTGGAAATTTACATTGGAAACGTTTGGTTTAGCTGTTATAAAAGTTTGTTTTTTTAGTGCTGTAAATACATTTTCAGCTCGCGCTGTACACATTTGCTATGAGAGGCATTATCTCATAAGGGAAATATTGGACAATCAAATTAATGACTGCCCAGGCTTCAGGATGTCTTTTTACACTATATAAAGGTGGAAATTTACATTGGAAACGTTTGGTTTAGCTGTTATAAAAGTTTGGTTTTTTTAGTGCTTAAAATGCATTTTCAGCTCGCACTGTACACATTTGCTATGTGAGGCATTATCTCATAAGGGAAATACTGGACAATCAAATTAATGACTTCCCGGGCTTCAGGATGCCTTTTTACACTCTATAAAGGTGGAAATTTACATTGGAAACGTTTGGTTTAGCTGTTATAAAAGTTTGTTTTTTTCGTGCTGTAAATGCATTTTCAGCTCGCGCTGTACACATTTGCAATGAGAGGCATTATCTCATAAGGGAAATATTGGACAATCAAATTAATGACTGCCCAGGCTTCAGGATGTCTTTTTACACTATATAAAGGTGGAAATTTACATTGGAAACGTTTAGTTTAGCTGTTAATGAAGTTTCGTTTTTTTTAGTGCTGAAAATTCATTGTCTGCTGGCGCTGTACACTTTTTCTAAGTGTTGCAATATCTCATGAAGGAAATACTGGACAATCAAATTAATGACTTTCCAGGCTTCAGGATGCCTTTCTACACTATATAAAGGTGGAAATTTACATTGGAAACGTTTAGTTTAGCTGTTAATGAAGTTTCGTTTTTTTAGTGCTGAAAATTCATTGTCTGCTGGCGCTGTACACTTTTTCTAAGTGTTGCAATATCTCATGAAGGAAATACTGGACAATCAAATTAATGACTTTCCAGGCTTCAGGATTCCTTTCTACACTATATAAAGGTGGAAATTTACATTGGAAACGTTTGGTTTAGCTGTTCTAAAAGTTTGTTTTTTTAGTGCTGTAAATGCATTTTCAGCTCGCACTGTACACATTTGCTATGTGAGGCATTATCTCATAAGGGAAATACTGGACAATCAAATTAATGACTTCCCAGGCTTCAGGATGCCTTTTTACACTCTATAAATGTGGAAATTTACATTGGAAACGTTTGGTTTAGCTGTTAATGAAGTTTCGTTTTTTTAGTGCTGAAAATTCATTGTCTGCTGGCGCTGTACACTTTTTCTAAGTGTTGCAATATCTCATGAAGGAAATACTGGACAATCAAATTAATGACTTTCCAGGCTTCAGGATGCCTTTCTACACTATATAAAGGTGGAAATTTACATTGGAAACGTTTGGTTTAGCTGTTATAAAAGTTTGGTTTTTTAGTGCTGTAAATGCATTTTCAGCTCGCGCTGTACACATTTGCTATGAGAGGCATTATCTCATAAGGGAAATATTGGACAATCAAATTAATGACTGCCCAGGCTTCAGGATGTCTTTTTACACTATATAAGGGTGGAAATTTACATTGGAAACGTTTAGTTTAGCTGTTAATGAAGTTTCGTTTTTTTAGTGCTGAAAATTCATTGTCTGCTGGCGCTGTACACTTTTTCTAAGTGTTGCAATATCTCATGAAGGAAATACTGGACAATCAAATTAATGACTTTCCAAGCTTCAGGATGCCTTTCTACACTATATAAAGGTGGAAATTTACATTGGAAACGTTTGGTTTAGCTGTTAATGAAGTTTCGTTTTTTTAGTGCTGAAAATTCATTGTCTGCTGGCGCTGTACACTTTTTCTAAGTGTTGCAATATCTCATGAAGGAAATACTGGACAATCAAATTAATGACTGCCCAGGCTTCAGGATGTCTTTTTACACTATATAAAGGTGGCAATTTACATTGGAAACGTTTGGTTTAGCTGTTATAAAAGTTTGGTTTTTTTAGTGCTGAAAATGCATTTTCAGCTCGCACTGTCCACATTTGCTATGTGAGGCATTATCTCATAAGGGAAATACTGGACAATCAAATTAATGACTGCCCAGGCTTCAGGATGTCTTTTTACACTATATAAAGGTGGAAATTTACATTGGAAACGTTTGGTTTAGCTGTTATAAAAGTTTGGTTTTTTAGTGCTGAAAATGCATTTTCAGCTCGCACTGTACACATTTGCTATGTGAGGCATTATCTCATAAGGGAAATACTGGACAATCAAATTAATGACTTCCCAGGCTTCACGATGCCTTTTTACACTCTATAAATGTGGAAATTTACATTGGAAACGTTTGGTTTAGCTGTTAATGAAGTTTCGTTTTTTTAGTGCTGAAAATTCATTGTCTGCTGGCGCTGTACACTTTTTCTAAGTGTTGCAATATCTCATGAAGGAAATACTGGACAATCAAATTAATGACTTTCCAGGCTTCAGGATGCCTTTCTACACTATCTAAAGGTGGAAATTTACATTTGAAACGTTTGGTTTAGCTGTTATAAAAGTTTGGTTTTTTAGTGCTGTAAATGCATTTTCAGCTCGCGCTGTACACATTTGCTATGAGAGGCATTATCTCATAAGGGAAATATTGGACAATCAAATTAATGACTGCCCAGGCTTCAGGATGTCTTTTTACACTATATAAAGGTGGAAATATACATTGGAAACGTTTAGTTTAGCTGTTAATGAAGTTTCGTTTTTTTAGTGCTGAAAATTCATTGTCTGCTGGCGCTGTACACTTTTTCTAAGTGTTGCAATATCTCATGAAGGAAATACTGGACAATCAAATTAATGACTTTCCAGGCTTCAGGATGCCTTTCTACACTATATAAAGGTGGAAATTTACATTGGAAACGTTTGGTTTAGCTGTTATAAAAGTTTGGTTTTTTAGTGCTGTAAATGCATTTTCAGCTCGCGCTGTACACATTTGCTATGTGAGGCATTATCTCATAAGGGAAATACTGGACAATCAAATTAATGACTGCCCAGGCTTCAGGATGTCTTTTTACACTATATAAAGGTGGAAATTTACATTGGAAACGTTTGGTTTAGCTGTTATAAAAGTTTGGTTTTTTAGTGCTGAAAATGCATTTTCAGCTCGCACTGTACACATTTGCTATGTGAGGCATTATCTCATAAGGGAAATACTGGACAATCAAATTAATGACTTCCCAGGCTTCAGGATGCCTTTTTACACTCTATAAATGTGGAAATTTACATTGGAAACGTTTGGTTTAGCTGTTAATGAAGTTTCGTTTTTTTAGTGCTGAAAATTCATTGTCTGCTGGCGCTGTGCACTTTTTCTAAGTGTTGCAATATCTCATGAAGGAAATACTGGACAATCAAATTAATGACTTTCCAGGCTTCAGGATGCCTTTCTACACTATATAAAGGTGGAAATTTACATTGGAAACGTTTGGTTTAGCTGTTATAAAAGTTTGGTTTTTTAGTGCTGTAAATGCATTTTCAGCTCGCGCTGTACACATTTGCTATGAGAGGCATTATCTCATAAGGGAAATATTGGACAATCAAATTAATGACTGCCCAGGCTTCAGGATGTCTTTTTACACTATATGAAGGTGGAAATTTACATTGGAAACGTTTGGTTTAGCTGTTATAAAAGTTTGGTTTTTTAGTGCTGTAAATGCATTTTCAGCTCGCGCTGTACACATTTGCTATGAGAGGCATTATCTCATAAGGGAAATATTGGACAATCAAATTAATGGCTGCCCAGGCTTCGGGATGTATTTTTACACTATATAAAGGTGGAAATTTACATTGGAAACGTTTAGTTTAGCTGTTAATGAAGTTTCGTTTTTTTAGTGCTGAAAATTCATTGTCTGCTGGCGCTGTACACTTTTTCTAAGTGTTGCAATATCTCATGAAGGAAATACTGGACAATCAAATTAATGACTTTCCAGGCTTCAGGATGCCTTTCTACACTATATAAAGGTGGAAATTTACATTGGAAACGTTTGGTTTAGCTGTTATAAAAGTTTGGTTTTTTAGAACTGTAAATGCATTTTCAGCTCGCACTGTACACATTTGCTATGTGAGGCATTATCTCATAAGGGAAATACTGGACAATCAAATTAATGACTTCCCAGGCTTCAGGATGCCCTTTTACACTCTATAAATGTGGAAATTTACATTGGAAACGTTTGGTTTAGCTGTTGATGAAGTTTCGTTTTTTTAGTGCTGAAAATTCATTGTCTGCTGGCGCTGTACACTTTTTCTAAGTGTTGCAATATCTCATGAAGGAAATACTGGACAATCAAATTAATGACTTTCCAGGCTTCAGGATGCCTTTTTACACTATATAAAGGTGGCAATTTACATTGGAAACGTTTGGTTTAGCTGTTATAAAAGTTTGGTTTTTTTAGTGCTGAAAATGCATTTTCAGCTCGCACTGTACACATTTGCTATGTGAGGCATTATCTCATAAGGGAAATACTGGACAATCAAATTAATGACTTCCCGGGCTTCAGGATGCCTTTTTACACTCTATAAAGGTGGAAATTTACATTGGAAACGTTTGGTTTAGCTGTTATAAAAGTTTGTTTTTTTCGTGCTGTAAATGCATTTTCAGCTCGCGCTGTACACATTTGCAATGAGAGGCATTATCTCATAAGGGAAATATTGGACAATCAAATTAATGACTGCCCAGGCTTCAGGATGTCTTTTTACACTATATAAAGGTGGAAATTTACATTGGAAACGTTTAGTTTAGCTGTTAATGAAGTTTCGTTTTTTTTAGTGCTGAAAATTCATTGTCTGCTGGCGCTGTACACTTTTTCTAAGTGTTGCAATATCTCATGAAGGAAATACTGGACAATCAAATTAATGACTTTCCAGGCTTCAGGATGCCTTTCTACACTATATAAAGGTGGAAATTTACATTGGAAACGTTTAGTTTAGCTGTTAATGAAGTTTCGTTTTTTTAGTGCTGAAAATTCATTGTCTGCTGGCGCTGTACACTTTTTCTAAGTGTTGCAATATCTCATGAAGGAAATACTGGACAATCAAATTAATGACTTTCCAGGCTTCAGGATGCCTTTCTACACTATATAAAGGTGGAAATTTACATTGGAAACGTTTGGTTTAGCTGTTCTAAAAGTTTGTTTTTTTAGTGCTGTAAATGCATTTTCAGCTCGCACTGTACACATTTGCTATGTGAGGCATTATCTCATAAGGGAAATACTGGACAATCAAATTAATGACTTCCCAGGCTTCAGGATGCCTTTTTACACTCTATAAATGTGGAAATTTACATTGGAAACGTTTGGTTTAGCTGTTAATGAAGTTTCGTTTTTTTAGTGCTGAAAATTCATTGTCTGCTGGCGCTGTACACTTTTTCTAAGTGTTGCAATATCTCATGAAGGAAATACTGGACAATCAAATTAATGACTTTCCAGGCTTCAGGATGCCTTTCTACACTATATAAAGGTGGAAATTTACATTGGAAACGTTTGGTTTAGCTGTTATAAAAGTTTGGTTTTTTAGTGCTGTAAATGCATTTTCAGCTCGCGCTGTACACATTTGCTATGAGAGGCATTATCTCATAAGGGAAATATTGGACAATCAAATTAATGACTGCCCAGGCTTCAGGATGTCTTTTTACACTATATAAGGGTGGAAATTTACATTGGAAACGTTTGGTTTAGCTGTTAATGAAGTTTCGTTTTTTTAGTGCTGAAAATTCATTGTCTGCTGGCGCTGTACACTTTTTCTAAGTGTTGCAATATCTCATGAAGGAAATACTGGACAATCAAATTAATGACTTTCCAGGCTTCAGGATGCCTTTCTACACTATATAAAGGTGGAAATGTACATTGGAAACGTTTGGTTTAGCTGTTATAAAAGTTTGGTTTTTTAGTGCTGTAAATGCATTTTCAGCTCGCGCTGTACACATTTGCTATGAGAGGCATTATCTCATAAGGGAAATATTGGACAATCAAATTAATGACTGCCCAGGCTTCAGGATGTCTTTTTACACTATATAAAGGTGGAAATTTACATTGGAAACGTTTGGTTTAGCTGTTATAAAAGTTTGGTTTTTTTAGTGCTGAAAATGCATTTTCAGCTCGCACTGTCCACATTTGCTATGTGAGGCATTATCTCATAAGGGAAATACTGGACAATCAAATTAATGACTGCCCAGGCTTCAGGATGTCTTTTTACACTATATAAAGGTGGAAATTTACATTGGAAACGTTTGGTTTAGCTGTTATAAAAGTTTGGTTTTTTAGTGCTGAAAATGCATTTTCAGCTCGCACTGTACACATTTGCTATGTGAGGCATTATCTCATAAGGGAAATACTGGACAATCAAATTAATGACTTCCCAGGCTTCACGATGCCTTTTTACACTCTATAAATGTGGAAATTTACATTGGAAACGTTTGGTTTAGCTGTTAATGAAGTTTCGTTTTTTTAGTGCTGAAAATTCATTGTCTGCTGGCGCTGTACACTTTTTCTAAGTGTTGCAATATCTCATGAAGGAAATACTGGACAATCAAATTAATGACTTTCCAGGCTTCAGGATGCCTTTCTACACTATCTAAAGGTGGAAATTTACATTTGAAACGTTTGGTTTAGCTGTTATAAAAGTTTGGTTTTTTAGTGCTGTAAATGCATTTTCAGCTCGCGCTGTACACATTTGCTATGAGAGGCATTATCTCATAAGGGAAATATTGGACAATCAAATTAATGACTGCCCAGGCTTCAGGATGTCTTTTTACACTATATAAAGGTGGAAATATACATTGGAAACGTTTAGTTTAGCTGTTAATGAAGTTTCGTTTTTTTAGTGCTGAAAATTCATTGTCTGCTGGCGCTGTACACTTTTTCTAAGTGTTGCAATATCTCATGAAGGAAATACTGGACAATCAAATTAATGACTTTCCAGGCTTCAGGATGCCTTTCTACACTATATAAAGGTGGAAATTTACATTGGAAACGTTTGGTTTAGCTGTTATAAAAGTTTGGTTTTTTAGTGCTGTAAATGCATTTTCAGCTCGCGCTGTACACATTTGCTATGTGAGGCATTATCTCATAAGGGAAATACTGGACAATCAAATTAATGACTGCCCAGGCTTCAGGATGTCTTTTTACACTATATAAAGGTGGAAATTTACATTGGAAACGTTTGGTTTAGCTGTTATAAAAGTTTGGTTTTTTTAGTGCTGAAAATGCATTTTCAGCTCGCACTGTACACATTTGCTATGTGAGGCATTATCTCATAAGGGAAATACTGGACAATCAAATTAATGACTTCCCAGGCTTCAGGATGCCTTTTTACACTCTATAAATGTGGAAATTTACATTGGAAACGTTTGGTTTAGCTGTTAATGAAGTTTCGTTTTTTTAGTGCTGAAAATTCATTGTCTGCTGGCGCTGTGCACTTTTTCTAAGTGTTGCAATATCTCATGAAGGAAATACTGGACAATCAAATTAATGACTTTCCAGGCTTCAGGATGCCTTTCTACACTATATAAAGGTGGAAATTTACATTGGAAACGTTTGGTTTAGCTGTTATAAAAGTTTGGTTTTTTAGTGCTGTAAATGCATTTTCAGCTCGCGCTGTACACATTTGCTATGAGAGGCATTATCTCATAAGGGAAATATTGGACAATCAAATTAATGACTGCCCAGGCTTCAGGATGTCTTTTTACACTATATGAAGGTGGAAATTTACATTGGAAACGTTTGGTTTAGCTGTTATAAAAGTTTGGTTTTTTAGTGCTGTAAATGCATTTTCAGCTCGCGCTGTACACATTTGCTATGAGAGGCATTATCTCATAAGGGAAATATTGGACAATCAAATTAATGGCTGCCCAGGCTTCAGGATGTCTTTTTACACTATATAAAGGTGGAAATTTACATTGGAAACGTTTAGTTTAGCTGTTAATGAAGTTTCGTTTTTTTAGTGCTGAAAATTCATTGTCTGCTGGCGCTGTACACTTTTTTCTAAGTGTTGCAATATCTCATGAAGGAAATACTGGACAATCAAATTAATGACTTTCCAGGCTTCAGGATGCCTTTCTACACTATATAAAGGTGGAAATTTACATTGGAAACGTTTGGTTTAGCTGTTATAGAAGTTTGGTTTTTTAGAACTGTAAATGCATTTTCAGCTCGCACTGTACACATTTGCTATGTGAGGCATTATCTCATAAGGGAAATACTGGACAATCAAATTAATGACTTCCCAGGCTTCAGGATGCCCTTTTACACTCTATAAATGTGGAAATTTACATTGGAAACGTTTGGTTTAGCTGTTGATGAAGTTTCGTTTTTTTAGTGCTGAAAATTCATTGTCTGCTGGCGCTGTACACTTTTTCTAAGTGTTGCAATATCTCATGAAGGAAATACTGGACAATCAAATTAATGACTTTCCAGGCTTCAGGATGCCTTTTTACACTATATAAAGGTGGCAATTTACATTGAAAACGTTTGGTTTAGCTGTTATAAAAGTTTGGTTTTTTTAGTGCTGAAAATGCATTTTCAGCTCGCACTGTACACATTTGCTATGTGAGGCATTATTTCATAAGGGAAATACTGGACAATCAAATTAATGACTGCCCAGGCTTCAGGATGTCTTTTTACACTATATAAGGGTGAAAATTTACATTGGAAACGTTTAGTTTAGCTGTTAATGAAGTGTCGTTTTTTTAGTGCTGAGAATTCATTGTCTGCTGGCGCTGTACACTTTTTCTAAGTGTTGCAATATCTCATGAAGGAAATACTGGACAATCAAATTAATGACTGCCCAGGCTTCAGGATGTCTTTTTACACTATATAAACGTGGAAATTTACATTGGAAACGTTTGGTTTAGCTGTTATAAAAGTTTGTTTTTTTAGTGCTGTAAATGCATTTTCAGCTCGCACTGTACACATTTGCTATGTGAGGCATTATCTCATAAGGGAAATACTGGACAATCAAATTAATGACTTCCCAGGCTTCAGGATGCCTTTTTACACTCTATAAATGTGGAAATTTACATTGGAAACGTTTGGTTTAGCTGTTAATGAAGTTTCGTTTTTTTAGTGCTGAAAATTCATTGTCTGCTGGCGCTGTACACTTTTTCTAAGTGTTGCAATATCTCATGAAGGAAATACTGGACAATCAAATTAATGACTGCCCAGGCTTCAGGATGTCTTTTTACACTATATAAAGGTGGCAATTTACATTGGAAACGTTTGGTTTAGCTGTTATAAAAGTTTGGTTTTTTTAGTGCTGAAAATGCATTTTCAGCTCGCACTGTACACATTTGCTATGTGAGGCATTATCTCATAAGGGAAATACTGGACAATCAAATTAATGACTGCCCAGGCTTCAGGATGTCTTTTTACACTATATAAAGGTGGAAATTTACATTGGAAACGTTTGGTTTAGCTGTTATAAAAGTTTGGTTTTTTAGTGCTGAAAATGCATTTTCAGCTCGCACTGTACACATTTGCTATGTGAGGCATTATCTCATAAGGGAAATACTGGACATTCAAATTAATGACTTCCCAGGCTTCAGGATGCCTTTTTACACTCTATAAATGTGGAAATTTACATTGGAAACGTTTGCTTTAGCTGTTAATGAAGTTTCGTTTTTTTAGTGCTGAAAATTCATTGTCTGCTGGCGCTGTACACTTTTTCTAAGTGTTGCAATATCTCATGAAGGTAATACTGGACAATCAAATTAATGACTTTCCAGGCTTCAGGATGCCTTTCTACACTATATAAAGGTGGAAATGTACATTGGAAACGTTTGGTTTAGCTGTTATAAAAGTTTGTTTTTTTAGTGCTGTAAATGCATTTTCAGCTCGCGCTGTACACATTTGCTATGAGAGGCATTATCTCATAAGGGAAATATTGGACAATCAAATTAATGACTGCCCAGGCTTCAGGATGTCTTTTTACACTATATAAGGGTGGAAATTTACATTGGAAACGTTTAGTTTAGCTGTTAATGAAGTGTCGTTTTTTTAGTGCTGAAAATTCATTGTCTGCTGGCGCTGTACACTTTTTCTAAGTGTTGCAATATCTCATGAAGGAAATACTGGACAATCAAATTAATGACTTTCCAGGCTTCAGGATGCCTTTCTACACTATATAAAGGTGGAAATGTACATTGGAAACGTTTGGTTTAGCTGTTATAAAAGTTTGGTTTTTTAGTGCTGTAAATGCATTTTCAGCTCGCGCTGTACACATTTGCTATGAGAGGCATTATCTCAAAAGGTAAATATTGGACAATCAAATTAATGACTGCCCAGGCTTCAGGATGTCTTTTTACACTATATAAAGGTGGAAATTTACATTGGAAACGTTTGGTTTAGCTGTTATAAAAGTTGGGTTTTTTAATGCTGAAAATGCATTTTCAGCTCGCACTGTACACATTTGCTATGTGAGGCATTATCTCATAAGGGAAATACTGGACAATCAAATTAATGACTTCCCAGGCTTCAGGATGTCTTTTTACACTCTATAAATGTGGAAATTTACATTGGAAACGTTTGGTTTAGCTGTTAATGAAGTTTCGTTTTTTTAGTGCTGAAAATTCATTGTCTGCTGGCGCTGTACACTTTTTCTAAGTGTTGCAATATCTCATGAAGGAAATACTGGACAATCAAATTAATGACTTTCCAGGCTTCAGGATGCCTTTCTACACTATATAAAGGTGGAAATGTACATTGGAAACGTTTGGTTTAGCTGTTATAAAAGTTTGGTTTTTTAGTGCTGTAAATGCATTTTCAGCTCGCGCTGTACACATTTGCTATGAGAGGCATTATCTCATAAGGGAAATATTGGACAATCAAATTAATGAGTGCCCAGGCTTCAGGATGTCTTTTTACACTATATAAGGGTGGAAATTTACACTGGAAACGTTTAGTTTAGCTGTTAATGAAGTTTCGTTTTTTTAGTGCTGAAAATTCATTGTCTGCTGGCGCTGTACACTTTTTCTAAGTGTTGCAATATCTCATGAAGGAAATACTGGACAATCAAATTAATGACTTTCCAGGCTTCAGGATGCCTTTCTACACTATATAAAGGTGGAAATGTACATTGGAAACGTTTGGTTTAGCTGTTATAAAAGTTTGGTTTTTTAGTGCTGTAAATGCATTTTCAGCTCGCGCTGTACACATTTGCTATGAGAGGCATTATCTCAAAAGGGAAATATTGGACAATCAAATTAATGACTGCCCAGGCTTCAGGATGTCTTTTTACACTATATAAAGGTGGAAATTTACATTGGAAACGTTTGGTTTAGCTGTTATAAAAGTTTGGTTTTTTAGTGCTGAAAATGCATTTTCAGCTCGCACTGTACACATTTGCTATGTGAGGCATTATCTCATAAGGGAAATACTGGACAATCAAATTAATGACTTCCCAGGCTTCAGGATGCCTTTTTACACTCTATAAATGTGGAAATTTACATTGGAAACGTTTGGTTTAGCTGTTAATGAAGTTTCGTTTTTTTAGTGCTGAAAATTCATTGTCTGCTGGCGCTGTACACTTTTTCTAAGTGTTGCAATATCTCATGAAGGAAATACTGGACAATCAAATTAATGACTTTCCAGGCTTCAGGATGCCTTTCTACACTATATAAAGGTGGAAATTTACATTGGAAACGTTTGGTTTAGCTGTTATAAAAGTTTGGTTTTTTAGTGCTGTAAATGCATTTTCAGCTCGCGCTGTACACATTTGCTATGAGAGGCATTATCTCATAAGGGAAATATTGGACAATCAAATTAATGACTGCCCAGGCTTCAGGATGTCTTTTTACACTATATAAGGGTGGAAATTTACATTGGAAACGTTTAGTTTAGCTGTTAATGAAGTTTCGTTTTTTTAGTGCTGAAAATTCATTGTCTGCTGGCGCTGTACACTTTTTCTAAGTGTTGCAATATCTCATGAAGGAAATACTGGACAATCACATTAATGACTTTCCAGGCTTCAGGATGCCTTTCTACACTATATAAAGGTGGAAATGTACATTGGAAACGTTTGGTTTAGCTGTTATAAAAGTTTGTTTTTTTAGTGCTGTAAATGCATTTTCAGCTCGCGCTGTACACATTTGCTATGAGAGGCATTATCTCATAAGGGAAATATTGGACAATCAAATTAATGACTGCCCAGGCTTCAGGATGTCTTTTTACACTATATAAAGGTGGAAATTTACATTGGAAACGTTTGGTTTAGCTGTTATAAAAGTTTGGTTTTTTTAGTGCTGAAAATGCATTTTCAGCTCGCACTGTCCACATTTGCTATGTGAGGCATTATCTCATAAGGGAAATACTGGACAATCAAATTAATGACTGCCCAGGCTTCAGGATGTCTTTTTACACTATATAAAGGTGGAAATTTACATTGGAAACGTTTGGTTTAGCTGTTATAAAAGTTTGGTTTTTTAGTGCTGAAAATGCATTTTCAGCTCGCACTGTACACATTTGCTATGTGAGGCATTATCTCATAAGGGAAATACTGGACAATCAAATTAATGACTTCCCAGGCTTCAGGATGCCTTTTTACAGTCTATAAATGTGGAAATTTACATTGGAAACGTTTGGTTTAGCTGTTAATGAAGTTTCGTTTTTTTAGTGCTGAAAATTCATTGTCTGCTGGCGCTGTACACTTTTTCTAAGTGTTGCTATATCTCATGAAGGAAATACTGGACAATCAAATTAATGACTTTCCAGGCTTCAGGATGCCTTTCTACACTATATAAAGGTGGAAATTTACATTTGAAACGTTTGGTTTAGCTGTTATAAAAGTTTGGTTTTTTAGTGCTGTAAATGCATTTTCAGCTCGCGCTGTACACATTTGCTATGAGAGGCATTATCTCATAAGGGAAATATTGGACAATCAAATTAATGACTGCCCAGGCTTCAGGATGTCTTTTTACACTATATAAAGGTGGAAATTTACATTGGAAACGTTTGGTTTAGCTGTTATAAAAGTTTGGTTTTTTAGTGCTGTAAATGCATTTTCAGCTCGCGCTGTACACATTTGCTATGTGAGGCATTAACTCATAAGGGAAATACTGGACAATCAAATTAATGACTGCCCAGGCTTCAGGATGTCTTTTTACACTATATAAAGGTGGAAATTTACATTGGAAACGTTTGGTTTAGCTGTTATAAAAGTTTGGTTTTTTAGTGCTGAAAATGCATTTTCAGCTCGCACTGTACACATTTGCTATGTGAGGCATTATCTCATAAGGGAAATACTGGACAATCAAATTAATGACTTCCCAGGCTTCAGGATGCCTTTTTACACTCTATAAATGTGGAAATTTACATTGGAAACGTTTGGTTTAGCTGTTAATGAAGTTTCGTTTTTTTAGTGCTGAAAATTCATTGTCTGCTGGCGCTGTACACTTTTTCTAAGTGTTGCAATATCTCATGAAGGAAATACTGGACAATCAAATTAATGACTTTCCAGGCTTCAGGATGCCTTTCTACACTATATAAAGGTGGAAATTTACATTGGAAACGTTTGGTTTAGCTGTTATAAAAGTTTGTTTTTTTAGTGCTGTAAATGCATTTTCAGCTCGCGCTGTACACATTTGCTATGAGAGGCATTATCTCATAAGGGAAATATTGGACAATCAAATTAATGACTGCCCAGGCTTCAGGATGTCTTTTTACACTATATAAAGGTGGAAATTTACATTGGAAACGTTTGGTTTAGCTGTTATAAAAGTTTGTTTTTTTAGTGCTGTAAATGCATTTTCAGCTCGCGCTGTACACATTTGCTATGAGAGGCATTATCTCATAAGGGAAATATTGGACAATTAAATTAATGGCTGCCCAGGCTTCAGGATGTCTTTTTACACTATATAAAGGTGGAAATTTACATTGGAAACGTTTGGTTTAGCTGTTATAAAAGTTTGGGTTTTTAGTGCTGTAAATGCATTTTCAGATCGCGCTGTACACATTTGCTATGAGAGGCATTATCTCATAAGGGAAATTTTGGACAATCAAATTAATGACTGCCCAGGCTTCAGGATGTCTTTTTACACTATATAAAGGTGGAAATTTACATTGGAAACGTTTAGTTTAGCTGTTATAAAAGTTTGTTTTTTTAGTGCTGTAAATGCATTTTCAGCTCGCGCTGTACACATTTGCTATGTGAGGCATTATCTCATAAGGGAAATACTGGACAATCAAATTAATGACTGCCCAGGCTTCAGGATGTCTTTTTACACTATATAAAGGTGGAAATTTACATTGGAAACGTTTGGTTTAGCTGTTATAAATGTTTGGTTTTTTAGTGCTGAAAATGCATTTTCAGCTCGCACTGTACACATTTGCTATGTGAGGCATTATCTCATAAGGGAAATACTGGACAATCAAATTAATGACTTCCCAGGCTTCAGGATGCATTTTTACACTCTATAAATGTGGAAATTTACATTGGAAACGTTTGGTTTAGCTGTTAATGAAGTTTCGTTTTTTTAGTGCTGAAAATTCATTGTCTGCTGGCGCTGTACACTTTTTCTAAGTGTTGCAATATCTCATGAAGGAAATACTGGACAATCAAATTAATGACTGCCCAGGCTTCAGGATGTCTTTTTACACTATATAAAGGTGGCAATTTACATTGGAAACGTTTGGTTTAGCTGTTATAAAAGTTTGGTTTTTTTAGTGCTGAAAATGCATTTTCAGCTCGCACTGTACACATTTGCTATGTGAGGCATTATCTCATAAGGGAAATACTGGACAATCAAATTAATGACTGCCCAGGCTTCAGGATGTCTTTTTACACTATATAAAGGTGGAAATTTACATTGGAAACGTTTGGTTTAGCTGTTATAAAAGTTTGGTTTTTTAGTGCTGAAAATGCATTTTCAGCTCGCACTGTACACATTTGCTATGTGAGGCATTATCTCATAAGGGAAATACTGGACAATCAAATTAATGACTTCCCAGGCTTCAGGATGCCTTTTTACACTCTATAAATGTGGAAATTTACATTGGAAACGTTTGGTTTAGCTGTTAATGAAGTTTCGTTTTTTTAGTGCTGAAAATTCATTGTCTGCTGGCGCTGTACACTTTTTCTAAGTGTTGCAATATCTCATGAAGGAAATACTGGACAATCAAATTAATGACTTTCCAGGCTCCAGGATGCCTTTCTACACTATATAAAGGTGGAAATTTACATTGGAAACGTTTGGTTTAGCTGTTATAAAAGTTTGGTTTTTTAGTGCTGTAAATGCATTTTCAGCTCGCGCTGTACACATTTGCTATGAGAGGCATTATCTCATAAGGGAAATATTGGACAATCAAATTAATGACTGCCCAGGCTTCAGGATGTCTTTTTACACTATATAAGGGTGGAAATTTACATTGGAAACGTTTAGTTTAGCTGTTAATGAAGTTTCGTTTTTTTAGTGCTGAAAATTCATTGTCTGCTGGCGCTGTACACTTTTTCTAAGTGTTGCAATATCTCATGAAGGAAATACTGGACAATCACATTAATGACTTTCCAGGCTTCAGGATGCCTTTCTACACTATATAAAGGTGGAAATGTACATTGGAAACGTTTGGTTTAGCTGTTATAAAAGTTTGGTTTTTTAGTGCTGTAAATGCATTTTCAGCTCGCGCTGTACACATTTGCTATGAGAGGCATTATCTCATAAGGGAAATATTGGACAATCAAATTAATGACTGCCCAGGCTTCAGGATGTCTTTTTACACTATATAAAGGTGGAAATTTACATTGGAAACGTTTGGTTTAGCTGTTATAAAAGTTTGGTTTTTTTAGTGCTGAAAATGCATTTTCAGCTCGCACTGTCCACATTTGCTATGTGAGGCATTATCTCATAAGGGAAATACTGGACAATCAAATTAATGACTGCCCAGGCTTCAGGATGTCTTTTTACACTATATAAAGGTGGAAATTTACATTGGAAACGTTTGGTTTAGCTGTTATAAAAGTTTGGTTTTTTAGTGCTGAAAATGCATTTTCAGCTCGCACTGTACACATTTGCTATGTGAGGCATTATCTCATAAGGGAAATACTGGACAATCAAATTAATGACTTCCCAGGCTTCAGGATGCCTTTTTACAGTCTATAAATGTGGAAATTTACATTGGAAACGTTTGGTTTAGCTGTTAATGAAGTTTCGTTTTTTTAGTGCTGAAAATTCATTGTCTGCTGGCGCTGTACACTTTTTCTAAGTGTTGCTATATCTCATGAAGGAAATACTGGACAATCAAATTAATGACTTTCCAGGCTTCAGGATGCCTTTCTACACTATATAAAGGTGGAAATTTACATTTGAAACGTTTGGTTTAGCTGTTATAAAAGTTTGCTTTTTTAGTGCTGAAAATGCATTTTCAGCTCGCACTGTACACATTTGCTATGTGAGGCATTATCTCATAAGGGAAATACTGGACAATCAAATTAATGACTTCCCAGGCTTCAGGATGCCTTTTTACACTCTATAAATGTGGAAATTTACATTGGAAACGTTTGGTTTAGCTGTTAATGAAGTTTCGTTTTTTTAGTGCTGAAAATTCATTGTCTGCTGGCGCTGTACACTTTTTCTAAGTGTTGCAATATCTCATGAAGGAAATACTGGACAATCAAATTAATGACTTTCCAGGCTTCAGGATGCCTTTCTACACTATATAAAGGTGGAAATTTACATTGGAAACGTTTGGTTTAGCTGTTATAAAAGTTTGTTTTTTTAGTGCTGTAAATGCATTTTCAGCTCGCGCTGTACACATTTGCTATGAGAGGCATTATCTCATAAGGGAAATATTGGACAATCAAATTAATGACTGCCCAGGCTTCAGGATGTCTTTTTACACTATATAAAGGTGGAAATTTACATTGGAAACGTTTGGTTTAGCTGTTATAAAAGTTTGTTTTTTTAGTGCTGTAAATGCATTTTCAGCTCGCGCTGTACACATTTGCTATGAGAGGCATTATCTCATAAGGGAAATATTGGACAATCAAATTAATGGCTGCCCAGGCTTCAGGATGTCTTTTTACACTATATAAAGGTGGAAATTTACATTGGAAACGTTTGGTTTAGCTGTTATAAAAGTTTGGGTTTTTAGTGCTGTAAATGCATTTTCAGATCGCGCTGTACACATTTGCTATGAGAGGCATTATCTCATAAGGGAAATTTTGGACAATCAAATTAATGACTGCCCAGGCTTCAGGATGTCTTTTTACACTATATAAAGGTGGAAATTTACATTGGAAACGTTTGGTTTAGCTGTTATAAATGTTTGGTTTTTTAGTGCTGAAAATGCATTTTCAGCTCGCACTGTACACATTTGCTATGTGAGGCATTATCTCATAAGGGAAATACTGGACAATCAAATTAATGACTTCCCAGGCTTCAGGATGCATTTTTACACTCTATAAATGTGGAAATTTACATTGGAAACGTTTGGTTTAGCTGTTAATGAAGTTTCGTTTTTTTAGTGCTGAAAATTCATTGTCTGCTGGCGCTGTACACTTTTTCTAAGTGTTGCAATATCTCATGAAGGAAATACTGGACAATCAAATTAATGACTGCCCAGGCTTCAGGATGTCTTTTTACACTATATAAAGGTGGCAATTTACATTGGAAACGTTTGGTTTAGCTGTTATAAAAGTTTGGTTTTTTTAGTGCTGAAAATGCATTTTCAGCTCGCACTGTACACATTTGCTATGTGAGGCATTATCTCATAAGGGAAATACTGGACAATCAAATTAATGACTGCCCAGGCTTCAGGATGTCTTTTTACACTATATAAAGGTGGAAATTTACATTGGAAACGTTTGGTTTAGCTGTTATAAAAGTTTGGTTTTTTAGTGCTGAAAATGCATTTTCAGCTCGCACTGTACACATTTGCTATGTGAGGCATTATCTCATAAGGGAAATACTGGACAATCAAATTAATGACTTCCCAGGCTTCAGGATGCCTTTTTACACTCTATAAATGTGGAAATTTACATTGGAAACGTTTGGTTTAGCTGTTAATGAAGTTTCGTTTTTTTAGTGCTGAAAATTCATTGTCTGCTGGCGCTGTACACTTTTTCTAAGTGTTGCAATATCTCATGAAGGTAATACTGGACAATCAAATTAATGACTTTCCAGGCTTCAGGATGCCTTTCTACACTATATAAAGGTGGAAATGTACATTGGAAACGTTTGGTTTAGCTGTTATAAAAGTTTGGTTTTTTAGTGCTGTAAATGCATTTTCAGCTCGCGCTGTACACATTTGCTATGAGAGGCATTATCTCATAAGGGAAATATTGGACAATCAAATTAATGACTGCCCAGGCTTCAGGATGTCTTTTTACACTATATAAAGGTGGAAATTTACATTGGAAACGTTTGGTTTAGCTGTTATAAAAGTTTGGTTTTTTTAGTGCTGAAAATGCATTTTCAGCTCGCACTGTCCACATTTGCTATGTGAGGCATTATCTCATAAGGGAAATACTGGACAATCAAATTAATGACTGCCCAGGCTTCAGGATGTCTTTTTACACTATATAAAGGTGGAAATTTACATTGGAAACGTTTGGTTTAGCTGTTATAAAAGTTTGGTTTTTTAGTGCTGAAAATGCATTTTCAGCTCGCACTGTACACATTTGCTATGTGAGGCATTATCTCATAAGGGAAATATTGGACAATCAAATTAATGACTGCCCAGGCTTCAGGATGTCTTTTTACACTATATAAAGGTGGAAATTTACATTGGAAACGTTTAGTTTAGCTGTTAATGAAGTTTCGTTTTTTTAGTGCTGAAAATTCATTGTCTGCTGGCGCTGTACACTTTTTCTAAGTGTTGCAATATCTCATGAAGGAAATACTGGACAATCACATTAATGACTTTCCAGGCTTCAGGATGCCTTTCTACACTATATAAAGGTGGAAATGTACATTGGAAACGTTTGGTTTAGCTGTTATAAAAGTTTGGTTTTTTAGTGCTGTAAATGCATTTTCAGCTCGCACTGTACACATTTGCTATGTGAGGCATTATCTCATAAGGGAAATACTGGACAATCAAATTAATGACTTCCCAGGCTTCAGGATGCCTTTTTACAGTCTATAAATGTGGAAATTTACATTGGAAACGTTTGGTTTAGCTGTTAATGAAGTTTCGTTTTTTTAGTGCTGAAAATTCATTGTCTGCTGGCGCTGTACACTTTTTCTAAGTGTTGCTATATCTCATGAAGGAAATACTGGACAATCAAATTAATGACTTTCCAGGCTTCAGGATGCCTTTCTACACTATATAAAGGTGGAAATTTACATTTGAAACGTTTGGTTTAGCTGTTATAAAAGTTTGGTTTTTTAGTGCTGAAAATGCATTTTCAGCTCGCACTGTACACATTTGCTATGTGAGGCATTATCTCATAAGGGAAATACTGGACAATCAAATTAATGACTTCCCAGGCTTCAGGATGCCTTTTTACACTCTATAAATGTGGAAATTTACATTGGAAACGTTTGGTTTAGCTGTTAATGAAGTTTCGTTTTTTTAGTGCTGAAAATTCATTGTCTGCTGGCGCTGTACACTTTTTCTAAGTGTTGCAATATCTCATGAAGGAAATACTGGACAATCAAATTAATGACTTTCCAGGCTTCAGGATGCCTTTCTACACTATATAAAGGTGGAAATTTACATTGGAAACGTTTGGTTTAGCTGTTATAAAAGTTTGTTTTTTTAGTGCTGTAAATGCATTTTCAGCTCGCGCTGTACACATTTGCTATGAGAGGCATTATCTCATAAGGGAAATATTGGACAATCAAATTAATGACTGCCCAGGCTTCAGGATGTCTTTTTACACTATATAAAGGTGGAAATTTACATTGGAAACGTTTGGTTTAGCTGTTATAAAAGTTTGTTTTTTTAGTGCTGTAAATGCATTTTCAGCTCGCGCTGTACACATTTGCTATGAGAGGCATTATCTCATAAGGGAAATATTGGACAATCAAATTAATGGCTGCCCAGGCTTCAGGATGTCTTTTTACACTATATAAAGGTGGAAATTTACATTGGAAACGTTTGGTTTAGCTGTTATAAAAGTTTGGGTTTTTAGTGCTGTAAATGCATTTTCAGATCGCGCTGTACACATTTGCTATGAGAGGCATTATCTCATAAGGGAAATTTTGGACAATCAAATTAATGACTGCCCAGGCTTCAGGATGTCTTTTTACACTATATAAAGGTGGAAATTTACATTGGAAACGTTTGGTTTAGCTGTTATAAATGTTTGTTTTTTTAGTGCTGAAAATGCATTTTCAGCTCGCACTGTACACATTTGCTATGTGAGGCATTATCTCATAAGGGAAATACTGGACAATCAAATTAATGACTTCCCAGGCTTCAGGATGCATTTTTACACTCTATAAATGTGGAAATTTACATTGGAAACGTTTGGTTTAGCTGTTAATGAAGTTTCGTTTTTTTAGTGCTGAAAATTCATTGTCTGCTGGCGCTGTACACTTTTTCTAAGTGTTGCAATATCTCATGAAGGAAATACTGGACAATCAAATTAATGACTGCCCAGGCTTCAGGATGTCTTTTTACACTATATAAAGGTGGCAATTTACATTGGAAACGTTTGGTTTAGCTGTTATAAAAGTTTGGTTTTTTTAGTGCTGAAAATGCATTTTCAGCTCGCACTGTACACATTTGCTATGTGAGGCATTATCTCATAAGGGAAATACTGGACAATCAAATTAATGACTGCCCAGGCTTCAGGATGTCTTTTTACACTATATAAAGGTGGAAATTTACATTGGAAACGTTTGGTTTAGCTGTTATAAAAGTTTGGTTTTTTAGTGCTGAAAATGCATTTTCAGCTCGCACTGTACACATTTGCTATGTGAGGCATTATCTCATAAGGGAAATACTGGACAATCAAATTAATGACTTCCCAGGCTTCAGGATGCCTTTTTACACTCTATAAATGTGGAAATTTACATTGGAAACGTTTGGTTTAGCTGTTAATGAAGTTTCGTTTTTTTAGTGCTGAAAATTCATTGTCTGCTGGCGCTGTACACTTTTTCTAAGTGTTGCAATATCTCATGAAGGTAATACTGGACAATCAAATTAATGACTTTCCAGGCTTCAGGATGCCTTTCTACACTATATAAAGGTGGAAATGTACATTGGAAACGTTTGGTTTAGCTGTTATAAAAGTTTGGTTTTTTAGTGCTGTAAATGCATTTTCAGCTCGCGCTGTACACATTTGCTATGAGAGGCATTATCTCATAAGGGAAATATTGGACAATCAAATTAATGACTGCCCAGGCTTCAGGATGTCTTTTTACACTATATAAAGGTGGAAATTTACATTGGAAACGTTTGGTTTAGCTGTTATAAAAGTTTGGTTTTTTTAGTGCTGAAAATGCATTTTCAGCTCGCACTGTCCACATTTGCTATGTGAGGCATTATCTCATAAGGGAAATACTGGACAATCAAATTAATGACTGCCCAGGCTTCAGGATGTCTTTTTACACTATATAAAGGTGGAAATTTACATTGGAAACGTTTGGTTTAGCTGTTATAAAAGTTTGGTTTTTTAGTGCTGAAAATGCATTTTCAGCTCGCACTGTACACATTTGCTATGTGAGGCATTATCTCATAAGGGAAATATTGGACAATCAAATTAATGACTGCCCAGGCTTCAGGATGTCTTTTTACACTATATAAAGGTGGAAATTTACATTGGAAACGTTTAGTTTAGCTGTTAATGAAGTTTCGTTTTTTTAGTGCTGAAAATTCATTGTCTGCTGGCGCTGTACACTTTTTCTAAGTGTTGCAATATCTCATGAAGGAAATACTGGACAATCACATTAATGACTTTCCAGGCTTCAGGATGCCTTTCTACACTATATAAAGGTGGAAATGTACATTGGAAACGTTTGGTTTAGCTGTTATAAAAGTTTGGTTTTTTAGTGCTGTAAATGCATTTTCAGCTCGCGCTGTACACATTTGCTATGAGAGGCATTATCTCATAAGGGAAATATTGGACAATCAAATTAATGACTGCCCAGGCTTCAGGATGTCTTTTTACACTATATAAAGGTGGAAATTTACATTGGAAACGTTTGGTTTAGCTGTTATAAAAGTTTGGTTTTTTTAGTGCTGAAAATGCATTTTCAGCTCGCACTGTCCACATTTGCTATGTGAGGCATTATCTCATAAGGGAAATACTGGACAATCAAATTAATGACTGCCCAGGCTTCAGGATGTCTTTTTACACTATATAAAGGTGGAAATTTACATTGGAAACGTTTGGTTTAGCTGTTATAAAAGTTTGGTTTTTTAGTGCTGAAAATGCATTTTCAGCTCGCACTGTACACATTTGCTATGTGAGGCATTATCTCATAAGGGAAATACTGGACAATCAAATTAATGACTTCCCAGGCTTCAGGATGCCTTTTTACAGTCTATAAATGTGGAAATTTACATTGGAAACGTTTGGTTTAGCTGTTAATGAAGTTTCGTTTTTTTAGTGCTGAAAATTCATTGTCTGCTGGCGCTGTACACTTTTTCTAAGTGTTGCTATATCTCATGAAGGAAATACTGGACAATCAAATTAATGACTTTCCAGGCTTCAGGATGCCTTTCTACACTATATAAAGGTGGAAATTTACATTTGAAACGTTTGGTTTAGCTGTTATAAAAGTTTGGTTTTTTAGTGCTGTAAATGCATTTTCAGCTCGCGCTGTACACATTTGCTATGAGAGGCATTATCTCATAAGGGAAATATTGGACAATCAAATTAATGACTGCCCAGGCTTCAGGATGTCTTTTTACACTATATAAAGGTGGAAATTTACATTGGAAACGTTTGGTTTAGCTGTTATAAAAGTTTGGTTTTTTAGTGCTGTAAATGCATTTTCAGCTCGCGCTGTACACATTTGCTATGTGAGGCATTATCTCATAAGGGAAATACTGGACAATCAAATTAATGACTGCCCAGGCTTCAGGATGTCTTTTTACACTATATAAAGGTGGAAATTTACATTGGAAACGTTTGGTTTAGCTGTTATAAAAGTTTGGTTTTTTAGTGCTGAAAATGCATTTTCAGCTCGCGCTGTACACATTTGCTATGAGAGGCATTATCTCATAAGGGAAATATTGGACAATCAAATTAATGACTGCCCAGGCTTCAGGATGTCTTTTTACACTATATAAAGGTGGAAATTTACATTGGAAACGTTTGGTTTAGCTGTTATAAAAGTTTGTTTTTTTAGTGCTGTAAATGCATTTTCAGCTCGCGCTGTACACATTTGCTATGAGAGGCATTATCTCATAAGGGAAATATTGGACAATCAAATTAATGGCTGCCCAGGCTTCAGGATGTCTTTTTACACTATATAAAGGTGGAAATTTACATTGGAAACGTTTAGTTTAGCTGTTAATGAAGTTTCGTTTTTTTAGTGCTGAAAATTCATTGTCTGCTGGCGCTGTCCACTTTTTCTAAGTGTTGCAATATCTCATGAAGGAAATACTGGACAATCAAATTAATGACTTTCCAGGCTTCAGGATGCCTTTCTACACTATATAAAGGTGGAAATTTACATTGGAAACGTTTGGTTTAGCTGTTATAAAAGTTTGTTTTTTTAGTACTGGAGGAGGGACAGCTGCATCTTCTGTGGGACCGAAGAAAACGGATTAAGAAAGGAGATGATGTATAGAACTGCGTGAGTTGATTGTCACTTTCGGCGCGACAGGACGTCACTTTCGGCGCGACATCTTTTCCTCCGCTTTTATCCACCGGGCGAGTAAACGCAACTATGGTTTCGTGCACCACCACATGCAACACTTGCACCTTTCTCATGGAAAGACTCTCCCTGCTAGAGGGACGTGTCCGCCAGCTAGAGCAGAGTAATGTGGTAAGCGTAAACGTGGCGGACACGACTGTTAGCACGGGTTGTAGCCAACCTGCTAGTCTGGTTAGCATTGGCCGTAAACGGCTTGCTAATCGCGGTGAGCCTGTTAAGACACATAGCAGTTCCATTCCACCTCGGTCTCATGGCTCCCGCACCTTAGTGATAGGTGACTCCATTACCCGCAACATTAAGCTTGAAAATCCAGCCACAGTAATGTGTATTCCTGGGGCCAGAGCACCCGACATAGAAGCTAATCTTATGGAGCTAGCGCGCAAGACACCTATACACCAGCGCTGTGCAAACAACGCTAGCTATTCAGATATAGTGATACACGGTGGCTCCAATGACACTAGGATGAAGCAATCAGAGATCACAAAGAAAAACATAGCAAGGACTTGTGATCTCGCCAGAAAGATGAGTCGGCATCGAGTAATTGTCTCTGGCCCCTTGCCTGCGAGAGGCAATGATGAGAGGTTTAGTAGATTATTCTCGCTAAATAAGTGGCTGGCTAGTTTTTGTAGTGAGCACGGACTGCAGTTTATAGATAACTGGCCTTCTTTCTGGGGCCGACCCGACCTGCTGAGGATGGACGGCCTTCACCCTAACTGGGAAGGCGCCATCACTCTTTCTAGAAACATAGATTATTGTTTGAGCCTTCCATGACTATTCATATTAGAGCAGGTCGGGCTGCAGGCGAATAGTGAGCCTGTAAGGAAGGGTATGGAGTCTGTAAGGCTAGAGCTAACTAGCGCTATGCTAGACTTAGACAACACACATAGCTTTTCTTCTAGATTTGAGCGCTACACACCATACGCTGGTAGATCTCATACTGATATAATTTCTACTGAGGTGGCAATACATGATGGGTTTAAGCATTCCTCCTCGGTCGGTTTTATTGACGACGAGCCGTTCTCTCAAAATAATAGCACTCGAAAGCTGGTAAATAACTATCGGATTCCGACCGTCAGAATTTCTCGCCGCGTTTATAGTCGCTCGAGGTACAATCCGGGACCTAGGCAAGGCAATCTCCTTAATATTATGACCAGGAGTCCTGTTGCGCGGAATAACTTAGATAGACCTATTTTACTGAAACTCGGTTTTTTAAATATTAGATCGCTTTCATCGAAAGCCTTGTTAGTTAATGACCTTATTAGAGACCATAATCTTAACATGATTGGTCTTTGCGAGACCTGGTTAAAACCAAATCAGTTTTTACCGCTAAATGAGGCTTCGCCTCCAAACTTCGTGAGCTCGCATGTTGCGCGCCCTCAAAAGAAAGGCGGGGGTGTAGCCCTCATTTCCGAATCTAACCTAAAACTTAGTCCTCGTTTTAGCAATTCCTTTAAAACATTTGAAGTTCTCATTATGCGATCCTCAGCCGAGCTGCCGTTTTATCTTGCCGTTCTTTATCGTCCACCTGGCTCTTACTCCGGCTTTTTAGATGAATTTTCTGAATTCGTAGCTGATTTAGTAACTCATGCGGATAATATACTTATCATGGGCGACTTCAACATTCATATGAATCTCCCGTCGGAACCACTTACGGTAGCGTTTCGGACAATCATTGATATGTTTGGTTTCACGCAAATAATAAATGAAGCAACGCATATAAATGGCAATACGCTAGATTTGGTATTAACCCGAGGCTTAGCATCTTCAAAAATAATTGTATTACCATATACCAGTGCTATATCTGACCATTACTTTATCAAATTTGAAGTCTTGGCTCACTGTCATCGTTCTGACCATAATCAAAATTATAGCAGCCGTAACATTAGCTCCTCAACCATCGTTGCGCTCTCTGAGCTACTCCCTTTAGCAACTGCTTCGTTTCCTAATTATATTGGTACGATTGATGATCTCACAAACAACTTTAATGTCGCTTTGTTAAATGCGCTTGACTCCGTCGCGCCTTTAAAAACTAAAACTCGTCCAAAGAGGCTTACTCCGTGGTTTACAGAGGAAACGCGCGTACTGAAACGATCTTGTAGGAAGCTTGAGCGCAAATGGCGTGCGACCAAACTTGAGGTCTTCCGTCAGGCATGGTGCGATAGTTTACTAATATACAAAGAAGCACTTAATTTAGCCAAAACTAATTATTATTCTAGATTAATTGTCTTACATAAAAACAATCCTAAATATTTATTTGATACCGTAGCAATGCTAACGCAACAGCGACCAACCTCGGATAGCTCTTCCTATTCAGCTCACGATTTTATGCAATTTTTTACTCAGAAGATAGAATGTATTCGTGATGAGATTAAAGACACTGTTCTTAAAATTCCGTCGAATTCCGCGATAAATTGTGTTAATAGGGACATTAGGGCTGATAACTGTCCGATAACCTTATGTCAATTTAAAAAAATATCTCTTGAGAGCCTAACAAATTTGGTTAGTGCGGCAAAACCGACAACTTGTGTGCTCGATCCGCTTCCTGGCAAACTAATTAAAGAACTGTTTACGACCCTAGGACCGTCTGTTTTAAATATAATTAATCTATCACTTACCACGGGTGTAGTACCAGCAGCTTTTAGGACCGCCGTTATCCGACCGTTACTTAAGCAACCAAACCTTGACCCAGAGAGTCTCATCAACTATAGGCCGGTTTCAAATCTTCCGTTTATTGCAAAAATTCTTGAAAAAGTCGTAGCGCAACAACTTAATGAATATATGACTGTTAATAATCAATTTGAACCTTTCCAATCGGGTTTTAGAGCCGACCACTCTACTGAGACGGCCCTTGCTAAAGTTACTAATGATCTTCTCATAGCGATGGACGCCGACACCTCATCAATATTACTCTTACTCGATCTTAGTGCCGCTTTTGATACCGTTGATCATAACATATTATTAAAACGCCTTGAAACGTGTGTTGGCATTTCAGGTTCAGCGCTTTCTTGGTTTAATTCGTGTCTGTCGGAGAGGACGCACCGTGTAATTCATGGCAATACGACTTCGGATCTTTGTAAGATCATATGTGGAGTTCCGCAGGGATCGGTACTTGGACCTCTATTGTTTAGCATCTATATGCTACCGCTTGGTGATATTATACGGAAATATAACATTAGTTTTCACTGTTACGCTGATGATACGCAATTATACATGCCGTTGGATATAACGAATCCCCGCGACTGCTATAAATTAGAGGCGTGCCTTGCCGAAATTAAACAATGGATGTCTTTCAATTTTTTGCGTCTTAACTCAGATAAAACCGAGATGCTCATCATTGGACCAGCGCGTCATCGGTACCTTTTCAAAGACACCACTCTGAATATCGATAAATGTAATATTATCCAAAAGGATTCAACAAAAAATCTCGGTGTTATATTTGACGCAACTATGTCTTTTCAAATGCACATTAAAAATATTACTCGAACTGCGTTTTTTCATCTGCGTAACATTGCTAAAATTCGCCCAATTCTATCAACGTGTGACGCGGAAATCTTAATCCATGCGTTTGTTACATCTCGCCTCGACTATTGTAACGCTTTGCTCTCGGGTCTCCCCATGTCGAGTATTAAAAGTCTGCAGTTAGTTCAAAATGCAGCAGCTAGACTCTTAACTAAGACGAGAAAGTTTGATCATATTACCCCGATATTAGCCAATTTGCATTGGCTTCCGGTCCACTTGAGATGTGATTTTAAAGTTCTGCTACTTACTTTTAAAATATTGCACGGCTTAGCACCTTCTTATCTCGTTGACCTCGTGGTACCATATGTTCCGTCCCGAAACCTTCGCTCACAAAATGCTGGTCTTTTAGTGATCCCGCGAGCCAAAAAGAAGTCCGCAGGTTCTAGAGCGTTCTCTATTCGGGCACCAATGCTTTGGAATGCACTTCCCTCAGATATTAGAGGCGCCACCTCAGTAGAAATGTTCAAAACACTATTAAAGACGCATTTATACTCTTGTGCATTTAGCTGAAATATTTGTTGGCCTGTTTACTGCCGCTTTTTTTTTTTTTTTTTTTTTTCTTTTGTTTTCTTTTCTGCCCCCTTTTCCCCCGGCTGGGGGATTAGGTGACGGTGACCCACTAGGAAGTTTAAGGCATTGACCAACTGGGCATGCACCTGTTCCAGTGATGTCGTCTTCCTGCAGCGCGACATTTGATCAATTTATTTATATACTTTAGCATCTAATTTAATTATTTGTTGGCCTGTTTACTGCCGCTTCTTCTCTTTTCTGCCCCCTCCTTCCCCTGCTTGGGAATTAGGTGATGGGGACATGCTTTGAAGATTACGGCACTGACGAACCGGGAAGGGACCTGCTCTGCCGAAGTCGTCTTCATGCAGCGCCTTTTCTGATTTCCTTATATTTCAGCACTTCATTGAACTACTTGTTGGCCTGTTTGCTATTTCTGTTCTTTCTTTTCTGTTCCCAATTCCCCGAATTAGGTGATGGCGATTCACTTGGAAGTGGCTGTACTGAATTTACACCAACTGACCGGTACAAGATCGAAGGCTCATCTTCGGATATGCTGCCATGGATATTACGGCCCTGGATGAGGACCCACTCCACTGAAGTCATCTTCCTGCAGCACTTCATTCAATTGACTCTTATATTATCTCATCTATTATTGCATAGCATCATTGTATGTGCCAAATGTTGCCCAGTTGGCATCCATTGCAGCCTGGTCATCCTGGAAGGGGGATTCCCCCATCTGTGGTCCCTTCTCAAGGTTTCTCACTTTTCCCCTAATGAGGTTTTGTGAGTTTTTCCTTGCCCTCCTGGGGGTTAAGATCGGGGATGTCGATTGTGGCTATGTAAAGCCCTTTGAGACTGTCTGTGATTAAGGGCTATACAAATAAAATTGACTTGACTTGACTTGACTAGTACTGTAAATGCATTTTCAGCTCGCACTGTACACATTTGCTATGTGAGGCATTATCTCATAAGGGAAATACTGGACAATCAAATTAATGACTTCCCAGGCTTCAGGATGCCTTTTTACACTCTATAAATGTGGAAATTTACATTGGAAACGTTTGGTTTAGCTGTTAATGAAGTTTCGTTTTTTTAGTGCTGAAAATTCATTGTCTGCTGGCGCTGTACACTTTTTCTAAGTGTTGCAATATCTCATGAAGGAAATACTGGACAATCAAATTAATGACTTTCCAGGCTTCAGGATGCCTTTCTACAATATATAAAGGTGGAAATGTACATTGGAAACGTTTGGTTTAGCTGTTATAAAAGTTTGGTTTTTTAGTGCTGTAAATGCATTTTCAGCTCGCGCTGTACACATTTGCTATGAGAGGCATTATCTCATAAGGGAAATATTGGACAATCAAATTAATGACTGCCCAGGCTTCAGGATGTCTTTTTACACTATATAAGGGTGGAAATTTACATTGGAAACGTTTAGTTTAGCTGTTAATGAAGTGTCGTTTTTTTAGTGCTGAAAATTCATTGTCTGCTGGCGCTGTACACTTTTTCTAAGTGTTGCAATATCTCATGAAGGAAATACTGGACAATCAAATTAATGACTTTCCAGGCTTTAGGATGCCTTTCTACACTGTATAAAGGTGGAAATGTACATTGGAAACGTTTGGTTTAGCTGTTATAAAAGTTTGGTTTTTTAGTGCTGTAAATGCATTTTCAGCTCGCGCTGTACACATTTGCTATGAGAGGCATTATCTCAAAAGGGAAATATTGGACAATCAAATTAATGACTGCCCAGGCTTCAGGATGTCTTTTTACACTATATAAAGGTGGAAATTTACATTGGAAACGTTTGGTTTAGCTGTTATAAAAGTTTGGTTTTTTTAGTGCTGAAAATGCATTTTCAGCTCGCACTGTACACATTTGCTATGTGAGGCATTATCTCATAAGGGAAATACTGGACAATCAAATTAATGACTTCCCAGGCTTCAGGATGCCTTTTTACACTCTATAAATGTGGAAATTTACATTGGAAACGTTTGGTTTAGCTGTTAATGAAGTTTCGTTTTTTTAGTGCTGAAAATTCATTGTCTGCTGGCGCTGTACACTTTTTCTATGTGTTGCAATATCTCATGAAGGAAATACTGGACAATCAAATTAATGACTTTCCAGGCTTCAGGATGCCTTTCTACACTATATAAAGGTGGAAATGTACATTGGAAACGTTTGGTTTAGCTGTTATAAAAGTTTGGTTTTTTAGTGCTGTAAATGCATTTTCAGCTCGCGCTGTACACATTTTCTATGAGAGGCATTATCTCATAAGGGAAATATTGGACAATCAAATTAATGACTGCCCAGGCTTCAGGATGTCTTTTTACACTATATAAGGGTGGAAATTTACATTGAAAACGTTTAGTTTAGCTGTTAATGAAGTGTCGTTTTTTTAGTGCTGAAAATTCATTGTCTGCTGGCGCTGTACACTTTTTCTAAGTGTCGCAATATCTCATGAAGGAAATACTGGACAATCAAATTAATGACTTTCCAGGCTTCAGGATGCCTTTCTACACTATATAAAGGTGGAAATGTACATTGGAAACGTTTGGTTTAGCTGTTATAAAAGTTTGGTTTTTTAGTGCTGTAAATGCATTTTCAGCTCGCGCTGTACACATTTGCTAGAGAGGCATTATCTCAAAAGGGAAATATTGGACAATCAAATTAATGACTGCCCAGGCTTCAGGATGTCTTTTTACACTATATAAAGGTGGAAATTTACATTGGAAACGTTTGGTTTAGCTGTTATAAAAGTTGGGTTTTTTAATGCTGAAAATGCATTTTCAGCTCGCACTGTACACATTTGCTATGTGAGGCATTATCTCATAAGGGAAATACTGGACAATCAAATTCATGACTTCCCAGGCTTCAGGATGCCTTTTTACACTCTATAAATGTGGAAATTTACATTGGAAACGTTTGGTTTAGCTGTTAATGAAGTTTCGTTTTTTTAGTGCTGAAAATTCATTGTCTGCTGGCGCTGTACACTTTTTCTAAGTGTTGCAATATCTCATGAAGGAAATACTGGACAATCAAATTAATGACTTTCCAGGCTTCAGGATGCCTTTCTACACTATATAAAGGTGGAAATGTACATTGGAAACGTTTGGTTTAGCTGTTATAAAAGTTTGGTTTTTTAGTGCTGTAAATGCATTTTCAGCTCGCGCTGTACACATTTGCTATGAGAGGCATTATCTCATAAGGGAAATATTGGACAATCAAATTAATGACTGCCCAGGCTTCAGGATGTCTTTTTACACTATATAAGGGTGGAAATTTACATTGGAAACGTTTAGTTTAGCTGTTAATGAAGTTTCGTTTTTTTAGTGCTGAAAATTCATTGTCTGCTGGCGCTGTACACTTTTTCTAAGTGTTGCAATATCTCATGAAGGAAATACTGGACAATCAAATTAATGACTTTCCAGGCTTCAGGATGCCTTTCTACACTATATAAAGGTGGAAATGTACATTGGAAACGTTTGGTTTAGCTGTTATAAAAGTTTGGTTTTTTAGTGCTGTAAATGCATTTTCAGCTCGCGCTGTACACATTTGCTATGAGAGGCATTATCTCATAAGGGAAATACTGGACAATCAAATTAATGACTGCCCAGGCTTCAGGATGTCTTTTTACACTATATAAAGGTGGAAATATACATTGGAAACGTTTAGTTTAGCTGTTAATGAAGTTTCGTTTTTTTAGTGCTGAAAATTCATTGTCTGCTGGCGCTGTACACTTTTTCTAAGTGTTGCAATATCTCATGAAGGAAATACTGGACAATCAAATTAATGACTTTCCAGGCTTCAGGATGCCTTTCTACACTATATAAAGGTGGAAATGTACATTGGAAACGTTTGGTTTAGCTGTTATAAAAGTTTGGTTTTTTAGTGCTGTAAATGCATTTTCAGCTCGCGCTGTACACATTTGCTATGAGAGGCATTATCTCATAAGGGAAATATTGGACAATCAAATTAATGACTGCCCAGGCTTAAGGATGTCTTTTTACACTATATAAGGGTGGAAATTTACATTGGAAACGTTTAGTTTAGCTGTTAATGAAGTTTCGTTTTTTTAGTGCTGAAAATTCATTGTCTGCTGGCGCTGTACACTTTTTCTAAGTGTTGCAATATCTCATGAAGGAAATACTGGACAATCAAATTAATGACTTTCCAGGCTTCAGGATGCCTTTCTACACTATATAAAGGTGGAAATGTACATTGGAAACGTTTGGTTTAGCTGTTATAAAAGTTTGGTTTTTTAGTGCTGCAAATGCATTTTCAGCTCGCGCTGTACACATTTGCTATGAGAGGCATTATCTCAAAAGGGAAATATTGGACAATCAAATTAATGACAGCCCAGGCTTCAGGATGTCTTTTACACTATATAAAGGTGGAAATTTACATTGGAAACGTTTGGTTTAGCTGTTATAATAGTTAGGTTTTTTAGTGCTGAAAATGCATTTTCAGCTCGCACTGTACACATTTGCTATGTGAGGCATTATCTCATAAGGGAAATACTGGACAATCAAATTAATGACTTCCCAGGCTTCAGGATGCCTTTTTACACTCTATAAATGTGGAAATTTACATTGGAAACGTTTGGTTTAGCTGTTAATGAAGTTTCGTTTTTTTAGTGCTGAAAATTCATTGTCTGCTGGCGCTGTACACTTTTTCTAAGTGTTGCAATATCTCATGAAGGAAATACTGGACAATGAAATTAATGACTTTCCAGGCTTCAGGATGCCTTTCTACACTATATAAAGGTGGAAATTTACATTTGAAACGTTTGGTTTAGCTGTTATAAAAGTTTGGTTTTTTAGTGCTGTAAATGCATTTTCAGCTCGCGCTGTACACATTTGCTATGAGAGGCATTATCTCATAAGGGAAATATTGGACAATCAAATTAATGACTGCCCAGGCTTCAGGATGTCTTTTTACACTATATAAAGGTGGAAATTTACATTGGAAACGTTTGGTATAGCTGTTATAAAAGTTTGGTTTTTTAGTGCTTAATATGCATTTTCAGCTCGCACTGTACACATTTGCTTTGTGAGGCATTATCTCATAAGGGAAATACTGGACAATCAAATTAATGACTTCCCAGGCTTCAGGATGCCTTTTTACACTATATAAAGGTGGAAATGTACATTGGAAACGTTTGGTTTAGCTGTTATAAAAGTTTGGTTTTTTAGTGCTGTAAATGCATTTTCAGCTCGCGCTGTACACATTTGCTACGAGAGGCATTATCTCATAAGGGAAATATTGGACAATCAAATTAATGACTGCCCAGGCTTCAGGATGTCTTTATACACTATATAAAGGTGGAAATTTATATTGGAAACGTTTGGTTTAGCTGTTATAAAAGTTTGGTTTTTTAGTGCTGTAAATGCATTTTCAGCTCGCGCTGTACACATTTGCTATGAGAGGCATTATCTCATAAGGGAAATATTGGACAATCAAATTAATGGCTGCCCAGGCTTCAGGATGTCTTTTTACACTATATAAAGGTGGAAATTTACATTGGAAACGTTTGGTTTAGCTGTTATAAAAGTTTGGTTTTTTAGTGCTGTAAATGCATTTTCAGCTCGCGCTGTACACATTTGCTATGAGAGGCATTATCTCATAAGGGAAATATTGGACAATCAAATTAATGACTGCCCAGGCTTCAGGATGTCTTTTTACACTATATAAGGGTGGAAATTTACATTGGAAACGTTTAGTTTAGCTGTTAATGAAGTGTCGTTTTTTTAGTGCTGAAAATTCATTGTCTGCTGGCGCTGTACACTTTTTCTAAGTGTTGCAATATCTCATGAAGGAAATACTGGACAATCAAATTAATGACTTTCCAGGCTTCAGGATGCCTTTCTACACTATATAAAGGTGGAAATGTACATTGGAAACGTTTGGTTTAGCTGTTATAAAAGTTTGTTTTTTTAGTGCTGTAAATGCATTTTCAGCTCGCGCTGTACACATTTGCTATGAGAGGCATTATCTCAAAAGGGAAATATTGGACAATCAAATTAATGACTGCCCAGGCTTCAGGATGTCTTTTTACACTATATAAAGGTGGAAATTTACATTGGAAACGTTTGGTTTAGCTGTTATAAAAGTTTGTTTTTTTAGTGCTGAAAATGCATTTTCAGCTCGCACTGTACACATTTGCTATGTGAGGCATTATCTCATAAGGGAAATACTGGACAATCAAATTAATGACTTCCCAGGCTTCAGGATGCCTTTTTACACTCTATAAATGTGGAAATTTACATTGGAAACGTTTGGTTTAGCTGTTAATGAAGTTTCGTTTTTTTAGTGCTGAAAATTCATTGTCTGCTGGCGCTGTACACTTTTTCTAAGTGTTGCAATATCTCATGAAGGAAATACTGGACAATCAAATTAATGACTTTCCAGGCTTCAGGATGCCTTTCTACACTATATAAAGGTGGAAATTTACATTTGAAACGTTTGGTTTAGCTGTTATAAAAGTTTGGTTTTTTAGTGCTGTAAATGCATTTTCAGCTCGCGCTGTACACATTTGCTATGAGAGGCATTATCTCATGAGGGAAATATTGGACAATCAAATTAATGACTGCCCAGGCTTCAGGATGTCTTTTTACACTATATAAAGGTGGAAATTTACATTGGAAACGTTTGGTTTAGCTGTTATAAAAGTTTGGTTTTTTAGTGCTTAAAATGCATTTTCAGCTCGCACTGTACACATTTGCTATGTGAGGCATTATCTCATAAGGGAAATACTGGACAATCAAATTAATGACTTCCCAGGCTTCAGGATGCCTTTTTACACTCTATAAAGGTGGAAATTTACATTGGAAACGTTTGGTTTAGCTGTTATAAAAGTTTGTTTTTTTCGTGCTGTAAATGCATTTTCAGCTCGCGCTGTACACATTTGCAATGAGAGGCATTATCTCATAAGGGAAATATTGGACAATCAAATTAATGACTGCCCAGGCTTCAGGATGTCTTTTTACACTATATAAAGGTGGAAATATACATTGGAAACGTTTAGTTTAGCTGTTAATGAAGTTTCGTTTTTTTAGTGCTGAAAATTCATTGTCTGCTGGCGCTGTACACTTTTTCTAAGTGTTGCAATATCTCATGAAGGAAATACTGGACAATCAAATTAATGACTTTCCAGGCTTCAGGATGCCTTTCTACACTATATAAAGGTGGAAATATACATTGGAAACGTTTGGTTTAGCTGTTATAAAAGTTTGGTTTTTTAGTGCTGTAAATGCATTTTCAGCTCGCGCTGTACACATTTGCTATGAGAGGCATTATCTCATAAGGGAAATATTGGACAATCAAATTAATGACTGCCCAGGCTTCAGGATGTCTTTTTACACTATATAAGGGTGGAAATTTACATTGGAAACGTTTAGTTTAGCTGTTAATGAAGTTTCGTTTTTTTAGTGCTGAAAATTCATTGTCTGCTGGCGCTGTACACTTTTTCTAAGTGTTGCAATATCTCATGAAGGAAATACTGGACAATCAAATTAATGACTTTCCAGGCTTCAGGATGCCTTTCTACACTATATAAAGGTGGAAATGTACATTGGAAACGTTTGGTTTAGCCGTTATAAAAGTTTGTTTTTTTAGTGCTGCAAATGCATTTTCAGCTCGCGCTGTACACATTTGCTATGAGAGGCATTATCTCAAAAGGGAAATATTGGACAATCAAATTAATGACTGCCCAGGCTTCAGGATGTCTTTTTACACTATATAAAGGTGGAAATTTACATTGGAAACGTTTGGTTTAGCTGTTATAAAAGTTAGGTTTTTTAGTGCTGAAAATGCATTTTCAGCTCGCACTGTACACATTTGCTATGTGAGGCATTATCTCATAAGGGAAATACTGGACAATCAAATTAATGACTTCCCAGGCTTCAGGATGCCTTTTTACACTCTATAAATGTGGAAATTTACATTGGAAACGTTTGGTTTAGCTGTCAATGAAGTTTCGTTTTTTTAGTGCTGAAAATTCATTGTCTGCTGGCGCTGTACACTTTTTCTAAGTGTTGCAATATCTCATGAAGGAAATACTGGACAATGAAATTAATGACTTTCCAGGCTTCAGGATGCCTTTCTACACTATATAAAGGTGGAAATTTACATTTGAAACGTTTGGTTTAGCTGTTATAAAAGTTTGGTTTTTTAGTGCTGTAAATGCATTTTCAGCTCGCGCTGTACACATTTGCTATGTGAGGCATTATCTCATAAGGGAAATACTGGACAATCAAATTAATGACTGCCCAGGTTTCAGGATGTCTTTTTACACTATATAAAGGTGGAAATTTACATTGGAAACGTTTGGTTTAGCTGTTATAAAAGTTTGGTTTTTTAGTGCTGAAAATGCATTTTCAGCTCGCACTGTACACATTTGCTATGTGAGGCATTATCTCATAAGGGAAATACTGGACAATCAAATTAATGACTTCCCAGGCTTCAGGATGCCTTTTTACACTCTATAAATGTGGAAATTTACATTGGAAACGTTTGGTTTAGCTGTTAATGAAGTTTCGTTTTTTTAGTGCTGAAAATTCATTGTCTGCTGGCGCTGTACACTTTTTCTAAGTGTTGCAATATCTCATGAAGGAAATACTGGACAATCAAATTAATGACTTTCCAGGCTTCAGGATGCCTTTCTACACTATATAAAGGTGGAAATGTACATTGGAAACGTTTGGTTTAGCTGTTATAAAAGTTTGGTATTTTAGTGCTGTAAATGCATTTTCAGCTCGCGCTGTACACATTTTCTATGAGAGGCATTATCTCAAAAGGGAAATATTGGACAATCAAATTAATGACTGCCCAGGCTTCAGGATGTCTTTTTACACTATATAAAGGTGGAAATTTACATTGGAAACGTTTGGTTTAGCTGTTATAAAAGTTGGGTTTTTTAATGCTGAAAATGCATTTTCAGCTCGCACTGTACACATTTGCTATGTGAGGCATTATCTCATAAGGGAAATACTGGACAATCAAATTAATGACTTCCCAGGCTTCAGGATGCCTTTTTACACTCTATAAATGTGTAAATTTACATTGGAAACGTTTGGTTTAGCTGTTAATGAAGTTTCGTTTTTTTAGTGCTGAAAATTCATTGTCTGCTGGCGCTGTACACTCAAAGTGTTGCAATATCTCATGAAGGAAATACTGGACAATCAAATTAATGACTTTCCAGGCTTCAGGATGCCTTTCTACACTATATAAAGGTGGAAATTTACATTTGAAACGTTTGGTTTAGCTGTTATAAAAGTTTGGTTTTTTAGTGCTGTAAATGCATTTTCAGCTCGCGCTGTACACATATGCTATGAGAGGCATTATCTCATAAGGGAAATATTGGACAATCAAATTAATGACTGCCCAGGCTTCAGGATGTCTTTTTACACTATATAAAGGTGGAAATTTACATTGGAAACGTTTGGTTTAGCTGTTATAAAAGTTTGGTTTTTTAGTGCTTAAAATGCATTTTCAGCTCGCACTGTACACATTTGCTATGTGAGGCATTATCTCATAAGGGAAATACTGGACAATCAAATTAATGACTTCCCAGGCTTCAGGGTGCCTTTTTACACTCTATAAAGGTGGAAATTTACATTGGAAACGTTTGGTTTAGCTGTTATAAAAGTTTGTTTTTTTCGTGCTGTAAATGCATTTTCAGCTCGCGCTGTACACATTTGCAATGAGAGGCATTATCTCATAAGGGAAATATTGGACAATCAAATTAATGACTGCCCAGGCTTATGGATGTCTTTTTACACTATATAAAGGTGGAAATTTACATTGGAAACGTTTAGTTTAGCTGTTAATGAAGTTTCGTTTTTTTTAGTGCTGAAAATTCATTGTCTGCTGGCGCTGTACACTTTTTCTAAGTGTTGCAATATCTCATGAAGGAAATACTGGACAATCAAATTAATGACTTTCCAGGCTTCAGGATGCCTTTCTACACTATATAAAGGTGGAAATGTACATTGGAAACGTTTGGTTTTGCTGTTATAAAAGTTTGGTTTTTTAGTGCTGTAAATGCATTTTCAGCTCGCGCTGTACACATTTGCTATGAGAGGCATTATCTCATAAGGGAAATATTGGACAATCAAATTAATGACTGCCCAGGCTTCAGGATGTCTTTTTACACTATATAAAGGTGGAAATATACATTGGAAACGTTTAGTTTAGCTGTTAATGAAGTTTCGTTTTTTTAGTGCTGAAAATTCATTGTCTGCTGGCGCTGTACACTTTTTCTAAGTGTTGCAATATCTCATGAAGGAAATACTGGACAATCAAATTTATGACTTTCCAGGCTTCAGGATGCCTTTCTACACTATATAAAGGTGGAAATTTACATTGGAAACGTTTGGTTTAGCTGTTATAAAAGTTAGTTTTTTTAGTGCTGTAAATACATTTTCAGCTCGCGCTGTACACATTTGCTATGAGAGGCATTATCTCATAAGGGAAATATTGGACAATCAAATTAATGACTGCCCAGGCTTCAGGATGTCTTTTTACACTATATAAAGGTGGAAATTTACATTGGAAACGTTTGGTTTAGCTGTTATAAAAGTTTGGTTTTTTAGTGCTTAAAATGCATTTTCAGCTCGCACTGTACACATTTGCTATGTGAGGCATTATCTCATAAGGGAAATACTGGACAATCAAATTAATGACTTCCCAGGCTTCAGGATGCCTTTTTACACTCTATAAAGGTGGAAATTTACATTGGAAACGTTTGGTTTAGCTGTTATAAAAGTTTGTTTTTTTCGTGCTGTAAATGCATTTTCAGCTCGCGCTGTACACATTTGCAATGAGAGGCATTATCTCATAAGGGAAATATTGGACAATCAAATTAATGACTGCCCAGGCTTCAGGATGTCTTTTTACACTATATAAAGGTGGAAATTTACATTGGAAACGTTTAGTTTAGCTGTTAATGAAGTTTCGTTTTTTTTAGTGCTGAAAATTCATTGTCTGCTGGCGCTGTACACTTTTTCTAAGTGTTGCAATATCTCATGAAGGAAATACTGGACAATCAAATTAATGACTTTCCAGGCTTCAGGATGCCTTTCTACACTATATAAAGGTGGAAATTTACATTGGAAACGTTTGGTTTAGCTGTTATAAAAGTTTGTTTTTTTAGTGCTGTAAAAGCATTTTCAGCTCGCGCTGTACACATTTGCTATGAGAGGCATTATCTCATAAGGGAAATATTGGACAATCAAATTAATGACTGCCCAGGCTTCAGGATGTCTTTTTACACTATATAAAGGTGGAAATTTACATTGGAAACGTTTGGTTTAGCTGTTAAAAGTTTGGTTTTTTAGTGCTGTAAATGCATTTTCAGCTCGCGCTGTACACATTTGCTATGTGAGGCATTATCTCATAAGGGAAATACTGGACAATCAAATTAATGACTGCCCAGGCTTCAGGATGTCTTTTTACACTATATAAAGGTGGAAATTTACATTGGAAACGTTTGGTTTAGCTGTTATAAAAGTTTGTTTTTTTAGTGCTGAAAATGCATTTTCAGCTCGCACTGTACACATTTGCTATGTGAGGCATTATCTCATAAGGGAAATACTGGACAATCAAATTAATGACTTCCCAGGCTTCAGGATGCCTTTTTACACTCTATAAATGTGGAAATTTACATTGGAAACGTTTGGTTTAGCTGTTAATGAAGTTTCGTTTTTTTAGTGCTGAAAATTCATTGTCTGCTGGCGCTGTACACTTTTTCTAAGTGTTGCAATATCTCATGAAGGAAATACTGGACAATCAAATTCATGACTTTCCAGGCTTCAGGATGCCTTTCTACACTATATAAAGGTGGAAATTTACATTGGAAACGTTTGGTTTAGCTGTTATAAAAGTTTGGTTTTTTAGTGCTGTAAATGCATTTTCAGCTCGCGCTGTACACATTTGCTATGAGAGGCATTATCTCATAAGGGAAATATTGGACAATCAAATTAATGACTGCCCAGGCTTCAGGATGTCTTTTTACACTATATAAAGGTGGAAATTTACATTGGGAACGTTTGGTTTAGCTGTTATAAAAGTTTGGTTTTTTAGTGCTGTAAATGCATTTTCAGCTCGCACTGTACACATTTGCTATGTGAGGCATTATCTCATAAGGGAAATACTGGACAATCAAATTAATGACTTCCCAGGCTTCAGGATGCCTTTTTACACTCTATAAATGTGGAAATTTACATTGGAAACGTTTGGTTTAGCTGTTAATGAAGTTTCGTTTTTTTAGTGCTGAAAATTCATTGTCTGCTGGCGCTGTACACTTTTTCTAAGTGTTGCAATATCTCATGAAGGAAATACTGGACAATCAAATTAATGACTTTCCAGGCTTCAGGATGCCTTTCTACACTATATAAAGGTGGAAATGTACATTGGAAACGTTTGGTTTAGCTGTTATAAAAGTTTGTTTTTTTAGTGCTGTAAATGCATTTTCAGCTCGCGCTGTACACATTTGCTATGAGAGGCATTATCTCATAAGGGAAATATTGGACAATCAAATTAATGACTGCCCAGGCTTCAGGATGTCTTTTTACACTATATAAAGGTGGAAATTTACATTGGAAACGTTTGGTTTAGCTGTTATAAAAGTTAGGTTTTTTAGTGCTGAAAATGCATTTTCAGCTCGCACTGTACACATTTGCTATGTGAGGCATTATCTCATAAGGGAAATACTGGACAATCAAATTAATGACTTCCCAGGCTTCAGGATGCCTTTTTACACTCTATAAATGTGGAAATTTACATTGGAAACGTTTGGTTTAGCTGTCAATGAAGTTTCGTTTTTTTAGTGCTGAAAATTCATTGTCTGCTGGCGCTGTACACTTTTTCTAAGTGTTGCAATATCTCATGAAGGAAATACTGGACAATGAAATTAATGACTTTCCAGGCTTCAGGATGCCTTTCTACACTATATAAAGGTGGAAATTTACATTTGAAACGTTTGGTTTAGCTGTTATAAAAGTTTGGTTTTTTAGTGCTGTAAATGCATTTTCAGCTCGCGCTGTACACATTTGCTATGTGAGGCATTATCTCATAAGGGAAATACTGGACAATCAAATTAATGACTGCCCAGGTTTCAGGATGTCTTTTTACACTATATAAAGGTGGAAATTTACATTGGAAACGTTTGGTTTAGCTGTTATAAAAGTTTGGTTTTTTAGTGCTGAAAATGCATTTTCAGCTCGCACTGTACACATTTGCTATGTGAGGCATTATCTCATAAGGGAAATACTGGACAATCAAATTAATGACTTCCCAGGCTTCAGGATGCCTTTTTACACTCTATAAATGTGGAAATTTACATTGGAAACGTTTGGTTTAGCTGTTAATGAAGTTTCGTTTTTTTAGTGCTGAAAATTCATTGTCTGCTGGCGCTGTACACTTTTTCTAAGTGTTGCAATATCTCATGAAGGAAATACTGGACAATCAAATTAATGACTTTCCAGGCTTCAGGATGCCTTTCTACACTATATAAAGGTGGAAATGTACATTGGAAACGTTTGGTTTAGCTGTTATAAAAGTTTGGTATTTTAGTGCTGTAAATGCATTTTCAGCTCGCGCTGTACACATTTTCTATGAGAGGCATTATCTCAAAAGGGAAATATTGGACAATCAAATTAATGACTGCCCAGGCTTCAGGATGTCTTTTTACACTATATAAAGGTGGAAATTTACATTGGAAACGTTTGGTTTAGCTGTTATAAAAGTTGGGTTTTTTAATGCTGAAAATGCATTTTCAGCTCGCACTGTACACATTTGCTATGTGAGGCATTATCTCATAAGGGAAATACTGGACAATCAAATTAATGACTTCCCAGGCTTCAGGATGCCTTTTTACACTCTATAAATGTGTAAATTTACATTGGAAACGTTTGGTTTAGCTGTTAATGAAGTTTCGTTTTTTTAGTGCTGAAAATTCATTGTCTGCTGGCGCTGTACACTCAAAGTGTTGCAATATCTCATGAAGGAAATACTGGACAATCAAATTAATGACTTTCCAGGCTTCAGGATGCCTTTCTACACTATATAAAGGTGGAAATTTACATTTGAAACGTTTGGTTTAGCTGTTATAAAAGTTTGGTTTTTTAGTGCTGTAAATGCATTTTCAGCTCGCGCTGTACACATATGCTATGAGAGGCATTATCTCATAAGGGAAATATTGGACAATCAAATTAATGACTGCCCAGGCTTCAGGATGTCTTTTTACACTATATAAAGGTGGAAATTTACATTGGAAACGTTTGGTTTAGCTGTTATAAAAGTTTGGTTTTTTAGTGCTTAAAATGCATTTTCAGCTCGCACTGTACACATTTGCTATGTGAGGCATTATCTCATAAGGGAAATACTGGACAATCAAATTAATGACTTCCCAGGCTTCAGGGTGCCTTTTTACACTCTATAAAGGTGGAAATTTACATTGGAAACGTTTGGTTTAGCTGTTATAAAAGTTTGTTTTTTTCGTGCTGTAAATGCATTTTCAGCTCGCGCTGTACACATTTGCAATGAGAGGCATTATCTCATAAGGGAAATATTGGACAATCAAATTAATGACTGCCCAGGCTTATGGATGTCTTTTTACACTATATAAAGGTGGAAATTTACATTGGAAACGTTTAGTTTAGCTGTTAATGAAGTTTCGTTTTTTTTAGTGCTGAAAATTCATTGTCTGCTGGCGCTGTACACTTTTTCTAAGTGTTGCAATATCTCATGAAGGAAATACTGGACAATCAAATTAATGACTTTCCAGGCTTCAGGATGCCTTTCTACACTATATAAAGGTGGAAATGTACATTGGAAACGTTTGGTTTTGCTGTTATAAAAGTTTGGTTTTTTAGTGCTGTAAATGCATTTTCAGCTCGCGCTGTACACATTTGCTATGAGAGGCATTATCTCATAAGGGAAATATTGGACAATCAAATTAATGACTGCCCAGGCTTCAGGATGTCTTTTTACACTATATAAAGGTGGAAATATACATTGGAAACGTTTAGTTTAGCTGTTAATGAAGTTTCGTTTTTTTAGTGCTGAAAATTCATTGTCTGCTGGCGCTGTACACTTTTTCTAAGTGTTGCAATATCTCATGAAGGAAATACTGGACAATCAAATTTATGACTTTCCAGGCTTCAGGATGCCTTTCTACACTATATAAAGGTGGAAATTTACATTGGAAACGTTTGGTTTAGCTGTTATAAAAGTTAGTTTTTTTAGTGCTGTAAATACATTTTCAGCTCGCGCTGTACACATTTGCTATGAGAGGCATTATCTCATAAGGGAAATATTGGACAATCAAATTAATGACTGCCCAGGCTTCAGGATGTCTTTTTACACTATATAAAGGTGGAAATTTACATTGGAAACGTTTGGTTTAGCTGTTATAAAAGTTTGGTTTTTTAGTGCTTAAAATGCATTTTCAGCTCGCACTGTACACATTTGCTATGTGAGGCATTATCTCATAAGGGAAATACTGGACAATCAAATTAATGACTTCCCAGGCTTCAGGATGCCTTTTTACACTCTATAAAGGTGGAAATTTACATTGGAAACGTTTGGTTTAGCTGTTATAAAAGTTTGTTTTTTTCGTGCTGTAAATGCATTTTCAGCTCGCGCTGTACACATTTGCAATGAGAGGCATTATCTCATAAGGGAAATATTGGACAATCAAATTAATGACTGCCCAGGCTTCAGGATGTCTTTTTACACTATATAAAGGTGGAAATTTACATTGGAAACGTTTAGTTTAGCTGTTAATGAAGTTTCGTTTTTTTTAGTGCTGAAAATTCATTGTCTGCTGGCGCTGTACACTTTTTCTAAGTGTTGCAATATCTCATGAAGGAAATACTGGACAATCAAATTAATGACTTTCCAGGCTTCAGGATGCCTTTCTACACTATATAAAGGTGGAAATTTACATTGGAAACGTTTGGTTTAGCTGTTATAAAAGTTTGTTTTTTTAGTGCTGTAAAAGCATTTTCAGCTCGCGCTGTACACATTTGCTATGAGAGGCATTATCTCATAAGGGAAATATTGGACAATCAAATTAATGACTGCCCAGGCTTCAGGATGTCTTTTTACACTATATAAAGGTGGAAATTTACATTGGAAACGTTTGGTTTAGCTGTTAAAAGTTTGGTTTTTTAGTGCTGTAAATGCATTTTCAGCTCGCGCTGTACACATTTGCTATGTGAGGCATTATCTCATAAGGGAAATACTGGACAATCAAATTAATGACTGCCCAGGCTTCAGGATGTCTTTTTACACTATATAAAGGTGGAAATTTACATTGGAAACGTTTGGTTTAGCTGTTATAAAAGTTTGTTTTTTTAGTGCTGAAAATGCATTTTCAGCTCGCACTGTACACATTTGCTATGTGAGGCATTATCTCATAAGGGAAATACTGGACAATCAAATTAATGACTTCCCAGGCTTCAGGATGCCTTTTTACACTCTATAAATGTGGAAATTTACATTGGAAACGTTTGGTTTAGCTGTTAATGAAGTTTCGTTTTTTTAGTGCTGAAAATTCATTGTCTGCTGGCGCTGTACACTTTTTCTAAGTGTTGCAATATCTCATGAAGGAAATACTGGACAATCAAATTCATGACTTTCCAGGCTTCAGGATGCCTTTCTACACTATATAAAGGTGGAAATTTACATTGGAAACGTTTGGTTTAGCTGTTATAAAAGTTTGGTTTTTTAGTGCTGTAAATGCATTTTCAGCTCGCGCTGTACACATTTGCTATGAGAGGCATTATCTCATAAGGGAAATATTGGACAATCAAATTAATGACTGCCCAGGCTTCAGGATGTCTTTTTACACTATATAAAGGTGGAAATTTACATTGGGAACGTTTGGTTTAGCTGTTATAAAAGTTTGGTTTTTTAGTGCTGTAAATGCATTTTCAGCTCGCACTGTACACATTTGCTATGTGAGGCATTATCTCATAAGGGAAATACTGGACAATCAAATTAATGACTTCCCAGGCTTCAGGATGCCTTTTTACACTCTATAAATGTGGAAATTTACATTGGAAACGTTTGGTTTAGCTGTTAATGAAGTTTCGTTTTTTTAGTGCTGAAAATTCATTGTCTGCTGGCGCTGTACACTTTTTCTAAGTGTTGCAATATCTCATGAAGGAAATACTGGACAATCAAATTAATGACTTTCCAGGCTTCAGGATGCCTTTCTACACTATATAAAGGTGGAAATGTACATTGGAAACGTTTGGTTTAGCTGTTATAAAAGTTTGTTTTTTTAGTGCTGTAAATGCATTTTCAGCTCGCGCTGTACACATTTGCTATGAGAGGCATTATCTCATAAGGGAAATATTGGACAATCAAATTAATGACTGCCCAGGCTTCAGGATGTCTTTTTACACTATATAAAGGTGGAAATTTACATTGGAAACGTTTGGTTTAGCTGTTATAAAAGTTTGTTTTTTTTAGTGCTGAAAATGCATTTTCAGCTCGCACTGTACACATTTGCTATGTGAGGCATTATCTCATAAGGGAAATACTGGACAATCAAATTAATGACTGCCCAGGCTTCAGGATGTCTTTTTACACTATATAAAGGTGGAAATTTACATTGGAAACATTTGGTTTAGCTGTTATAAAAGTTTGGTTTTTTAGTGCTGAAAATGCATTTTCAGCTCGCACTGTACACATTTGCTATGTGAGGCATTATCTCATAAGGGAAATACTGGACAATCAAATTAATGACTTCCCAGGCTTCAGGATGCCTTTTTACACTCTATAAATGTGGATATTTACATTGGAAAAGTTTGGTTTAGCTGTTAATGAAGTTTCGTTTTTTTAGTGCTGAAAATTCATTGTCTGCTGGCGCTGTACACCTTTTCTAAGTGTTGCAATATCTCATGAAGGAAATACTGGACAATCAAATTAATGACTTTCCAGGCTTCAGGATGCCTTTCTACACTATATAAAGGTGGAAATTTACATTGGAAACGTTTTGTTTAGCTGTTATAAAAGTTTGGGTTTTTAGTGCTGTAAATGCATTTTCAGCTCGCGCTGTACACATTTGCTATGAGAGGCATTATCTCATAAGGGAAATATTGGACAATCAAATTAATGACTGCCCAGGCTTCAGGATGTCTTTTTACACTATATAAAGGTGGAAATTTACATTGGAAACGTTTAGTTTAGCTGTTAATGAAGTTTCGTTTTTTTAGTGCTGAAAATTCATTGTCTGCTGGCGCTGTACACTTTTTCTAAGTGTTGCAATATCTCATGAAGGAAATACTGGACAATCAAATTAATGACTTTCCAGGCTTCAGGATGCCTTTCTACACTATATAAAGGTAGAAATTTACATTGGAAACGTTTGGTTTAGCTGTTATAAAAGTTTGGTTTTTTAGTGCTGTAAATGCATTTTCAGCTCGCGCTGTACACATTTGCTATGAGAGGCATTATCTCATAAGGGAAATATTGGACAATCAAATTAATGACTGCCCAGGCTTCAGGATGTCTTTTTACACTATATAAAGGTGGAAATTTACATTGGAAACGTTTTGTTTAGCTGTTATAAAAGTTTGGTTTTTTAGTGCTGTAAATGCATTTTCAGCTCGCGCTGTACACATTTGCTATGAGAGGCATTATCTCATAAGGGAAATATTGGACAATCAAATTAATGGCTGCCCAGGCTTCAGGATGTCTTTTTACACTATATAAATGTGGAAATTTACATTGGAAACGTTTGGTTTAGCTGTTATAAAAGTTTGTTTTTTTAGTGCTGTAAATGCATTTTCAGCTCGCGCTGTACACATTTGCTATGAGAGGCATTATCTCATAAGGGAAATATTGGACAATCAAATTAATGACTGCCCAGGCTTCAGGATGTCTTTTTACACTATATAAAGGTGGAAATTTACATTGGAAACGTTTAGTTTAGCTGTTATAAAAGTTTGTTTTTTTAGTGCTGTAAATGCATTTTCAGCTCGCGCTGTACACATTTGCTATGTGAGGCATTATCTCATAAGGGAAATACTGGACAATCAAATTAATGACTGCCCAGGCTTCAGGATGTCTTTTTACACTATATAAAGGTGGAAATTTACATTGGAAACGTTTGGTTTAGCTGTTATAAAAGTTTGGTTTTTTAGTGCTGAAAATGCATTTTCAGCTCGCACTGTACACATTTGCTATGTGAGGCATTATCTCATAAGGGAAATACTGGACAATCAAATTAATGACTTCCCAGGCTTCAGGATGCCTTTTTACACTCTATAAATGTGGAAATTTACATTGGAAACGTTTGGTTTAGCTGTTAATGAAGTTTCGTTTTTTTAGTGCTGAAAATTCATTGTCTGCTGGCGCTGTACACTTTTTCTAAGTGTTGCAATATCTCATGAAGGAAATACTGGACAATCAAATTAATGACTTTCCAGGCTTCAGGATGCCTTTCTACACTATATAAAGGTGGAAATTTACATTGGAAACGTTTGGTTTAGCTGTTATAAAAGTTTGGTTTTTGAGTGCTGTAAATGCATTTTCAGCTCGCGCTGTACACATTTGCTATGAGAGGCATTATCTCATAAGGGAAATATTGGACAATCAAATTAATGACTGCCCAGGCTTCAGGATGTCTTTTTACACTATATAAAGGTGGAAATTTACATTGGAAACGTTTAGTTTAGCTGTTAATGAAGTTTCGTTTTTTTAGTGCTGAAAATTCATTGTCTGCTGGCGCTGTACACTTTTTCTAAGTGTTGCAATATCTCATGAAGGAAATACTGGACAATCAAATTAATGACTTTCCAGGCTTCAGGATGCCTTTCTACACTATATAAAGGTAGAAATTTACATTGGAAACGTTTGGTTTAGCTGTTATAAAAGTTTGGTTTTTTAGTGCTGTAAATGCATTTTCAGCTCGCGCTGTACACATTTGCTATGAGAGGCATTATCTCATAAGGGAAATATTGGACAATCAAATTAATGACTGCCCAGGCTTCAGGATGTCTTTTTACACTATATAAAGGTGGAAATTTACATTGGAAACGTTTGGTTTAGCTGTTATAAAAGTTTGGTTTTTTAATGCTGTAAATGCATTTTCAGCTCGCGCTGTACACATTTGCTATGAGAGGCATTATCTCATAAGGGAAATATTGGACAATCAAATTAATGACTGCCCAGGCTTCAGGATGTCTTTTTACACTATATAAAGGTGGAAATTTACATTGGAAACGTTTAGTTTAGCTGTTAATGAAGTTTCGGTTTTTTAGTGCTGAAAATGCATTTTCAGCTCGCACTGTACACATTTGCTTTGTGAGGCATTATCTCATAAGGGAAATACTGGACAATCAAATTAATGACTTTCCAGGCTTCAGGATGCCTTTCTACACTATATAAAGGTGGAAATTTACATTGGAAACGTTTGGTTTAGCTGTTTAAAAGTTTGGGTTTTTAGTGCTGTAAATGCATTTTCAGCTCGCGCTGTACACATTTGCTATGAGAGGCATTATCTCATAAGGGAAATATTGGACAATCAAATTAATGACTGCCCAGGCTTCAGGATGTCTTTTTACACTATATAAAGGTGGAAATTTACATTGGAAACGTTTAGTTTAGCTGTTAATGAAGTTTCGTTTTTTTAGTGCTGAAAATTCATTGTCTGCTGGCGCTGTACACTTTTTCTAAGTGTTGCAATATCTCATGAAGGAAATACTGGACAATCAAATTAATGACTTTCCAGGCTTCAGGATGCCTTTCTACACTATATAAAGGTGGAAATTTACATTGGAAACGTTTGGTTTAGCTGTTATAAAAGTTTGGTTTTTTAGTGCTGTAAATGCATTTTCAGCTCGCGCTGTACACATTTGCTATGAGAGGCATTATCTCATAAGGGAAATATTGGACAATCAAATTAATGACTGCCCAGGCTTCAGGATGTCTTTTTACACTATATAAAGGTGGAAATTTACATTGGAAACGTTTGGTTTAGCTGTTATAAAAGTTTGGTTTTTTAGTGCTGTAAATGCATTTTCAGCTCGCGCTGTACACATTTGCTATGAGAGGCATTATCTCATAAGGGAAATATTGGACAATCAAATTAATGGCTGCCCGGGCTTCAGGATGTCTTTTTACACTGTATAAAGGTGGAAATTTACATTGGAAACGTTTAGTTTAGCTGTTAATGAAGTTTCGTTTTTTTAGTGCTGAAAATTCATTGTCTGCTGGCGCTGTACACTTTTTCTAAATGTTGCAATATCTCATGAAGGAAATACTGGACAATCAAATTAATGACTTTCCAGGCTTCAGGATGCCTTTCTACACTGTATAAAGGTGGAAGTTTACATTGGAAACGTTTGGTTTAGCTGTTATAAAAGTTTGGTTTTTTAGTGCTGTAAATGCATTTTCAGCTCGCGCTGTACACATTTGCTATGAGAGGCATTATCTCATAAGGGAAATATTGGACAATCAAATTAATGACTGCCCAGGCTTCAGGATGTCTTTTTACACTATATAAAGGTGGAAATTTACATTGGAAACGTTTGGTTTAGGTGTTATATAAGTTTGGTTTTTTAGTGCTGAAAATGCATTTTCAGCTCGCACTGTATACATTTGCTATGTGAGGCATTATCTCATAAGGGAAATACTGGACAGTCAAATTAATGACTTCCCAGGCTTCAGGATGCCTTTTTACACTCTGTAAATGTGGAAATTTACATTGGAAACGTTTGGTTTAGCTGTTAATGAAGTTTCGTTTTTTTAGTGCTGAAAATTCATTGTCTGCTGGCGCTGTACACTTTTTCTAAGTTTTGCAATATCTCATGTAGGAAATACTGGACAATCAAATTAATGACTTTCCAGGCTTCATGATGCCTTTCTACACTATATAAAGGTGGAAATTTACATTGGAAACGTTTGGTTTAGCTGTTATAAAAGTTTGGTTTTTTAGTGCTGTAAATGCATTTTCAGCTCGCGCTGTACACATTTGCTATGAGAGGCATTATCTCATAAGGGAAATATTGGACAATCAAATTAATGACTGCCCAGGCTTCAGGATGCCTTTCTACACTATATAAAGGTGGAAATTTACATTGGAAACGTTTGGTTTAGCTGTTATAAAAGTTTGGTTTTTTAGTGCTGTAAATGCATTTTCAGCTCGCGCTGTACACATTTGCTATGAGAGGCATTATCTCATAAGGGAAATATTGGACAATCAAATTAATGACTGCCCAGGCTTCAGGATGTCTTTTTACACTAAATAAAGGTGGAAATTTACATTGGAAACGTTTAGTTTAGCTGTTAATGAAGTTTCGTTTTTTTAGTGCTGAAAATTCATTGTCTGCTGGCGCTGTACACTTTTTCTAAGTGTTGCAATATCTCATGAAGGAAATACTGGACAATCAAATTAATGACTTTCCAGGCTTCAGGATGCCTTTCTACACTATATAAAGGTAGAAATTTACATTGGAAACGTTTGGTTTAGCTGTTATAAAAGTTTGGTTTTTTAGTGCTGTAAATGCATTTTCAGCTCGCGCTGTACACATTTGCTATGAGAGGCATTATCTCATAAGGGAAATATTGGACAATCAAATTAATGACTGCCCAGGCTTCAGGATGTCTTTTTACACTATATAAAGGTGGAAATTTACATTGGAAACGTTTAGTTTAGCTGTTAATGAAGTTTCGTTTTTTTAGTGCTGAAAATTCATTGTCTGCTGGCGCTGTACACTTTTTCTAAGTGTTGCAATATCTCATGAAGGAAATACTGGACAATCAAATTAATGACTTTCCAGGCTTCAGGATGCCTTTCTACACTATATAAAGGTGGAAATTTACATTGGAAACGTTTGGTTTAGCTGTTATAAAAGTTTGGTTTTTTAGTGCTGAAAATGCATTTTCAGCTCGCACTGTACACATTTGCTATGTGAGGCATTATCTCATGAAGGAAATACTGGGCAATCAAATTAATGACTTTCCAGGCTTCAGGATGCCTTTTTACACTATATAAAGGTGGAAATTTACATTGGAAACGTTTGGTTTAGCTGTTATAAAAGTTTGTTTTTTTAGTGCTGTAAATGCATTTTCAGCTCGCGCTGTACACATTTGCTATGAGAGGCATTATCTCATAAGGGAAATATTGGACAATCAAATTAATGACTGCCCAGGCTTCAGGATGTCTATTTACACTATATAAAGGTGGAAATTTACATTGGAAACGTTTGGTTTAGCTGTTATAAAAGTTTGGTTTTTTAGTGCTGTAAATGCATTTTCAGCTCGCGCTGTACACATTTGCTATGAGAGGCATTATCTCATAAGGGAAATATTGGACAATCAAATTAATGACTGCCCAGGCTTCAGGATGTCTTTTTACACTATATAAAGGTGGAAATTTACATTGGAAACGTTTGGTTTAGCTGTTATAAAAGTTTGGTTTTTTAGTGCTGTAAATGCATTTTCAGCTCGCGCTGTACACATTTGCTATGAGAGGCATTATCTCATAAGGGAAATATTGGACAATCAAATTAATGGCTGCCCGGGCTTCAGGATGTCTTTTTACACTGTATAAAGGTGGAAATTTACATTGGAAACGTTTAGTTTAGCTGTTAATGAAGTTTCGTTTTTTTAGTGCTGAAAATTCATTGTCTGCTGGCGCTGTACACTTTTTCTAAATGTTGCAATATCTCATGAAGGAAATACTGGACAATCAAATTAATGACTTTCCAGGCTTCAGGATGCCTTTCTACACTGTATAAAGGTGGAAGTTTACATTGGAAACGTTTGGTTTAGCTGTTATAAAAGTTTGGTTTTTTAGTGCTGTAAATGCATTTTCAGCTCGCGCTGTACACATTTGCTATGAGAGGCATTATCTCATAAGGGAAATATTGGACAATCAAATTAATGACTGCCCAGGCTTCAGGATGTCTTTTTACACTATATAAAGGTGGAAATTTACATTGGAAACGTTTGGTTTAGGTGTTATATAAGTTTGGTTTTTTAGTGCTGAAAATGCATTTTCAGCTCGCACTGTATACATTTGCTATGTGAGGCATTATCTCATAAGGGAAATACTGGACAGTCAAATTAATGACTTCCCAGGCTTCAGGATGCCTTTTTACACTCTATAAATGTGGAAATTTACATTGGAAACGTTTGGTTTAGCTGTTAATGAAGTTTCGTTTTTTTAGTGCTGAAAATTCATTGTCTGCTGGCGCTGTACACTTTTTCTAAGTTTTGCAATATCTCATGTAGGAAATACTGGACAATCAAATTAATGACTTTCCAGGCTTCATGATGCCTTTCTACACTATATAAAGGTGGAAATTTACATTGGAAACGTTTGGTTTAGCTGTTATAAAAGTTTGGTTTTTTAGTGCTGTAAATGCATTTTCAGCTCGCGCTGTACACATTTGCTATGAGAGGCATTATCTCATAAGGGAAATATTGGACAATCAAATTAATGACTGCCCAGGCTTCAGGATGCCTTTCTACACTATATAAAGGTGGAAATTTACATTGGAAACGTTTGGTTTAGCTGTTATAAAAGTTTGGTTTTTTAGTGCTGTAAATGCATTTTCAGCTCGCGCTGTACACATTTGCTATGAGAGGCATTATCTCATAAGGGAAATATTGGACAATCAAATTAATGACTGCCCAGGCTTCAGGATGTCTTTTTACACTATATAAAGGTGGAAATTTACATTGGAAACGTTTAGTTTAGCTGTTAATGAAGTTTCGTTTTTTTAGTGCTGAAAATTCATTGTCTGCTGGCGCTGTACACTTTTTCTAAGTGTTGCAATATCTCATGAAGGAAATACTGGACAATCAAATTAATGACTTTCCAGGCTTCAGGATGCCTTTCTACACTATATAAAGGTAGAAATTTACATTGGAAACGTTTGGTTTAGCTGTTATAAAAGTTTGGTTTTTTAGTGCTGTAAATGCATTTTCAGCTCGCGCTGTACACATTTGCTATGAGAGGCATTATCTCATAAGGGAAATATTGGACAATCAAATTAATGACTGCCCAGGCTTCAGGATGTCTTTTTACACTATATAAAGGTGGAAATTTACATTGGAAACGTTTGGTTTAGCTGTTATAAAAGTTTGGTTTTTTAATGCTGTAAATGCATTTTCAGCTCGCGCTGTACACATTTGCTATGAGAGGCATTATCTCATAAGGGAAATATTGGACAATCAAATTAATGACTGCCCAGGCTTCAGGATGTCTTTTTACACTATATAAAGGTGGAAATTTACATTGGAAACGTTTAGTTTAGCTGTTAATGAAGTTTCGTTTTTTTAGTGCTGAAAATTCATTGTCTGCTGGCGCTGTACACTTTTTCTAAGTGTTGCAATATCTCATGAAGGAAATACTGGACAATCAAATTAATGACTTTCCAGGCTTCAGGATGCCTTTCTACACTATATAAAGGTGGAAATTTACATTGGAAACGTTTGGTTTAGCTGTTATAAAAGTTTGGTTTTTTAGTGCTGAAAATGCATTTTCAGCTCGCACTGTACACATTTGCTATGTGAGGCATTATCTCATGAAGGAAATACTGGGCAATCAAATTAATGACTTTCCAGGCTTCAGGATGCCTTTTTACACTATATAAAGGTGGAAATTTACATTGGAAACGTTTGGTTTAGCTGTTATAAAAGTTTGTTTTTTTAGTGCTGTAAATGCATTTTCAGCTCGCGCTGTACACATTTGCTATGAGAGGCATTATCTCATAAGGGAAATATTGGACAATCAAATTAATGACTGCCCAGGCTTCAGGATGTCTATTTACACTATATAAAGGTGGAAATTTACATTGGAAACGTTTGGTTTAGCTGTTATAAAAGTTTGGTTTTTTAGTGCTGAAAATGCATTTTCAGCTCGCACTGTACACATTTGCTATGTGAGGCATTATCTCATAAGGGAAATACTGGACAATCAAATTAATGACTTCCCAGGCTTCAGGATGCCTTTTTACACTCTATAAATGTGGAAATTTACATTGGAAACGTTTGGTTTAGCTGTTAATGAAGTTTTGTTTTTTTAGTGCTGAAAATTCATTGTCTGCTGGCGCTGTACACCTTTTCTAAGTGTTGCAATATCTCATGAAGGAAATACTGGACAATCAAATTAATGACTTTCCAGGCTTCAGGATGCCTTTCTACACTATATAAAGGTGGAAATTTACATTGGAAACGTTTGGTTTAGCTGTTTAAAAGTTTGGGTTTTTAGTGCTGTAAATGCATTTTCAGCTCGCGCTGTACACATTTGCTATGAGAGGCATTATCTCATAAGGGAAATATTGGACAATCAAATTAATGACTGCCCAGGCTTCAGGATGTCTTTTTACACTATATGAAGGTGGAAATTTACATTGGAAACGTTTAGTTTAGCTGTTAATGAAGTTTCGTTTTTTTTAGTGCTGAAAATTCATTGTCTGCTGGCGCTGTACACTTTTTCTAAGTGTTGCAATATCTCATGAAGGAAATACTGGACAATCAAATTAATGACTTTCCAGGCTTCAGGATGCCTTTCTACACTATAATAAAGGTGGAAATTTACATTGGAAACGTTTGGTTTAGCTGTTATAAAAGTTTGGTTTTTTAGTGCTGTAAATGCATTTTCAGCTCGCGCTGTACACATTTGCTATGAGAGGCATTATCTCATAAGGGAAATATTGGACAATCAAATTAATGACTGCCCAGGCTTCAGGATGTCTTTTTACACTATATAAAGGTGGAAATTTACATTGGAAACGTTTGGTTTAGCTGTTATAAAAGTTTGGTTTTTTAGTGCTGTAAATGCATTTTCAGCTCGCGCTGTACACATTTGCTATGAGAGGCATTTTCTCATAAGGGAAATATTGGACAATCAAATTAATGACTGCCCAGGCTTCAGGATGTCTTTTTACACTATATAAAGGTGGAAATTTACATTGGAAACGTTTGGTTTAGCTGTTATAAAAGTTTGGTTTTTTAATGCTGTAAATGCATTTTCAGCTCGCGCTGTACACATTTGCTATGAGAGGCATTATCTCATAAGGGAAATATTGGACAATCAAATTAATGACTGCCCAGGCTTCAGGATGTCTTTTTACACTATATAAAGGTGGAAATTTACATTGGAAACGTTTAGTTTAGCTGTTAATGAAGTTTCGTTTTTTTAGTGCTGAAAATTCATTGTCTGCTGGCGCTGTACACTTTTTCTAAGTGTTGCAATATCTCATGAAGGAAATACTGGACAATCAAATTAATGACTTTCCAGGCTTCAGGATGCCTTTCTACACTATATAAAGGTGGAAATTTACATTGGAAACGTTTGGTTTAGCTGTTATAAAAGTTTGGTTTTTTAGTGCTGAAAATGCATTTTCAGCTCGCACTGTACACATTTGCTATGTGAGGCATTATCTCATGAAGGAAATACTGGGCAATCAAATTAATGACTTTCCAGGCTTCAGGATGCCTTTTTACACTATATAAAGGTGGAAATTTACATTGGAAACGTTTGGTTTAGCTGTTATAAAAGTTTGTTTTTTTAGTGCTGTAAATGCATTTTCAGCTCGCGCTGTACACATTTGCTATGAGAGGCATTATCTCATAAGGGAAATATTGGACAATCAAATTAATGACTGCCCAGGCTTCAGGATGTCTATTTACACTATATAAAGGTGGAAATTTACATTGGAAACGTTTGGTTTAGCTGTTATAAAAGTTTGGTTTTTTAGTGCTGAAAATGCATTTTCAGCTCGCACTGTACACATTTGCTATGTGAGGCATTATCTCATAAGGGAAATACTGGACAATCAAATTAATGACTTCCCAGGCTTCAGGATGCCTTTTTACACTCTATAAATGTGGAAATTTACATTGGAAACGTTTGGTTTAGCTGTTAATGAAGTTTTGTTTTTTTAGTGCTGAAAATTCATTGTCTGCTGGCGCTGTACACCTTTTCTAAGTGTTGCAATATCTCATGAAGGAAATACTGGACAATCAAATTAATGACTTTCCAGGCTTCAGGATGCCTTTCTACACTATATAAAGGTGGAAATTTACATTGGAAACGTTTGGTTTAGCTGTTTAAAAGTTTGGGTTTTTAGTGCTGTAAATGCATTTTCAGCTCGCGCTGTACACATTTGCTATGAGAGGCATTATCTCATAAGGGAAATATTGGACAATCAAATTAATGACTGCCCAGGCTTCAGGATGTCTTTTTACACTATATGAAGGTGGAAATTTACATTGGAAACGTTTAGTTTAGCTGTTAATGAAGTTTCGTTTTTTTTAGTGCTGAAAATTCATTGTCTGCTGGCGCTGTACACTTTTTCTAAGTGTTGCAATATCTCATGAAGGAAATACTGGACAATCAAATTAATGACTTTCCAGGCTTCAGGATGCCTTTCTACACTATAATAAAGGTGGAAATTTACATTGGAAACGTTTGGTTTAGCTGTTATAAAAGTTTGGTTTTTTAGTGCTGTAAATGCATTTTCAGCTCGCGCTGTACACATTTGCTATGAGAGGCATTATCTCATAAGGGAAATATTGGACAATCAAATTAATGACTGCCCAGGCTTCAGGATGTCTTTTTACACTATATAAAGGTGGAAATTTACATTGGAAACGTTTGGTTTAGCTGTTATAAAAGTTTGGTTTTTTAGTGCTGTAAATGCATTTTCAGCTCGCGCTGTACACATTTGCTATGAGAGGCATTATCTCATAAGGGAAATATTGGACAATCAAATTAATGGCTGCCCGGGCTTCAGGATGTCTTTTTACACTATATAAAGGTGGAAATTTACATTGGAAACGTTTAGTTTAGCTGTTAATGAAGTTTCGTTTTTTTAGTGCTGAAAATTCATTGTCTGCTGGCGCTGTACACTTTTTCTAAATGTTGCAATATCTCATGAAGGAAATACTGGACAATCAAATTAATGACTTTCCAGGCTTCAGGATGCCTTTCTACACTGTATAAAGGTGGAAGTTTACATTGGAAACGTTTGGTTTAGCTGTTATAAAAGTTTGGTTTTTTAGTGCTGTAAATGCATTTTCAGCTCGCGCTGTACACATTTGCTATGAGAGGCATTATCTCATAAGGGAAATATTGGACAATCAAATTAATGACTGCCCAGGCTTCAGGATGTCTTTTTACACTATATAAAGGTGGAAATTTACATTGGAAACGTTTGGTTTAGGTGTTATATAAGTTTGGTTTTTTAGTGCTGAAAATGCATTTTCAGCTCGCACTGTATACATTTGCTATGTGAGGCATTATCTCATAAGGGAAATACTGGACAGTCAAATTAATGACTTCCCAGGCTTCAGGATGCCTTTTTACACTCTATAAATGTGGAAATTTACATTGGAAACGTTTGGTTTAGCTGTTAATGAAGTTTCGTTTTTTTAGTGCTGAAAATTCATTGTCTGCTGGCGCTGTACACTTTTTCTAAGTTTTGCAATATCTCATGTAGGAAATACTGGACAATCAAATTAATGACTTTCCAGGCTTCATGATGCCTTTCTACACTATATAAAGGTGGAAATTTACATTGGAAACGTTTGGTTTAGCTGTTATAAAAGTTTGGTTTTTTAATGCTGTAAATGCATTTTCAGCTCGCGCTGTACACATTTGCTATGAGAGGCATTATCTCATAAGGGAAATATTGGACAATCAAATTAATGACTGCCCAGGCTTCAGGATGTCTTTTTACACTATATAAAGGTGGAAATTTACATTGGAAACGTTTAGTTTAGCTGTTAATGAAGTTTCGTTTTTTTAGTGCTGAAAATTCATTGTCTGCTGGCGCTGTACACTTTTTCTAAGTGTTGCAATATCTCATGAAGGAAATACTGGACAATCAAATTAATGACTTTCCAGGCTTCAGGATGCCTTTCTACACTATATAAAGGTGGAAATTTACATTGGAAACGTTTGGTTTAGCTGTTATAAAAGTTTGGTTTTTTAGTGCTGAAAATGCATTTTCAGCTCGCACTGTACACATTTGCTATGTGAGGCATTATCTCATGAAGGAAATACTGGGCAATCAAATTAATGACTTTCCAGGCTTCAGGATGCCTTTTTACACTATATAAAGGTGGAAATTTACATTGGAAACGTTTGGTTTAGCTGTTATAAAAGTTTGTTTTTTTAGTGCTGTAAATGCATTTTCAGCTCGCGCTGTACACATTTGCTATGAGAGGCATTATCTCATAAGGGAAATATTGGACAATCAAATTAATGACTGCCCAGGCTTCAGGATGTCTATTTACACTATATAAAGGTGGAAATTTACATTGGAAACTTTTGGTTTAGCTGTTATAAAAGTTTGGTTTTTTAGTGCTGAAAATGCATTTTCAGCTCGCACTGTACACATTTGCTATGTGAGGCATTATCTCATAAGGGAAATACTGGACAATCAAATTAATGACTTCCCAGGCTTCAGGATGCCTTTTTACACTCTATAAATGTGGAAATTTACATTGGAAACGTTTGGTTTAGCTGTTAATGAAGTTTTGTTTTTTTAGTGCTGAAAATTCATTGTCTGCTGGCGCTGTACACCTTTTCTAAGTGTTGCAATATCTCATGAAGGAAATACTGGACAATCAAATTAATGACTTTCCAGGCTTCAGGATGCCTTTCTACACTATATAAAGGTGGAAATTTACATTGGAAACGTTTGGTTTAGCTGTTTAAAAGTTTGGGTTTTTAGTGCTGTAAATGCATTTTCAGCTCGCGCTGTACACATTTGCTATGAGAGGCATTATCTCATAAGGGAAATATTGGACAATCAAATTAATGACTGCCCAGGCTTCAGGATGTCTTTTTACACTATATGAAGGTGGAAATTTACATTGGAAACGTTTAGTTTAGCTGTTAATGAAGTTTCGTTTTTTTTAGTGCTGAAAATTCATTGTCTGCTGGCGCTGTACACTTTTTCTAAGTGTTGCAATATCTCATGAAGGAAATACTGGACAATCAAATTAATGACTTTCCAGGCTTCAGGATGCCTTTCTACACTATAATAAAGGTGGAAATTTACATTGGAAACGTTTGGTTTAGCTGTTATAAAAGTTTGGTTTTTTAGTGCTGTAAATGCATTTTCAGCTCGCGCTGTACACATTTGCTATGAGAGGCATTATCTCATAAGGGAAATATTGGACAATCAAATTAATGACTGCCCAGGCTTCAGGATGTCTTTTTACACTATATAAAGGTGGAAATTTACATTGGAAACGTTTGGTTTAGCTGTTATAAAAGTTTGGTTTTTTAGTGCTGTAAATGCATTTTCAGCTCGCGCTGTACACATTTGCTATGAGAGGCATTATCTCATAAGGGAAATATTGGACAATCAAATTAATGGCTGCCCGGGCTTCAGGATGTCTTTTTACACTATATAAAGGTGGAAATTTACATTGGAAACGTTTAGTTTAGCTGTTAATGAAGTTTCGTTTTTTTAGTGCTGAAAATTCATTGTCTGCTGGCGCTGTACACTTTTTCTAAATGTTGCAATATCTCATGAAGGAAATACTGGATAATCAAATTAATGACTTTCCAGGCTTCAGGATGCCTTTCTACACTGTATAAAGGTGGAAGTTTACATTGGAAACGTTTGGTTTAGCTGTTATAAAAGTTTGGTTTTTTAGTGCTGTAAATGCATTTTCAGCTCGCGCTGTACACATTTGCTATGAGAGGCATTATCTCATAAGGGAAATATTGGACAATCAAATTAATGACTGCCCAGGCTTCAGGATGTCTTTTTACACTATATAAAGGTGGAAATTTACATTGGAAACGTTTGGTTTAGGTGTTATATAAGTTTGGTTTTTTAGTGCTGAAAATGCATTTTCAGCTCGCACTGTATACATTTGCTATGTGAGGCATTATCTCATAAGGGAAATACTGGACAGTCAAATTAATGACTTCCCAGGCTTCAGGATGCCTTTTTACACTCTATAAATGTGGAAATTTACATTGGAAACGTTTGGTTTAGCTGTTAATGAAGTTTCGTTTTTTTAGTGCTGAAAATTCATTGTCTGCTGGCGCTGTACACTTTTTCTAAATGTTGCAATATCTCATGAAGGAAATACTGGACAATCAAATTAATGACTTTCCAGGCTTCAGGATGCCTTTCTACACTGTATAAAGGTGGAAGTTTACATTGGAAACGTTTGGTTTAGCTGTTATAAAAGTTTGGTTTTTTAGTGCTGTAAATGCATTTTCAGCTCGCGCTGTACACATTTGCTATGAGAGGCATTATCTCATAAGGGAAATATTGGACAATCAAATTAATGACTGCCCAGGCTTCAGGATGTCTTTTTACACTATATAAAGGTGGAAATTTACATTGGAAACGTTTGGTTTAGGTGTTATATAAGTTTGGTTTTTTAGTGCTGAAAATGCATTTTCAGCTCGCACTGTATACATTTGCTATGTGAGGCATTATCTCATAAGGGAAATACTGGACAGTCAAATTAATGACTTCCCAGGCTTCAGGATGCCTTTTTACACTCTATAAATGTGGAAATTTACATTGGAAACGTTTGGTTTAGCTGTTAATGAAGTTTCGTTTTTTTAGTGCTGAAAATTCATTGTCTGCTGGCGCTGTACACTTTTTCTAAGTTTTGCAATATCTCATGTAGGAAATACTGGACAATCAAATTAATGACTTTCCAGGCTTCATGATGCCTTTCTACACTATATAAAGGTGGAAATTTACATTGGAAACGTTTGGTTTAGCTGTTATAAAAGTTTGGTTTTTTAGTGCTGTAAATGCATTTTCAGCTCGCGCTGTACACATTTGCTATGAGAGGCATTATCTCATAAGGGAAATATTGGACAATCAAATTAATGACTGCCCAGGCTTCAGGATGCCTTTCTACACTATATAAAGGTGGAAATTTACATTGGAAACGTTTGGTTTAGCTGTTATAAAAGTTTGTTTTTTTAGTGCTGTAAATGCATTTTCAGCTCGCGCTGTACACATTTGCTATGTGAGGCATTATCTCATAAGGGAAATACTGGACAATCAAATTAATGACTGCCCAGGCTTCAGGATGTCTTTTTACACTATATAAAGGTGGAAATTTACATTGGAAAGGTTTGGTTTAGCTGTTATAAAAGTTTGGTTTTTTTAGTGCTGAAAATTCATTGTCTGCTGGCGCTGTACACTTTTTCTAAGTGTTGCAATATCTCATGAAGGAAATACTGGACAATCAAATTAATGACTTTCCAGGCTCCAGGATGCCTTTCTACACTATATAAAGGTGGAAATTTACATTGGAAACGTTTGGTTTAGCTGTTATAAAAGTTTGGTTTTTAGTGCTGTAAATGCATTTTCAGCTCGCGCTGTACACATTTGCTATGAGAGGCATTATCTCATAAGGGAAATATTGGACAATCAAATTAATGACTGCCCAGGCTTCAGGATGTCTTTTTACACTATATAAAGGTGGAAATTTACATTGGAAACGTTTAGTTTAGCTGTTAATGAAGTTTCGTTTTTTTAGTGCTGAAAATTCATTGTCTGCTGGCGCTGTACACTTTTTCTAAGTGTTGCAATATCTCATGAAGGAAATACTGGACAATCAAATTAATGACTTTCCAGGCTTCAGGATGCCTTTCTACACTATATAAAGGTGGAAATTTACATTGGAAACGTTTGGTTTAGCTGTTATAAAAGTTTGGTTTTTTAGTGCTGTAAATGCATTTTCAGCTCGCGCTGTACACATTTGCTATGAGAGGCATTATCTCATAAGGGAAATATTGGACAATCAAATTAATTACTGCCCAGGCTTCAGGATGTCTTTTTACACTATATAAAGGTGGAAATTTACATTGGAAACGTTTGGTTTAGGTGTTATATAAGTTTGGTTTTTTAGTGCTGAAAATGCATTTTCAGCTCGCACTGTATACATTTGCTATGTGAGGCATTATCTCATAAGGGAAATACTGGACAGTCAAATTAATGACTTCCCAGGCTTCAGGATGCCTTTTTACACTCTATAAATGTGGAAATTTACATTGGAAACGTTTGGTTTAGCTGTTAATGAAGTTTCGTTTTTTTAGTGCTGAAAATTCATTGTCTGCTGGCGCTGTACACTTTTTCTAAGTTTTGCAATATCTCATGTAGGAAATACTGGACAATCAAATTAATGACTTTCCAGGCTTCATGATGCCTTTCTACACTATATAAAGGTGGAAATTTACATTGGAAACGTTTGGTTTAGCTGTTATAAAAGTTTGGTTTTTTAGTGCTGTAAATGCATTTTCAGCTCGCGCTGTACACATTTGCTATGAGAGGCATTATCTCATAAGGGAAATATTGGACAATCAAATTAATGACTGCCCAGGCTTCAGGATGCCTTTCTACACTATATAAAGGTGGAAATTTACATTGGAAACGTTTGGTTTAGCTGTTATAAAAGTTTGTTTTTTTAGTGCTGTAAATGCATTTTCAGCTCGCGCTGTACACATTTGCTATGTGAGGCATTATCTCATAAGGGAAATACTGGACAATCAAATTAATGACTGCCCAGGCTTCAGGATGTCTTTTTACACTATATAAAGGTGGAAATTTACATTGGAAAGGTTTGGTTTAGCTGTTATAAAAGTTTGGTTTTTTTAGTGCTGAAAATTCATTGTCTGCTGGCGCTGTACACTTTTTCTAAGTGTTGCAATATCTCATGAAGGAAATACTGGACAATCAAATTAATGACTTTCCAGGCTCCAGGATGCCTTTCTACACTATATAAAGGTGGAAATTTACATTGGAAACGTTTGGTTTAGCTGTTATAAAAGTTTGGTTTTTAGTGCTGTAAATGCATTTTCAGCTCGCGCTGTACACATTTGCTATGAGAGGCATTATCTCATAAGGGAAATATTGGACAATCAAATTAATGACTGCCCAGGCTTCAGGATGTCTTTTTACACTATATAAAGGTGGAAATTTACATTGGAAACGTTTAGTTTAGCTGTTAATGAAGTTTCGTTTTTTTAGTGCTGAAAATTCATTGTCTGCTGGCGCTGTACACTTTTTCTAAGTGTTGCAATATCTCATGAAGGAAATACTGGACAATCAAATTAATGACTTTCCAGGCTTCAGGATGCCTTTCTACACTATATAAAGGTGGAAATTTACATTGGAAACGTTTGGTTTAGCTGTTATAAAAGTTTGGTTTTTTAGTGCTGTAAATGCATTTTCAGCTCGCGCTGTACACATTTGCTATGAGAGGCATTATCTCATAAGGGAAATATTGGACAATCAAATTAATTACTGCCCAGGCTTCAGGATGTCTTTTTACACTATATAAAGGTGGAAATTTACATTGGAAACGTTTGGTTTAGGTGTTATATAAGTTTGGTTTTTTAGTGCTGAAAATGCATTTTCAGCTCGCACTGTATACATTTGCTATGTGAGGCATTATCTCATAAGGGAAATACTGGACAGTCAAATTAATGACTTCCCAGGCTTCAGGATGCCTTTTTACACTCTATAAATGTGGAAATTTACATTGGAAACGTTTGGTTTAGCTGTTAATGAAGTTTCGTTTTTTTAGTGCTGAAAATTCATTGTCTGCTGGCGCTGTACACTTTTTCTAAGTTTTGCAATATCTCATGTAGGAAATACTGGACAATCAAATTAATGACTTTCCAGGCTTCATGATGCCTTTCTACACTATATAAAGGTGGAAATTTACATTGGAAACGTTTGGTTTAGCTGTTATAAAAGTTTGGTTTTTTAGTGCTGTAAATGCATTTTCAGCTCGCGCTGTACACATTTGCTATGAGAGGCATTATCTCATAAGGGAAATATTGGACAATCAAATTAATGACTGCCCAGGCTTCAGGATGCCTTTCTACACTATATAAAGGTGGAAATTTACATTGGAAACGTTTGGTTTAGCTGTTATAAAAGTTTGTTTTTTTAGTGCTGTAAATGCATTTTCAGCTCGCGCTGTACACATTTGCTATGTGAGGCATTATCTCATAAGGGAAATACTGGACAATCAAATTAATGACTGCCCAGGCTTCAGGATGTCTTTTTACACTATATAAAGGTGGAAATTTACATTGGAAACGTTTGGTTTAGCTGTTATAAAAGTTTGGTTTTTTTAGTGCTGAAAATTCATTGTCTGCTGGCGCTGTACACTTTTTCTAAGTGTTGCAATATCTCATGAAGGAAATACTGGACAATCAAATTAATGACTTTCCAGGCTCCAGGATGCCTTTCTACACTATATAAAGGTGGAAATTTACATTGGAAACGTTTGGTTTAGCTGTTATAAAAGTTTGGTTTTTTAGTGCTGTAAATGCATTTTCAGCTCGCGCTGTACACATTTGCTATGAGAGGCATTATCTCATAAGGGAAATATTGGACAATCAAATTAATGACTGCCCAGGCTTCAGGATGTCTTTTTACACTATATAAAGGTGGCAATTTACATTGGAAACGTTTAGTTTAGCTGTTAATGAAGTTTCGTTTTTTTAGTGCTGAAAATTCATTGTCTACTGGCGCTGTACACTTTTTCTAAGTGTTGCAATATCTCATGAAGGAAATACTGGACAATCAAATTAATGACTTTCCAGGCTTCAGGATGCCTTTCTACACTATATAAAGGTGGAAATTTACATTGGAAACGTTTGGTTTAGCTGTTATAAAAGTTTGGTTTTTTAGTGCTGTAAATGCATTTTCAGCTCGCGCTGTACACATTTGCTATGAGAGGCATTATCTCATAAGGGAAATATTGGACAATCAAATTAATGACTGCCCAGGCTTCAGGATGTCTTTTTACACTATATAAAGGTGGAAATTTACATTGGAAACGTTTGGTTTAGCTGTTATAAAAGTTTGGTTTTTTAGTGCTGAAAATGCATTTTCAGCTCGCACTGTACACATTTGCTATGTGAGGCATTATCTCATAAGGGAAATACTGGACAATCAAATTAATGACTTCCCAGGCTTCAGGATGCATTTTTACACTCTATAAATGTGGAACTTTACATTGGAAACGTTTGGTTTAGCTGTTATAAAAGTTTGGTTTTTTAGTGCTGTAAATGCATTTTCAGCTCGCGCTGTACACATTTGCTATGAGAGGCATTATCTCATAAGGGAAATATTGGACAATCAAATTAATGACTGCCCAGGCTTCAGGATGTCTTTTTACACTATATAAAGGTGGCAATTTACATTGGAAACGTTTAGTTTAGCTGTTAATGAAGTTTCGTTTTTTTAGTGCTGAAAATTCATTGTCTACTGGCGCTGTACACTTTTTCTAAGTGTTGCAATATCTCATGAAGGAAATACTGGACAATCAAATTAATGACTGCCCAGGCTTCAGGATGTCTTTTTACACTATATAAAGGTGGAAATTTACATTGGAAACGTTTAGTTTAGCTGTTATAAAAGTTTGTTTTTTTAGTGCTGTAAATGCATTTTCAGCTCGCGCTGTACACATTTGCTATGTGAGGCATTATCTCATAAGGGAAATACTGGACAATCAAATTAATGACTGCCCAGGCTTCAGGATGTCTTTTTACACTATATAAAGGTGGAAATTTACATTGGAAACGTTTGGTTTAGCTGTTATAAATGTTTGGTTTTTTAGTGCTGAAAATGCATTTTCAGCTCGCACTGTACACATTTGCTATGTGAGGCATTATCTCATAAGGGAAATACTGGACAATCAAATTAATGACTTCCCAGGCTTCAGGATGCATTTTTACACTCTATAAATGTGGAAATTTACATTGGAAACGTTTGGTTTAGCTGTTAATGAAGTTTCGTTTTTTTAGTGCTGAAAATTCATTGTCTGCTGGCGCTGTACACTTTTTCTAAGTGTTGCAATATCTCATGAAGGAAATACTGGACAATCAAATTAATGACTTTCCAGGCTTCAGGATGCCTTTCTACACTATATAAAGGTGGAAATTTACATTGGAAACGTTTGGTTTAGCTGTTATAAAAGTTTGGTTTTTTAGTGCTGTAAATGCATTTTCAGCTCGCGCTGTACACATTTGCTATGAGAGGCATTATCTCATAAGGGAAATATTGGACAATCAAATTAATGACTGCCCAGGCTTCAGGATGTCTTTTTACACTATATAAAGGTGGAAATATACATTGGAAACGTTTAGTTTAGCTGTTAATGAAGTTTCGTTTTTTTAGTGCTGAAAATTCATTGTCTGCTGGCGCTGAACACTTTTTCTAAGTGTTGCAATATCTCATGAAGGAAATACTGGACAATCAAATTAATGACTTTCCAGGCTTCAGGATGCCTTTCTACACTATATAAAGGTGGAAAATTACATTGGAAACGTTTGGTTTAGCTGTTATAAAAGTTTGGTTTTTTAGTGCTGTAAATGCATTTTCAGCTCGCGCTGTACACATTTTCTATGAGAGGCATTATCTCATAAGGGAAATATTGGACAATCAAATTAATGACTGCCCAGGCTTCAGGATGTCTTTTTACACTATATAAAGGTGGAAATTTACATTGGAAACGTTTGGTTTAGCTGTTATAAAAGTTTGGTTTTTTAGTGCTGTAAATGCATTTTCAGCTCGCGCTGTACACATTTGCTATGTGAGGCATTATCTCGTAAGGGAAATACTGGACAATCAAATTAATGACTGCCCAGGCTTCAGGATGTCTTTTTACACTATATAAAGGTGGAAATTTACATTGGAAACGTTTGGTTTAGCTGTTATAAAAGTTTGTTTTTTTAGTGCTGAAAATGCATTTTCAGCTCGCACTGTACACATTTGCTATGTGAGGCATTATCTCATAAGGGAAATACTGGACAATCAAATTAGTGACTTCCCAGGCTTCAGGATGCCTTTTTACACTCTATAAATGTGGAAATTTACATTGGAAACGTTTGGTTTAGCTGTTAATGAAGTTTCGTTTTTTTAGTGCTGAAAATTCATTGTCTGCTGGCGCTGTACACTTTTTCTAAGTGTTGCAATATCTCATGAAGGAAATACTGGACAATCAAATTAATGACTTTCCAGGCTTCAGGATGCCTTTCTACACTATATAAAGGTGGAAATTTACATTGGAAACGTTTGGTTTAGCTGTTATAAAAGTTTGGTTTTTTAGTGCTGTAAATGCATTTTCAGCTCGCGCTGTACACATTTGCTATGAGAGGCATTATCTCATAAGGGAAATATTGGACAATCAAATTAATGACTTTCCAGGCTTCATGATGCCTTTCTACACTATATAAAGGTGGAAATTTACATTGGAAACGTTTGGTTTAGCTGTTATAAAAGTTTGGTTTTTTAGTGCTGTAAATGCATTTTCAGCTCGCGCTGTACACATTTGCTATGAGAGGCATTATCTCATAAGGGAAATATTGGACAATCAAATTAATGACTGCCCAGGCTTCAGGATGCCTTTCTACACTATATAAAGGTGGAAATTTACATTGGAAACGTTTGGTTTAGCTGTTATAAAAGTTTGTTTTTTTAGTGCTGTAAATGCATTTTCAGCTCGCGCTGTACACATTTGCTATGTGAGGCATTATCTCATAAGGGAAATACTGGACAATCAAATTAATGACTGCCCAGGCTTCAGGATGTCTTTTTACACTATATAAAGGTGGGAATTTACATTGGAAAGGTTTGGTTTAGCTGTTATAAAAGTTTGGTTTTTTTAGTGCTGAAAATTCATTGTCTGCTGGCGCTGTACACTTTTTCTAAGTGTTGCAATATCTCATGAAGGAAATACTGGACAATCAAATTAATGACTTTCCAGGCTCCAGGATGCCTTTCTACACTATATAAAGGTGGAAATTTACATTGGAAACGTTTGGTTTAGCTGTTATAAAAGTTTGGTTTTTTAGTGCTGTAAATGCATTTTCAGCTCGCGCTGTACACATTTGCTATGAGAGGCATTATCTCATAAGGGAAATATTGGACAATCAAATTAATGACTGCCCAGGCTTCAGGATGTCTTTTTACACTATATAAAGGTGGCAATTTACATTGGAAACGTTTAGTTTAGCTGTTAATGAAGTTTCGTTTTTTTAGTGCTGAAAATTCATTGTCTAGTGGCGCTGTACACTTTTTCTAAGTGTTGCAATATCTCATGAAGGAAATACTGGACAATCAAATTAATGACTTTCCAGGCTTCAGGATGCCTTTCTACACTATATAAAGGTGGAAATTTACATTGGAAACGTTTGGTTTAGCTGTTATAAAAGTTTGGTTTTTTAGTGCTGTAAATGCATTTTCAGCTCGCGCTGTACACATTTGCTATGAGAGGCATTATCTCATAAGGGAAATATTGGACAATCAAATTAATGACTGCCCAGGCTTCAGGATGTCTTTTTACACTATATAAAGGTGGAAATTTACATTGGAAACGTTTGGTTTAGCTGTTATAAAAGTTTGGTTTTTTAGTGCTGAAAATGCATTTTCAGCTCGCACTGTACACATTTGCTATGTGAGGCATTATCTCATAAGGGAAATACTGGACAATCAAATTAATGACTTCCCAGGCTTCAGGATGCATTTTTACACTCTATAAATGTGGAACTTTACATTGGAAACGTTTGGTTTAGCTGTTAATGAAGTTTAGTTTTTTTAGTGCTGAAAATTCATTGTCTGCTGGCGCTGTACACCTTTTCTAAGTGTTGCAATATCTCATGAAGGAAATACTGGACAATCAAATTAATAACTTTCCAGGCTTCAGGATGCCTTTCTACACTATATAAAGGTGGAAATTTACATTGGAAACGTTTGGTTTAGCTGTTATAAAAGTTTGGGTTTTTAGTGCTGTAAATGCATTTTCAGCTCGCGCTGTACACATTTGCTATGAGAGGCATTATCACATAAGGGAAATTTTGGACAATCAAATTAATGACTGCCCAGGCTTCAGGATGTCTTTTTACACTATATAAAGGTGGAAATTTACATTGGAAACGTTTAGTTTAGCTGTTATAAAAGTTTGTTTTTTTAGTGCTGTAAATGCATTTTCAGCTCGCGCTGTACACATTTGCTATGTGAGGCATTATCTCATAAGGGAAATACTGGACAATCAAATTAATGACTGCCCAGGCTTCAGGATGTCTTTTTACACTATATAAAGGTGGAAATTTACATTGGAAACGTTTGGTTTAGCTGTTATAAATGTTTGGTTTTTTAGTGCTGAAAATGCATTTTCAGCTCGCACTGTACACATTTGCTATGTGAGGCATTATCTCATAAGGGAAATACTGGACAATCAAATTAATGACTTCCCAGGCTTCAGGATGCATTTTTACACTCTATAAATGTGGAAATTTACATTGGAAACGTTTGGTTTAGCTGTTAATGAAGTTTCGTTTTTTTAGTGCTGAAAATTCATTGTCTGCTGGCGCTGTACACTTTTTCTAAGTGTTGCAATATCTCATGAAGGAAATACTGGACAATCAAATTAATGACTTTCCAGGCTTCAGGATGCCTTTCTACACTATATAAAGGTGGAAATTTACATTGGAAACGTTTGGTTTAGCTGTTATAAAAGTTTGGTTTTTTAGTGCTGTAAATGCATTTTCAGCTCGCGCTGTACACATTTGCTATGAGAGGCATTATCTCATAAGGGAAATATTGGACAATCAAATTAATGACTGCCCAGGCTTCAGGATGTCTTTTTACACTATATAAAGGTGGAAATATACATTGGAAACGTTTAGTTTAGCTGTTAATGAAGTTTCGTTTTTTTAGTGCTGAAAATTCATTGTCTGCTGGCGCTGAACACTTTTTCTAAGTGTTGCAATATCTCATGAAGGAAATACTGGACAATCAAATTAATGACTTTCCAGGCTTCAGGATGCCTTTCTACACTATATAAAGGTGGAAATTTACATTGGAAACGTTTGGTTTAGCTGTTATAAAAGTTTGGTTTTTTAGTGCTGTAAATGCATTTTCAGCTCGCGCTGTACACATTTGCTATGAGAGGCATTATCTCATAAGGGAAATATTGGACAATCAAATTAATGACTGCCCAGGCTTCAGGATGTCTTTTTACACTATATAAAGGTGGAAATTTACATTGGAAACGTTTGGTTTAGCTGTTATAAAAGTTTGGTTTTTTAGTGCTGTAAATGCATTTTCAGCTCGCGCTGTACACATTTGCTATGTGAGGCATTATCTCATAAGGGAAATACTGGACAATCAAATTAATGACTGCCCAGGCTTCAGGATGTCTTTTTACACTATATAAAGGTGGAAATTTACATTGGAAACGTTTGGTTTAGCTGTTATAAAAGTTTGTTTTTTTAGTGCTGAAAATGCATTTTCAGCTCGCACTGTACACATTTGCTATGTGAGGCATTATCTCATAAGGGAAATACTGGACAATCAAATTAGTGACTTCCCAGGCTTCAGGATGCCTTTTTACACTCTATAAATGTGGAAATTTACATTGGAAACGTTTGGTTTAGCTGTTAATGAAGTTTCGTTTTTTTAGTGCTGAAAATTCATTGTCTGCTGGCGCTGTACACTTTTTCTAAGTGTTGCAATATCTCATGAAGGAAATACTGGACAATCAAATTAATGACTTTCCAGGCTTCAGGATGCCTTTCTACACTATATAAAGGTGGAAATTTACATTGGAAACGTTTGGTTTAGCTGTTATAAAAGTTTGGTTTTTTAGTGCTGTAAATGCATTTTCAGCTCGCGCTGTACACATTTGCTATGAGAGCCATTATCTCATAAGGGAAATATTGGACAATCAAATTAATGACTGCCCAGGCTTCAGGATGTCTTTTTACACTATATAAGGGTGGAAATTTACATTGGAAACGTTTAGTTTAGCTGTTAATGAAGTTTCGTTTTTTTAGTGCTGAAAATTCATTGTCTGCTGGCGCTGTACACTTTTTCTAAGTGTTGCAATATCTCATGAAGGAAATACTGGACAATCAAATTAATGACTTTCCAGGCTTCAGGATGCCTTTCTACACTATATAAAGGTGGAAATGTACATTGGAAACGTTTGGTTTAGCTGTTATAAAAGTTTGTTTTTTTAGTGCTGTAAATGCATTTTCAGCTCGCGCTGTACACATTTGCTATGAGAGGCATTATCTCAGAAGGGAAATATTGGACAATCAAATTAATGACTGCCCAGGCTTCAGGATGTCTTTTTACACTATATAAAGGTGGAAATTTACATTGGAAACGTTTGGTTTAGCTGTTATAAAAGTTTGGTTTTTTTAGTGCTGAAAATGCATTTTCAGCTCGCACTGTACACATTTGCTATGTGAGGCATTATCTCATAAGGGAAATACTGGACAATCAAATTAATGACTGCCCAGGCTTCAGGATGTCTTTTTACACTATATAAAGGTGGAAATTTACATTGGAAACGTTTGGTTTAGCTGTTATAAAAGTTTGGTTTTTTAGTGCTGAAAATGCATTTTCAGCTCGCACTGTACACATTTGCTATGTGAGGCATTATCTCATAAGGGAAATACTGGACAATCAAATTAATGACTTCCCAGGCTTCAGGATGCCTTTTTACACTCTATAAATGTGGAAATTTACATTGGAAACGTTTGGTTTAGCTGTTAATGAAGTTTCGTTTTTTTAGTGCTGAAAATTCATTGTCTGCTGGCGCTGTACACTTTTTCTAAGTGTTGCAATATCTCATGAAGGAAATACTGGACAATCAAATTAATGACTTTCCAGGCTTCAGGATGCCTTTCTACACTATATAAAGGTGGAAATTTACATTGGAAACGTTTGGTTTAGCTGTTATAAAAGTTTGGTTTTTTAGTGCTGTAAATGCATTTTCAGCTCGCGCTGTACACATTTGCTATGAGAGGCATTATCTCATAAGGGAAATATTGGACAATCAAATTAATGACTGCCCAGGCTTCAGGATGTCTTTTTACACTATATAAAGGTGGAAATTTACATTGGAAACGTTTGGTTTAGCTGTTATAAAAGTTTGGTTTTTTAGTGCTGTAAATGCATTTTCAGCTCGCGCTGTACACATTTGCTATGTGAGGCATTATCTCATAAGGGAAATACTGGACAATCAAATTAATGACTGCCCAGGCTTCAGGATGTCTTTTTACACTATATAAAGGTGGAAATTTACATTGGAAACGTTTGGTTTAGCTGTTATAAAAGTTTGTTTTTTTAGTGCTGAAAATGCATTTTCAGCTCGCACTGTACACATTTGCTATGTGAGGCATTATCTCATAAGGGAAATACTGGACAATCAAATTAGTGACTTCCCAGGCTTCAGGATGCCTTTTTACACTCTATAAATGTGGAAATTTACATTGGAAACGTTTGGTTTAGCTGTTAATGAAGTTTCGTTTTTTTAGTGCTGAAAATTCATTGTCTGCTGGCGCTGTACACTTTTTCTAAGTGTTGCAATATCTCATGAAGGAAATACTGGACAATCAAATTAATGACTTTCCAGGCTTCAGGATGCCTTTCTACACTATATAAAGGTGGAAATTTACATTGGAAACGTTTGGTTTAGCTGTTATAAAAGTTTGGTTTTTTAGTGCTGTAAATGCATTTTCAGCTCGCGCTGTACACATTTGCTATGAGAGCCATTATCTCATAAGGGAAATATTGGACAATCAAATTAATGACTGCCCAGGCTTCAGGATGTCTTTTTACACTATATAAGGGTGGAAATTTACATTGGAAACGTTTAGTTTAGCTGTTAATGAAGTTTCGTTTTTTTAGTGCTGAAAATTCATTGTCTGCTGGCGCTGTACACTTTTTCTAAGTGTTGCAATATCTCATGAAGGAAATACTGGACAATCAAATTAATGACTTTCCAGGCTTCAGGATGCCTTTCTACACTATATAAAGGTGGAAATGTACATTGGAAACGTTTGGTTTAGCTGTTATAAAAGTTTGTTTTTTTAGTGCTGTAAATGCATTTTCAGCTCGCGCTGTACACATTTGCTATGAGAGGCATTATCTCAGAAGGGAAATATTGGACAATCAAATTAATGACTGCCCAGGCTTCAGGATGTCTTTTTACACTATATAAAGGTGGAAATTTACATTGGAAACGTTTGGTTTAGCTGTTATAAAAGTTTGGTTTTTTTAGTGCTGAAAATGCATTTTCAGCTCGCACTGTACACATTTGCTATGTGAGGCATTATCTCATAAGGGAAATACTGGACAATCAAATTAATGACTGCCCAGGCTTCAGGATGTCTTTTTACACTATATAAAGGTGGAAATTTACATTGGAAACGTTTGGTTTAGCTGTTATAAAAGTTTGGTTTTTTAGTGCTGAAAATGCATTTTCAGCTCGCACTGTACACATTTGCTATGTGAGGCATTATCTCATAAGGGAAATACTGGACAATCAAATTAATGACTTCCCAGGCTTCAGGATGCCTTTTTACACTCTATAAATGTGGAAATTTACATTGGAAACGTTTGGTTTAGCTGTTAATGAAGTTTCGTTTTTTTAGTGCTGAAAATTCATTGTCTGCTGGCGCTGTACACTTTTTCTAAGTGTTGCAATATCTCATGAAGGAAATACTGGACAATCAAATTAATGACTTTCCAGGCTTCAGGATGCCTTTCTACACTATATAAAGGTGGAAATTTACATTGGAAACGTTTGGTTTAGCTGTTATAAAAGTTTGGTTTTTTAGTGCTGTAAATGCATTTTCAGCTCGCGCTGTACACATTTGCTATGAGAGGCATTATCTCATAAGGGAAATATTGGACAATCAAATTAATGACTGCCCAGGCTTCAGGATGTCTTTTTACACTATATAAAGGTGGAAATATACATTGGAAACGTTTGGTTTAGCTGTTATAAAAGTTTGGTTTTTTAGTGCTGTAAATGCATTTTCAGCTCGCGCTGTACACATGTGCTATGAGAGGCATTATCTCATAAGGGAAATATTGGACAATCAAATTAATGGCTGCCCAGGCTTCAGGATGTCTTTTTACTCTATATAAAGGTGGAAATTTACATTGGAAACGTTTAGTTTAGCTGTTAATGAAGTTTCGTTTTTTTAGTGCTGAAAATTCATTGTCTGCTGGCGCTGTACACTTTTTCTAAGTGTTGCAATATCTCATGAAGGAAATACTGGACAATCAAATCAATGACTTTCCAGGCTTCAGGATGCCTTTCTACACTATATAAAGGTGGAAATTTACATTGGAAACGTTTGGTTTAGCTGTTATAAAAGTTTGGTTTTTTAGTGCTGTAAATGCATTTTCAGCTCGCACTGTACACATTTGCTATGTGAGGCATTATCTCATAAGGGAAATACTGGACAATCAAATTAATGACTTCCCAGGCTTCAGGATGCCTTTTTACACTCTATAAATGTGGAAATTTACATTGGAAACGTTTGGTTTAGCTGTTAATGAAGTTTCGTTTTTTTAGTGCTGAAAATTCATTGTCTGCTGGCGCTGTACACTTTTTCTAAGTGTTGCAATATCTCATGAAGGAAATACTGGACAATCAAATTAATGACTTTCCAGGCTTCAGGATGCCTTTCTACACTATATAAAGGTGGAAATGTACATTGGAAACGTTTGGTTTAGCTGTTATAAAAGTTTGTTTTTTTAGTGCTGTAAATGCATTTTCAGCTCGCGCTGTACACATTTGCTATGAGAGGCATTATCTCATAAGGGAAATATTGGACAATCAAATTAATGACTGCCCAGGCTTCAGGATGTCTTTTTACACTATATAAAGGTGGAAATTTACATTGGAAACGTTTGGTTTAGCTGTTATAAAAGTTTGGTATTTTAGTGCTGTAAATGCATTTTCAGCTCGCGCTGTACACATTTGCTATGAGAGGCATTATCTCATAAGGGAAATATTGGACAATCAAATTAATGACTGCCCAGGCTTCAGGATGTCTTTTTACACTATATAAAGGTGGAAATTTACATTGGAAACGTTTAGTTTAGCTGTTATAAAAGTTTGTTTTTTTAGTGCTGTAAATGCATTTTCAGCTCGCGCTGTACACATTTGCTATGAGAGGCATTATCTCATAAGGGAAATATTGGACAATCAAATTAATGGCTGCCCAGGCTTCAATGTCTTTTTACACTATATAAAGGTGGAAATTTACATTGGAAACGTTTGGTTTAGCTGTTATAAAAGTTTGGTTTTTTAGTGCTGAAAATGCATTTTCAGCTCGCACTGTACACATTTGCTATGTGAGGCATTATCTCATAAGGGAAATACTGGACAATCAAATTAATGACTGCCCAGGCTTCAGGATGTCTTTTTACACTATATAAAGGTGGAAATTTACATTGGAAACGTTTGGTTTAGCTGTTATAAAAGTTTGGTTTTTTAGTGCTGAAAATGCATTTTCAGCTCGCACTGTACACATTTGCTATGTGAGGCATTATCTCATAAGGGAAATACTGGACAATCAAATTAATGACTTCCCAGGCTTCAGGATGCCTTTTTACACTCTATAAATGTGGAAATTTACATTGGAAACGTTTGGTTTAGCGGTTAATGAAGTTTCGTTTTTTTAGTGCTGAAAATTCATTGTCTGCTGGCGCTGTACACTTTTTCTAAGTGTTGCAATATCTCATGAAGGAAATACTGGACAATCAAATTAATGACTTTCCAGGCTTCAGGATGCCTTTCTACACTATATAAAGGTGGAAATTTACATTGGAAACGTTTGGTTTAGCTGTTAATGAAGTTTCGTTTTTTTTAGTGCTGAAAATTCATTGTCTGCTGGCGCTGTACACTTTTTCTAAGTGTTGCAATATCTCATGAAGGAAATACTGGACAATCAAATTAATGACTTTCCAGGCTTCAGGATGCCTTTCTACACTATATAAAGGTGGAAATTTACATTGGAAACGTTTGGTTTAGCTGTTATAAAAGTTTGTTTTTTTAGTGCTGTATATGCATTTTCAGCTCGCGCTGTACACATTTGCTATGAGAGGCATTATCTCATAAGGGAAATATTGGACAATCAAATTAATGACTGCCCAGGCTTCAGGATGTCTTTTTACACTATATAAAGGTGGAAATTTACATTGGAAACGTTTGGTTTAGCTGTTATAAAAGTTTGTTTTTTTAGTGCTGTAAATGCATTTTCAGCTCGCGCTGTACACATTTGCTATGAGAGGCATTATCTCATAAGGGAAATATTGGACAATCAAATTAATGACTGCCCAGGCTTCAGGATGTCTTTTTACACTATATAAAGGTGGAAATTTACATTGGAAACGTTTGGTTTAGCTGTTATAAAAGTTTGGCTTTTTAGTGCTGTAAATGCATTTTCAGCTCGCGCTGTACACATTTGCTATGAGAGGCATTATCTCATAAGGGAAATATTGGACAATCAAATTAATGGCTGCCCAGGCTTCAGGATGTCTTTTTACACTATATAAAGGTGGAAATTTACATTGGAAACGTTTGGTTTAGCTGTTATAAAAGTTTGGTTTTTTAGTGCTGAAAATGCATTTTCAGCTCGCACTGTACACATTTGCTATGTGAGGCATTATCTCATAAGGGAAATACTGGACAATCAAATTAATGACTGCCCAGGCTTCAGGATGTCTTTTTACACTATATAAAGGTGGAAATTTACATTGGAAACGTTTGGTTTAGCTGTTATAAAAGTTTGGTTTTTTTAGTGCTGAAAATGCATTTTCAGCTCGCACTGTACACATTTGCTATGTGAGGCATTATCTCATAAGGGAAATACTGGACAATCAAATTAATGACTTCCCAGGCTTCAGGATGCCTTTTTACACTCTATAAATGTGGAAATTTACATTGGAAACGTTTGGTTTAGCTGTTAATGAAGTTTCGTTTTTTTTAGTGCTGAAAATTCATTGTCTGCTGGCGCTGTACACTTTTTCTAAGTGTTGCAATATCTCATGAAGGAAATACTGGACAATCAAATTAATGACTTTCCAGGCTTCAGGATGCCTTTCTACACTATATAAAGGTGGAAATTTACATTGGAAACGTTTGGTTTAGCTGTTATAAAAGTTTCGTTTTTTTTAGTGCTGAAAATTCATTGTCTGCTGGCGCTGTACACTTTTTCTAAGTGTTGCAATATCTCATGAAGGAAATACTGGACAATCAAATTAATGACTTTCCAGGCTTCAGGATGCCTTTCTACACTATATAAAGGTGGAAATTTACATTGGAAACGTTTGGTTTAGCTGTTATAAAAGTTTGTTTTTTTAGTGCTGTATATGCATTTTCAGCTCGCGCTGTACACATTTGCTATGAGAGGCATTATCTCATAAGGGAAATATTGGACAATCAAATTAATGACTGCCCAGGCTTCAGGATGTCTTTTTACACTATATAAAGGTGGAAATTTACATTGGAAACGTTTGGTTTAGCTGTTATAAAAGTTTGTTTTTTTAGTGCTGTAAATGCATTTTCAGCTCGCACTGTACACATTTGCTATGTGAGGCATTATCTCATAAGGGAAATACTGGACAATCAAATTAATGACTTCCCAGGCTTCAGGATTCCTTTTTACATTCTATAAATGTGGAAATTTACATTGGAAACGTTTGGTTTAGCTGTTAATGAAGTTTCGTTTTTTTAGTGCTGAAAATTCATTGTCTGCTGGCGCTGTACACTTTTTCTAAGTGTTTCAATATCTCATGAAGGAAATACTGGACAATCAAATTAATGACTTTCCAGGCTTCAGGATGCCTTTCTACACTATATAAAGGTGGAAATTTACATTGGAAACGTTTGGTTTAGCTGTTATAAAAGTTTGGTTTTTTAGTGCTGTAAATGCATTTTCAGCTCGCGCTGTACACATTTGCTATGAGAGGCATTATCTCATAAGGGAAATATTGGACAATCAAATTAATGACTGCCCAGGCTTCAGGATGTCTTTTTACACTATATAAGGGTGGAAATTTACATTGGAAACGTTTGGTTTAGCTGTTATAAAAGTTTGGTTTTTTTAGTGCTGAAAATGCATTTTCAGCTCGCACTGTCCACATTTGCTATGTGAGGCATTATCTCATAAGGGAAATACTGGACAATCAAATTAATGACTGCCCAGGCTTCAGGATGTCTTTTTACACTATATAAAGGTGGAAATTTACATTGGAAACGTTTGGTTTAGCTGTTATAAAAGTTTGGTTTTTTAGTGCTGAAAATGCATTTTCAGCTCGCACTGTACACATTTGCTATGTGAGGCATTATCTCATAAGGGAAATACTGGACAATCAAATTAATGACTTCCCAGGCTTCAGGATGCCTTTTTACACTCAATAAATGTGGAAATTTACATTGGAAACGTTTGGTTTAGCTGTTAATGAAGTTTCGTTTTTTTAGTGCTGAAAATTCATTGTCTGCTGGCGCTGTACACTTTTTCTAAGTGTTGCAATATCTCATGAAGGAAATACTGGACAATCAAATTAATGACTTTCCAGGCTTCAGGATGCCTTTCTACACTATATAAAGGTGGAAATTTACATTTGAAACGTTTGGTTTAGCTGTTATAAAAGTTTGGTTTTTTAGTGCTGTAAATGCATTTTCAGCTCGCGCTGTACACATTTGCTATGAGAGGCATTATCTCATAAGGGAAATATTGGACAATCAAATTAATGACTGCCCAGGCTTCAGGATGTCTTTTTACACTATATAAAGGTGGAAATATACATTGGAAACGTTTAGTTTAGCTGTTAATGAAGTTTCGTTTTTTTAGTGCTGAAAATTCATTGTCTGCTGGCGCTGAACACTTTTTCTAAGTGTTGCAATATCTCATGAAGGAAATACTGGACAATCAAATTAATGACTTTCCAGGCTTCAGGATGCCTTTCTACACTATATAAAGGTGGAAATTTACATTGGAAACGTTTGGTTTAGCTGTTATAAAAGTTTGGTTTTTTAGTGCTGTAAATGCATTTTCAGCTCGCGCTGTACACATTTGCTATGAGAGGCATTATCTCATAAGGGAAATATTGGACAATCAAATTAATGACTGCCCAGGCTTCAGGATGTCTTTTTACACTATATAAAGGTGGAAATTTACATTGGAAACGTTTGGTTTAGCTGTTATAAAAGTTTGTTTTTTTAGTGCTGTAAATGCATTTTCAGCTCGCGCTGTACACATTTGCTATGTGAGGCATTATCTCATAAGGGAAATACTGGACAATCAAATTAATGACTGCCCAGGCTTCAGGATGTCTTTTTACACTATATAAAGGTGGAAATTTACATTGGAAACGTTTGGTTTAGCTGTTATAAAAGTTTGTTTTTTTAGTGCTGAAAATGCATTTTCAGCTCGCACTGTACACATTTGCTATGTGAGGCATTATCTCATAAGGGAAATACTGGACAATCAAATTAATGACTTCCCAGGCTTCAGGATGCCTTTTTACACTCTATAAATGTGGAAATTTACATTGGAAACGTTTGGTTTAGCTGTTAATGAAGTTTCGTTTTTTTAGTGCTGAAAATCCATTGTCTGCTGGCGCTGTACACTTTTTCTAAGTGTTGCAATATCTCATGAAGGAAATACTGGACAATCAAATTAATGACTTTCCAGGCTTCAGGATGCCTTTCTACACTATATAAAGGTGGAAATTTACATTGGAAACGTTTGGTTTAGCTGTTATAAAAGTTTGGTTTTTTTAGTGCTGTAAATGCATTTTCAGCTCGCGCTGTACACATTTGCTATGAGAGGCATTATCTCATAAGGGAAATATTGGACAATCAAATTAATGACTGCCCAGGCTTCAGGATGTCTTTTTACACTATATAAAGGTGGAAATTTACATTGGAAACGTTTAGTTTAGCTGTTATAAAAGTTTGTTTTTTTAGTGCTGTAAATGCATTTTCAGCTCGCGCTGTACACATTTGCTATGAGAGGCATTATCTCATAAGGGAAATATTGGACAATCAAATTAATGACTGCCCAGGCTTCAGGACGTCTTTTTACACTATATAAAGGTGGAAATTTACATTGGAAACGTTTAGTTTAGCTGTTAATGAAGTTTCGTTTTTTTAGTGCTGAAAATTCATTGTCTGCTGGCGCTGTACACTTTTTCTAAGTGTTGCAATATCTCATGAAGGAAATACTGGACAATCAAATTAATGACTTTCCAGGCTTCAGGATGCCTTTCTACAATATATAAAGGTAGAAATTTACATTGGAAACGTTTGGTTTAGCTGTTATAAAAGTTTGGTTTTTTAGTGCTGTAAATGCATTTTCAGCTCGCGCTGTACACATTTGCTATGAGAGGCATTATCTCATAAGGGAAATATTGGACAATCAAATTAATGACTGCTCAGGCTTCAGGATGTCTTTTTACACTATATAAAGGTGGAAATTTACATTGGAAACGTTTGGTTTAGCTGTTATAAAAGTTTGGTTTTTTAGTGCTGTAAATGCATTTTCAGCTCGCGCTGTACACATTTGCTATGAGAGGCATTATCTCATAAGGGAAATATTGGACAATCAAATTAATGGCTGCCCAGGCTTCAGGATGTCTTTTTACACTATATAAAGGTGGAAATTTACATTGGAAACGTTTGGTTTAGCTGTTATAAAAGTTTGGTTTTTTAGTGCTGAAAATGCATTTTCAGCTCGCACTGTACACATTTGCTATGTGAGGCATTATCTCATAAGGGAAATACTGGACAATCAAATTAATGACTTCCCAGGCTTCAGGATGCCTTTTTACACTCTATAAATGTGGAAATTTACATTGGAAACGTTTGGTTTAGCTGTTAATGAAGTTTCGTTTTTTTAGTGCTGAAAATTCATTGTCTGCTGGCTCTGTACACCTTTTCTAAGTGTTGCAATATCTCATGAAGGAAATACTGGACAATCAAATTAATGACTTTCCAGGCTTCAGGATGCCTTTCTACACTATATAAAGGTGGAAATTTACATTGGAAACGTTTGGTTTAGCTGTTATAAAAGTTTGGTTTTTTAGTGCTGTAAATGCATTTTCAGCTCGCGCTGTACACATTTGCTATGAGAGGCATTATCTCATAAGGGAAATATTGGACAATCAAATTAATGACTGCCCAGGCTTCAGGATGTCTTTTTACACTATATAAAGGTGGAAATTTACATTGGAAACGTTTGGTTTAGCTGTTATAAAAGTTTGTTTTTTTAGTGCTGTAAATGCATTTTCAGCTCGCACTGTACACATTTGCTATGTGAGGCATTATCTCATAAGGGAAATACTGGACAATCAAATTAATGACTTCCCAGGCTTCAGGATTCCTTTTTACATTCTATAAATGTGGAAATTTACATTGGAAACGTTTGGTTTAGCTGTTAATGAAGTTTCGTTTTTTTAGTGCTGAAAATTCATTGTCTGCTGGCGCTGTACACTTTTTCTAAGTGTTTCAATATCTCATGAAGGAAATACTGGACAATCAAATTAATGACTTTCCAGGCTTCAGGATGCCTTTCTACACTATATAAAGGTGGAAATTTACATTGGAAACGTTTGGTTTAGCTGTTATAAAAGTTTGGTTTTTTAGTGCTGTAAATGCATTTTCAGCTCGCGCTGTACACATTTGCTATGAGAGGCATTATCTCATAAGGGAAATATTGGACAATCAAATTAATGACTGCCCAGGCTTCAGGATGTCTTTTTACACTATATAAGGGTGGAAATTTACATTGGAAACGTTTAGTTTAGCTGTTAATGAAGTTTCGTTTTTTTAGTGCTGAAAATTCATTGTCTGCTGGCGCTGTACACTTTTTCTAAGTGTTGCAATATCTCATGAAGGAAATACTGGACAATCAAATTAATGACTTTCCAGGCTTCAGGATGCCTTTCTACACTATATAAAGGTGGAAATGTACATTGGAAACGTTTGGTTTAGCTGTTATAAAAGTTTGTTTTTTTAGTGCTGTAAATGCATTTTCAGCTCGCGCTGTACACATTTGCTATGAGAGGCATTATCTCATAAGGGAAATATTGGACAATCAAATTAATGACTGCCCAGGCTTCAGGATGTCTTTTTACACTATATAAAGGTGGAAATTTACATTGGAAACGTTTGGTTTAGCTGTTATAAAAGTTTGGTTTTTTTAGTGCTGAAAATGCATTTTCAGCTCGCACTGTCCACATTTGCTATGTGAGGCATTATCTCATAAGGGAAATACTGGACAATCAAATTAATGACTGCCCAGGCTTCAGGATGTCTTTTTACACTATATAAAGGTGGAAATTTACATTGGAAACGTTTGGTTTAGCTGTTATAAAAGTTTGGTTTTTTAGTGCTGAAAATGCATTTTCAGCTCGCACTGTACACATTTGCTATGTGAGGCATTATCTCATAAGGGAAATACTGGACAATCAAATTAATGACTTCCCAGGCTTCAGGATGCCTTTTTACACTCAATAAATGTGGAAATTTACATTGGAAACGTTTGGTTTAGCTGTTAATGAAGTTTCGTTTTTTTAGTGCTGAAAATTCATTGTCTGCTGGCGCTGTACACTTTTTCTAAGTGTTGCAATATCTCATGAAGGAAATACTGGACAATCAAATTAATGACTTTCCAGGCTTCAGGATGCCTTTCTACACTATATAAAGGTGGAAATTTACATTTGAAACGTTTGGTTTAGCTGTTATAAAATTTTGGTTTTTTAGTGCTGTAAATGCATTTTCAGCTCGCGCTGTACACATTTGCTATGAGAGGCATTATCTCATAAGGGAAATATTGGACAATCAAATTAATGACTGCCCAGGCTTCAGGATGTCTTTTTACACTATATAAAGGTGGAAATATACATTGGAAACGTTTAGTTTAGCTGTTAATGAAGTTTCGTTTTTTTAGTGCTGAAAATTCATTGTCTGCTGGCGCTGAACACTTTTTCTAAGTGTTGCAATATCTCATGAAGGAAATACTGGACAATCAAATTAATGACTTTCCAGGCTTCAGGATGCCTTTCTACACTATATAAAGGTGGAAATTTACATTGGAAACGTTTGGTTTAGCTGTTATAAAAGTTTGGTTTTTTAGTGCTGTAAATGCATTTTCAGCTCGCGCTGTACACATTTGCTATGAGAGGCATTATCTCATAAGGGAAATATTGGACAATCAAATTAATGACTGCCCAGGCTTCAGGATGTCTTTTTACACTATATAAAGGTGGAAATTTACATTGGAAACGTTTGGTTTAGCTGTTATAAAAGTTTGTTTTTTTAGTGCTGTAAATGCATTTTCAGCTCGCGCTGTACACATTTGCTATGTGAGGCATTATCTCATAAGGGAAATACTGGACAATCAAATTAATGACTGCCCAGGCTTCAGGATGTCTTTTTACACTATATAAAGGTGGAAATTTACATTGGAAACGTTTGGTTTAGCTGTTATAAAAGTTTGTTTTTTTAGTGCTGAAAATGCATTTTCAGCTCGCACTGTACACATTTGCTATGTGAGGCATTATCTCATAAGGGAAATACTGGACAATCAAATTAATGACTTCCCAGGCTTCAGGATGCCTTTTTACACTCTATAAATGTGGAAATTTACATTGGAAACGTTTGGTTTAGCTGTTAATGAAGTTTCGTTTTTTTAGTGCTGAAAATCCATTGTCTGCTGGCGCTGTACACTTTTTCTAAGTGTTGCAATATCTCATGAAGGAAATACTGGACAATCAAATTAATGACTTTCCAGGCTTCAGGATGCCTTTCTACACTATATAAAGGTGGAAATTTACATTGGAAACGTTTGGTTTAGCTGTTATAAAAGTTTGGTTTTTTTAGTGCTGTAAATGCATTTTCAGCTCGCGCTGTACACATTTGCTATGAGAGGCATTATCTCATAAGGGAAATATTGGACAATCAAATTAATGACTGCCCAGGCTTCAGGATGTCTTTTTACACTATATAAAGGTGGAAATTTACATTGGAAACGTTTAGTTTAGCTGTTATAAAAGTTTGTTTTTTTAGTGCTGTAAATGCATTTTCAGCTCGCGCTGTACACATTTGCTATGAGAGGCATTATCTCATAAGGGAAATATTGGACAATCAAATTAATGACTGCCCAGGCTTCAGGATGTCTTTTTACACTATATAAAGGTGGAAATTTACATTGGAAACGTTTAGTTTAGCTGTTAATGAAGTTTCGTTTTTTTAGTGCTGAAAATTCATTGTCTGCTGGCGCTGTACACTTTTTCTAAGTGTTGCAATATCTCATGAAGGAAATACTGGACAATCAAATTAATGACTTTCCAGGATTCAGGATGCCTTTCTACAATATATAAAGGTAGAAATTTACATTGGAAACGTTTGGTTTAGCTGTTATAAAAGTTTGGTTTTTTAGTGCTGTAAATGCATTTTCAGCTCGCGCTGTACACATTTGCTATGAGAGGCATTATCTCATAAGGGAAATATTGGACAATCAAATTAATGACTGCCCAGGCTTCAGGATGTCTTTTTACACTATATAAAGGTGGAAATTTACATTGGAAACGTTTGGTTTAGCTGTTATAAAAGTTTGGTTTTTTAGTGCTGTAAATGCATTTTCAGCTCGCGCTGTACACATTTGCTATGAGAGGCATTATCTCATAAGGGAAATATTGGACAATCAAATTAATGGCTGCCCAGGCTTCAGGATGTCTTTTTACACTATATAAAGGTGGAAATTTACATTGGAAACGTTTGGTTTAGCTGTTATAAAAGTTTGGTTTTTTAGTGCTGAAAATGCATTTTCAGCTCGCACTGTACACATTTGCTATGTGAGGCATTATCTCATAAGGGAAATACTGGACAATCAAATTAATGACTTCCCAGGCTTCAGGATGCCTTTTTACACTCTATAAATGTGGAAATTTACATTGGAAACGTTTGGTTTAGCTGTTAATGAAGTTTCGTTTTTTTAGTGCTGAAAATTCATTGTCTGCTGGCTCTGTACACCTTTTCTAAGTGTTGCAATATCTCATGAAGGAAATACTGGACAATCAAATTAATGACTTTCCAGGCTTCAGGATGCCTTTCTACACTATATAAAGGTGGAAATTTACATTGGAAACGTTTGGTTTAGCTGTTATAAAAGTTTGGTTTTTTAGTGCTGTAAATGCATTTTCAGCTCGCGCTGTACACATTTGCTATGAGAGGCATTATCTCATAAGGGAAATATTGGACAATCAAATTAATGACTGCCCAGGCTTCAGGATGTCTTTTTACACTATATAAAGGTGGAAATTTACATTGGAAACGTTTAGTTTAGCTGTTAATGAAGTTTCGTTTTTTTAGTGCTGAAAATTCTTTGTCTGCTGGCGCTGTACACTTTTTCTAAGTGTTGCAATATCTCATGAAGGAAATACTGGACAATCAAATTAATGACTTTCCAGGCTTCAGGATGCGTTTCTACACTGTATAAAGGTAGAAATTTACATTGGAAACGTTTGGTTTAGCTGTTATAAAAGTTTGGTTTTTTAGTGCTGTAAATGCATTTTCAGCTCGCGCTGTACACATTTGCTATGAGAGGCATTATCTCATAAGGGAAATATTGGACAATCAAATTAATGACTGCCCAGGCTTCAGGATGTCTTTTTACACTATATAAAGGTGGAAATTTACATTGGAAACGTTTGGTTTAGCTGTTATAAAAGTTTGGTTTTTTAGTGCTGAAAATGCATTTTCAGCTCGCACTGTACACATTTGCTATGTGAGGCATTATCTCATAAGGGAAATACTGGACAATCAAATTAATGACTTCCCAGGCTTCAGGATGCCTTTTTACACTCTATAAATGTGGAAATTTACATTGGAAACGTTTGGTTTAGCTGTTAATGAAGTTTCGTTTTTTTAGTGCTGAAAATTCATTGTCTGCTGGCGCTGTACACCTTTTCTAAGTGTTGCAATATCTCATGAAGGAAATACTGGACAATCAAATTAATGACTTTCCAGGCTTCAGGATGCCTTTCTACACTATATAAAGGTGGAAATTTACATTGGAAACGTTTGGTTTAGCTGTTATAAAAGTTTGGTTTTTTAGTGCTGTAAATGCATTTTCAGCTCGCGCTGTACACATTTGCTATGAGAGGCATTATCTCATAAGGGAAATATTGGACAATCAAATTAATGACTGCCCAGGCTTCAGGATGTCTTTTTACACTATATAAAGGTGGAAATTTACATTGGAAACGTTTAGTTTAGCTGTTAATGAAGTTTCGTTTTTTTAGTGCTGAAAATTCATTGTCTGCTGGCGCTGTACACTTTTTCTAAGTGTTGCAATATCTCATGAAGGAAATACTGGACAATCAAATTAATGACTTTCCAGGCTTCAGGATGCGTTTCTACACTATATAAAGGTAGAAATTTACATTGGAAACGTTTGGTTTAGCTGTTATAAAAGTTTGGTTTTTTAGTGCTGTAAATGCATTTTCAGCTCGCGCTGTACACATTTGCTATGAGAGGCATTATCTCATAAGGGAAATATTGGACAATCAAATTAATGACTGCCCAGGCTTCAGGATGTCTTTTTACACTATATAAAGGTGGAAATTTACATTGGAAACGTTTGGTTTAGCTGTTATAAAAGTTTGGTTTTTTAGTGCTGTAAATGCATTTTCAGCTCGCGCTGTACACATTTGCTACGAGAGGCATTATCTCATAAGGGAAATATTGGACAATCAAATTAATGGCTGCCCAGGCTTCAGGATGTCTTTTTACACTATATAAAGGTGGAAATTTACATTGGAAACGTTTGGTTTAGCTGTTAATGAAGTTTCGTTTTTTTAGTGCTGAAAATTCATTGTCTGCTGGCTCTGTACACCTTTTCTAAGTGTTGCAATATCTCATGAAGGAAATACTGGACAATCAAATTAATGACTTTCCAGGCTTCAGGATGCCTTTCTACACTATATAAAGGTGGAAATTTACATTGGAAACGTTTGGTTTAGCTGTTATAAAAGTTTGGTTTTTTAGTGCTGTAAATGCATTTTCAGCTCGCGCTGTACACATTTGCTATGAGAGGCATTATCTCATAAGGGAAATATTGGACAATCAAATTAATGACTGCCCAGGCTTCAGGATGTCTTTTTACACTATATAAAGGTGGAAATTTACATTGGAAACGTTTAGTTTAGCTGTTAATGAAGTTTCGTTTTTTTAGTGCTGAAAATTCATTGTCTGCTGGCGCTGTACACTTTTTCTAAGTGTTGCAATATCTCATGAAGGAAATACTGGACAATCAAATTAATGACTTTCCAGGCTTCAGGATGCGTTTCTACACTGTATAAAGGTAGAAATTTACATTGGAAACGTTTGGTTTAGCTGTTATAAAAGTTTGGTTTTTTAGTGCTGTAAATGCATTTTCAGCTCGCGCTGTACACATTTGCTATGAGAGGCATTATCTCATAAGGGAAATATTGGACAATCAAATTAATGACTGCCCAGGCTTCAGGATGTCTTTTTACACTATATAAAGGTGGAAATTTACATTGGAAACGTTTGGTTTAGCTGTTATAAAAGTTTGGTTTTTTAGTGCTGAAAATGCATTTTCAGCTCGCACTGTACACATTTGCTATGTGAGGCATTATCTCATAAGGGAAATACTGGACAATCAAATTAATGACTTCCCAGGCTTCAGGATGCCTTTTTACACTCTATAAATGTGGAAATTTACATTGGAAACGTTTGGTTTAGCTGTTAATGAAGTTTCGTTTTTTTAGTGCTGAAAATTCATTGTCTGCTTGGCGCTGTACACCTTTTCTAAGTGTTGCAATATCTCATGAAGGAAATACTGGACAATCAAATTAATAACTTTCCAGGCTTCAGGATGCCTTTCTACACTATATAAAGGTGGAAATTTACATTGGAAACGTTTGGTTTAGCTGTTATAAAAGTTTGGGTTTTTAGTGCTGTAAATGCATTTTCAGCTCGCGCTGTACACATTTGCTATGAGAGGCATTATCTCATAAGGGAAATATTGGACAATCAAATTAATGACTGCCCAGGCTTCAGGATGTCTTTTTACACTATATAAAGGTGGAAATTTACATTGGAAACGTTTAGTTTAGCTGTTATAAAAGTTTGTTTTTTTAGTGCTGTAAATGCATTTTCAGCTCGCGCTGTACACATTTGCTATGTGAGGCATTATCTCATAAGGGAAATACTGGACAATCAAATTAATGACTGCCCAGGCTTCAGGATGTCTTTTTACACTATATAAAGGTGGAAATTTACATTGGAAACGTTTGGTTTAGCTGTTATAAAAGTTTGGTTTTTTTAGTGCTGAAAATGCATTTTCAGCTCGCACTGTACACATTTGCTATGTGAGGCATTATCTCATAAGGGAAATACTGGACAATCAAATTAATGACTTCCCAGGCTTCAGGATGCCTTTTTACACTCTATAAATGTGGAAATTTACATTGGAAACGTTTGGTTTAGCTGTTAATGAAGTTTCGTTTTTTTAGTGCTGAAAATTCATTGTCTGCTGGCGCTGTACACTTTTTCTAAGTGTTGCAATATCTCATGAAGGAAATACTGGACAATCAAATTAATGACTTTCCAGGCTTCAGGATGCCTTTCTACACTATATAAAGGTGGAAATTTACATTGGAAACGTTTGGTTTAGTTGTTATAAAAGTTTGGTTTTTTAGTGCTGTAAATGCATTTTCAGCTCGCGCTGTACACATTTGCTATGAGAGGCATTATCTCATAAGGGAAATATTGGACAATCAAATTAATGACTGCCCAGGCTTCAGGATGTCTTTTTACACTATATAAAGGTGGAAATTTACATTGGAAACGTTTAGTTTAGCTGTTAATGAAGTTTCGTTTTTTTAGTGCTGAAAATTCATTGTCTGCTGGCGCTGTACACTTTTTCTAAGTGTTGCAATATCTCATGAAGGAAATACTGGACAATCAAATTAATGACTTTCCAGGCTTCAGGATGCCTTTCTACACTATATAAAGGTAGAAATTTACATTGGAAACGTTTGGTTTAGCTGTTATAAAAGTTTGGTTTTTTAGTGCTGTAAATGCATTTTCAGCTCGCGCTGTACACATTTGCTATGAGAGGCATTATCTCATAAGGGAAATATTGGACAATCAAATTAATGACTGCCCAGGCTTCAGGAGTCTTTTTACACTATATAAAGGTGGAAATTTACATTGGAAACGTTTGGTTTAGCTGTTATAAAAGTTTGGTTTTTTAGTGCTGTAAATGCATTTTCAGCTCGCGCTGTACACATTTGCTATGAGAGGCATTATCTCATAAGGGAAATATTGGACAATCAAATTAATGGCTGCCCAGGCTTCAGGATGTCTTTTTACACTATATAAAGGTGGAAATTTACATTGGAAACGTTTAGTTTAGCTGTTAATGAAGTTTCGGTTTTTTAGTGCTGAAAATTCATTGTCTGCTGGCGCTGTACACTTTATCTAAGTGTTGCAATATCTCATGAAGGAAATACTGGACAATCAAATTAATGACTTTCCAGGCTTCAGGATGCCTTTTTACACTATATAAAGGTGGAAATTTACATTGGAAACGTTTGGTTTAGCTGTTATAAAAGTTTGGTTTTTTAGTGCTGTAAATGCATTTTCAGCTCGCGCTGTACATATTTGCTATGAGAGGCATTATCTCATAAAGGAAATATTGGACAATCGAATTAATGACTGCCCAGGCTTCAGGATGTCTTTTTACACTATATAAAGGTGGAAATTTACATTGGAAACGTTTGGTTTAGCTGTTATAAAAGTTTGTTTTTTTAGTGCTGAAAATGCATTTTCAGCTCGCACTGTACACATTTGCTATGTGAGGCATTATCTCATAAGGGAAATACTGGACAATCAAATTAATGACTTCCCAGGCTTCAGGATGCCTTTTTACACTCTATAAATGTGGAAATTTACATTGGAAACGTTTGGTTTAGCTGTTATAAAAGTTTGGTTTTTTAGTGCTGTAAATGCATTTTCAGCTCGCGCTGTACACATTTGCTATGAGAGGCATTATCTCATAAAGGAAATATTGGACAATCGAATTAATGACTGCCCAGGCTTCAGGATGTCTTTTTACACTATATAAAGGTGGAAATTTACATTGGAAACGTTTGGTTTAGCTGTTATAAAAGTTTGGTTTTTTAGTGCTGAAAATGCATTTTCAGCTCGCACTGTACACATTTGCTATGTGAGGCATTATCTCATAAGGGAAATACTGGACAATCAAATTAATGACTTCCCAGGCGTCAGGATGCCTTTTTACACTCTATAAATGTGGAAATTTACATTGGAAACGTTTGGTTTAGCTGTTAATGAAGTTTCGTTTTTTTAGTGCTGAAAATTCATTGTCTGCTGGCGCTGTACACCTTTTCTAAGTGTTGCAATATCTCATGAAGGAAATACTGGACAATCAAATTAATGACTTTCCAGGCTTCAGGATGCCTTTCTACACTATATAAAGGTGGAAATTTACATTGGAAACGTTTGGTTTAGCTGTTATAAAAGTTTGGTTTTTTAGTGCTGAAAATGCATTTTCAGCTCGCACTGTACACATTTGCTATGTGAGGCATTATCTCATAAGGGAAATACTGGACAATCAAATTAATGACTTCCCAGGCTTCAGGATGCCTTTTTACACTCTATAAATGTGGAAATTTACATTGGAAACGTTTGGTTTAGCTGTTAATGAAGTTTCGTTTTTTTAGTGCTGAAAATTCATTGTCTGCTGGCTCTGTACACCTTTTCTAAGTGTTGCAATATCTCATGAAGGAAATACTGGACAATCAAATTAATGACTTTCCAGGCTTCAGGATGCCTTTCTACACTATATAAAGGTGGAAATTTACATTGGAAACGTTTGGTTTAGCTGTTATAAAAGTTTGGTTTTTTAGTGCTGTAAATGCATTTTCAGCTCGCGCTGTACACATTTGCTATGAGAGGCATTATCTCATAAGGGAAATATTGGACAATCAAATTAATGACTGCCCAGGCTTCAGGATGTCTTTTTACACTATATAAAGGTGGAAATTTACATTGGAAACGTTTAGTTTAGCTGTTAATGAAGTTTCGTTTTTTTAGTGCTGAAAATTCATTGTCTGCTGGCGCTGTACACTTTTTCTAAGTGTTGCAATATCTCATGAAGGAAATACTGGACAATCAAATTAATGACTTTCCAGGCTTCAGGATGCGTTTCTACACTGTATAAAGGTAGAAATTTACATTGGAAACGTTTGGTTTAGCTGTTATAAAAGTTTGGTTTTTTAGTGCTGTAAATGCATTTTCAGCTCGCGCTGTACACATTTGCTATGAGAGGCATTATCTCATAAGGGAAATATTGGACAATCAAATTAATGACTGCCCAGGCTTCAGGATGTCTTTTTACACTATATAAAGGTGGAAATTTACATTGGAAACGTTTGGTTTAGCTGTTATAAAAGTTTGGTTTTTTAGTGCTGAAAATGCATTTTCAGCTCGCACTGTACACATTTGCTATGTGAGGCATTATCTCATAAGGGAAATACTGGACAATCAAATTAATGACTTCCCAGGCTTCAGGATGCCTTTTTACACTCTATAAATGTGGAAATTTACATTGGAAACGTTTGGTTTAGCTGTTAATGAAGTTTCGTTTTTTTAGTGCTGAAAATTCATTGTCTGCTGGCGCTGTACACCTTTTCTAAGTGTTGCAATATCTCATGAAGGAAATACTGGACAATCAAATTAATGACTTTCCAGGCTTCAGGATGCCTTTCTACACTATATAAAGGTGGAAATTTACATTGGAAACGTTTGGTTTAGCTGTTATAAAAGTTTGGTTTTTTAGTGCTGTAAATGCATTTTCAGCTCGCGCTGTACACATTTGCTATGAGAGGCATTATCTCATAAGGGAAATATTGGACAATCAAATTAATGACTGCCCAGGCTTCAGGATGTCTTTTTACACTATATAAAGGTGGAAATTTACATTGGAAACGTTTAGTTTAGCTGTTAATGAAGTTTCGTTTTTTTAGTGCTGAAAATTCATTGTCTGCTGGCGCTGTACACTTTTTCTAAGTGTTGCAATATCTCATGAAGGAAATACTGGACAATAAAATTAATGACTTTCCAGGCTTCAGGATGCGTTTCTACACTATATAAAGGTAGAAATTTACATTGGAAACGTTTGGTTTAGCTGTTATAAAAGTTTGGTTTTTTAGTGCTGTAAATGCATTTTCAGCTCGCGCTGTACACATTTGCTATGAGAGGCATTATCTCATAAGGGAAATATTGGACAATCAAATTAATGACTGCCCAGGCTTCAGGATGTCTTTTTACACTATATAAAGGTGGAAATTTACATTGGAAACGTTTGGTTTAGCTGTTATAAAAGTTTGGTTTTTTAGTGCTGTAAATGCATTTTCAGCTCGCGCTGTACACATTTGCTATGAGAGGCATTATCTCATAAGGGAAATATTGGACAATCAAATTAATGGCTGCCCAGGCTTCAGGATGTCTTTTTACACTATATAAAGGTGGAAATTTACATTGGAAACGTTTAGTTTAGCTGTTAATGAAGTTTCGGTTTTTTAGTGCTGAAAATTCATTGTCTGCTGGCGCTGTACACTTTTTCTAAGTGTTGCAATATCTCATGAAGGAAATACTGGACAATCAAATTAATGACTTTCCAGGCTTCAGGATGCCTTTCTACACTATATAAAGGTGGAAATTTACATTGGAAACGTTTGGTTTAGCTGTTATAAAAGTTTGTTTTTTTAGTGCTGTAAATGCATTTTCAGCTCGCGCTGTACACATATGCTATGAGAGGCATTATCTCATAAGGGAAATATTGGACAATCAAATTAATGACTGCCCAGGCTTCAGGATGTCTTTTTACACTATATAAAGGTGGAAATTTACATTGGAAACGTTTGGTTTAGCTGTTATAAAAGTTTGGTTTTTTAGTGCTGAAAATGCATTTTCAGCTCGCACTGTACACATTTGCTATGTGAGGCATTATCTCATAAGGGAAATACTGGACAATCAAATTAATGACTTCCCAGGCTTCAGGATGCCTTTTTACACTCTATAAATGTGGAAATTTACATTGGAAACGTTTGGTTTAGCGGTTAATGAAGTTTCGTTTTTTTAGTGCTGAAAATTCATTGTCTGCTGGCGCTGTACACTTTTTCTAAGTGTTGCAATATCTCATGAAGGAAATACTGGACAATCAAATTAATGACTTTCCAGGCTTCAGGATGCCTTTCTACACTATATAAAGGTGGAAATTTACATTGGAAACGTTTGGTTTAGCTGTTAATGAAATTTCGTTTTTTTTAGTGCTGAAAATTCATTGTCTGCTGGCGCTGTACACTTTTTCTAAGTGTTGCAATATCTCATGAAGGAAATACTGGACAATCAAATTAATGACTTCCCAGGCTTCAGGATGCCTTTTTACACTCTATAAATGTGGAAATTTACATTGGAAACGTTTGGTTTAGCTGTTATAAAAGTTTGGTTTTTTAGTGCTGTAAATGCATTTTCAGCTCGCGCTGTACACATTTGCTATGAGAGGCATTATCTCATAAAGGAAATATTGGACAATCGAATTAATGACTGCCCAGGCTTCAGGATGTCTTTTTACACTATATAAAGGTGGAAATTTACATTGGAAACGTTTGGTTTAGCTGTTATAAAAGTTTGGTTTTTTAGTGCTGAAAATGCATTTTCAGCTCGCACTGTACACATTTGCTATGTGAGGCATTATCTCATAAGGGAAATACTGGACAATCAAATTAATGACTTCCCAGGCTTCAGGATGCCTTTTTACACTCTATAAATGTGGAAATTTACATTGGAAACGTTTGGTTTAGCTGTTAATGAAGTTTCGTTTTTTTAGTGCTGAAAATTCATTGTCTGCTGGCGCTGTACACCTTTTCTAAGTGTTGCAATATCTCATGAAGGAAATACTGGACAATCAAATTAATGACTTCCCAGGCTTCAGGATGCCTTTTTACACTCTATAAATGTGGAAATTTACATTGGAAACGTTTGGTTTAGCTGTTAATGAAGTTTCGTTTTTTTAGTGCTGAAAATTCATTGTCTGCTGGCTCTGTACACCTTTTCTAAGTGTTGCAATATCTCATGAAGGAAATACTGGACAATCAAATTAATGACTTTCCAGGCTTCAGGATGCCTTTCTACACTATATAAAGGTGGAAATTTACATTGGAAACGTTTGGTTTAGCTGTTATAAAAGTTTGGTTTTTTAGTGCTGTAAATGCATTTTCAGCTCGCGCTGTACACATTTGCTATGAGAGGCATTATCTCATAAGGGAAATATTGGACAATCAAATTAATGACTGCCCAGGCTTCAGGATGTCTTTTTACACTATATAAAGGTGGAAATTTACATTGGAAACGTTTAGTTTAGCTGTTAATGAAGTTTCGTTTTTTTAGTGCTGAAAATTCATTGTCTGCTGGCGCTGTACACTTTTTCTAAGTGTTGCAATATCTCATGAAGGAAATACTGGACAATCAAATTAATGACTTTCCAGGCTTCAGGATGCGTTTCTACACTGTATAAAGGTAGAAATTTACATTGGAAACGTTTGGTTTAGCTGTTATAAAAGTTTGGTTTTTTAGTGCTGTAAATGCATTTTCAGCTCGCGCTGTACACATTTGCTATGAGAGGCATTATCTCATAAGGGAAATATTGGACAATCAAATTAATGACTGCCCAGGCTTCAGGATGTCTTTTTACACTATATAAAGGTGGAAATTTACATTGGAAACGTTTGGTTTAGCTGTTATAAAAGTTTGGTTTTTTAGTGCTGTAAATGCATTTTCAGCTCGCGCTGTACACATTTGCTATGAGAGGCATTATCTCATAAGGGAAATATTGGACAATCAAATTAATGGCTGCCCAGGCTTCAGGATGTCTTTTTACACTATATAAAGGTGGAAATTTACATTGGAAACGTTTAGTTTAGCTGTTAATGAAGTTTCGGTTTTTTAGTGCTGAAAATTCATTGTCTGCTGGCGCTGTACACTTTTTCTAAGTGTTGCAATATCTCATGAAGGAAATACTGGACAATCAAATTAATGACTTTCCAGGCTTCAGGATGCCTTTCTACACTATATAAAGGTGGAAATTTACATTGGAAACGTTTGGTTTAGCTGTTATAAAAGTTTGGTTTTTTAGTGCTGTAAATGCATTTTCAGCTCGCGCTGTACACATATGCTATGAGAGGCATTATCTCATAAGGGAAATATTGGACAATCAAATTAATGACTGCCCAGGCTTCAGGATGTCTTTTTACACTATATAAAGGTGGAAATTTACATTGGAAACGTTTGGTTTAGCTGTTATAAAAGTTTGGTTTTTTAGTGCTGAAAATGCATTTTCAGCTCGCACTGTACACATTTGCTATGTGAGGCATTATCTCATAAGGGAAATACTGGAAAATCAAATTAATGACTTCCCAGGCTTCAGGATGCCTTTTTACACTCTATAAATGTGGAAATCTACATTGGAAACGTTTGGTTTAGCGGTTAATGAAGTTTCGTTTTTTTAGTGCTGAAAATTCATTGTCTGCTGGCGCTGTACACTTTTTCTAAGTGTTGCAATATCTCATGAAGGAAATACTGGACAATCAAATTAATGACTTTCCAGGCTTCAGGATGCCTTTCTACACTATATAAAGGTGGAAATTTACATTGGAAACGTTTGGTTTAGCTGTTAATGAAGTTTCGTTTTTTTTAGTGCTGAAAATTCATTGTCTGCTGGCGCTGTACACTTTTTCTAAGTGTTGCAATATCTCATGAAGGAAATACTGGACAATCAAATTAATGACTTTCCAGGCTTCAGGATGCCTTTCTACACTATATAAAGGTGGAAATTTACATTGGAAACGTTTGGTTTAGCTGTTAATGAAGTTTCGTTTTTTTAGTGCTGAAAATTCATTGTCTGCTGGCGCTGTACACTTTTTCTAAGTGTTGCAATATCTCATGAAGGAAATACTGGACAATCAAATTAATGACTTTCCAGGCTTCAGGATGCCTTTCTACACTATATAAAGGTGGAAATGTACATTGGAAACGTTTGGTTTAGCTGTTATAAAAGTTTGTTTTTTTAGTGCTGTAAATGCATTTTCAGCTCGCGCTGTACACATTTGCTATGAGAGGCATTATCTCATAAGGGAAATATTGGACAATCAAATTAATGACTGCCCAGGCTTCAGGATGTCTTTTTACACTATAAAAGGTGGAAATTTACATTGGAAACGTTTGGTTTAGCTGTTATAAAAGTTTGGTTTTTTTAGTGATGAAAATGCATTCTCAGCTCGCACTGTACACATTTGCTATGTGAGGCATTATCTCATAAGGGAAATACTGGACAATCAAATTAATGACTGCCCAGGCTTCAGGATGTCTTTTTACACTATATAAAGGTGGAAATTTACATTGGAAACGTTTGGTTTAGCTGTTATAAAAGTTTGTTTTTTTTAGTGCTGAAAATGCATTTTCAGCTCGCACTGTACACATTTGCTATGTGAGGCATTATCTCATAAGGGAAATACTGGACAATCAAATTAATGACTGCCCAGGCTTCAGGATGTCTTTTTACACTATATAAAGGTGGAAATTTACATTGGAAACGTTTGGTTTAGCTGTTATAAAAGTTTGGTTTTTTAGTGCTGAAAATGCATTTTCAGCTCGCACTGTACACATTTGCTATGTGAGGCATTATCTCATAAGGGAAATACTGGACAATCAAATTAATGACTTCCCAGGCTTCAGGATGCCTTTTTACACTCTATAAATGTGGAAATTTACATTGGAAACGTTTGGTTTAGCTGTTAATGAAGTTTCGTTTTTTTAGTGCTTGAAAATTCATTGTCTGCTGGCGCTGTACACTTTTTCTAAGTGTTGCAATATCTCATGAAGGAAATACTGGACAATCAAATTAATGACTTTCCAGGCTTCAGGATGCCTTTCTACACTATATAAAGGTGGAAATTTACATTTGAAACGTTTGGTTTAGCTGTTATAAAAGTTTGGTTTTTTAGTGCTGTAAATGCATTTTCAGCTCGCGCTGTACACATTTGCTATGAGAGGCATTATCTCATAAGGGAAATATTGGACAATCAAATTAATGACTGCCCAGGCTTCAGGATGTCTTTTTACACTATATAAAGGTGGAAATTTACATTGGAAACGTTTGGTTTAGCTGTTATAAAAGTTTGGTTTTTTAGTGCTGAAAATGCATTTTCAGCTCGCACTGTACACATTTGCTATGTGAGGCATTATCTCATAAGGGAAATACTGGACAATCAAATTAATGACTTCCCAGGCTTCAGGATGCCTTTTTACACTCTATAAATGTGGAAATTTACATTGGAAACGTTTGGTTTAGCTGTTAATGAAGTTTCGTTTTTTTAGTGCTGAAAATTCATTGTCTGCTGGCGCTGTACACTTTTTCTAAGTGTTGCAATATCTCATGAAGGAAATACTGGACAATCAAATTAATGACTGCCCAGGCTTCAGGATGCCTTTCTACACTATATAAAGGTGGAAATGTACATTGGAAACGTTTGGTTTAGCTGTTATAAAAGTTTGTTTTTTTAGTGCTGTAAATGCATTTTCAGCTCGCGCTGTACACATTTGCTATGAGAGGCATTATCTCATAAGGGAAATATTGGACAATCAAATTAATGACTGCCCAGGCTTCAGGATGTCTTTTTACACTATAAAAGGTGGAAATTTACATTGGAAACGTTTGGTTTAGCTGTTATAAAAGTTTGGTTTTTTTAGTGATGAAAATGCATTCTCAGCTCGCACTGTACACATTTGCTATGTGAGGCATTATCTCATAAGGGAAATACTGGACAATCAAATTAATGACTGCCCAGGCTTCAGGATGTCTTTTTACACTATATAAAGGTGGAAATTTACATTGGAAACGTTTGGTTTAGCTGTTATAAAAGTTTGTTTTTTTTAGTGCTGAAAATGCATTTTCAGCTCGCACTGTACACATTTGCTATGTGAGGCATTATCTCATAAGGGAAATACTGGACAATCAAATTAATGACTGCCCAGGCTTCAGGATGTCTTTTTACACTATATAAAGGTGGAAATTTACATTGGAAACGTTTGGTTTAGCTGTTATAAAAGTTTGGTTTTTTAGTGCTGAAAATGCATTTTCAGCTCGCACTGTACACATTTGCTATGTGAGGCATTATCTCATAAGGGAAATACTGGACAATCAAATTAATGACTTCCCAGGCTTCAGGATGCCTTTTTACACTCTATAAATGTGGAAATTTACATTGGAAACGTTTGGTTTAGCTGTTAATGAAGTTTCGTTTTTTTAGTGCTTGAAAATTCATTGTCTGCTGGCGCTGTACACTTTTTCTAAGTGTTGCAATATCTCATGAAGGAAATACTGGACAATCAAATTAATGACTTTCCAGGCTTCAGGATGCCTTTCTACACTATATAAAGGTGGAAATTTACATTTGAAACGTTTGGTTTAGCTGTTATAAAAGTTTGGTTTTTTAGTGCTGTAAATGCATTTTCAGCTCGCGCTGTACACATTTGCTATGAGAGGCATTATCTCATAAGGGAAATATTGGACAATCAAATTAATGACTGCCCAGGCTTCAGGATGTCTTTTTACACTATATAAAGGTGGAAATTTACATTGGAAACGTTTGGTTTAGCTGTTATAAAAGTTTGGTTTTTTAGTGCTGAAAATGCATTTTCAGCTCGCACTGTACACATTTGCTATGTGAGGCATTATCTCATAAGGGAAATACTGGACAATCAAATTAATGACTTCCCAGGCTTCAGGATGCCTTTTTACACTCTATAAATGTGGAAATTTACATTGGAAACGTTTGGTTTAGCGGTTAATGAAGTTTCGTTTTTTTAGTGCTGAAAATTCATTGTCTGCTGGCGCTGTACACTTTTTCTAAGTGTTGCAATATCTCATGAAGGAAATACTGGACAATCAAATTAATGACTTTCCAGGCTTCAGGATGCCTTTCTACACTATATAAAGGTGGAAATTTACATTGGAAACGTTTGGTTTAGCTGTTAATGAAGTTTCGTTTTTTTTAGTGCTGAAAATTCATTGTCTGCTGGCGCTGTACACTTTTTCTAAGTGTTGCAATATCTCATGAAGGAAATACTGGACAATCAAATTAATGACTTTCCAGGCTTCAGGATGCCTTTCTACACTATATAAAGGTGGAAATTTACATTGGAAACGTTTGGTTTAGCTGTTATAAAAGTTTGTTTTTTTAGTGCTGTAAATGCATTTTCAGCTCGCGCTGTACACATTTGCTATGAGAGGCATTATCTCATAAGGGAAATATTGGACAATCAAATAAATGACTGCCCAGGCTTCAGGATGTCTTTTTACACTATATAAAGGTGGAAATTTACATTGGAAACGTTTGGTTTAGCTGTTATAAAAGTTTGGTTTTTTAGTGCTGTAAATGCATTTTCAGCTCGCGCTGTACACATTTGCTATGAGAGGCATTATCTCATAAGGGAAATATTGGACAATCAAATTAATGGCTGCCCAGGCTTCAGGATGTCTTTTTACACTATATAAAGGTGGAAATTTACATTGGAAACGTTTAGTTTAGCTGTTAATGAAGTTTCGTTTTTTTAGTGCTGAAAATTCATTGTCTGCTGGCGCTGTACACTTTTTCTAAGTGTTGCAATATCTCATGAAGGAAATACTGGACAATAAAATTAATGACTTTCCAGGCTTCAGGATGCCTTTCTACACTATATAAAGGTGGAAATGTACATTGGAAACGTTTGGTTTAGCTGTTATAAAAGTTTGGTTTTTTAGTGCTGTAAATGCATTTTCAGCTCGCGCTGTACACATTTGCTATGAGAGGCATTATCTCATAAGGGAAATATTGGACAATCAAATTAATGACTGCCCAGGCTTCAGGATGTCTTTTTACACTATATAAAGGTGGAAATATACATTGGAAACGTTTAGTTTAGCTGTTAATGAAGTTTCGTTTTTTTAGTGCTGAAAATTCATTGTCTGCTGGCGCTGTACACTTTTTCTAAGTGTTGCAATATCTCATGAAGGAAATACTGGACAATCAAATTTATGACTTTCCAGGCTTCAGGATGCCTTTCTACACTATATAAAGGTGGACATTTACATTGGAAACGTTTGGTTTAGCTGTTATAAAAGTTTGTTTTTTTAGTGCTGTAAATACATTTTCAGCTCGCGCTGTACACATTTGCTATGAGAGGCATTATCTCATAAGGGAAATATTGGACAATCAAATTAATGACTGCCCAGGCTTCAGGATGTCTTTTTACACTATATAAAGGTGGAAATTTACATTGGAAACGTTTAGTTTAGCTGTTAATGAAGTTTCGGTTTTTTAGTGCTGAAAATTCATTGTCTGCTGGCGCTGTACACTTTTTCTAAGTGTTGCAATATCTCATGAAGGAAATACTGGACAATCAAATTAATGACTTTCCAGGCTTCAGGATGCCTTTCTAAACTATATAAAGGTGGAAATTTACATTGGAAACGTTTGGTTTAGCTGTTATAAAAGTTTGTTTTTTTAGTGCTGTAAATGCATTTTCAGCTCGCGCTGTACACATTTGCTATGAGAGGCATTATCTCATAAGGGAAATATTGGACAATCAAATTAATGACTGCCCAGGCTTCAGGATGTCTTTTTACACTATATAAAGGTGGAATTTACATTGGAAACGTTTGGTTTAGCTGTTATAAAAGTTTGGTTTTTTAGTGCTGAAAATGCATTTTCAGCTCGCACTGTACACATTTGCTATGTGAGGCATTATCTCATGAAGGAAATACTGGACAATCAAATTAATGACTTTCCAGGCTTCAGGATGCCTTTCTACACTATATAAATGTGGAAATTTACATTGGAAACGTTTGGTTTAGCTGTTATAAAAGTTTGTTTTTTTAGTGCTGTAAATGCATTTTCAGCTCGCGCTGTACACATTTGCTATGTGAGGCATTATCTCATAAGGGAAATACTGGACAATCAAATTAATGACTGCCCAGGCTTCAGGATGTCTTTTTACACTATATAAAGGTGGAAATTTACATTGGAAACGTTTGGTTTAGCTGTTATAAAAGTTTGTTTTTTTTTGTGCTGAAAATTCATTGTCTGCTGGCGCTGTACACTTTTTCTAAGTGTTGCAATATCTCATGAAGGAAATACTGGACAATCAAATTAATGACTTTCCAGGCTCCAGGATGCCTTTCTACACTATATAAAGGTGGAAATTTACATTGGAAACGTTTGGTTTAGCTGTTATAAAAGTTTGGTTTTTTAGTGCTGTAAATGCATTTTCAGCTCGCGCTGTACACATTTGCTATGAGAGGCATTATCTCATAAGGGAAATATTGGACAATCAAATTAATGACTGCCCAGGCTTCAGGATGTCTTTTTACACTATATAAAGGTGGAAATTTACATTGGAAACGTTTAGTTTAGCTGTTAATGAAGTTTCGTTTTTTTAGTGCTGAAAATTCATTGTCTGCTGGCGCTGTACACTTTTTCTAAGTGTTGCAATATCTCATGAAGGAAATACTGGACAATCAAATTAATGACTTTCCAGGCTTCAGGATGCCTTTCTACACTATATAAAGGTAGAAATTTACATTGGAAACGTTTGGTTTAGCTGTTATAAAAGTTTGGTTTTTTTAGTGCTGTAAATGCATTTTCAGCTCGCGCTGTACACATTTGCTATGAGAGGCATTATCTCATAAGGGAAATACTGGACAATCAAATTAATGACTGCCCAGGCTTCAGGATGTCTTTTTACACTATATAAAGGTGGAAATTTACATTGGAAACGTTTGGTTTAGCTGTTATAAAAGTTTGGTTTTTTTAGTGCTGAAAATGCATTTTCAGCTCGCACTGTACACATTTGCTATGTGAGGCATTATCTCATAAGGGAAATACTGGACAATCAAATTAATGACTTCCCAGGCTTCAGGATGCCTTTTTACACTCTATAAATGTGGAAATTTACATTGGAAACGTTTGGTTTAGCTGTTAATGAAGTTTCGTTTTTTTAGTGCTGAAAATTCATTGTCTGCTGGCGCTGTACACTTTTTCTAAGTGTTGCAATATCTCATGAAGGAAATACTGGACAATCAAATTAATAACTTTCCAGGCTTCAGGATGCCTTTCTACACTATATAAAGGTGGAAATTTACATTGGAAACGTTTGGTTTAGCTGTTATAAAAGTTTGGGTTTTTAGTGCTGTAAATGCATTTTCAGCTCGCGCTGTACACATTTGCTATGAGAGGCATTATCTCATAAGGGAAATATTGGACAATCAAATTAATGACTGCCTAGGCTTCAGGATGTCTTTTTACACTATATAAAGGTGGAAATTTACATTGGAAACGTTTGGTTTAGCTGTTATAAAAGTTTGGTTTTTTTAGTGCTGAAAATGCATTTTCAGCTCGCACTGTACACATTTGCTATGTGAGGCATTATCTCATAAGGGAAATACTGGACAATCAAATTAATGACTTCCCAGGCTTCAGGATGCCTTTTTACACTCTATAAATGTGGAAATTTACATTGGAAACGTTTGGTTTAGCTGTTAATGAAGTTTCGTTTTTTTAGTGCAGAAAATTCATTGTCTGCTGGCGCTGTACACTTTTTCTAAGTGTTGCAATATCTCATGAAGGAAATACTGGACAATCAAATTAATGACTTTCCAGGCTTCAGGATGCCTTTCTACACTATATAAAGGTAGAAATTTACATTGGAAACGTTTGGTTTAGCTGTTATAAAAGTTTGGTTTTTTAGTGCTGTAAATGCATTTTCAGCTCGCGCTGTACACATTTGCTATGAGAGGCATTATCTCATAAGGGAAATATTGGACAATCAAATTAATGACTGCCCAGGCTTCAGGATGTCTTTTTACACTATAAAAGGTGGAAATTTACATTGGAAACGTTTGGTTTAGCTGTTATAAAAGTTTGGTTTTTTTAGTGATGAAAATGCATTCTCAGCTCGCACTGTACACATTTGCTATGTGAGGCATTATCTCATAAGGGAAATACTGGACAATCAAATTAATGACTTTCCAGGCTTCAGGATGCCTTTCTACACTATATAAATGTGGAAATTTACATTGGAAACGTTTGGTTTAGCTGTTATAAAAGTTTGTTTTTTTCGTGCTGTAAATGCATTTTCAGCTCGCGCTGTACACATTTGCAATGAGAGGCATTATCTCATAAGGGAAATATTGGACAATCAAATTAATGACTGCCCAGGCTTCAGGATGTCTTTTTACACTATATAAAGGTGGAAATTTACATTGGAAACGTTTAGTTTAGCTGTTAATGAAGTTTCGTTTTTTTTAGTGCTGAAAATTCATTGTCTGCTGGCGCTGTACACTTTTTCTAAGTGTTGCAATATCTCATGAAGGAAATACTGGACAATCAAATTAATGACTTTCCAGGCTTCAGGATGCCTTTCTACACTATATAAAGGTGGAAATTTACATTGGAAACGTTTGGTTTAGCTGTTATAAAAGTTTGGTTTTTTAGTGCTGTAAATGCATTTTCAGCTCGCGCTGTACACATTTGCTATGAGAGGCATTATCTCATAAGGGAAATATTGGACAATCAAATTAATGACTGCCCAGGCTTCAGGATGTCTTTTTACACTATATAAAGGTGGAAATTTACATTGGAAACGTTTAGTTTAGCTGTTATAAAAGTTTGTTTTTTTAGTGCTGTAAATGCATTTTCAGCTCGCGCTGTACACATTTGCTATGAGAGGCATTATCTCATAAGGGAAATATTGGACAATCAAATTAATGACTGCCCAGGCTTCAGGATGTCTTTTTACACTATATAAAGGTGGAAATTTACATTGGAAACGTTTAGTTTAGCTGTTAATGAAGTTTCGTTTTTTTAGTGCTGAAAATTCATTGTCTGCTGGCGCTGTACACTTTTTCTAAGTGTTGCAATATCTCATGAAGGAAATACTGGACAATCAAATTAATGACTTTCCAGGCTTCAGGATGCCTTTCTACAATATATAAAGTTAGAAATTTACATTGGAAACGTTTGGTTTAGCTGTTATAAAAGTTTGGTTTTTTAGTGCTGTAAATGCATTTTCAGCTCGCGCTGTACACATTTGCTATGAGAGGCATTATCTCATAAGGGAAATATTGGACAATCAAATTAATGACTGCCCAGGCTTCAGGATGTCTTTTTACACTATATAAAGGTGGAAATTTACATTGGAAACGTTTGGTTTAGCTGTTATAAAAGTTTGGTTTTTTAGTGCTGTAAATGCATTTTCAGCTCGCGCTGTACACATTTGCTATGAGAGGCATTATCTCATAAGGGAAATATTGGACAATCAAATTAATGGCTGCCCAGGCTTCAGGATGTCTTTTTACACTATATAAAGGTGGAAATTTACATTGGAAACGTTTGGTTTAGCTGTTATAAAAGTTTGTTTTTTTAGTGCTGAAAATGCATTTTCAGCTCGCACTGTACACATTTGCTATGTGAGGCATTATCTCATAAGGGAAATACTGGACAATCAAATTAATGACTTCCCAGGCTTCAGGATGCCTTTTTACACTCTATAAATGTGGAAATTTACATTGGAAACGTTTGGTTTAGCTGTTAATGAAGTTTCGTTTTTTTAGTGCTGAAAATTCATTGTCTGCTGGCTCTGTACACCTTTTCTAAGTGTTGCAATATCTCATGAAGGAAATACTGGACAATCAAATTAATGACTTTCCAGGCTTCAGGATGCCTTTCTACACTATATAAAGGTGGAAATTTACATTGGAAACGTTTGGTTTAGCTGTTATAAAAGTTTGGTTTTTTAGTGCTGTAAATGCATTTTCAGCTCGCGCTGTACACATTTGCTATGAGAGGCATTATCTCATAAGGGAAATATTGGACAATCAAATTAATGACTGCCCAGGCTTCAGGATGTCTTTTTACACTATATAAAGGTGGAAATTTACATTGGAAACGTTTAGTTTAGCTGTTAATGAAGTTTCGTTTTTTTAGTGCTGAAAATTCATTGTCTGCTGGCGCTGTACACTTTTTCTAAGTGTTGCAATATCTCATGAAGGAAATACTGGACAATCAAATTAATGACTTTCCAGGCTTCAGGATGCGTTTCTACACTATATAAAGGTAGAAATTTACATTGGAAACGTTTGGTTTAGCTGTTATAAAAGTTTGGTTTTTTAGTGCTGTAAATGCATTTTCAGCTCGCGCTGTACACATTTGCTATGAGAGGCATTATCTCATAAGGGAAATATTGGACAATCAAATTAATGGCTGCCCAGGCTTCAGGATGTCTTTTTACACTATATAAAGGTGGAAATTTACATTGGAAACGTTTAGTTTAGCTGTTAATGAAGTTTCGGTTTTTTAGTGCTGAAAATTCATTGTCTGCTGGCGCTGTACACTTTTTCTAAGTGTTGCAATATCTCATGAAGGAAATACTGGACAATCAAATTAATGACTTTCCAGGCTTCAGGATGCCTTTCTAAACTATATAAAGGTGGAAATTTACATTGGAAACGTTTGGTTTAGCTGTTATAAAAGTTTGGTTTTTTAGTGCTGTAAATGCATTTTCAGCTCGCGCTGTACACATTTGCTATGAGAGGCATTATCTCATAAGGGAAATATTGGACAATCAAATTAATGACTGCCCAGGCTTCAGGATGTCTTTTTACACTATATAAAGGTGGAATTTACATTGGAAACGTTTGGTTTAGCTGTTATAAAAGTTTGGTTTTTTAGTGCTGAAAATGCATTTTCAGCTCGCACTGTACACATTTGCTATGTGAGGCATTATCTCATGAAGGAAATATTGGACAATCAAATTAATGACTTTCCAGGCTTCAGGATGCCTTTCTACACTATATAAAGGTGGAAATTTACATTGGAAACGTTTGGTTTAGCTGTTATAAAAGTTTGTTTTTTTAGTGCTGTAAATGCATTTTCAGCTCGCGCTGTACACATTTGCTATGTGAGGCATTATCTCATAAGGGAAATACTGGACAATCAAATTAATGACTGCCCAGGCTTCAGGATGTCTTTTTACACTATATAAAGGTGGAAATTTACATTGGAAACGTTTGGTTTAGCTGTTATAAAAGTTTGTTTTTTTTTGTGCTGAAAATTCATTGTCTGCTGGCGCTGTACACTTTTTCTAAGTGTTGCAATATCTCATGAAGGAAATACTGGACAATCAAATTAATGACTTTCCAGGCTCCAGGATGCCTTTCTACACTATATAAAGGTGGAAATTTACATTGGAAACGTTTGGTTTAGCTGTTATAAAAGTTTGGTTTTTTAGTGCTGTAAATGCATTTTCAGCTCGCGCTGTACACATTTGCTATGAGAGGCATTATCTCATAAGGGAAATATTGGACAATCAAATTAATGACTGCCCAGGCTTCAGGATGTCTTTTTACACTATATAAAGGTGGAAATTTACATTGGAAACGTTTAGTTTAGCTGTTAATGAAGTTTCGTTTTTTTAGTGCTGAAAATTCATTGTCTGCTGGCGCTGTACACTTTTTCTAAGTGTTGCAATATCTCATGAAGGAAATACTGGACAATCAAATTAATGACTTTCCAGGCTTCAGGATGCCTTTCTACACTATATAAAGGTAGAAATTTACATTGGAAACGTTTGGTTTAGCTGTTATAAAAGTTTGGTTTTTTTAGTGCTGTAAATGCATTTTCAGCTCGCGCTGTACACATTTGCTATGAGAGGCATTATCTCATAAGGGAAATACTGGACAATCAAATTAATGACTGCCCAGGCTTCAGGATGTCTTTTTACACTATATAAAGGTGGAAATTTACATTGGAAACGTTTGGTTTAGCTGTTATAAAAGTTTGGTTTTTTTAGTGCTGAAAATGCATTTTCAGCTCGCACTGTACACATTTGCTATGTGAGGCATTATCTCATAAGGGAAATACTGGACAATCAAATTAATGACTTCCCAGGCTTCAGGATGCCTTTTTACACTCTATAAATGTGGAAATTTACATTGGAAACGTTTGGTTTAGCTGTTAATGAAGTTTCGTTTTTTTAGTGCTGAAAATTCATTGTCTGCTGGCGCTGTACACTTTTTCTAAGTGTTGCAATATCTCATGAAGGAAATACTGGACAATCAAATTAATAACTTTCCAGGCTTCAGGATGCCTTTCTACACTATATAAAGGTGGAAATTTACATTGGAAACGTTTGGTTTAGCTGTTATAAAAGTTTGGGTTTTTAGTGCTGTAAATGCATTTTCAGCTCGCGCTGTACACATTTGCTATGAGAGGCATTATCTCATAAGGGAAATATTGGACAATCAAATTAATGACTGCCCAGGCTTCAGGATGTCTTTTTACACTATATAAAGGTGGAAATTTACATTGGAAACGTTTAGTTTAGCTGTTATAAAAGTTTGTTTTTTTAGTGCTGTAAATGCATTTTCAGCTCGCGCTGTACACATTTGCTATGTGAGGCATTATCTCATAAGGGAAATACTGGACAATCAAATTAATGACTGCCCAGGCTTCAGGATGTCTTTTTACACTATATAAAGGTGGAAATTTACATTGGAAACGTTTGGTTTAGCTGTTATAAAAGTTTGGTTTTTTTAGTGCTGAAAATGCATTTTCAGCTCGCACTGTACACATTTGCTATGTGAGGCATTATCTCATAAGGGAAATACTGGACAATCAAATTAATGACTTCCCAGGCTTCAGGATGCCTTTTTACACTCTATAAATGTGGAAATTTACATTGGAAACGTTTGGTTTAGCTGTTAATGAAGTTTCGTTTTTTTAGTGCTGAAAATTCATTGTCTGCTGGCGCTGTACACTTTTTCTAAGTGTTGCAATATCTCATGAAGGAAATACTGGACAATCAAATTAATGACTTTCCAGGCTTCAGGATGCCTTTCTACACTATATAAAGTTGGAAATTTACATTGGAAACGTTTGGTTTAGTTGTTATAAAAGTTTGGTTTTTTAGTGCTGTAAATGCATTTTCAGCTCGCGCTGTACACATTTGCTATGAGAGGCATTATCTCATAAGGGAAATATTGGACAATCAAATTAATGACTGCCCAGGCTTCAGGATGTCTTTTTACACTATATAAAGGTGGAAATTTACATTGGAAACGTTTAGTTTAGCTGTTAATGAAGTTTCGTTTTTTTAGTGCTGAAAATTCATTGTCTGCTGGCGCTGTACACTTTTTCTAAGTGTTGCAATATCTCATGAAGGAAATACTGGACAATCAAATTAATGACTTTCCAGGCTTCAGGATGCCTTTCTACACTATATAAAGGTAGAAATTTACATTGGAAACGTTTGGTTTAGCTGTTATAAAAGTTTGGTTTTTTAGTGCTGTAAATGCATTTTCAGCTCGCGCTGTACACATTTGCTATGAGAGGCATTATCTCATAAGGGAAATATTGGACAATCAAATTAATGACTGCCCAGGCTTCAGGAGTCTTTTTACACTATATAAAGGTGGAAATTTACATTGGAAACGTTTGGTTTAGCTGTTATAAAAGTTTGTTTTTTTAGTGCTGTAAATGCATTTTCAGCTCGCGCTGTACACATTTGCTATGAGAGGCATTATCTCATAAGGGAAATATTGGACAATCAAATTAATGGCTGCCCAGGCTTCAGGATGTCTTTTTACACTATATAAAGGTGGAAATTTACATTGGAAACGTTTAGTTTAGCTGTTAATGAAGTTTCGGTTTTTTAGTGCTGAAAATTCATTGTCTGCTGGCGCTGTACACTTTTTCTAAGTGTTGCAATATCTCATGAAGGAAATACTGGACAATCAAATTAATGACTTTCCAGGCTTCAGGATGCCTTTTTACACTATATAAAGGTGGAAATTTACATTGGAAACGTTTGGTTTAGCTGTTATAAAAGTTTGGTTTTTTAGTGCTGTAAATGCATTTTCAGCTCGCGCTGTACACATTTGCTATGAGAGGCATTATCTCATAAAGGAAATATTGGACAATCGAATTAATGACTGCCCAGGCTTCAGGATGTCTTTTTACACTATATAAAGGTGGAAATTTACATTGGAAACGTTTGGTTTAGCTGTTATAAAAGTTTGTTTTTTTAGTGCTGAAAATGCATTTTCAGCTCGCACTGTACACATTTGCTATGTGAGGCATTATCTCATAAGGGAAATACTGGACAATCAAATTAATGACTTCCCAGGCTTCAGGATGCCTTTTTACACTCTATAAATGTGGAAATTTACATTGGAAACGTTTGGTTTAGCTGTTATAAAAGTTTGGTTTTTTAGTGCTGTAAATGCATTTTCAGCTCGCGCTGTACACATTTGCTATGAGAGGCATTATCTCATAAAGGAAATATTGGACAATCGAATTAATGACTGCCCAGGCTTCAGGATGTCTTTTTACACTATATAAAGGTGGAAATTTACATTGGAAACGTTTGGTTTAGCTGTTATAAAAGTTTGGTTTTTTAGTGCTGAAAATGCATTTTCAGCTCGCACTGTACACATTTGCTATGTGAGGCATTATCTCATAAGGGAAATACTGGACAATCAAATTAATGACTTCCCAGGCTTCAGGATGCCTTTTTACACTCTATAAATGTGGAAATTTACATTGGAAACGTTTGGTTTAGCTGTTAATGAAGTTTCGTTTTTTTAGTGCTGAAAATTCATTGTCTGCTGGCGCTGTACACCTTTTCTAAGTGTTGCAATATCTCATGAAGGAAATACTGGACAATCAAATTAATGACTTTCCAGGCTTCAGGATGCCTTTCTACACTATATAAAGGTGGAAATTTACATTGGAAACGTTTGGTTTAGCTGTTATAAAAGTTTGGTTTTTTAGTGCTGAAAATGCATTTTCAGCTCGCACTGTACACATTTGCTATGTGAGGCATTATCTCATAAGGGAAATACTGGACAATCAAATTAATGACTTCCCAGGCTTCAGGATGCCTTTTTACACTCTATAAATGTGGAAATTTACATTGGAAACGTTTGGTTTAGCTGTTAATGAAGTTTCGTTTTTTTAGTGCTGAAAATACATTGTCTGCTGGCTCTGTACACCTTTTCTAAGTGTTGCAATATCTCATGAAGGAAATACTGGACAATCAAATTAATGACTTTCCAGGCTTCAGGATGCCTTTCTACACTATATAAAGGTGGAAATTTACATTGGAAACGTTTGGTTTAGCTGTTATAAAAGTTTGGTTTTTTAGTGCTGTAAATGCATTTTCAGCTCGCACTGTACACATTTGCTATGAGAGGCATTATCTCATAAGGGAAATATTGGACAATCAAATTAATGACTGCCCAGGCTTCAGGATGTCTTTTTACACTATATAAAGGTGGAAATTTACATTGGAAACGTTTAGTTTAGCTGTTAATGAAGTTTCGTTTTTTTAGTGCTGAAAATTCATTGTCTGCTGGCGCTGTACACTTTTTCTAAGTGTTGCAATATCTCATGAAGGAAATACTGGACAATCAAATTAATGACTTTCCAGGCTTCAGGATGCGTTTCTACACTGTATAAAGGTAGAAATTTACATTGGAAACGTTTGGTTTAGCTGTTATAAAAGTTTGGTTTTTTAGTGCTGTAAATGCATTTTCAGCTCGCGCTGTACACATTTGCTATGAGAGGCATTATCTCATAAGGGAAATATTGGACAATCAAATTAATGACTGCCCAGGCTTCAGGATGTCTTTTTACACTATATAAAGGTGGAAATTTACATTGGAAACGTTTGGTTTAGCTGTTATAAAAGTTTGGTTTTTTAGTGCTGTAAATGCATTTTCAGCTCGCGCTGTACACATTTGCTATGAGAGGCATTATCTCATAAGGGAAATATTGGACAATCAAATTAATGGCTGCCCAGGCTTCAGGATGTCTTTTTACACTATATAAAGGTGGAAATTTACATTGGAAACGTTTAGTTTAGCTGTTAATGAAGTTTCGGTTTTTTAGTGCTGAAAATTCATTGTCTGCTGGCGCTGTACACTTTTTCTAAGTGTTGCAATATCTCATGAAGGAAATACTGGACAATCAAATTAATGACTTTCCAGGCTTCAGGATGCCTTTCTAAACTATATAAAGGTGGAAATTTACATTGGAAACGTTTGGTTTAGCTGTTATAAAAGTTTGGTTTTTTAGTGCTGTAAATGCATTTTCAGCTCGCGCTGTACACATTTGCTATGAGAGGCATTATCTCATAAGGGAAATATTGGACAATCAAATTAATGACTGCCCAGGCTTCAGGATGTCTTTTTACACTATATAAAGGTGGAATTTACATTGGAAACGTTTGGTTTAGCTGTTATAAAAGTTTGGTTTTTTAGTGCTGAAAATGCATTTTCAGCTCGCACTGTACACATTTGCTATGTGAGGCATTATCTCATGAAGGAAATACTGGACAATCAAATTAATGACTTTCCAGGCTTCAGGATGCCTTTCTACACTATATAAAGGTGGAAATTTACATTGGAAACGTTTGGTTTAGCTGTTATAAAAGTTTGTTTTTTTAGTGCTGTAAATGCATTTTCAGCTCGCGCTGTACACATTTGCTATGTGAGGCATTATCTCATAAGGGAAATACTGGACAATCAAATTAATGACTGCCCAGGCTTCAGGATGTCTTTTTACACTATATAAAGGTGGAAATTTACATTGGAAACGTTTGGTTTAGCTGTTATAAAAGTTTGTTTTTTTTAGTGCTGAAAATTCATTGTCTGCTGGCGCTGTACACTTTTTCTAAGTGTTGCAATATCTCATGAAGGAAATACTGGACAATCAAATTAAGGACTTTCCAGGCTCCAGGATGCCTTTCTACACTATATAAAGGTGGAAATTTACATTGGAAACGTTTGGTTTAGCTGTTATAAAAGTTTGGTTTTTTAGTGCTGTAAATGCATTTTCAGCTCGCGCTGTACACATTTGCTATGAGAGGCATTATCTCATAAGGGAAATATTGGACAATCAAATTAATGACTGCCCAGGCTTCAGGATGTCTTTTTACACTATATAAAGGTGGAAATTTACATTGGAAACGTTTAGTTTAGCTGTTAATGAAGTTTCGTTTTTTTAGTGCTGAAAATTCATTGTCTACTGGCGCTGTACACTTTTTCTAAGTGTTGCAATATCTCATGAAGGAAATACTGGACAATCAAATTAATGACTTTCCAGGCTTCAGGATCCCTTTCTACACTATATAAAGGTGGAAATTTACATTGGAAACGTTTGGTTTAGCTGTTATAAAAGTTTGGTTTTTTAGTGCTGTAAATGCATTTTCAGCTCGCGCTGTACACATTTGCTATGAGAGGCATTATCTCATAAGGGAAATATTGGACAATCAAATTAATGACTGCCCAGGCTTCAGGATGTCTTTTTACACTATATAAAGGTGGAAATTTACATTGGAAACGTTTAGTTTAGCTGTTATAAAAGTTTGTTTTTTTTAGTGCTGAAAATGCATTTTCAGCTCGCACTGTACACATTTGCTATGTGAGGCATTATCTCATAAGGGAAATACTGGACAATCAAATTAATGACTTCCCAGGCTTCAGGATGCCTTTTTACACTCTATAAATGTGGAAATTTACATTGGAAACGTTTGGTTTAGCTGTTAATGAAGTTTCGTTTTTTTAGTGCTGAAAATTCATTGTCTGCTGGCGCTGTACACTTTTTCTAAGTGTTGCAATATCTCATGAAGGAAATACTGGACAATCAAATTAATGACTTTCCAGGCTTCAGGATGCCTTTCTACACTATATAAAGGTGGAAATTTACATTGGAAACGTTTGGTTTAGTTGTTATAAAAGTTTGGTTTTTTAGTGCTGTAAATGCATTTTCAGCTCGCGCTGTACACATTTGCTATGAGAGGCATTATCTCATAAGGGAAATATTGGACAATCAAATTAATGACTGCCCAGGCTTCAGGATGTCTTTTTACACTATATAAAGGTGGAAATTTACATTGGAAACGTTTAGTTTAGCTGTTAATGAAGTTTCGTTTTTTTAGTGCTGAAAATTCATTGTCTGCTGGCGCTGTACACTTTTTCTAAGTGTTGCAATATCTCATGAAGGAAATACTGGACAATCAAATTAATGACTTTCCAGGCTTCAGGATGCCTTTCTACACTATATAATGGTAGAAATTTACATTGGAAACGTTTGGTTTAGCTGTTATAAAAGTTTGGTTTTTTAGTGCTGTAAATGCATTTTCAGCTCGCGCTGTACACATTTGCTATGAGAGGCATTATCTCATAAGGGAAATACTGGACAATCAAATTAATGACTGCCCAGGCTTCAGGATGTCTTTTTACACTATATAAAGGTGGAAATTTACATTGGAAACGTTTGGTTTAGCTGTTATAAAAGTTTGGTTTTTTTAGTGATGAAAATGCATTTTCAGCTCGCACTGTACACATTTGCTATGTGAGGCATTATCTCATAAGGGAAATACTGGACAATCAAATTAATGACTTCCCAGGCTTCAGGATGCCTTTTTACACTCTATAAATGTGGAAATTTACATTGGAAACGTTTGGTTTAGCTGTTAATGAAGTTTCGTTTTTTTAGTGCTGAAAATTCATTGTCTGCTGGCGCTGTACACTTTTTCTAAGTGTTGCAATATCTCATGAAGGAAATACTGGACAATCAAATTAATGACTTTCCAGGCTTCAGGATGCCTTTCTACACTATATAAAGGTGGAAATTTACATTGGAAACGTTTGGTTTAGCTGTTATAAAAGTTTGGGTTTTTAGTGCTGTAAATGCATTTTCAGCTCGCGCTGTACACATTTGCTATGAGAGGCATTATCTCATAAGGGAAATATTGGACAATCAAATTAATGACTGCCCAGGCTTCAGGATGTCTTTTTACACTATATAAAGGTGGAAATTTACATTGGAAACGTTTAGTTTAGCTGTTATAAAAGTTTGTTTTTTTAGTGCTGTAAATGCATTTTCAGCTCGCGCTGTACACATTTGCTATGTGAGGCATTATCTCATAAGGGAAATACTGGACAATCAAATTAATGACTGCCCAGGCTTCAGGATGTCTTTTTACACTATATAAAGGTGGAAATTTACATTGGAAACGTTTGGTTTAGCTGTTATAAAAGTTTGGTTTTTTTTAGTGCTGAAAATGCATTTTCAGCTCGCACTGTACACATTTGCTATGAGAGGCATTATCTCATAAGGGAAATATTGGACAATCAAATTAATGACTGCCCAGGCTTCAGGATGTCTTTTTACACTATATAAAGGTGGAAATTTACATTGGAAACGTTTAGTTTAGCTGTTATAAAAGTTTGTTTTTTTAGTGCTGTAAATGCATTTTCAGCTCGCGCTGTACACATTTGCTATGTGAGGCATTATCTCATAAGGGAAATACTGGACAATCAAATTAATGACTTCCCAGGCTTCAGGATGCCTTTTTACACTCTATAAATGTGGAAATTTACATTGGAAACGTTTGGTTTAGCTGTTAATGAAGTTTCGTTTTTTTAGTGCTGAAAATTCATTGTCTGCTGGCGCTGTACACTTTTTCTAAGTGTTGCAATATCTCATGAAGGAAATACTGGACAATCAAATTAATGACTTTCCAGGCTTCAGGATGCCTTTCTACACTATATAAAGGTGGAAATTTACATTGGAAACGTTTGGTTTAGTTGTTATAAAAGTTTGGTTTTTTAGTGCTGTAAATGCATTTTCAGCTCGCGCTGTACACATTTGCTATGAGAGGCATTATCTCATAAGGGAAATATTGGACAATCAAATTAATGACTGCCCAGGCTTCAGGATGTCTTTTTACACTATATAAAGGTGGAAATTTACATTGGAAACGTTTGATTTAGCTGTTATAAAAGTTTGGTTTTTTAGTGCTGTAAATGCATTTTCAGCTCGCGCTGTACACATTTGCTATGAGAGGCATTATCTCATAAGGGAAATATTGGACAATCAAATTAATGGCTGCCCAGGCTTCAGGATGTCTTTTTACACTATATAAAGGTGGAAATTTACATTGGAAACTTTTAGTTTAGCTGTTAATGAAGTTTCGTTTTTTTAGTGCTGAAAATTCATTGTCTGCTGGCGCTGTACACTTTTTCTAAGTGTTGCAATATCTCATGAAGGAAATACTGGACAATCAAATTAATGACTTTCCAGGCTTCAGGATGCCTTTCTACACTATATAAAGGTGGAAATGTACATTGGAAACATTTGGTTTAGCTGTTATAAAAGTTTGGTTTTTTAGTGATGTAAATGCATTTTCAGCTCGCGCTGTACACATTTGCTATGAGAGGCATTATCTCATAAGGGAAATATTGGACAATCAAATTAATGACTGCCCAGGCTTCAGGATGTCTTTTTACACTATATAAGGGTGGAAATTTACATTGGAAACGTTTAGTTTAGCTGTTAATGAAGTTTCGTTTTTTTAGTGCTGAAAATTCATTGTCTGCTGGCGCTGTATACTTTTTCTAAGTGTTGCAATATCTCATGAAGGAAATACTGGACAATCAAATTAATGACTTTCCAGGCTTCAGGATGCCTTTCTACACTATATAAAGGTGGAAATTTACATTGGAAACGTTTGGTTTAGCTGTTATAAAAGTTTGTTTTTTTAGTGCTGTAAATACATTTTCAGCTCGCGCTGTACACATTTGCTATGAGAGGCATTATCTTATAAGGGAAATATTGGACAATCAAATTAATGACTGCCCAGGCTTCAGGATGTCTTTTTACACTATATAAAGGTGGAAATTTACATTGGAAACGTTTAGTTTAGCTGTTAATGAAGTTTCGTTTTTTTAGTGCTGAAAATTCATTGTCTGCTGGCGCTGTACACTTTTTCTAAGTGTTGCAATATCTCATGAAGGAAATACTGGACAATCAAATTAATGACTTTCCAGGCTTCAGGATGCGTTTCTACACTATATAAAGGTAGAAATTTACATTGGAAACGTTTGGTTTAGCTGTTATAAAAGTTTGGTTTTTTAGTGCTGTAAATGCATTTTCAGCTCGCGCTGTACACATTTGCTATGAGAGGCATTATCTCATAAGGGAAATATTGGACAATCAAATTAATGGCTGCCCAGGCTTCAGGATGTCTTTTTACACTATATAAAGGTGGAAATTTACATTGGAAACGTTTAGTTTAGCTGTTATAAAAGTTTGTTTTTTTAGTGCTGTAAATGCATTTTCAGCTCGCGCTGTACACATTTGCTATGTGAGGCATTATCTCATAAGGGAAATACTGGACAATCAAATTAATGACTTCCCAGGCTTCAGGATGCCTTTTTACACTCTATAAATGTGGAAATTTACATTGGAAACGTTTGGTTTAGCTGTTAATGAAGTTTCGTTTTTTTAGTGCTGAAAATTCATTGTCTGCTGGCGCTGTACACTTTTTCTAAGTGTTGCAATATCTCATGAAGGAAATACTGGACAATCAAATTAATGACTTTCCAGGCTTCAGGATGCCTTTCTACACTATATAAAGGTGGAAATTTACATTGGAAACGTTTGGTTTAGTTGTTATAAAAGTTTGGTTTTTTAGTGCTGTAAATGCATTTTCAGCTCGCGCTGTACACATTTGCTATGAGAGGCATTATCTCATAAGGGAAATATTGGACAATCAAATTAATGACTGCCCAGGCTTCAGGATGTCTTTTTACACTATATAAAGGTGGAAATTTACATTGGAAACGTTTGGTTTAGCTGTTATAAAAGTTTGGTTTTTTAGTGCTGTAAATGCATTTTCAGCTCGCGCTGTACACATTTGCTATGAGAGGCATTATCTCATAAGGGAAATATTGGACAATCAAATTAATGGCTGCCCAGGCTTCAGGATGTCTTTTTACACTATATAAAGGTGGAAATTTACATTGGAAACTTTTAGTTTAGCTGTTAATGAAGTTTCGTTTTTTTAGTGCTGAAAATTCATTGTCTGCTGGCGCTGTACACTTTTTCTAAGTGTTGCAATATCTCATGAAGGAAATACTGGACAATCAAATTAATGACTTTCCAGGCTTCAGGATGCCTTTCTACACTATATAAAGGTGGAAATGTACATTGGAAACATTTGGTTTAGCTGTTATAAAAGTTTGGTTTTTTAGTGATGTAAATGCATTTTCAGCTCGCGCTGTACACATTTGCTATGAGAGGCATTATCTCATAAGGGAAATATTGGACAATCAAATTAATGACTGCCCAGGCTTCAGGATGTCTTTTTACACTATATAAGGGTGGAAATTTACATTGGAAACGTTTAGTTTAGCTGTTAATGAAGTTTCGTTTTTTTAGTGCTGAAAATTCATTGTCTGCTGGCGCTGTATACTTTTTCTAAGTGTTGCAATATCTCATGAAGGAAATACTGGACAATAAAATTAATGACTTTCCAGGCTTCAGGATGCTTTTCTACACTATATAAAGGTGGAAATTTACATTGGAAACGTTTGGTTTAGCTGTTATAAAAGTTTGTTTTTTTAGTGCTGTAAATACATTTTCAGCTCGCGCTGTACACATTTGCTATGAGAGGCATTATCTTATAAGGGAAATATTGGACAATCAAATTAATGACTGCCCAGGCTTCAGGATGTCTTTTTACACTATATAAAGGTGGAAATTTACATTGGAAACGTTTAGTTTAGCTGTTAATGAAGTTTCGTTTTTTTAGTGCTGAAAATTCATTGTCTGCTGGCGCTGTACACTTTTTCTAAGTGTTGCAATATCTCATGAAGGAAATACTGGACAATCAAATTAATGACTTTCCAGGCTTCAGGATGCGTTTCTACACTATATAAAGGTAGAAATTTACATTGGAAACGTTTGGTTTAGCTGTTATAAAAGTTTGGTTTTTTAGTGCTGTAAATGCATTTTCAGCTCGCGCTGTACACATTTGCTATGAGAGGCATTATCTCATAAGGGAAATATTGGACAATCAAATTAATGGCTGCCCAGGCTTCAGGATGTCTTTTTACACTATATAAAGGTGGAAATTTACATTGGAAACGTTTAGTTTAGCTGTTAATGAAGTTTCGGTTTTTTAGTGCTGAAAATTCATTGTCTGCTGGCGCTGTACACTTTTTCTAAGTGTTGCAATATCTCATGAAGGAAATACTGGACAATCAAATTAATGACTTTCCAGGCTTCAGGATGCCTTTCTAAACTATATAAAGGTGGAAATTTACATTGGAAACGTTTGGTTTAGCTGTTATAAAAGTTTGGTTTTTTAGTGCTGTAAATGCATTTTCAGCTCGCGCTGTACACATTTGCTATGAGAGGCATTATCTCATAAGGGAAATATTGGACAATCAAATTAATGACTGCCCAGGCTTCAGGATGTCTTTTTACACTATATAAAGGTGGAATTTACATTGGAAACGTTTGGTTTAGCTGTTATAAAAGTTTGGTTTTTTAGTGCTGAAAATGCATTTTCAGCTCGCACTGTACACATTTGCTATGTGAGGCATTATCTCATGAAGGAAATATTGGACAATCAAATTAATGACTTTCCAGGCTTCAGGATGCCTTTCTACACTATATAAAGGTGGAAATTTACATTGGAAACGTTTGGTTTAGCTGTTATAAAAGTTTGTTTTTTTAGTGCTGTAAATGCATTTTCAGCTCGCGCTGTACAAATTTGCTATGTGAGGCATTATCTCATAAGGGAAATACTGGACAATCAAATTAATGACTGCCCAGGCTTCAGGATGTCTTTTTACACTATATAAAGGTGGAAATTTACATTGGAAACGTTTGGTTTAGCTGTTATAAAAGTTTGTTTTTTTTTGTGCTGAAAATTCATTGTCTGCTGGCGCTGTACACTTTTTCTAAGTGTTGCAATATCTCATGAAGGAAATACTGGACAATCAAATTAATGACTTTCCAGGCTCCAGGATGCCTTTCTACACTATATAAAGGTGGAAATTTACATTGGAAACGTTTGGTTTAGCTGTTATAAAAGTTTGGTTTTTTAGTGCTGTAAATGCATTTTCAGCTCGCGCTGTACACATTTGCTATGAGAGGCATTATCTCATAAGGGAAATATTGGACAATCAAATTAATGACTGCCCAGGCTTCAGGATGTCTTTTTACACTATATAAAGGTGGAAATTTACATTGGAAACGTTTAGTTTAGCTGTTAATGAAGTTTCGTTTTTTTAGTGCTGAAAATTCATTGTCTGCTGGCGCTGTACACTTTTTCTAAGTGTTGCAATATCTCATGAAGGAAATACTGGACAATCAAATTAATGACTTTCCAGGCTTCAGGATGCCTTTCTACACTATATAAAGGTAGAAATTTACATTGGAAACGTTTGGTTTAGCTGTTATAAAAGTTTGGTTTTTTTAGTGCTGTAAATGCATTTTCAGCTCGCGCTGTACACATTTGCTATGAGAGGCATTATCTCATAAGGGAAATACTGGACAATCAAATTAATGACTGCCCAGGCTTCAGGATGTCTTTTTACACTATATAAAGGTGGAAATTTACATTGGAAACGTTTGGTTTAGCTGTTATAAAAGTTTGGTTTTTTTAGTGCTGAAAATGCATTTTCAGCTCGCACTGTACACATTTGCTATGTGAGGCATTATCTCATAAGGGAAATACTGGACAATCAAATTAATGACTTCCCAGGCTTCAGGATGCCTTTTTACACTCTATAAATGTGGAAATTTACATTGGAAACGTTTGGTTTAGCTGTTAATGAAGTTTCGTTTTTTTAGTGCTGAAAATTCATTGTCTGCTGGCGCTGTACACTTTTTCTAAGTGTTGCAATATCTCATGAAGGAAATACTGGACAATCAAATTAATAACTTTCCAGGCTTCAGGATGCCTTTCTACACTATATAAAGGTGGAAATTTACATTGGAAACGTTTGGTTTAGCTGTTATAAAAGTTTGGGTTTTTAGTGCTGTAAATGCATTTTCAGCTCGCGCTGTACACATTTGCTATGAGAGGCATTATCTCATAAGGGAAATATTGGACAATCAAATTAATGACTGCCCAGGCTTCAGGATGTCTTTTTACACTATATAAAGGTGGAAATTTACATTGGAAACGTTTAGTTTAGCTGTTATAAAAGTTTGTTTTTTTAGTGCTGTAAATGCATTTTCAGCTCGCGCTGTACACATTTGCTATGTGAGGCATTATCTCATAAGGGAAATACTGGACAATCAAATTAATGACTGCCCAGGCTTCAGGATGTCTTTTTACACTATATAAAGGTGGAAATGTACATTGGAAACGTTTGGTTTAGCTGTTATAAAAGTTTGGTTTTTTTAGTGCTGAAAATGCATTTTCAGCTCGCACTGTACACATTTGCTATGTGAGGCATTATCTCATAAGGGAAATACTGGACAATCAAATTAATGACTTCCCAGGCTTCAGGATGCCTTTTTACACTCTATAAATGTGGAAATTTACATTGGAAACGTTTGGTTTAGCTGTTAATGAAGTTTCGTTTTTTTAGTGCTGAAAATTCATTGTCTGCTGGCGCTGTACACTTTTTCTAAGTGTTGCAATATCTCATGAAGGAAATACTGGACAATCAAATTAATGACTTTCCAGGCTTCAGGATGCCTTTCTACACTATATAAAGGTGGAAATTTACATTGGAAACGTTTGGTTTAGTTGTTATAAAAGTTTGGTTTTTTAGTGCTGTAAATGCATTTTCAGCTCGCGCTGTACACATTTGCTATGAGAGGCATTATCTCATAAGGGAAATATTGGACAATCAAATTAATGACTGCCCAGGCTTCAGGATGTCTTTTTACACTATATAAAGGTGGAAATTTACATTGGAAACGTTTAGTTTAGCTGTTAATGAAGTTTCGTTTTTTTAGTGCTGAAAATTCATTGTCTGCTGGCGCTGTACACTTTTTCTAAGTGTGCAATATCTCATGAAGGAAATACTGGACAATCAAATTAATGACTTTCCAGGCTTCAGGATGCCTTTCTACACTATATAAAGGTAGAAATTTACATTGGAAACGTTTGGTTTAGCTGTTATAAAAGTTTGGTTTTTTAGTGCTGTAAATGCATTTTCAGCTCGCGCTGTACACATTTGCTATGAGAGGCATTATCTCATAAGGGAAATATTGGACAATCAAATTAATGACTGCCCAGGCTTCAGGAGTCTTTTTACACTATATAAAGGTGGAAATTTACATTGGAAACGTTTGGTTTAGCTGTTATAAAAGTTTGGTTTTTTAGTGCTGTAAATGCATTTTCAGCTCGCGCTGTACACATTTGCTATGAGAGGCATTATCTCATAAGGGAAATATTGGACAATCAAATTAATGGCTGCCCAGGCTTCAGGATGTCTTTTTACACTATATAAAGGTGGAAATTTACATTGGAAACGTTTAGTTTAGCTGTTAATGAAGTTTCGGTTTTTTAGTGCTAAAAATTCATTGTCTGCTGGCGCTGTACACTTTTTCTAAGTGTTGCAATATCTCATGAAGGAAATACTGGACAATCAAATTAATGACTTTCCAGGCTTCAGGATGCCTTTTTACACTATATAAAGGTGGAAATTTACATTGGAAACGTTTGGTTTAGCTGTTATAAAAGTTTGGTTTTTTAGTGCTGTAAATGCATTTTCAGCTCGCGCTGTACACATTTGCTATGAGAGGCATTATCTCATAAAGGAAATATTGGACAATCGAATTAATGACTGCCCAGGCTTCAGGATGTCTTTTTACACTATATAAAGGTGGAAATTTACATTGGAAACGTTTGGTTTAGCTGTTATAAAAGTTTGTTTTTTTAGTGCTGAAAATGCATTTTCAGCTCGCACTGTACACATTTGCTATGTGAGGCATTATCTCATAAGGGAAATACTGGACAATCAAATTAATGACTTCCCAGGCTTCAGGATGCCTTTTTACACTCTATAAATGTGGAAATTTACATTGGAAACGTTTGGTTTAGCTGTTATAAAAGTTTGGTTTTTTAGTGCTGTAAATGCATTTTCAGCTCGCGCTGTACACATTTGCTATGAGAGGCATTATCTCATAAAGGAAATATTGGACAATCGAATTAATGACTGCCCAGGCTTCAGGATGTCTTTTTACACTATATAAAGGTGGAAATTTACATTGGAAACGTTTGGTTTAGCTGTTATAAAAGTTTGGTTTTTTAGTGCTGAAAATGCATTTTCAGCTCGCACTGTACACATTTGCTATGTGAGGCATTATCTCATAAGGGAAATACTGGACAATCAAATTAATGACTTCCCAGGCTTCAGGATGCCTTTTTACACTCTATAAATGTGGAAATTTACATTGGAAACGTTTGGTTTAGCTGTTAATGAAGTTTCGTTTTTTTAGTGCTGAAAATTCATTGTCTGCTGGCGCTGTACACCTTTTCTAAGTGTTGCAATATCTCATGAAGGAAATACTGGACAATCAAATTAATGACTTTCCAGGCTTCAGGATGCCTTTCTACACTATATAAAGGTGGAAATTTACATTGGAAACGTTTGGTTTAGCTGTTATAAAAGTTTGGTTTTTTAGTGCTGAAAATGCATTTTCAGCTCGCACTGTACACATTTGCTATGTGAGGCATTATCTCATAAGGGAAATACTGGACAATCAAATTAATGACTTCCCAGGCTTCAGGATGCCTTTTTACACTCTATAAATGTGGAAATTTACATTGGAAACGTTTGGTTTAGCTGTTAATGAAGTTTCGTTTTTTTAGTGCTGAAAATTCATTGTCTGCTGGCTCTGTACACCTTTTCTAAGTGTTGCAATATCTCATGAAGGAAATACTGGACAATCAAATTAATGACTTTCCAGGCTTCAGGATGCCTTTCTACACTATATAAAGGTGGAAATGTACATTGGAAACATTTGGTTTAGCTGTTATAAAAGTTTGGTTTTTTAGTGATGTAAATGCATTTTCAGCTCGCGCTGTACACATTTGCTATGAGAGGCATTATCTCATAAGGGAAATATTGGACAATCAAATTAATGACTGCCCAGGCTTCAGGATGTCTTTTTACACTATATAAGGGTGGAAATTTACATTGGAAACGTTTAGTTTAGCTGTTAATGAAGTTTCGTTTTTTTAGTGCTGAAAATTCATTGTCTGCTGGCGCTGTACACTTTTTCTAAGTGTTGCAATATCTCATGAAGGAAATACTGGACAATAAAATTAATGACTTTCCAGGCTTCAGGATGCTTTTCTACACTATATAAAGGTGGAAATTTACATTGGAAACGTTGGGTTTAGCTGTTATAAAAGTTTGTTTTTTTAGTGCTGTAAATACATTTTCAGCTCGCGCTGTACACATTTGCTATGAGAGGCATTATCTTATAAGGGAAATATTGGACAATCAAATTAATGGCTGCCCAGGCTTCAGGATGTCTTTTTACACTATATAAAGGTGGAAATTTACATTGGAAACGTTTAGTTTAGCTGTTAATGAAGTTTCGGTTTTTTAGTGCTGAAAATTCATTGTCTGCTGGCGCTGTACACTTTTTCTAAGTGTTGCAATATCTCATGAAGGAAATACTGGACAATCAAATTAATGACTTTCCAGGCTTCAGGATGCCTTTCTAAACTATATAAAGGTGGAAATTTACATTGGAAACGTTTGGTTTAGCTGTTATAAAAGTTTGGTTTTTTAGTGCTGTAAATGCATTTTCAGCTCGCGCTGTACACATTTGCTATGAGAGGCATTATCTCATAAGGGAAATATTGGACAATCAAATTAATGACTGCCCAGGCTTCAGGATGTCTTTTTACACTATATAAAGGTGGAATTTACATTGGAAACGTTTGGTTTAGCTGTTATAAAAGTTTGGTTTTTTAGTGCTGAAAATGCATTTTCAGCTCGCACTGTACACATTTGCTATGTGAGGCATTATCTCATGAAGGAAATATTGGACAATCAAATTAATGACTTTCCAGGCTTCAGGATGCCTTTCTACACTATATAAAGGTGGAAATTTACATTGGAAACGTTTGGTTTAGCTGTTATAAAAGTTTGTTTTTTTAGTGCTGTAAATGCATTTTCAGCTCGCGCTGTACACATTTGCTATGTGAGGCATTATCTCATAAGGGAAATACTGGACAATCAAATTAATGACTGCCCAGGCTTCAGGATGTCTTTTTACACTATATAAAGGTGGAAATTTACATTGGAAACGTTTGGTTTAGCTGTTATAAAAGTTTGTTTTTTTTTGTGCTGAAAATTCATTGTCTGCTGGCGCTGTACACTTTTTCTAAGTGTTGCAATATCTCATGAAGGAAATACTGGACAATCAAATTAATGACTTTCCAGGCTCCAGGATGCCTTTCTACACTATATAAAAGTGGAAATTTACATTGGAAACGTTTGGTTTAGCTGTTATAAAAGTTTGGTTTTTTAGTGCTGTAAATGCATTTTCAGCTCGCGCTGTACACATTTGCTATGAGAGGCATTATCTCATAAGGGAAATATTGGACAATCAAATTAATGACTGCCCAGGCTTCAGGATGTCTTTTTACACTATATAAAGGTGGAAATTTACATTGGAAACGTTTAGTTTAGCTGTTAATGAAGTTTCGTTTTTTTAGTGCTGAAAATTCATTGTCTGCTGGCGCTGTACACTTTTTCTAAGTGTTGCAATATCTCATGAAGGAAATACTGGACAATCAAATTAATGACTTTCCAGGCTTCAGGATGCCTTTCTACACTATATAAAGGTAGAAATTTACATTGGAAACGTTTGGTTTAGCTGTTATAAAAGTTTGGTTTTTTTAGTGCTGTAAATGCATTTTCAGCTCGCGCTGTACACATTTGCTATGAGAGGCATTATCTCATAAGGGAAATACTGGACAATCAAATTAATGACTGCCCAGGCTTCAGGATGTCTTTTTACACTATATAAAGGTGGAAATTTACATTGGAAACGTTTGGTTTAGCTGTTATAAAAGTTTGGTTTTTTTAGTGCTGAAAATGCATTTTCAGCTCGCACTGTACACATTTGCTATGTGAGGCATTATCTCATAAGGGAAATACTGGACAATCAAATTAATGACTTCCCAGGCTTCAGGATGCCTTTTTACACTCTATAAATGTGGAAATTTACATTGGAAACGTTTGGTTTAGCTGTTAATGAAGTTTCGTTTTTTTAGTGCTGAAAATTCATTGTCTGCTGGCGCTGTACACTTTTTCTAAGTGTTGCAATATCTCATGAAGGAAATACTGGACAATCAAATTAATAACTTTCCAGGCTTCAGGATGCCTTTCTACACTATATAAAGGTGGAAATTTACATTGGAAACGTTTGGTTTAGCTGTTATAAAAGTTTGGGTTTTTAGTGCTGTAAATGCATTTTCAGCTCGCGCTGTACACATTTGCTATGAGAGGCATTATCTCATAAGGGAAATATTGGACAATCAAATTAATGACTGCCCAGGCTTCAGGATGTCTTTTTACACTATATAAAGGTGGAAATTTACATTGGAAACGTTTAGTTTAGCTGTTATAAAAGTTTGTTTTTTTAGTGCTGTAAATGCATTTTCAGCTCGCGCTGTACACATTTGCTATGTGAGGCATTATCTCATAAGGGAAATACTGGACAATCAAATTAATGACTGCCCAGGCTTCAGGATGTCTTTTTACACTATATAAAGGTGGAAATTTACATTGGAAACGTTTGGTTTAGCTGTTATAAAAGTTTGGTTTTTTTAGTGCTGAAAATGCATTTTCAGCTCGCACTGTACACATTTGCTATGTGAGGCATTATCTCATAAGGGAAATACTGGACAATCAAATTAATGACTTCCCAGGCTTCAGGATGCCTTTTTACACTCTATAAATGTGGAAATTTACATTGGAAACGTTTGGTTTAGCTGTTAATGAAGTTTCGTTTTTTTAGTGCTGAAAATTCATTGTCTGCTGGCGCTGTACACTTTTTCTAAGTGTTGCAATATCTCATGAAGGAAATACTGGACAATCAAATTAATGACTTTCCAGGCTTCAGGATGCCTTTCTACACTATATAAAGGTGGAAATTTACATTGGAAACGTTTGGTTTAGTTGTTATAAAAGTTTGGTTTTTTAGTGCTGTAAATGCATTTTCAGCTCGCGCTGTACACATTTGCTATGAGAGGCATTATCTCATAAGGGAAATATTGGACAATCAAATTAATGACTGCCCAGGCTTCAGGATGTCTTTTTACACTATATAAAGGTGGAAATTTACATTGGAAACGTTTAGTTTAGCTGTTAATGAAGTTTCGTTTTTTTAGTGCTGAAAATTCATTGTCTGCTGGCGCTGTACACTTTTTCTAAGTGTTGCAATATCTCATGAAGGAAATACTGGACAATCAAATTAATGACTTTCCAGGCTTCAGGATGCCTTTCTACACTATATAAAGGTAGAAATTTACATTGGAAACGTTTGGTTTAGCTGTTATAAAAGTTTGGTTTTTTAGTGCTGTAAATGCATTTTCAGCTCGCGCTGTACACATTTGCTATGAGAGGCATTATCTCATAAGGGAAATATTGGACAATCAAATTAATGACTGCCCAGGCTTCAGGAGTCTTTTTACACTATATAAAGGTGGAAATTTACATTGGAAACGTTTGGTTTAGCTGTTATAAAAGTTTGGTTTTTTAGTGCTGTAAATGCATTTTCAGCTCGCGCTGTACACATTTGCTATGAGAGGCATTATCTCATAAGGGAAATATTGGACAATCAAATTAATGGCTGCCCAGGCTTCAGGATGTCTTTTTACACTATATAAAGGTGGAAATTTACATTGGAAACGTTTAGTTTAGCTGTTAATGAAGTTTCGGTTTTTTAGTGCTAAAAATTCATTGTCTGCTGGCGCTGTACACTTTTTCTAAGTGTTGCAATATCTCATGAAGGAAATACTGGACAATCAAATTAATGACTTTCCAGGCTTCAGGATGCCTTTTTACACTATATAAAGGTGGAAATTTACATTGGAAACGTTTGGTTTAGCTGTTATAAAAGTTTGGTTTTTTAGTGCTGTAAATGCATTTTCAGCTCGCGCTGTACACATTTGCTATGAGAGGCATTATCTCATAAAGGAAATATTGGACAATCGAATTAATGACTGCCCAGGCTTCAGGATGTCTTTTTACACTATATAAAGGTGGAAATTTACATTGGAAACGTTTGGTTTAGCTGTTATAAAAGTTTGTTTTTTTATTGCTGAAAATGCATTTTCAGCTCGCACTGTACACATTTGCTATGTGAGGCATTATCTCATAGGGGAAATACTGGACAATCAAATTAATGACTTCCCAGGCTTCAGGATGCCTTTTTACACTCTATAAATGTGGAAATTTACATTGGAAACGTTTGGTTTAGCTGTTATAAAAGTTTGGTTTTTTAGTGCTGTAAATGCATTTTCAGCTCGCGCTGTACACATTTGCTATGAGAGGCATTATCTCATAAAGGAAATATTGGACAATCGAATTAATGACTGCCCAGGCTTCAGGATGTCTTTTTACACTATATAAAGGTGGAAATTTACATTGGAAACGTTTGGTTTAGCTGTTATAAAAGTTTGGTTTTTTAGTGCTGAAAATGCATTTTCAGCTCGCACTGTACACATTTGCTATGTGAGGCATTATCTCATAAGGGAAATACTGGACAATCAAATTAATGACTTCCCAGGCTTCAGGATGCCTTTTTACACTCTATAAATGTGGAAATTTACATTGGAAACGTTTGGTTTAGCTGTTAATGAAGTTTCGTTTTTTTAGTGCTGAAAATTCATTGTCTGCTGGCGCTGTACACCTTTTCTAAGTGTTGCAATATCTCATGAAGGAAATACTGGACAATCAAATTAATGACTTTCCAGGCTTCAGGATGCCTTTCTACACTATATAAAGGTGGAAATTTACATTGGAAACGTTTGGTTTAGCTGTTATAAAAGTTTGGTTTTTTAGTGCTGAAAATGCATTTTCAGCTCGCACTGTACACATTTGCTATGTGAGGCATTATCTCATAAGGGAAATACTGGACAATCAAATTAATGACTTCCCAGGCTTCAGGATGCCTTTTTACACTCTATAAATGTGGAAATTTACATTGGAAACGTTTGGTTTAGCTGTTAATGAAGTTTCGTTTTTTTAGTGCTGAAAATTCATTGTCTGCTGGCGCTGTACACCTTTTCTAAGTGTTGCAATATCTCATGAAGGAAATACTGGACAATCAAATTAATGACTTTCCAGGCTTCAGGATGCCTTTCTACACTATATAAAGGTGGAAATTTACATTGGAAACGTTTGGTTTAGCTGTTATAAAAGTTTGGTTTTTTAGTGCTGTAAATGCATTTTCAGCTCGCACTGTACACATTTGCTATGAGAGGCATTATCTCATAAGGGAAATATTGGACAATCAAATTAATGACTGCCCAGGCTTCAGGATGTCTTTTTACACTATATAAAGGTGGAAATTTACATTGGAAACGTTTAGTTTAGCTGTTAATGAAGTTTCGTTTTTTTAGTGCTGAAAATTCATTGTCTGCTGGCGCTGTACACTTTTTCTAAGTGTTGCAATATCTCATGAAGGAAATACTGGACAATCAAATTAATGACTTTCCAGGCTTCAGGATGCGTTTCTACACTGTATAAAGGTAGAAATTTACATTGGAAACGTTTGGTTTAGCTGTTATAAAAGTTTGGTTTTTTAGTGCTGTAAATGCATTTTCAGCTCGCGCTGTACACATTTGCTATGAGAGGCATTATCTCATAAGGGAAATATTGGACAATCAAATTAATGACTGCCCAGGCTTCAGGATGTCTTTTTACACTATATAAAGGTGGAAATTTACATTGGAAACGTTTGGTTTAGCTGTTATAAAAGTTTGGTTTTTTAGTGCTGTAAATGCATTTTCAGCTCGCGCTGTACACATTTGCTATGAGAGGCATTATCTCATAAGGGAAATATTGGACAATCAAATTAATGGCTGCCCAGGCTTCAGGATGTCTTTTTACACTATATAAAGGTGGAAATTTACATTGGAAACGTTTAGTTTAGCTGTTAATGAAGTTTCGGTTTTTTAGTGCTGAAAATTCATTGTCTGCTGGCGCTGTACACTTTTTCTAAGTGTTGCAATATCTCATGAAGGAAATACTGGACAATCAAATTAATGACTTTCCAGGCTTCAGGATGCCTTTCTAAACTATATAAAGGTGGAAATTTACATTGGAAACGTTTGGTTTAGCTGTTATAAAAGTTTGGTTTTTTAGTGCTGTAAATGCATTTTCAGCTCGCGCTGTACACATTTGCTATGAGAGGCATTATCTCATAAGGGAAATATTGGACAATCAAATTAATGGCTGCCCAGGCTTCAGGATGTCTTTTTACACTATATAAAGGTGGAAATTTACATTGGAAACGTTTAGTTTAGCTTTTAATGAAGTTTCGTTTTTTTTAGTGCTGAAAATTCATTGTCTGCTGGCGCTGTACACTTTTTCTAAGTGTTGCAATATCTCATGAAGGAAATACTGGACAATCAAATTAATGACTTTCCAGGCTTCAGGATGTCTTTTTACACTATATAAAGGTGGAAATATACATTGGAAACGTTTGGTTTAGCTGTTATAAAAGTTTGGTTTTTTAGTGCTGTAAATGCATTTTCAGCTCGCGCTGTACACATTTGCTATGAGAGGCATTATCTCATAAGGGAAATATTGGACAATCAAATTAATGGCTGCCTAGGCTTCAGGATGTCTTTTTACACTATATAAAGGTGGAAATTTACATTGGAAACGTTTAGTTTAGCTGTTAATGAAGTTTCGTTTTTTTAGTGCTGAAAATTCATTGTCTGCTGGCGCTGTACACTTTTTCTAAGTGTTGCAATATCTCATGAAGGAAATACTGGACAATCAAATTAATGACTTTCCAGGCTTCAGGATGCCTTTCTACACTATATGAAGGTGGAAATTTACATTGGAAACGTTTGGTTTAGCTGTTATAAAAGTTTGGTTTTTTAGTGCTGAAAATGCATTTTCAGCTCGCACTGTACACATTTGCTATGTGAGGCATTATCTCATGAAGGAAATACTGGACAATCAAATTAATGACTTTCCAGGCTTCAGGATGCCTTTTTACACTATATAAAGGTGGAAATTTACATTGGAAACGTTTGGTTTAGCTGTTATAAAAGTTTGGTTTTTTAGTGCTGTAAATGCATTTTCAGCTCGCGCTGTACACATTTGCTATGAGAGGCATTATCTCATAAGGGAAATATTGGACAATCAAATTAATGACTGCCCAGGCTTCAGGATGTCTTTTTACACTATATAAAGGTGGAATTTACATTGGAAACGTTTGGTTTAGCTGTTATAAAAGTTTGGTTTTTTAGTGCTGAAAATGCATTTTCAGCTCGCACTGTACACATTTGCTATGTGAGGCATTATCTCATGAAGGAAATATTGGACAATCAAATTAATGACTTTCCAGGCTTCAGGATGCCTTTCTACACTATATAAAGGTGGAAATTTACATTGGAAACGTTTGGTTTAGCTGTTATAAAAGTTTGTTTTTTTAGTGCTGTAAATGCATTTTCAGCTCGCGCTGTACACATTTGCTATGTGAGGCATTATCTCATAAGGGAAATACTGGACAATCAAATTAATGACTGCCCAGGCTTCAGGATGTCTTTTTACACTATATAAAGGTGGAAATTTACATTGGAAACGTTTGGTTTAGCTGTTATAAAAGTTTGTTTTTTTTTGTGCTGAAAATTCATTGTCTGCTGGCGCTGTACACTTTTTCTAAGTGTTGCAATATCTCATGAAGGAAATACTGGACAATCAAATTAATGACTTTCCAGGCTCCAGGATGCCTTTCTACACTATATAAAAGTGGAAATTTACATTGGAAACGTTTGGTTTAGCTGTTATAAAAGTTTGGTTTTTTAGTGCTGTAAATGCATTTTCAGCTCGCGCTGTACACATTTGCTATGAGAGGCATTATCTCATAAGGGAAATATTGGACAATCAAATTAATGACTGCCCAGGCTTCAGGATGTCTTTTTACACTATATAAAGGTGGAAATTTACATTGGAAACGTTTAGTTTAGCTGTTAATGAAGTTTCGTTTTTTTAGTGCTGAAAATTCATTGTCTGCTGGCGCTGTACACTTTTTCTAAGTGTTGCAATATCTCATGAAGGAAATACTGGACAATCAAATTAATGACTTTCCAGGCTTCAGGATGCCTTTCTACACTATATAAAGGTAGAAATTTACATTGGAAACGTTTGGTTTAGCTGTTATAAAAGTTTGGTTTTTTTAGTGCTGTAAATGCATTTTCAGCTCGCGCTGTACACATTTGCTATGAGAGGCATTATCTCATAAGGGAAATACTGGACAATCAAATTAATGACTGCCCAGGCTTCAGGATGTCTTTTTACACTATATAAAGGTGGAAATTTACATTGGAAACGTTTGGTTTAGCTGTTATAAAAGTTTGGTTTTTTTAGTGCTGAAAATGCATTTTCAGCTCGCACTGTACACATTTGCTATGTGAGGCATTATCTCATAAGGGAAATACTGGACAATCAAATTAATGACTTCCCAGGCTTCAGGATGCCTTTTTACACTCTATAAATGTGGAAATTTACATTGGAAACGTTTGGTTTAGCTGTTAATGAAGTTTCGTTTTTTTAGTGCTGAAAATTCATTGTCTGCTGGCGCTGTACACTTTTTCTAAGTGTTGCAATATCTCATGAAGGAAATACTGGACAATCAAATTAATAACTTTCCAGGCTTCAGGATGCCTTTCTACACTATATAAAGGTGGAAATTTACATTGGAAACGTTTGGTTTAGCTGTTATAAAAGTTTGGGTTTTTAGTGCTGTAAATGCATTTTCAGCTCGCGCTGTACACATTTGCTATGAGAGGCATTATCTCATAAGGGAAATATTGGACAATCAAATTAATGACTGCCCAGGCTTCAGGATGTCTTTTTACACTATATAAAGGTGGAAATTTACATTGGAAACGTTTAGTTTAGCTGTTATAAAAGTTTGTTTTTTTAGTGCTGTAAATGCATTTTCAGCTCGCGCTGTACACATTTGCTATGTGAGGCATTATCTCATAAGGGAAATACTGGACAATCAAATTAATGACTGCCCAGGCTTCAGGATGTCTTTTTACACTATATAAAGGTGGAAATTTACATTGGAAACGTTTGGTTTAGCTGTTATAAAAGTTTGGTTTTTTTAGTGCTGAAAATGCATTTTCAGCTCGCACTGTACACATTTGCTATGTGAGGCATTATCTCATAAGGGAAATACTGGACAATCAAATTAATGACTTCCCAGGCTTCAGGATGCCTTTTTACACTCTATAAATGTGGAAATTTACATTGGAAACGTTTGGTTTAGCTGTTAATGAAGTTTCGTTTTTTTAGTGCTGAAAATTCATTGTCTGCTGGCGCTGTACACTTTTTCTAAGTGTTGCAATATCTCATGAAGGAAATACTGGACAATCAAATTAATGACTTTCCAGGCTTCAGGATGCCTTTCTACACTATATAAAGGTGGAAATTTACATTGGAAACGTTTGGTTTAGTTGTTATAAAAGTTTGGTTTTTTAGTGCTGTAAATGCATTTTCAGCTCGCGCTGTACACATTTGCTATGAGAGGCATTATCTCATAAGGGAAATATTGGACAATCAAATTAATGACTGCCCAGGCTTCAGGATGTCTTTTTACACTATATAAAGGTGGAAATTTACATTGGAAACGTTTAGTTTAGCTGTTAATGAAGTTTCGTTTTTTTAGTGCTGAAAATTCATTGTCTGCTGGCGCTGTACACTTTTTCTAAGTGTTGCAATATCTCATGAAGGAAATACTGGACAATCAAATTAATGACTTTCCAGGCTTCAGGATGCCTTTCTACACTATATAAAGGTAGAAATTTACATTGGAAACGTTTGGTTTAGCTGTTATAAAAGTTTGGTTTTTTAGTGCTGTAAATGCATTTTCAGCTCGCGCTGTACACATTTGCTATGAGAGGCATTATCTCATAAGGGAAATATTGGACAATCAAATTAATGACTGCCCAGGCTTCAGGAGTCTTTTTACACTATATAAAGGTGGAAATTTACATTGGAAACGTTTGGTTTAGCTGTTATAAAAGTTTGGTTTTTTAGTGCTGTAAATGCATTTTCAGCTCGCGCTGTACACATTTGCTATGAGAGGCATTATCTCATAAGGGAAATATTGGACAATCAAATTAATGGCTGCCCAGGCTTCAGGATGTCTTTTTACACTATATAAAGGTGGAAATTTACATTGGAAACGTTTAGTTTAGCTGTTAATGAAGTTTCGTTTTTTTAGTGCTAAAAATTCATTGTCTGCTGGCGCTGTACACTTTTTCTAAGTGTTGCAATATCTCATGAAGGAAATACTGGACAATCAAATTAATGACTTTCCAGGCTTCAGGATGCCTTTTTACACTATATAAAGGTGGAAATTTACATTGGAAACGTTTGGTTTAGCTGTTATAAAAGTTTGGTTTTTTAGTGCTGTAAATGCATTTTCAGCTCGCGCTGTACACATTTGCTATGAGAGGCATTATCTCATAAAGGAAATATTGGACAATCGAATTAATGACTGCCCAGGCTTCAGGATGTCTTTTTACACTATATAAAGGTGGAAATTTACATTGGAAACGTTTGGTTTAGCTGTTATAAAAGTTTGTTTTTTTAGTGCTGAAAATGCATTTTCAGCTCGCACTGTACACATTTGCTATGTGAGGCATTATCTCATAAGGGAAATACTGGACAATCAAATTAATGACTTCCCAGGCTTCAGGATGCCTTTTTACACTCTATAAATGTGGAAATTTACATTGGAAACGTTTGGTTTAGCTGTTATAAAAGTTTGGTTTTTTAGTGCTGTAAATGCATTTTCAGCTCGCGCTGTACACATTTGCTATGAGAGGCATTATCTCATAAAGGAAATATTGGACAATCGAATTAATGACTGCCCAGGCTTCAGGATGTCTTTTTACACTATATAAAGGTGGAAATTTACATTGGAAACGTTTGGTTTAGCTGTTATAAAAGTTTGGTTTTTTAGTGCTGAAAATGCATTTTCAGCTCGCACTGTACACATTTGCTATGTGAGGCATTATCTCATAAGGGAAATACTGGACAATCAAATTAATGACTTCCCAGGCTTCAGGATGCCTTTTTACACTCTATAAATGTGGAAATTTACATTGGAAACGTTTGGTTTAGCTGTTAATGAAGTTTCGTTTTTTTAGTGCTGAAAATTCATTGTCTGCTGGCGCTGTACACCTTTTCTAAGTGTTGCAATATCTCATGAAGGAAATACTGGACAATCAAATTAATGACTTTCCAGGCTTCAGGATGCCTTTCTACACTATATAAAGGTGGAAATTTACATTGGAAACGTTTGGTTTAGCTGTTATAAAAGTTTGGTTTTTTAGTGCTGAAAATGCATTTTCAGCTCGCACTGTACACATTTGCTATGTGAGGCATTATCTCATAAGGGAAATACTGGACAATCAAATTAATGACTTCCCAGGCTTCAGGATGCCTTTTTACACTCTATAAATGTGGAAATTTACATTGGAAACGTTTGGTTTAGCTGTTAATGAAGTTTCGTTTTTTTAGTGCTGAAAATTCATTGTCTGCTGGCTCTGTACACCTTTTCTAAGTGTTGCAATATCTCATGAAGGAAATACTGGACAATCAAATTAATGACTTTCCAGGCTTCAGGATGCCTTTCTACACTATATAAAGGTGGAAATTTACATTGGAAACGTTTGGTTTAGCTGTTATAAAAGTTTGGTTTTTTAGTGCTGTAAATGCATTTTCAGCTCGCACTGTACACATTTGCTATGAGAGGCATTATCTCATAAGGGAAATATTGGACAATCAAATTAATGACTGCCCAGGCTTCAGGATGTCTTTTTACACTATATAAAGGTGGAAATTTACATTGGAAACGTTTAGTTTAGCTGTTAATGAAGTTTCGTTTTTTTAGTGCTGAAAATTCATTGTCTGCTGGCGCTGTACACTTTTTCTAAGTGTTGCAATATCTCATGAAGGAAATACTGGACAATCAAATTAATGACTTTCCAGGCTTCAGGATGCGTTTCTACACTGTATAAAGGTAGAAATTTACATTGGAAACGTTTGGTTTAGCTGTTATAAAAGTTTGGTTTTTTAGTGCTGTAAATGCATTTTCAGCTCGCGCTGTACACATTTGCTATGAGAGGCATTATCTCATAAGGGAAATATTGGACAATCAAATTAATGACTGCCCAGGCTTCAGGATGTCTTTTTACACTATATAAAGGTGGAAATTTACATTGGAAACGTTTGGTTTAGCTGTTATAAAAGTTTGGTTTTTTAGTGCTGTAAATGCATTTTCAGCTCGCGCTGTACACATTTGCTATGAGAGGCATTATCTCATAAGGGAAATATTGGACAATCAAATTAATGGCTGCCCAGGCTTCAGGATGTCTTTTTACACTATATAAAGGTGGAAATTTACATTGGAAACGTTTAGTTTAGCTGTTAATGAAGTTTCGGTTTTTTAGTGCTGAAAATTCATTGTCTGCTGGCGCTGTACACTTTTTCTAAGTGTTGCAATATCTCATGAAGGAAATACTGGACAATCAAATTAATGACTTTCCAGGCTTCAGGATGCCTTTCTAAACTATATAAAGGTGGAAATTTACATTGGAAACGTTTGGTTTAGCTGTTATAAAAGTTTGGTTTTTTAGTGCTGTAAATGCATTTTCAGCTCGCGCTGTACACATTTGCTATGAGAGGCATTATCTCATAAGGGAAATATTGGACAATCAAATTAATGGCTGCCCAGGCTTCAGGATGTCTTTTTACACTATATAAAGGTGGAAATTTACATTGGAAACGTTTAGTTTAGCTTTTAATGAAGTTTCGTTTTTTTTAGTGCTGAAAATTCATTGTCTGCTGGCGCTGTACACTTTTTCTAAGTGTTGCAATATCTCATGAAGGAAATACTGGACAATCAAATTAATGACTTTCCAGGCTTCAGGATGTCTTTTTACACTATATAAAGGTGGAAATATACATTGGAAACGTTTGGTTTAGCTGTTATAAAAGTTTGGTTTTTTAGTGCTGTAAATGCATTTTCAGCTCGCGCTGTACACATTTGCTATGAGAGGCATTATCTCATAAGGGAAATATTGGACAATCAAATTAATGGCTGCCTAGGCTTCAGGATGTCTTTTTACACTATATAAAGGTGGAAATTTACATTGGAAACGTTTAGTTTAGCTGTTAATGAAGTTTCGTTTTTTTAGTGCTGAAAATTCATTGTCTGCTGGCGCTGTACACTTTTTCTAAGTGTTGCAATATCTCATGAAGGAAATACTGGACAATCAAATTAATGACTTTCCAGGCTTCAGGATGCCTTTCTACACTATATGAAGGTGGAAATTTACATTGGAAACGTTTGGTTTAGCTGTTATAAAAGTTTGGTTTTTTAGTGCTGAAAATGCATTTTCAGCTCGCACTGTACACATTTGCTATGTGAGGCATTATCTCATGAAGGAAATACTGGACAATCAAATTAATGACTTTCCAGGCTTCAGGATGCCTTTTTACACTATATAAAGGTGGAAATTTACATTGGAAACGTTTGGTTTAGCTGTTAAAAAAGTTTGGTTTTTTAGTGCTGTAAATGCATTTTCAGCTCGCGCTGTACACATTTGCTATGAGAGGCATTATCTCATTAAGGAAATATTGGACAATCGAATTAATGACTGCCCAGGCTTCAGGATGTCTTTTTACACTATATAAAGGTGGAAATTTACATTGGAAACGTTTGGTTTAGCTGTTATAAAAGTTTGTTTTTTTAGTGCTGAAAATGCATTTTCAGCTCGCACTGTACACATTTGCTATGTGAGGCATTATCTCATGAAGGAAATACTGGACAATCAAATTAATGACTTTCCAGGCTTCAGGATGCCTTTTTACACTATATAAAGGTGGAAATTTACATTGGAAACGTTTGGTTTAGCTGTTATAAAAGTTTGGTTTTTTAGTGCTGTAAATGCATTTTCAGCTCGCGCTGTACACATTTGCTAGAGAGGCATTATCTCATAAAGGAAATATTGGACAATCGAATTAATGACTGACCAGGCTTCAGGATGTCTTTTTACACTATATAAAGGTGGAAATTTACATTGGAAACGTTTGGTTTAGCTGTTATAAAAGTTTGGTTTTTTAGTGCTGAAAATGCATTTTCAGCTCGCACTGTACACATTTGCTATGTGAGGCATTATCTCATAAGGGAAATACTGGACAATCAAATTAATGACTTCCCAGGCTTCAGGATGCCTTTTTACACTCTATAAATGTGGAAATTTACATTGGAAACGTTTGGTTTAGCTGTTAATGAAGTTTCGTTTTTTTAGTGCTGAAAATTCATTGTCTGCTGGCGCTGTACACCTTTTCTAAGTGTTGCAATATCTCATGAAGGAAATACTGGACAATCAAATTAATGACTTTCCAGGCTTCAGGATGCCTTTCTACACTATATAAAGGTGGAAATTTACATTGGAAACGTTTGGTTTAGCTGTTATAAAAGTTTGGTTTTTTAGTGCATGTAAATGCATTTTCAGCTCGGCGCTGTACACATTTGCTATGAGAGGCATTATCTCATAAGGGAAATATTGGACAATCAAATTAAATGACTGCCCAGGCTTCAGGATGTCTTTTTACACTACATAAATGTGGAAATTTACATTGGAAACGTTTGGTTTAGCTGTTATAAAAGTTTGGTTTTTTAGTGCTGTAAATGCATTTTCAGCTCGCGCTGTACACATTTGCTATGAGAGGCATTATCTCATAAGGGAAATATTGGACAATCAAATTAATGGCTGCCCGGGCTTCAGGATGTCTTTTTACACTATATAAAGGTGAAAATTTACATTGGAAACGTTTAGTTTAGCTGTTAATGAAGTTTCGTTTTTTTAGTGCTGAAATTCATTGTCTGCTGGCGCTGTACACTTTTTCTAAATGTTGCAATATCTCATGAAGGAAATACTGGACAATCAAATTAATGACTTTTCCAGGCTTCAGGATGCCTTTCTACACTATATAAAGGTGGAAATTTACATTGGAAACGTTTTGGTTTAGCTGTTATAAAAGTTTGGGTTTTTAGTGCTGTAAATGCATTTTCAGCTCGCGCTGTACACATTTGCTATGAGAGGCATTATCTCATAAGGGAAATATTGGACAATCAAATTAATGACTGCCAGGCTTCAGGATGTCGTTTTACACTATATAAAGGTGGAAATTTACATTGGAAACGTTTAGTTTAGCTGTTATAAAAGTTTGTTTTTTTAGTGCTGTAAATGCATTTCAGCTCGCGCAGTACACATTTGCTATGTGAGGCATTATCTCATAAGGGAAATACTGGACAATCAAATTAATGACTTGCCCAGGCTTCAGGATGTCTTTTTACACTATATAAAGGTGGAAATTTACATGGAAACGTTTGGTTTAGCTGTTATAAAAGTTTGGTTTTTTTAGTGCTGAAAATGCATTTTCAGCTCGCACTGTACCACATTTGCTATGTGAGGCATTATCTCATAAGGGAAATACTGGACAATCAAATAATGACTTCCCAGGCTTCAGGATGCCTTTTTACACTCTATAAATGTGGAAATTTACATTGGAAACGTTTTGGTTTAGCTGTTAATGAAGTTTCGTTTTTTTAGTGCTGAAAATTCATTGTCTGCTGGCGCTGTACACTTTTTCTAAGTGTTGCAATATCTCATGAAGGAAATACTGGACAATCAAATTAATGACTTTCCAGGCTTCAGGATGCCTTTCTACACTATATAAAGGTGGAAATTTACATTGGAAACGTTTGGTTTAGTTGTTATAAAAGTTTGGTTTTTTTAGTGCTGTAAAATGCATTTTCAGCTCGCGCTGTACACATTTGCTATGAGAGGCATTATCTCATAAGGAAATATTGGACAATCAAATTAATGACTGCCCAGGCTTCAGGATGTCTTTTTACACTATATAAAGGTGGAAATTTACATTGGAAACGTTTAGTTTAGCTGTTAATGAAGTTTCATTTTTTTAGTGCTGAAAATTCATTGTCTGCTGGCGCTGTACACTTTTTCTAAGTGTTTGCAATATCTCATGAAGGAAATACTGGACAATCAAATTAATGACTTTCCAGCTTCAGGATGCCTTTCTACACTATATAAAGGTAGAAATTTACATTGGAAACGTTTGGTTTAGCTGTTATAAAAGTTTGGTTTTTTAGTGCTGTAAATGCATTTTCAGCTCGCGCTGTACACATTTGCTATGAGAGGCATTATCTCATAAGGGAAATATTGGACAATCAAATTAATGACTGCCCAGGCTTCAGGAGTCTTTTTACACTATATAAAGGTGGAAATTTACATTGGAAACGTTTGGTTTAGCTGTTATAAAAGTTTGGTTTTTTAGTGCTGTAAATGCATTTTCAGCTCGCGCTGTACACATTTGCTATGAGAGGCATTATCTCATAAGGGAAATATTGGACAATCAAATTAATGGCTGCCCAGGCTTCAGGATGTCTTTTTACACTATATAAAGGTGGAAATTTACATTGGAAACGTTTAGTTTAGCTGTTAATGAAGTTTCGGTTTTTTAGTGCTAAAAATTCATTGTCTGCTGGCGCTGTACACTTTTTCTAAGTGTTGCAATATCTCATGAAGGAAATACTGGACAATCAAATTAATGACTTTCCAGGCTTCAGGATGCCTTTTTACACTATATAAAGGTGGAAATTTACATTGGAAACGTTTGGTTTAGCTGTTATAAAAGTTTGGTTTTTTAGTGCTGTAAATGCATTTTCAGCTCGCGCTGTACACATTTGCTATGAGAGGCATTATCTCATAAAGGAAATATTGGACAATCGAATTAATGACTGCCCAGGCTTCAGGATGTCTTTTTACACTATATAAAGGTGGAAATTTACATTGGAAACGTTTGGTTTAGCTGTTATAAAAGTTTGTTTTTTTAGTGCTGAAAATGCATTTTCAGCTCGCACTGTACACATTTGCTATGTGAGGCATTATCTCATAAGGGAAATACTGGACAATCAAATTAATGACTTCCCAGGCTTCAGGATGCCTTTTTACACTCTATAAATGTGGAAATTTACATTGGAAACGTTTGGTTTAGCTGTTATAAAAGTTTGGTTTTTTAGTGCTGTAAATGCATTTTCAGCTCGCGCTGTACACATTTGCTATGAGAGGCATTATCTCATAAAGGAAATATTGGACAATCGAATTAATGACTGCCCAGGCTTCAGGATGTCTTTTTACACTATATAAAGGTGGAAATTTACATTGGAAACGTTTGGTTTAGCTGTTATAAAAGTTTGGTTTTTTAGTGCTGAAAATGCATTTTCAGCTCGCACTGTACACATTTGCTATGTGAGGCATTATCTCATAAGGGAAATACTGGACAATCAAATTAATGACTTCCCAGGCTTCAGGATGCCTTTTTACACTCTATAAATGTGGAAATTTACATTGGAAACGTTTGGTTTAGCTGTTAATGAAGTTTCGTTTTTTTAGTGCTGAAAATTCATTGTCTGCTGGCGCTGTACACCTTTTCTAAGTGTTGCAATATCTCATGAAGGAAATACTGGACAATCAAATTAATGACTTTCCAGGCTTCAGGATGCCTTTCTACACTATATAAAGGTGGAAATTTACATTGGAAACGTTTGGTTTAGCTGTTATAAAAGTTTGGTTTTTTAGTGCTGAAAATGCATTTTCAGCTCGCACTGTACACATTTGCTATGTGAGGCATTATCTCATAAGGGAAATACTGGACAATCAAATTAATGACTTCCCAGGCTTCAGGATGCCTTTTTACACTCTATAAATGTGGAAATTTACATTGGAAACGTTTGGTTTAGCTGTTAATGAAGTTTCGTTTTTTTAGTGCTGAAAATTCATTGTCTGCTGGCTCTGTACACCTTTTCTAAGTGTTGCAATATCTCATGAAGGAAATACTGGACAATCAAATTAATGACTTTCCAGGCTTCAGGATGCCTTTCTACACTATATAAAGGTGGAAATTTACATTGGAAACGTTTGGTTTAGCTGTTATAAAAGTTTGGTTTTTTAGTGCTGTAAATGCATTTTCAGCTCGCACTGTACACATTTGCTATGAGAGGCATTATCTCATAAGGGAAATATTGGACAATCAAATTAATGACTGCCCAGGCTTCAGGATGTCTTTTTACACTATATAAAGGTGGAAATTTACATTGGAAACGTTTAGTTTAGCTGTTAATGAAGTTTCGTTTTTTTAGTGCTGAAAATTCATTGTCTGCTGGCGCTGTACACTTTTTCTAAGTGTTGCAATATCTCATGAAGGAAATACTGGACAATCAAATTAATGACTTTCCAGGCTTCAGGATGCGTTTCTACACTGTATAAAGGTAGAAATTTACATTGGAAACGTTTGGTTTAGCTGTTATAAAAGTTTGGTTTTTTAGTGCTGTAAATGCATTTTCAGCTCGCGCTGTACACATTTGCTATGAGAGGCATTATCTCATAAGGGAAATATTGGACAATCAAATTAATGACTGCCCAGGCTTCAGGATGTCTTTTTACACTATATAAAGGTGGAAATTTACATTGGAAACGTTTGGTTTAGCTGTTATAAAAGTTTGGTTTTTTAGTGCTGTAAATGCATTTTCAGCTCGCGCTGTACACATTTGCTATGAGAGGCATTATCTCATAAGGGAAATATTGGACAATCAAATTAATGGCTGCCCAGGCTTCAGGATGTCTTTTTACACTATATAAAGGTGGAAATTTACATTGGAAACGTTTAGTTTAGCTGTTAATGAAGTTTCGGTTTTTTAGTGCTGAAAATTCATTGTCTGCTGGCGCTGTACACTTTTTCTAAGTGTTGCAATATCTCATGAAGGAAATACTGGACAATCAAATTAATGACTTTCCAGGCTTCAGGATGCCTTTCTAAACTATATAAAGGTGGAAATTTACATTGGAAACGTTTGGTTTAGCTGTTATAAAAGTTTGGTTTTTTAGTGCTGTAAATGCATTTTCAGCTCGCGCTGTACACATTTGCTATGAGAGGCATTATCTCATAAGGGAAATATTGGACAATCAAATTAATGGCTGCCCAGGCTTCAGGATGTCTTTTTACACTATATAAAGGTGGAAATTTACATTGGAAACGTTTAGTTTAGCTTTTAATGAAGTTTCGTTTTTTTTAGTGCTGAAAATTCATTGTCTGCTGGCGCTGTACACTTTTTCTAAGTGTTGCAATATCTCATGAAGGAAATACTGGACAATCAAATTAATGACTTTCCAGGCTTCAGGATGTCTTTTTACACTATATAAAGGTGGAAATATACATTGGAAACGTTTGGTTTAGCTGTTATAAAAGTTTGGTTTTTTAGTGCTGTAAATGCATTTTCAGCTCGCGCTGTACACATTTGCTATGAGAGGCATTATCTCATAAGGGAAATATTGGACAATCAAATTAATGGCTGCCTAGGCTTCAGGATGTCTTTTTACACTATATAAAGGTGGAAATTTACATTGGAAACGTTTAGTTTAGCTGTTAATGAAGTTTCGTTTTTTTAGTGCTGAAAATTCATTGTCTGCTGGCGCTGTACACTTTTTCTAAGTGTTGCAATATCTCATGAAGGAAATACTGGACAATCAAATTAATGACTTTCCAGGCTTCAGGATGCCTTTCTACACTATATGAAGGTGGAAATTTACATTGGAAACGTTTGGTTTAGCTGTTATAAAAGTTTGGTTTTTTAGTGCTGAAAATGCATTTTCAGCTCGCACTGTACACATTTGCTATGTGAGGCATTATCTCATGAAGGAAATACTGGACAATCAAATTAATGACTTTCCAGGCTTCAGGATGCCTTTTTACACTATATAAAGGTGGAAATTTACATTGGAAACGTTTGGTTTAGCTGTTAAAAAAGTTTGGTTTTTTAGTGCTGTAAATGCATTTTCAGCTCGCGCTGTACACATTTGCTATGAGAGGCATTATCTCATTAAGGAAATATTGGACAATCGAATTAATGACTGCCCAGGCTTCAGGATGTCTTTTTACACTATATAAAGGTGGAAATTTACATTGGAAACGTTTGGTTTAGCTGTTATAAAAGTTTGTTTTTTTAGTGCTGAAAATGCATTTTCAGCTCGCACTGTACACATTTGCTATGTGAGGCATTATCTCATGAAGGAAATACTGGACAATCAAATTAATGACTTTCCAGGCTTCAGGATGCCTTTTTACACTATATAAAGGTGGAAATTTACATTGGAAACGTTTGGTTTAGCTGTTATAAAAGTTTGGTTTTTTAGTGCTGTAAATGCATTTTCAGCTCGCGCTGTACACATTTGCTAGAGAGGCATTATCTCATAAAGGAAATATTGGACAATCGAATTAATGACTGACCAGGCTTCAGGATGTCTTTTTACACTATATAAAGGTGGAAATTTACATTGGAAACGTTTGGTTTAGCTGTTATAAAAGTTTGGTTTTTTAGTGCTGAAAATGCATTTTCAGCTCGCACTGTACACATTTGCTATGTGAGGCATTATCTCATAAGGGAAATACTGGACAATCAAATTAATGACTTCCCAGGCTTCAGGATGCCTTTTTACACTCTATAAATGTGGAAATTTACATTGGAAACGTTTGGTTTAGCTGTTAATGAAGTTTCGTTTTTTTAGTGCTGAAAATTCATTGTCTGCTGGCGCTGTACACCTTTTCTAAGTGTTGCAATATCTCATGAAGGAAATACTGGACAATCAAATTAATGACTTTCCAGGCTTCAGGATGCCTTTCTACACTATATAAAGGTGGAAATTTACATTGGAAACGTTTGGTTTAGCTGTTATAAAAGTTTGGTTTTTTAGTGCTGTAAATGCATTTTCAGCTCGCGCTGTACACATTTGCTATGAGAGGCATTATCTCATAAGGGAAATATTGGACAATCAAATTAATGACTGCCCAGGCTTCAGGATGTCTTTTTACACTACATAAATGTGGAAATTTACATTGGAAACGTTTGGTTTAGCTGTTATAAAAGTTTGGTTTTTTAGTGCTGTAAATGCATTTTCAGCTCGCGCTGTACACATTTGCTATGAGAGGCATTATCTCATAAGGGAAATATTGGACAATCAAATTAATGGCTGCCCGGGCTTCAGGATGTCTTTTTACACTATATAAAGGTGAAAATTTACATTGGAAACGTTTAGTTTAGCTGTTAATGAAGTTTCGTTTTTTTAGTGCTGAAAATTCATTGTCTGCTGGCGCTGTACACTTTTTCTAAATGTTGCAATATCTCATGAAGGAAATACTGGACAATCAAATTAATGACTTTCCAGGCTTCAGGATGCATTTCTACACTATATAAAGGTGGAAATTTACATTGGAAACGTTTGGTTTAGCTGTTAATGAAGTTTCGTTTTTTTAGTGCTGAAAATTCATTGTCTGCTGGCGCTGTACACTTTTTCTAAGTGTTGCAATATCTCATGAAGGAAATACTGGACAATCAAATTAATGACTTTCCAGGCTTCAGGATGCCTTTCTACACTCTATAAATGTGGAAATTTACATTGGAAACGTTTGGTTTAGCTGTTAATGAAGTTTCGTTTTTTTAGTGCTGAAAATTCATTGTCTGCTGGCGCTGTACACTTTTTCTAAGTGTTGCAATATCTCATGAAGGAAATACTGGACAATCAAATTAATGACTTTCCAGGCTTCAGGATGCCTTTCTACACTATATAAAGGTGGAAATTTACATTGGAAACGTTTGGTTTAGCTGTTATAAAAGTTTGGGTTTTTAGTGCTGTAAATGCATTTTCAGCTCGCGCTGTACACATTTGCTATGAGAGGCATTATCTCATAAGGGAAATATTGGACAATCAAATTAATGACTGCCCAGGCTTCGGGATGTCTTTTTACACTATATAAAGGTGGAAATTTACATTGGAAACGTTTGGTTTAGCTGTTATAAAAGTTTGGTTTTTTTAGTGCTGAAAATGCATTTTCAGCTCGCACTGTACACATTTGCTATGTGAGGCATTATCTCATAAGGGAAATACTGGACAATCAAATTAATGACTTCCCAGGCTTCAGGATGCCTTTTTACACTCTATAAATGTGGAAATTTACATTGGAAACGTTTGGTTTAGCTGTTAATGAAGTTTCGTTTTTTTAGTGCTGAAAATTCATTGTCTGCTGGCGCTGTACACTTTTTCTAAGTGTTGCAATATCTCATGAAGGAAATACTGGACAATCAAATTAATGACTTTCCAGGCTTCAGGATGCCTTTCTACACTATATAAAGGTAGAAATTTACATTGGAAACGTTTGGTTTAGCTGTTATAAAAGTTTGGTTTTTTAGTGCTGTAAATGCATTTTCAGCTCGCGCTGTACACATTTGCTATGAGAGGCATTATCTCATAAGGGAAATATTGGACAATCAAATTAATGACTGCCCAGGCTTCAGGAGTCTTTTTACACTATATAAAGGTGGAAATTTACATTGGAAACGTTTGGTTTAGCTGTTATAAAAGTTTGGTTTTTTCGTGCTGTAAATGCATTTTCAGCTCGCGCTGTACACATTTGCTATGAGAGGCATTATCTCATAAGGGAAATATTGGACAATCAAATTAATGGCTGCCCAGGCTTCAGGATGTCTTTTTACACTATATAAAGGTGGAAATTTACATTGGAAACGTTTAGTTTAGCTGTTAATGAAGTTTCGGTTTTTTAGTGCTGAAAATTCATTGTCTGCTGGCGCTGTACACTTTTTCTAAGTGTTGCAATATCTCATGAAGGAAATACTGGACAATCAAATTAATGACTTTCCAGGCTTCAGGATGCCTTTCTACACCATATGAAGGTGGAAATTTACATTGGAAACGTTTGGTTTAGCTGTTATAAAAGTTTGGTTTTTTAGTGCTGAAAATGCATTTTCAGCTCGCACTGTACACATTTGCTATGTGAGGCATTATCTCATGAAGGAAATACTGGACAATCAAATTAATGACTTTCCAGGCTTCAGGATGCCTTTTTACACTATATAAAGGTGGAAATTTACATTGGAAACGTTTGGTTTAGCTGTTAAAAAAGTTTGGTTTTTTAGTGCTGTAAATGCATTTTCAGCTCGCGCTGTACACATTTGCTATGAGAGGCATTATCTCATAAAGGAAATATTGGACAATCGAATTAATGACTGCCCAGGCTTCAGGATGTCTTTTTACACTATATAAAGGTGGAAATTTACATTGGAAACGTTTGGTTTAGCTGTTATAAAAGTTTGTTTTTTTAGTGCTGAAAATGCATTTTCAGCTCGCACTGTACACATTTGCTATGTGAGGCATTATCTCATGAAGGAAATACTGGACAATCAAATTAATGACTTTCCAGGCTTCAGGATGCCTTTTTACACTATATAAAGGTGGAAATTTACATTGGAAACGTTTGGTTTAGCTGTTATAAAAGTTTGGTTTTTTAGTGCTGTAAATGCATTTTCAGCTCGCGCTGTACACATTTGCTATGAGAGGCCTTATCTCATAAAGGAAATATTGGACAATCGAATTAATGACTGACCAGGCTTCAGGATGTCTTTTTACACTATATAAAGGTGGAAATTTACATTGGAAACGTTTGGTTTAGCTGTTATAAAAGTTTGGTTTTTTAGTGCTGAAAATGCATTTTCAGCTCGCACTGTACACATTTGCTATGTGAGGCATTATCTCATAAGGGAAATACTGGACAATCAAATTAATGACTTCCCAGGCTTCAGGATGCCTTTTTACACTCCATAAATGTGGAAATTTACATTGGAAACGTTTGGTTTAGCTGTTAATGAAGTTTCGTTTTTTTAGTGCTGAAAATTCATTGTCTGATGGCGCTGTACACCTTTTCTAAGTGTTGCAATATCTCATGAAGGAAATACTGGACAATCAAATTAATGACTTTCCAGGCTTCAGGATGCCTTTCTACACTATATAAAGGTGGAAATTTACATTGGAAACGTTTGGTTTAGCTGTTATAAAAGTTTGGGTTTTTAGTGCTGTAAATGCATTTTCAGCTCGCGCTGTACACATTTGCTATGAGAGGCATTATCTCATAAGGGAAATATTGGACAATCAAATTAATGACTGCCCAGGCTTCAGGATGTCTTTTTACACTATATAAAGGTGGAAATTTACATTGGAAACGTTTAGTTTAGCTGTTAATGAAGTTTCGTTTTTTTAGTGCTGAAAATTCATTGTCTGCTGGCGCTGTACACTTTTTCTAAGTGTTGCAATATCTCATGAAGGAAATACTGGACAATCAAATTAATGACTTTCCAGGCTTCAGGATGCCTTTCTACACTATATAAAGGTGGAAATTTACATTGGAAACGTTTGGTTTAGCTGTTAATGAAGTTTCGTTTTTTTAGTGCTGAAAATTCATTGTCTGCTGGCGCTGTACACTTTTTCTAAGTGTTGCAATATCTCATGAAGGAAATACTGGACAATCAAATTAATGACTTTCCAGGCTTCAGGATGCCTTTCTACACTATATAAAGGTGGAAATTTACATTGGAAACGTTTGGTTTAGCTGTTAATGAAGTTTCGTTTTTTTAGTGCTGAAAATTCATTGTCTGCTGGCGCTGTACACTTTTTCTAAGTGTTGCAATATCTCATGAAGGAAATACTGGACAATCAAATTAATGACTTTCCAGGCTTCAGGATGCCTTTCTACACTATATAAAGGTGGAAATTTACATTGGAAACGTTTGGTTTAGCTGTTATAAAAGTTTGGTTTTTTTAGTGCTGAAAATGCATTTTCAGCTCGCACTGTACACATTTGCAATGTGAGGCATTATCTCATAAGGGAAATACTGGACAATCAAATTAATGACTTCCCAGGCTTCAGGATGCCTTTTTACACTCTATAAATGTGGAAATTTACATTGGAAACGTTTGGTTTAGCTGTTAATGAAGTTTCGTTTTTTTAGTGCTGAAAATTCATTGTCTGCTGGCGCTGTACACTTTTTCTAAGTGTTGCAATATCTCATGAAGGAAATACTGGACAATCAAATTAATGACTTTCCAGGCTTCAGGATGCATTTTTACACTATATAAAGGTGGAAATTTACATTGGAAACGTTTGGTTTAGCTGTTATAAAAGTTTGGTTTTTTAGTGCTGTAAATGCATTTTCAGCTCGCGCTGTACACATTTGCTATGAGAGGCATTATCTCATAAAGGAAATATTGGACAATCGAATTAATGACTGCCCAGGCTTCAGGATGTCTTTTTACACTATATAAAGGTGAAAATTTCCATTGGAAACGTTTGGTTTAGCTGTTATAAAAGTTTGGTTTTTTAGTGCTGAAAATGCATTTTCAGCTCGCACTGTACACATTTGCTATGTGAGGCATTATCTCATAAGGGAAATACTGGACAATCAAATTAATGACTTCCCAGGCTTCAGGATGCCTTTTTACACTCTATAAATGTGGAAATTTACATTGGAAACGTTTGGTTTAGCTGTTAATGAAGTTTCGTTTTTTTAGTGCTGAAAATTCATTGTCTGCTGGCGCTGTACACCTTTTCTAAGTGTTGCAATATCTCATGAAGGAAATACTGGACAATCAAATTAATGACTTTCCAGGCTTCAGGATGCCTTTCTACACTATATAAAGGTGGAAATTTACATTGGAAACGTTTGGTTTAGCTGTTATAAAAGTTTGGGTTTTTAGTGCTGTAAATGCATTTTCAGCTCGCGCTGTACACATTTGCTATGAGAGGCATTATCTCATAAGGGAAATATTGGACAATCAAATTAATGACTGCCCAGGCTTCAGGATGTCTTTTTACACTCTATAAATGTGGAAATTTACATTGGAAACGTTTGGTTTAGCTGTTATAAAAGTTTGGTTTTTTAGTGCTGTAAATGCATTTTCAGCTCGCGCTGTACACATTTGCTATGAGAGGCATTATCTCATAAGGGAAATATTGGACAATCAAATTAATGGCTGCCCGGGCTTCAGGATGTCTTTTTACACTATATAAAGGTGGAAATTTACATTGGAAACGTTTAGTTTAGCTGTTAATGAAGTTTCGTTTTTTTAGTGCTGAAAATTCATTGTCTGCTGGCGCTGTACACTTTTTCTAAGTGTTGCAATATCTCATGAAGGAAATACTGGACAATCAAATTAATGACTTTCCAGGCTTCAGGATGACTTTCTACACTATATAAAGGTTGAAATTTACATTGGAAACGTTTGGTTTAGCTGTTATAAAAGTTTGGTTTTTTAGTGCTGTAAATGCATTTTCAGCTCGCGCTGTACACATTTGCTATGAGAGGCATTATCTCATAAGGGAAATATTGGACAATCAAATTAATGACTGCCCAGGCTTCAGGATGTCTTTTTACACTATATAAAGGTGGAAATTTACATTGGAAACGTTTGGTTTAGCTGTTATAAAAGTTTGGTTTTTTAGTGCTGTAAATGCATTTTCAGCTCGCGCTGTACACATTTGCTATGAGAGGCATTATCTCATAAGGGAAATATTGGACAATCAAATTAATGGCTGCCCGGGCTTCAGGATGTCTTTTTACACTATATAAAGGTGGAAATTTACATTGGAAACGTTTAGTTTAGCTGTTAATGAAGTTTCGTTTTTTTAGTGCTGAAAATTCATTGTCTGCTGGCGCTGTACACTTTTTCTAAATGTTGCAATATCTCATGAAGGAAATACTGGACAATCAAATTAATGACTTTCCAGGCTTCAGGATGCCTTTCTACACTATATAAAGGGGGAAATTTACATTGGAAACGTTTGGTTTAGCTGTTAATGAAGTTTCGTTTTTTTAGTGCTGAAAATTCATTGTCTGCTGGCGCTGTACACTTTTTCTAAGTGTTGCAATATCTCATGAAGGAAATACTGGACAATCAAATTAATGACTTTCCAGGCTTCAGGATGCCTTTCTACACTATATAAAGGTGGAAATTTACATTGGAAACGTTTGGTTTAGCTGTTAATGAAGTTTCGTTTTTTTAGTGCTGAAAATTCATTGTCTGCTGGCGCTGTACACTTTTTCTAAGTGTTGCAATATCTCATGAAGGAAATACTGGACAATCAAATTAATGACTTTCCAGGCTTCAGGATGACTTTCTACACTATATAAAGGTGGAAATTTACATTGGAAACGTTTGGTTTAGCTGTTATAAAAGTTTGGTTTTTTAGTGCTGTAAATGCATTTTCAGCTCGCGCTGTACACATTTGCTATGAGAGGCATTATCTCATAAGGGAAATATTGGACAATCAAATTAATGACTGCCCAGGCTTCAGGATGCCTTTCTACACTATATAAAGGTGGAAATTTACATTGGAAACGTTTGGTTTAGCTGTTATAAAAGTTTGTTTTTTTAGTGCTGTAAATGCTTTTTCAGCTCGCGCTGTACACATTTGCTATGTGAGGCATTATCTCATAAGGGAAATACTGGACAATCAAATTAATGACTGCCCAGGCTTCAGGATGTCTTTTTACACTATATAAGGGTGGAAATTTACATTGGAAACGTTTAGTTTAGCTGTTATAAAAGTTGGGTTTTTTAGTGCTGAAAATGCATTTTCAGCTCGCACTGTACACATTTGCTATGTGAGGCATTATCTCATAAGGGAAATACTGGACAATCAAATTAATGACTTCCCAGGCTTCAGGATGCCTTTTTACACTCTATAAATGTGGAAATTTACATTGGAAACGTTTGGTTTAGCTGTTAATGAAGTTTCGTTTTTTTAGTGCTGAAAATTCATTGTCTGCTGGCGCTGTACACCTTTTCTAAGTGTTGCAATATCTCATGAAGGAAATACTGGACAATCAAATTAATGACTTTCCAGGCTTCAGGATGCCTTTCTACACTATATAAAGGTGGAAATTTACATTGGAAACGTTTGGTTTAGCTGTTATAAAAGTTTGGGTTTTTAGTGCTGTAAATGCATTTTCAGCTCGCGCTGTACACATTTGCTATGAGAGGCATTATCTCATAAGGGAAATATTGGACAATCAAATTAATGACTGCCCAGGCTTCAGGATGTCTTTTTACACTCTATAAATGTGGAAATTTACATTGGAAACGTTTGGTTTAGCTGTTATAAAAGTTTGGTTTTTTAGTGCTGTAAATGCATTTTCAGCTCGCGCTGTACACATTTGCTATGAGAGGCATTATCTCATAAGGGAAATATTGGACAATCAAATTAATGGCTGCCCGGGCTTCAGGATGTCTTTTTACACTATATAAAGGTGGGAATTTACATTGGAAACGTTTAGTTTAGCTGTTAATGAAGTTTCGTTTTTTTAGTGCTGAAAATTCATCGTCTGCTGGCGCTGTACACTTTTTCTAAGTGTTGCAATATCTCATGAAGGAAATACTGGACAATCAAATTAATGACTTTCCAGGCTTCAGGATGCCTTTCTACACTATATAAAGGTGGAAATTTACATTGGAAACGTTTGGTTTAGCTGTTATAAAAGTTTGGTTTTTTAGTGCTGTAAATGCATTTTCAGCTCGCGCTGTACACATTTGCTATGAGAGGCATTATCTCATAAGGGAAATATTGGACAATCAAATTAATGACTGCCCAGGCTTCAGGATGTCTTTTTACACTATATAAAGGTGGAAATTTACATTGGAAACGTTTGGTTTAGCTGTTATAAAAGTTTGGTTTTTTAGTGCTGTAAATGCATTTTCAGCTCGCGCTGTACACATTTGCTATGAGAGGCATTATCTCATAAGGGAAATATTGGACAATCAAATTAATGGCTGCCCGGGCTTCAGGATGTCTTTTTACACTATATAAAGGTGGAAATTTACATTGGAAACGTTTAGTTTAGCTGTTAATGAAGTTTCGTTTTTTTAGTGCTGAAAATTCATTGTCTGCTGGCGCTGTACACTTTTTCTAAATGTTGCAATATCTCATGAAGGAAATACTGGACAATCAAATTAATGACTTTCCAGGCTTCAGGATGCCTTTCTACACTATATAAAGGTGGAAATTTACATTGGAAACGTTTGGTTTAGCTGTTAATGAAGTTTCGTTTTTTTAGTGCTGAAAATTCATTGTCTGCTGGCGCTGTACACTTTTTCTAAGTGTTGCAATATCTCATGAAGGAAATACTGGACAATCAAATTAATGACTTTCCAGGCTTCAGGATGCCTTTCTACACTATATAAAGGTGGAAATTTACATTGGAAACGTTTGGTTTAGCTGTTAATGAAGTTTCGTTTTTTTAGTGCTGAAAATTCATTGTCTGCTGGCGCTGTACACTTTTTCTAAGTGTTGCAATATCTCATGAAGGAAATACTGGACAATCAAATTAATGACTTTCCAGGCTTCAGGATGCCTTTCTACACTATATAAAGGTGGAAATTTACATTGGAAACGTTTGGTTTAGCTGTTATAAAAGTTTGGTTTTTTAGTGCTGTAAATGCATTTTCAGCTCGCGCTGTACACATTTGCTATGAGAGGCATTATCTCATAAGGGAAATATTGGACAATCAAATTAATGACTGCCCAGGCTTCAGGATGCCTTTCTACACTATATAAAGGTGGAAATTTACATTGGAAACGTTTGGTTTAGCTGTTATAAAAGTTTGTTTTTTTAGTGCTGTAAATGCTTTTTCAGCTCGCGCTGTACACATTTGCTATGTGAGGCATTATCTCATAAGGGAAATACTGGACAATCAAATTAATGACTGCCCAGGCTTCAGGATGTCTTTTTACACTATATAAAGGTGGAAATTTACATTGGAAACGTTTGGTTTAGCTGTTATAAAAGTTTGGTTTTTTAGTGCTGTAAATGCATTTTCAGCTCGCACTGTACACATTTGCTATGTGAGGCATTATCTCATAAGGGAAATACTGGACAATCAAATTAATGACTTCCCAGGCTTCAGGATGCCTTTTTACACTCTATAAATGTGGAAATTTACATTGGAAACGTTTGGTTTAGCTGTTAATGAAGTTTCGTTTTTTTAGTGCTGAAAATTCATTGTCTGCTGGCGCTGTACACTTTTTCTAAGTGTTGCAATATCTCATGAAGGAAATACTGGACAATCAAATTAATGACTTTCCAGGCTCCAGGATGCCTTTCTACACTATATAAAGGTGGAAATTTACATTGGAAACGTTTGGTTTAGCTGTTATAAAAGTTTGGGTTTTTAGTGCTGTAAATGCATTTTCAGCTCGCACTGTACACATTTGCTATGTGAGGCATTATCTCATGAAGGAAATACTGGACAATCAAATTAATGACTTTCCAGGCTTCAGGATGCATTTTTACACTATATAAAGGTGGAAATTTACATTGGAAACGTTTGGTTTAGCTGTTATAAAAGTTTGGTTTTTTAGTGCTGTAAATGCATTTTCAGCTCGCGCTGTACACATTTGCTATGAGAGGCATTATCTCATAAAGGAAATATTGGACAATCGAATTAATGACTGCCCAGGCTTCAGGATGTCTTTTTACACTATATAAAGGTGGAAATTTACATTGGAAACGTTTGGTTTAGCTGTTATAAAAGTTTGTTTTTTTAGTGCTGAAAATGCATTTTCAGCTCGCACTGTACACATTTGCTATGTGAGGCATTATCTCATGAAGGAAATACTGGACAATCAAATTAATGACTTTCCCGGCTTCAGGATGCCTTTTTACACTATATAAAGGTGGAAATTTACATTGGAAACGTTTGGTTTAGCTGTTATAAAAGTTTGGTTTTTTAGTGCTGTAAATGCATTTTCAGCTCGCGCTGTACACATTTGCTATGAGAGGCATTATCTCATAAGGGAAATACTGGACAATCGAATTAATGACTGCCCAGGCTTCAGGATGTCTTTTTACACTATATAAAGGTGGAAATTTACATTGGAAACGTTTGGTTTAGCTGTTATAAAAGTTTGTTTTTTTAGTGCTGAAAATGCATTTTCAGCTCGCACTGTACACATTTGCTATGTGAGGCATTATCTCATAAGGGAAATACTGGACAATCAAATTAATGACTTCCCAGGCTTCAGGATGCCTTTTTACACTCTATAAATGTGGAAATTTACATTGGAAACGTTTGGTTTAGCTGTTAATGAAGTTTCGTTTTTTTAGTGCTGAAAAATTATTGTCTGCTGGCGCTGTACACTTTTTCTAAGTGTTGCAATATCTCATGAAGGAAATACTGGACAATCAAATTAATGACTTTCCAGGCTTCAGGATGCCTTTCTACACTATATAAAGGTGGAAATTTACATTGGAAACGTTTGGTTTAGCTGTTATAAAAGTTTGTTTTTTTAGTGCTGAAAATGCATTTTCAGCTCGCGCTGTACACATTTGCTATGTGAGGCATTATCTCATGAAGGAAATACTGGACAATCAAATTAATGACTTTCCCGGCTTCAGGATGCCTTTTTACACTATATAAAGGTGGAAATTTACATTGGAAACGTTTGGTTTAGCTGTTATAAAAGTTTGGTTTTTTAGTGCTGTAAATGCATTTTCAGCTCGCGCTGTACACATTTGCTATGAGAGGCATTATCTCATAGGGGAAATATTGGACAATCAAATTAATGACTGCCCAGGCTTCAGGATGCCTTTCTACACTATATAAAGGTGGAAATTTACATTGGAAACGTTTGGTTTAGCTGTTATAAAAGTTTGTTTTTTTAGTGCTGTAAATGCTTTTTCAGCTCGCGCTGTACACATTTGCTATGTGAGGCATTATCTCATAAGGGAAATACTGGACAATCAAATTAATGACTGCCCAGGCTTCAGGATGTCTTTTTACACTATATAAAGGTGGAAATTTACATTGGAAACGTTTGGTTTAGCTGTTATAAAAGTTTGGTTTTTTAGTGCTGTAAATGCATTTTCAGCTCGCACTGTACACATTTGCTATGTGAGGCATTATCTCATAAGGGAAATACTGGACAATCAAATTAATGACTTCCCAGGCTTCAGGATGCCTTTTTACACTCTATAAATGTGGAAATTTACATTGGAAACGTTTGGTTTAGCTGTTAATGAAGTTTCGTTTTTTTAGTGCTGAAAATTCATTGTCTGCTGGCGCTGTACACTTTTTCTAAGTGTTGCAATATCTCATGAAGGAAATACTGGACAATCAAATTAATGACTTTCCAGGCTCCAGGATGCCTTTCTACACTATATAAAGGTGGAAATTTACATTGGAAACGTTTGGTTTAGCTGTTATAAAAGTTTGGGTTTTTAGTGCTGTAAATGCATTTTCAGCTCGCACTGTACACATTTGCTATGTGAGGCATTATCTCATGAAGGAAATACTGGACAATCAAATTAATGACTTTCCAGGCTTCAGGATGCATTTTTACACTATATAAAGGTGGAAATTTACATTGGAAACGTTTGGTTTAGCTGTTATAAAAGTTTGGTTTTTTAGTGCTGTAAATGCATTTTCAGCTCGCGCTGTACACATTTGCTATGAGAGGCATTATCTCATAAAGGAAATATTGGACAATCGAATTAATGACTGCCCAGGCTTCAGGATGTCTTTTTACACTATATAAAGGTGGAAATTTACATTGGAAACGTTTGGTTTAGCTGTTATAAAAGTTTGTTTTTTTAGTGCTGAAAATGCATTTTCAGCTCGCACTGTACACATTTGCTATGTGAGGCATTATCTCATGAAGGAAATACTGGACAATCAAATTAATGACTTTCCCGGCTTCAGGATGCCTTTTTACACTATATAAAGGTGGAAATTTACATTGGAAACGTTTGGTTTAGCTGTTATAAAAGTTTGGTTTTTTAGTGCTGTAAATGCATTTTCAGCTCGCGCTGTACACATTTGCTATGAGAGGCATTATCTCATAAAGGAAATACTGGACAATCGAATTAATGACTGCCCAGGCTTCAGGATGTCTTTTTACACTATATAAAGGTGGAAATTTACATTGGAAACGTTTGGTTTAGCTGTTATAAAAGTTTGTTTTTTTAGTGCTGAAAATGCATTTTCAGCTCGCACTGTACACATTTGCTATGTGAGGCATTATCTCATAAGGGAAATACTGGACAATCAAATTAATGACTTCCCAGGCTTCAGGATGCCTTTTTACACTCTATAAATGTGGAAATTTACATTGGAAACGTTTGGTTTAGCTGTTAATGAAGTTTCGTTTTTTTAGTGCTGAAAAATTATTGTCTGCTGGCGCTGTACACTTTTTCTAAGTGTTGCAATATCTCATGAAGGAAATACTGGACAATCAAATTAATGACTTTCCAGGCTTCAGGATGCCTTTCTACACTATATAAAGGTGGAAATTTACATTGGAAACGTTTGGTTTAGCTGTTATAAAAGTTTGTTTTTTTAGTGCTGAAAATGCATTTTCAGCTCGCACTGTACACATTTGCTATGTGAGGCATTATCTCATAAGGGAAATACTGGACAATCAAATTAATGACTTCCCAGGCTTCAGGATGCCTATTTACACTCTATAAATGTGGAAATTTACATTGGAAACGTTTGGTTTAGCTGTTAATGAAGTTTCGTTTTTTTAGTGCTGAAAATTCATTGTCTGCTGGCGCTGTACACCTTTTCTAAGTGTTGCAATATCTCATGAAGGAAATACTGGACAATCAAATTAATGACTTTCCAGGCTTCAGGATGCCTTTCTACACTATATAAAGGTGGAAATTTACATTGGAAACGTTTGGTTTAGCTGTTAAAAAAGTTTGGTTTTTTAGTGCTGTAAATGCATTTTCAGCTCGCGCTGTACACATTTGCTATGAGAGGCATTATCTCATAAAGGAAATATTGGACAATCGAATTAATGACTGCCCAGGCTTCAGGATGCCTTTTTACACTATATAAAGGTGGAAATTTACATTGGAAACGTTTGGTTTAGCTGTTATAAAAGTTTGGTTTTTTAGTGCTGTAAATGCATTTTCAGCTAGCGCTGTACACATTTGCTATGAGAGGCATTATCTCATAAAGGAAATATTGGACAATCAAATTAATGACTTTCCAGGCTTCAGGATGCCTTTTTACACTATATAAAGGTGGAAATTTACATTGGAAACGTTTGGTTTAGCTGTTATAAAAGTTTGGTTTTTTAGTGCTGTAAATGCATTTTCAGCTAGCGCTGTACACATTTGCTATGAGAGGCATTATCTCATAAAGGAAATATTGGACAATCGAATTAATGACTGCCCAGGCTTCAGGATGTCTTTTTACACTATATAAAGGTGGAAATTTACATTGGAAACGTTTGGTTTAGCTGTTATAAAAGTTTGGTTTTTTAGTGCTGAAAATGCATTTTCAGCTCGCACTGTACACATTTGCTATGTGAGGCATTATCTCATAAGGGAAATACAGGACAATCAAATTAATGACTTCCCAGGCTTCAGGGTGCCTTTTTACACTCTATAAATGTGGAAATTTACATTGGAAACGTTTGGTTTAGCTGTTAATGAAGTTTCGTTTTTTTAGTGCTGAAAATTCATTGTCTGCTGGCGCTGTACACCTTTTCTAAGTGTTGCAATATCTCATGAAGGAAATACTGGACAATCAAATTAATGACTTTCCAGGCTTCAGGATGCCTTTCTACACTATATAAAGGTGGAAATTTACATTGGAAACGTTTGGTTTAGCTGTTATAAAAGTTTGGTTTTTTAGTGCTGTAAATGCATTTTCAGCTCGCGCTGTACACATTTGCTATGAGAGGCATTATCTCATAAGGGAAATATTGGACAATCAAATTAATGACTGCCCAGGCTTCAGGATGTCTTTTTACACTATATAAAGGTGGAAATTTACATTGGAAACGTTTGGTTTAGCTGTTATAAAAGTTTGGTTTTTTAGTGCTGTAAATGCATTTTCAGCTCGCGCTGTACACATTTGCTATGAGAGGCATTATCTCATAAGGGGAATATTGGACAATCAAATTAATGGCTGCCCGGGCTTCAGGATGTCTTTTTACACTATATAAAGGTGGAAATTTACATTGGAAACGTTTAGTTTAGCTGTTAATGAAGTTTCGTTTTTTTAGTGCTGAAAATTCATTGTCTGCTGGCGCTGTACACTTTTTCTAAATGTTGCAATATCTCATGAAGGAAATACTGGACAATCAAATTAATGACTTTCCAGGCTTCAGGATGCCTTTCTACACTATATAAAGGTGGAAATTTACATTGGAAACGTTTGGTTTAGCTGTTAATGAAGTTTCGTTTTTTTAGTGCTGAAAATTCATTGTCTGCTGGCGCTGTACACTTTTTCTAAGTGTTGCAATATCTCATGAAGGAAATACTGGACAATCAAATTAATGACTTTCCAGGCTTCAGGATGCCTTTCTACACTATATAAAGGTGGAAATTTACATTGGAAACGTTTGGTTTAGCTGTTATAAAAGTTTGGTTTTTTAGTGCTGTAAATGCATTTTCAGCTCGCGCTGTACACATTTGCTATGAGAGGCATTATCTCATAAGGGAAATATTGGACAATCAAATTAATGACTGCCCAGGCTTCAGGATGTCTTTTTACACTATATAAAGGTGGAAATTTACATTGGAAACGTTTGGTTTAGCTGTTATAAAAGTTTGTTTTTTTAGTGCTGAAAATGCATTTTCATCTCGCACTGTACACATTTGCTATGTGAGGCATTATCTCATAAGGGAAATACTGGACAATCAAATTAATGACTTCCCAGGCTTCAGGATGCCTTTTTACACTCTATAAATGTGGAAATTTACATTGGAAACGTTTGGTTTAGCTGTTAATGAAGTTTCGTTTTTTTAGTGCTGAAAATTCATTGTCTGCTGGCGCTGTACACCTTTTCTAAGTGTTGAAATATCTCATGAAGGAAATACTGGACAATCAAATTAATGACTTTCCAGGCTTCAGGATGCCTTTCTACACTATATAAAGGTGGAAATTTACATTGGAAACGTTTGGTTTAGCTGTTATAAAAGTTTGTTTTTTTAGTGCTGTAAATGCATTTTCAGCTCGCGCTGTACACATTTGCTATGAGAGGCATTATCTCATAAGGGAAATATTGGACAATCAAATTAATGACTGCCCAGGCTTCAGGATGTCTTTTTACACTATATAAAGGTGGAAATTTACATTGGAAACGTTTGGTTTAGCTGTTATAAAAGTTTGGTTTTTTAGTGCTGAAAATGCATTTTCAGCTCGCACTGTACACATTTGCTATGTGAGGCATTATCTCATGAAGGAAATACTGGACAATCAAATTAATGACTTTCCAGGCTTCAGGATGCATTTTTACACTATATAAAGGTGGAAATTTACATTGGAAACGTTTGGTTTAGCTGTTATAAAAGTTTGGTTTTTTAGTGCTGTAAATGCATTTTCAGCTCGCGCTGTACACATTTGCTATGAGAGGCATTATCTCATAAAGGAAATATTGGACAATCGAATTAATGACTGCCCAGGCTTCAGGATGTCTTTTTACACTATATAAAGGTGGAAATTTACATTGGAAACGTTTGGTTTAGCTGTTATAAAAGTTTGTTTTTTTAGTGCTGAAAATGCATTTTCAGCTCGCACTGTACACATTTGCTATGTGAGGCATTATCTCATGAAGGAAATACTGGACAATCAAATTAATGACTTTCCCGGCTTCAGGATGCCTTTTTACACTATATAAAGGTGGAAATTTACATTGGAAACGTTTGGTTTAGCTGTTATAAAAGTTTGGTTTTTTAGTGCTGTAAATGCATTTTCAGCTCGCGCTGTACACATTTGCTATGAGAGGCATTATCTCATAAAGGAAATATTGGACAATCGAATTAATGACTGCCCAGGCTTCAGGATGTCTTTTTACACTATATAAAGGTGGAAATTTACATTGGAAACGTTTGGTTTAGCTGTTATAAAAGTTTGTTTTTTTAGTGCTGAAAATGCATTTTCAGCTCGCACTGTACACATTTGCTATGTGAGGCATTATCTCATAAGGGAAATACTGGACAATCAAATTAATGACTTCCCAGGCTTCAGGATGCCTTTTTACACTCTATAAATGTGGAAATTTACATTGGAAACGTTTGGTTTAGCTGTTAATGAAGTTTCGTTTTTTTAGTGCTGAAAATTCATTGTCTGCTGGCGCTGTACACCTTTTCTAAGTGTTGCAATATCTCATGAAGGAAATACTGGACAATCAAATTAATGACTTTCCAGGCTTCAGGATGCCTTTCTACACTATATAAAGGTGGAAATTTACATTGGAAACGTTTGGTTTAGCTGTTATAAAAGTTTGGGTTTTTAGTGCTGTAAATGCATTTTCAGCTCGCGCTGTACACATTTGCTATGAGAGGCATTATCTCATAAGGGAAATATTGGACAATCAAATTAATGACTGCCCAGGCTTCAGGATGTCTTTTTACACTATATAAAGGTGGAAATTTACATTGGAAACGTTTAGTTTAGCTGTTAATGAAGTTTCGTTTTTTTAGTGCTGAAAATTCATTGTCTGCTGGCGCTGTACACTTTTTCTAAGTGTTGCAATATCTCATGAAGGAAATACTGGACAATCAAATTAATGACTTTCCAGGCTTCAGGATGCATTTCTACACTATATAAAGGTGGAAATTTACATTGGAAACGTTTGGTTTAGCTGTTATAAAAGTTTGGTTTTTTAGTGCTGTAAATGCATTTTCAGCTCGCGCTGTACACATTTGCTATGAGAGGCATTATCTCATAAGGGAAATATTGGACAATCAAATTAATGACTGCCCAGGCTTCAGGATGTCTTTTTACACTATATAAAGGTGGAAATTTACATTGGAAACGTTTGGTTTAGCTGTTATAAAAGTTTGGTTTTTTAGTGCTGTAAATGCATTTTCAGCTCGCGCTGTACACATTTGCTATGAGAGGCATTATCTCATTAGGGAAATATTGGACAATCAAATTAATAGCTGCCCGGGCTTCAGGATGTCTTTTTACACTATATAAAGGTGGAAATTTACATTGGAAACGTTTAGTTTAGCTGTTAATGAAGTTTCGTTTTTTTAGTGCTGAAAATTCATTGTCTGCTGGCGCTGTACACTTTTTCTAAATGTTGCAATATCTCATGAAGGAAATACTGGACAATCAAATTAATGACTTTCAAGGCTTCAGGATGCCTTTCTACACTATATAAAGGTGGAAATTTACATTGGAAACGTTTGGTTTAGCTGTTAATGAAGTTTCGTTTTTTTAGTGCTGAAAATTCATTGTCTGCTGGCGCTGTACACTTTTTCTAAGTGTTGCAATATCTCATAAGGGAAATATTGGACAATCAAATTAATGACTGCCCAGGCTTCAGGATGCCTTTCTACACTATATAAAGGTGGAAATTTACATTGGAAACGTTTGGTTTAGCTGTTATAAAAGTTTGTTTTTTTAGTGCTGTAAATGCTTTTTCAGCTCGCGCTGTACACATTTGCTATGTGAGGCATTATCTCATAAGGGAAATACTGGACAATCAAATTAATGACTGCCCAGGCTTCAGGATGTCTTTTTACAATATATAAAGGTGGAAATTTACATTGGAAACGTTTGGTGTAGCTGTTATAAAAGTTTGGTTTTTTAGTGCTGAAAATGCATTTTCAGCTCGCACTGTACACATTTGCTATGTGAGGCATTATCTCATAAGGGAAATACTGGACAATCAAATTAATGACTTCCCAGGCTTCAGGATGCCTTTTTACACTCTATAAATGTGGAAATTTACATTGGAAACGTTTGGTTTAGCTGTTAATGAAGTTTCGTTTTTTTAGTGCTGAAAATTCATTGTCTGCTGGCGCTGTACACTTTTTCTAAGTGTTGCAATATCTCATGAAGGAAATACTGGACAATCAAATTAATGACTTTCCAGGCTCCAGGATGCCTTTCTACACTATATAAAGGTGGAAATTTACATTGGAAACGTTTGGTTTAGCTGTTATAAAAGTTTGGTTTTTTAGTGCTGTAAATGCATTTTCAGCTCGCGCTGTACACATTTGCTATGAGAGGCATTATCTCATAAGGGAAATATTGGACAATCAAATTAATGACTGCCCAGGCTTCAGGATGTCTTTTTACACTATATAAAGGTGGAAATTTACATTGGAAACGTTTGGTTTAGCTGTTATAAAAGTTTGGTTTTTTAGTGCTGAAAATGCATTTTCAGCTCGCACTGTACACATTTGCTATGTGAGGCATTATCTCATAAGGGAAATACTGGACAATCAAATTAATGACTTCCCAGGCTTCAGGATGCATTTTTACACTCTATAAATGTGGAAATTTACATTGGAAACGTTTGGTTTAGCTGTTAATGAAGTTTCGTTTTTTTAGTGCTGAAAATTCATTGTCTGCTGGCGCTGTACACTTTTTCTAAGTGTTGCAATATCTCATGAAGGAAATACTGGATAATCAAATTAATGACTTTCCAGGCTTCAGGGTGCCTTTCTACACTATATAAAGGTGGAAATTTACATTGGAAACGTTTGGTTTAGCTGTTATAAAAGTTTGGGTTTTTAGTGCTGTAAATGCATTTTCAGCTCGCACTGTACACATTTGCTATGTGAGGCATTATCTCATGAAGGAAATACTGGACAATCAAATTAATGACTTTCCAGGCTTCAGGATGCATTTTTACACTATATAAAGGTGGAAATTTACATTGGAAACGTTTGGTTTAGCTGTTATAAAAGTTTGGTTTTTTAGTGCTGTAAATGCATTTTCAGCTCGCGCTGTACACATTTGCTATGAGAGGCATTATCTCATAAAGGAAATATTGGACAATCGAATTAATGACTGCCCAGGCTTCAGGATGTCTTTTTACACTATATAAAGGTGGAAATTTACATTGGAAACGTTTGGTTTAGCTGTTATAAAAGTTTGTTTTTTTAGTGCTGAAAATGCATTTTCAGCTCGCACTGTACACATTTGCTATGTGAGGCATTATCTCATGAAGGAAATACTGGACAATCAAATTAATGACTTTCCCGGCTTCAGGATGCCTTTTTACACTATATAAAGGTGGAAATTTACATTGGAAACGTTTGGTTTAGCTGTTATAAAAGTTTGGTTTTTTAGTGCTGTAAATGCATTTTCAGCTCGCGCTGTACACATTTGCTATGAGAGGCATTATCTCATAAAGGAAATACTGGACAATCGAATTAATGACTGCCCAGGCTTCAGGATGTCTTTTTACACTATATAAAGGTGGAAATTTACATTGGAAACGTTTGGTTTAGCTGTTATAAAAGTTTGTTTTTTTAGTGCTGAAAATGCATTTTCAGCTCGCACTGTACACATTTGCTATGTGAGGCATTATCTCATAAGGGAAATACTGGACAATCAAATTAATGACTTCCCAGGCTTCAGGATGCCTTTTTACACTCTATAAATGTGGAAATTTACATTGGAAACGTTTGGTTTAGCTGTTAATGAAGTTTCGTTTTTTTAGTGCTGAAAAATTATTGTCTGCTGGCGCTGTACACTTTTTCTAAGTGTTGCAATATCTCATGAAGGAAATACTGGACAATCAAATTAATGACTTTCCAGGCTTCAGGATGCCTTTCTACACTATATAAAGGTGGAAATTTACATTGGAAACGTTTGGTTTAGCTGTTATAAAAGTTTGTTTTTTTAGTGCTGAAAATGCATTTTCAGCTCGCACTGTACACATTTGCTATGTGAGGCATTATCTCATAAGGGAAATACTGGACAATCAAATTAATGACTTCCCAGGCTTCAGGATGCCTTTTTACACTCTATAAATGTGGAAATTTACATTGGAAACGTTTGGTTTAGCTGTTAATGAAGTTTCGTTTTTTTAGTGCTGAAAATTCATTGTCTGCTGGCGCTGTACACCTTTTCTAAGTGTTGCAATATCTCATGAAGGAAATACTGGACAATCAAATTAATGACTTTCCAGGCTTCAGGATGCCTTTCTACACTATATAAAGGTGGAAATTTACATTGGAAACGTTTGGTTTAGCTGTTAAAAAAGTTTGGTTTTTTAGTGCTGTAAATGCATTTTCAGCTCGCGCTGTACACATTTGCTATGAGAGGCATTATCTCATAAAGGAAATATTGGACAATCGAATTAATGACTGCCCAGGCTTCAGGATGCCTTTTTACACTATATAAAGGTGGAAATTTACATTGGAAACGTTTGGTTTAGCTGTTATAAAAGTTTGGTTTTTTAGTGCTGTAAATGCATTTTCAGCTAGCGCTGTACACATTTGCTATGAGAGGCATTATCTCATAAAGGAAATATTGGACAATCAAATTAATGACTTTCCAGGCTTCAGGATGCCTTTTTACACTATATAAAGGTGGAAATTTACATTGGAAACGTTTGGTTTAGCTGTTATAAAAGTTTGGTTTTTTAGTGCTGTAAATGCATTTTCAGCTAGCGCTGTACACATTTGCTATGAGAGGCATTATCTCATAAAGGAAATATTGGACAATCGAATTAATGACTGCCCAGGCTTCAGGATGTCTTTTTACACTATATAAAGGTGGAAATTTACATTGGAAACGTTTGGTTTAGCTGTTATAAAAGTTTGGTTTTTTAGTGCTGAAAATGCATTTTCAGCTCGCACTGTACACATTTGCTATGTGAGGCATTATCTCATAAGGGAAATACAGGACAATCAAATTAATGACTTCCCAGGCTTCAGGATGCCTTTTTACACTCTATAAATGTGGAAATTTACATTGGAAACGTTTGGTTTAGCTGTTAATGAAGTTTCGTTTTTTTAGTGCTGAAAATTCATTGTCTGCTGGCGCTGTACACCTTTTCTAAGTGTTGCAATATCTCATGAAGGAAATACTGGACAATCAAATTAATGACTTTCCAGGCTTCAGGATGCCTTTCTACACTATATAAAGGTGGAAATTTACATTGGAAACGTTTGGTTTAGCTGTTATAAAAGTTTGGTTTTTTAGTGCTGTAAATGCATTTTCAGCTCGCGCTGTACACATTTGCTATGAGAGGCATTATCTCATAAGGGAAATATTGGACAATCAAATTAATGACTGCCCAGGCTTCAGGATGTCTTTTTACACTATATAAAGGTGGAAATTTACATTGGAAACGTTTGGTTTAGCTGTTATAAAAGTTTGGTTTTTTAGTGCTGTAAATGCATTTTCAGCTCGCGCTGTACACATTTGCTATGAGAGGCATTATCTCATAAGGGGAATATTGGACAATCAAATTAATGGCTGCCCGGGCTTCAGGATGTCTTTTTACACTATATAAAGGTGGAAATTTACATTGGAAACGTTTAGTTTAGCTGTTAATGAAGTTTCGTTTTTTTAGTGCTGAAAATTCATTGTCTGCTGGCGCTGTACACTTTTTCTAAATGTTGCAATATCTCATGAAGGAAATACTGGACAATCAAATTAATGACTTTCCAGGCTTCAGGATGCCTTTCTACACTATATAAAGGTGGAAATTTACATTGGAAACGTTTGGTTTAGCTGTTAATGAAGTTTCGTTTTTTTAGTGCTGAAAATTCATTGTCTGCTGGCGCTGTACACTTTTTCTAAGTGTTGCAATATCTCATGAAGGAAATACTGGACAATCAAATTAATGACTTTCCAGGCTTCAGGATGCCTTTCTACACTATATAAAGGTGGAAATTTGCATTGGAAACGTTTGGTTTAGCTGTTAATGAAGTTTCGTTTTTTTAGTGCTGAAAATTCATTGTCTGCTGGCGCTGTACACTTTTTCTAAGTGTTGCAATATCTCATGAAGGAAATACTGGACAATCAAATTAATGACTTTCCAGGCTTCAGGATGCCTTTCTACACTATATAAAGGTGGAAATTTACATTGGAAACGTTTGGTTTAGCTGTTATAAAAGTTTGGTTTTTTAGTGCTGTAAATGCATTTTCAGCTCGCGCTGTACACATTTGCTATGAGAGGCATTATCTCATAAGGGAAATATTGGACAATCGAATTAATGACTGCCCAGGCTTCAGGATGCCTTTTTACACTATATAAAGGTGGAAATTTACATTGGAAACGTTTGGTTTAGCTGTTATAAAAGTTTGGTTTTTTAGTGCTGTAAATGCATTTTCAGCTAGCGCTGTACACATTTGCTATGAGAGGCATTATCTCATAAAGGAAATATTGGACAATCAAATTAATGACTTTCCAGGCTTCAGGATGCCTTTTTACACTATATAAAGGTGGAAATTTACATTGGAAACGTTTGGTTTAGCTGTTATAAAAGTTTGGTTTTTTAGTGCTGTAAATGCATTTTCAGCTAGCGCTGTACACATTTGCTATGAGAGGCATTATCTCATAAAGGAAATATTGGACAATCGAATTAATGACTGCCCAGGCTTCAGGATGTCTTTTTACACTATATAAAGGTGGAAATTTACATTGGAAACGTTTGGTTTAGCTGTTATAAAAGTTTGGTTTTTTAGTGCTGAAAATGCATTTTCAGCTCGCACTGTACACATTTGCTATGTGAGGCATTATCTCATAAGGGAAATACAGGACAATCAAATTAATGACTTCCCAGGCTTCAGGATGCCTTTTTACACTCTATAAATGTGGAAATTTACATTGGAAACGTTTGGTTTAGCTGTTAATGAAGTTTCGTTTTTTTAGTGCTGAAAATTCATTGTCTGCTGGCGCTGTACACCTTTTCTAAGTGTTGCAATATCTCATGAAGGAAATACTGGACAATCAAATTAATGACTTTCCAGGCTTCAGGATGCCTTTCTACACTATATAAAGGTGGAAATTTACATTGGAAACGTTTGGTTTAGCTGTTATAAAAGTTTGGTTTTTTAGTGCTGTAAATGCATTTTCAGCTCGCGCTGTACACATTTGCTATGAGAGGCATTATCTCATAAGGGAAATATTGGACAATCAAATTAATGACTGCCCAGGCTTCAGGATGTCTTTTTACACTATATAAAGGTGGAAATTTACATTGGAAACGTTTGGTTTAGCTGTTATAAAAGTTTGGTTTTTTAGTGCTGTAAATGCATTTTCAGCTCGCGCTGTACACATTTGCTATGAGAGGCATTATCTCATAAGGGGAATATTGGACAATCAAATTAATGGCTGCCCGGGCTTCAGGATGTCTTTTTACACTATATAAAGGTGGAAATTTACATTGGAAACGTTTAGTTTAGCTGTTAATGAAGTTTCGTTTTTTTAGTGCTGAAAATTCATTGTCTGCTGGCGCTGTACACTTTTTCTAAATGTTGCAATATCTCATGAAGGAAATACTGGACAATCAAATTAATGACTTTCCAGGCTTCAGGATGCCTTTCTACACTATATAAAGGTGGAAATTTACATTGGAAACGTTTGGTTTAGCTGTTAATGAAGTTTCGTTTTTTTAGTGCTGAAAATTCATTGTCTGCTGGCGCTGTACACTTTTTCTAAGTGTTGCAATATCTCATGAAGGAAATACTGGACAATCAAATTAATGACTTTCCAGGCTTCAGGATGCCTTTCTACACTATATAAAGGTGGAAATTTACATTGGAAACGTTTGGTTTAGCTGTTATAAAAGTTTGTTTTTTTAGTGCTGTAAATGCATTTTCAGCTCGCGCTGTACACATTTGCTATGAGAGGCATTATCTCATAAGGGAAATATTGGACAATCAAATTAATGACTGCCCAGGCTTCAGGATGTCTTTTTACACTATATAAAGGTGGAAATTTACATTGGAAACGTTTGGTTTAGCTGTTATAAAAGTTTGTTTTTTTAGTGCTGAAAATGCATTTTCATCTCGCACTGTACACATTTGCTATGTGAGGCATTATCTCATAAGGGAAATACTGGACAATCAAATTAATGACTTCCCAGGCTTCAGGATGCCTTTTTACACTCTATAAATGTGGAAATTTACATTGGAAACGTTTGGTTTAGCTGTTAATGAAGTTTCGTTTTTTTAGTGCTGAAAATTCATTGTCTGCTGGCGCTGTACACCTTTTCTAAGTGTTGCAATATCTCATGAAGGAAATACTGGACAATCAAATTAATGACTTTCCAGGCTTCAGGATGCCTTTCTACACTATATAAAGGTGGAAATTTACATTGGAAACGTTTGGTTTAGCTGTTAAAAAAGTTTGGTTTTTTAGTGCTGTAAATGCATTTTCAGCTCGCGCTGTACACATTTGCTATGAGAGGCATTATCTCATAAAGGAAATATTGGACAATCGAATTAATGACTGCCCAGGCTTCAGGATGCCTTTTTACACTATATAAAGGTGGAAATTTACATTGGAAACGTTTGGTTTAGCTGTTATAAAAGTTTGGTTTTTTAGTGCTGTAAATGCATTTTCAGCTAGCGCTGTACACATTTGCTATGAGAGGCATTATCTCATAAAGGAAATATTGGACAATCAAATTAATGACTTTCCAGGCTTCAGGATGCCTTTTTACACTATATAAAGGTGGAAATTTACATTGGAAACGTTTGGTTTAGCTGTTATAAAAGTTTGGTTTTTTAGTGCTGTAAATGCATTTTCAGCTAGCGCTGTACACATTTGCTATGAGAGGCATTATCTCATAAAGGAAATATTGGACAATCGAATTAATGACTGCCCAGGCTTCAGGATGTCTTTTTACACTATATAAAGGTGGAAATTTACATTGGAAACGTTTGGTTTAGCTGTTATAAAAGTTTGGTTTTTTAGTGCTGAAAATGCATTTTCAGCTCGCACTGTACACATTTGCTATGTGAGGCATTATCTCATAAGGGAAATACAGGACAATCAAATTAATGACTTCCCAGGCTTCAGGATGCCTTTTTACACTCTATAAATGTGGAAATTTACATTGGAAACGTTTGGTTTAGCTGTTAATGAAGTTTCGTTTTTTTAGTGCTGAAAATTCATTGTCTGCTGGCGCTGTACACCTTTTCTAAGTGTTGCAATATCTCATGAAGGAAATACTGGACAATCAAATTAATGACTTTCCAGGCTTCAGGATGCCTTTCTACACTATATAAAGGTGGAAATTTACATTGGAAACGTTTGGTTTAGCTGTTATAAAAGTTTGGTTTTTTAGTGCTGTAAATGCATTTTCAGCTCGCGCTGTACACATTTGCTATGAGAGGCATTATCTCATAAGGGAAATATTGGACAATCAAATTAATGACTGCCCAGGCTTCAGGATGTCTTTTTACACTATATAAAGGTGGAAATTTACATTGGAAACGTTTGGTTTAGCTGTTATAAAAGTTTGGTTTTTTAGTGCTGTAAATGCATTTTCAGCTCGCGCTGTACACATTTGCTATGAGAGGCATTATCTCATAAGGGGAATATTGGACAATCAAATTAATGGCTGCCCGGGCTTCAGGATGTCTTTTTACACTATATAAAGGTGGAAATTTACATTGGAAACGTTTAGTTTAGCTGTTAATGAAGTTTCGTTTTTTTAGTGCTGAAAATTCATTGTCTGCTGGCGCTGTACACTTTTTCTAAATGTTGCAATATCTCATGAAGGAAATACTGGACAATCAAATTAATGACTTTCCAGGCTTCAGGATGCCTTTCTACACTATATAAAGGTGGAAATTTACATTGGAAACGTTTGGTTTAGCTGTTAATGAAGTTTCGTTTTTTTAGTGCTGAAAATTCATTGTCTGCTGGCGCTGTACACTTTTTCTAAGTGTTGCAATATCTCATGAAGGAAATACTGGACAATCAAATTAATGACTTTCCAGGCTTCAGGATGCCTTTCTACACTATATAAAGGTGGAAATTTACATTGGAAACGTTTGGTTTAGCTGTTATAAAAGTTTGGTTTTTTAGTGCTGTAAATGCATTTTCAGCTCGCGCTGTACACATTTGCTATGAGAGGCATTATCTCATAAGGGAAATATTGGACAATCAAATTAATGACTGCCCAGGCTTCAGGATGTCTTTTTACACTATATAAAGGTGGAAATTTACATTGGAAACGTTTGGTTTAGCTGTTATAAAAGTTTGTTTTTTTAGTGCTGAAAATGCATTTTCATCTCGCACTGTACACATTTGCTATGTGAGGCATTATCTCATAAGGGAAATACTGGACAATCAAATTAATGACTTCCCAGGCTTCAGGATGCCTTTTTACACTCTATAAATGTGGAAATTTACATTGGAAACGTTTGGTTTAGCTGTTAATGAAGTTTCGTTTTTTTAGTGCTGAAAATTCATTGTCTGCTGGCGCTGTACACCTTTTCTAAGTGTTGAAATATCTCATGAAGGAAATACTGGACAATCAAATTAATGACTTTCCAGGCTTCAGGATGCCTTTCTACACTATATAAAGGTGGAAATTTACATTGGAAACGTTTGGTTTAGCTGTTATAAAAGTTTGTTTTTTTAGTGCTGTAAATGCATTTTCAGCTCGCGCTGTACACATTTGCTATGAGAGGCATTATCTCATAAGGGAAATATTGGACAATCAAATTAATGACTGCCCAGGCTTCAGGATGTCTTTTTACACTATATAAAGGTGGAAATTTACATTGGAAACGTTTGGTTTAGCTGTTATAAAAGTTTGGTTTTTTAGTGCTGAAAATGCATTTTCAGCTCGCACTGTACACATTTGCTATGTGAGGCATTATCTCATGAAGGAAATACTGGACAATCAAATTAATGACTTTCCAGGCTTCAGGATGCATTTTTACACTATATAAAGGTGGAAATTTACATTGGAAACGTTTGGTTTAGCTGTTATAAAAGTTTGGTTTTTTAGTGCTGTAAATGCATTTTCAGCTCGCGCTGTACACATTTGCTATGAGAGGCATTATCTCATAAAGGAAATATTGGACAATCGAATTAATGACTGCCCAGGCTTCAGGATGTCTTTTTACACTATATAAAGGTGGAAATTTACATTGGAAACGTTTGGTTTAGCTGTTATAAAAGTTTGTTTTTTTAGTGCTGAAAATGCATTTTCAGCTCGCACTGTACACATTTGCTATGTGAGGCATTATCTCATGAAGGAAATACTGGACAATCAAATTAATGACTTTCCCGGCTTCAGGATGCCTTTTTACACTATATAAAGGTGGAAATTTACATTGGAAACGTTTGGTTTAGCTGTTATAAAAGTTTGGTTTTTTAGTGCTGTAAATGCATTTTCAGCTCGCGCTGTACACATTTGCTATGAGAGGCATTATCTCATAAAGGAAATATTGGACAATCGAATTAATGACTGCCCAGGCTTCAGGATGTCTTTTTACACTATATAAAGGTGGAAATTTACATTGGAAACGTTTGGTTTAGCTGTTATAAAAGTTTGTTTTTTTAGTGCTGAAAATGCATTTTCAGCTCGCACTGTACACATTTGCTATGTGAGGCATTATCTCATAAGGGAAATACTGGACAATCAAATTAATGACTTCCCAGGCTTCAGGATGCCTTTTTACACTCTATAAATGTGGAAATTTACATTGGAAACGTTTGGTTTAGCTGTTAATGAAGTTTCGTTTTTTTAGTGCTGAAAATTCATTGTCTGCTGGCGCTGTACACCTTTTCTAAGTGTTGCAATATCTCATGAAGGAAATACTGGACAATCAAATTAATGACTTTCCAGGCTTCAGGATGCCTTTCTACACTATATAAAGGTGGAAATTTACATTGGAAACGTTTGGTTTAGCTGTTATAAAAGTTTGGGTTTTTAGTGCTGTAAATGCATTTTCAGCTCGCGCTGTACACATTTGCTATGAGAGGCATTATCTCATAAGGGAAATATTGGACAATCAAATTAATGACTGCCCAGGCTTCAGGATGTCTTTTTACACTATATAAAGGTGGAAATTTACATTGGAAACGTTTAGTTTAGCTGTTAATGAAGTTTCGTTTTTTTAGTGCTGAAAATTCATTGTCTGCTGGCGCTGTACACTTTTTCTAAGTGTTGCAATATCTCATGAAGGAAATACTGGACAATCAAATTAATGACTTTCCAGGCTTCAGGATGCCTTTCTACACTATATAAAGGTGGAAATTTACATTGGAAACGTTTGGTTTAGCTGTTATAAAAGTTTGGTTTTTTAGTGCTGTAAATGCATTTTCAGCTCGCGCTGTACACATTTGCTATGAGAGGCATTATCTCATAAGGGAAATATTGGACAATCAAATTAATGACTGCCCAGGCTTCAGGATGTCTTTTTACACTATATAAAGGTGGAAATTTACATTGGAAACGTTTGGTTTAGCTGTTATAAAAGTTTGGTTTTTTAGTGCTGTAAATGCATTTTCAGCTCGCGCTGTACACATTTGCTATGAGAGGCATTATCTCATTAGGGAAATATTGGACAATCAAATTAATAGCTGCCCGGGCTTCAGGATGTCTTTTTACACTATATAAAGGTGGAAATTTACATTGGAAACGTTTAGTTTAGCTGTTAATGAAGTTTCGTTTTTTTAGTGCTGAAAATTCATTGTCTGCTGGCGCTGTACACTTTTTCTAAATGTTGCAATATCTCATGAAGGAAATACTGGACAATCAAATTAATGACTTTCAAGGCTTCAGGATGCCTTTCTACACTATATAAAGGTGGAAATTTACATTGGAAACGTTTGGTTTAGCTGTTAATGAAGTTTCGTTTTTTTAGTGCTGAAAATTCATTGTCTGCTGGCGCTGTACACTTTTTCTAAGTGTTGCAATATCTCATAAGGGAAATATTGGACAATCAAATTAATGACTGCCCAGGCTTCAGGATGCCTTTCTACACTATATAAAGGTGGAAATTTACATTGGAAACGTTTGGTTTAGCTGTTATAAAAGTTTGTTTTTTTAGTGCTGTAAATGCTTTTTCAGCTCGCGCTGTACACATTTGCTATGTGAGGCATTATCTCATAAGGGAAATACTGGACAATCAAATTAATGACTGCCCAGGCTTCAGGATGTCTTTTTACAATATATAAAGGTGGAAATTTACATTGGAAACGTTTGGTGTAGCTGTTATAAAAGTTTGGTTTTTTAGTGCTGAAAATGCATTTTCAGCTCGCACTGTACACATTTGCTATGTGAGGCATTATCTCATAAGGGAAATACTGGACAATCAAATTAATGACTTCCCAGGCTTCAGGATGCCTTTTTACACTCTATAAATGTGGAAATTTACATTGGAAACGTTTGGTTTAGCTGTTAATGAAGTTTCGTTTTTTTAGTGCTGAAAATTCATTGTCTGCTGGCGCTGTACACTTTTTCTAAGTGTTGCAATATCTCATGAAGGAAATACTGGACAATCAAATTAATGACTTTCCAGGCTCCAGGATGCCTTTCTACACTATATAAAGGTGGAAATTTACATTGGAAACGTTTGGTTTAGCTGTTATAAAAGTTTGGTTTTTTAGTGCTGTAAAAATGCATTTTCAGCTCGCGCTGTACACATTTGCTATGAGAGGCATTATCTCATAAGGGAAATATTGGACAATCAAATTAATGACTGCCCAGGCTTCAGGATGTCTTTTTACACTATATAAAGGTGGAAATTTACATTGGAAACGTTTGGTTTAGCTGTTATAAAAGTTTGGTTTTTTAGTGCTGAAAATGCATTTTCAGCTCGCACTGTACACATTTGCTATGTGAGGCATTATCTCATAAGGGAAATACTGGACAATCAAATTAATGACTTCCCAGGCTTCAGGATGCATTTTTACACTCTATAAATGTGGAAATTTACATTGGAAACGTTTGGTTTAGCTGTTAATGAAGTTTCGTTTTTTTAGTGCTGAAAATTCATTGTCTGCTGGCGCTGTACACTTTTTCTAAGTGTTGCAATATCTCATGAAGGAAATACTGGATAATCAAATTAATGACTTTCCAGGCTTCAGGGTGCCTTTCTACACTATATAAAGGTGGAAATTTACATTGGAAACGTTTGGTTTAGCTGTTATAAAAGTTTGGGTTTTTAGTGCTGTAAATGCATTTTCAGCTCGCACTGTACACATTTGCTATGTGAGGCATTATCTCATGAAGGAAATACTGGACAATCAAATTAATGACTTTCCAGGCTTCAGGATGCATTTTTACACTATATAAAGGTGGAAATTTACATTGGAAACGTTTGGTTTAGCTGTTATAAAAGTTTGGTTTTTTAGTGCTGTAAATGCATTTTCAGCTCGCGCTGTACACATTTGCTATGAGAGGCATTATCTCATAAAGGAAATATTGGACAATCGAATTAATGACTGCCCAGGCTTCAGGATGTCTTTTTACACTATATAAAGGTGGAAATTTACATTGGAAACGTTTGGTTTAGCTGTTATAAAAGTTTGTTTTTTTAGTGCTGAAAATGCATTTTCAGCTCGCACTGTACACATTTGCTATGTGAGGCATTATCTCATGAAGGAAATACTGGACAATCAAATTAATGACTTTCCCGGCTTCAGGATGCCTTTTTACACTATATAAAGGTGGAAATTTACATTGGAAACGTTTGGTTTAGCTGTTATAAAAGTTTGGTTTTTTAGTGCTGTAAATGCATTTTCAGCTCGCGCTGTACACATTTGCTATGAGAGGCATTATCTCATAAAGGAAATACTGGACAATCGAATTAATGACTGCCCAGGCTTCAGGATGTCTTTTTACACTATATAAAGGTGGAAATTTACATTGGAAACGTTTGGTTTAGCTGTTATAAAAGTTTGTTTTTTTAGTGCTGAAAATGCATTTTCAGCTCGCACTGTACACATTTGCTATGTGAGGCATTATCTCATAAGGGAAATACTGGACAATCAAATTAATGACTTCCCAGGCTTCAGGATGCCTTTTTACACTCTATAAATGTGGAAATTTACATTGGAAACGTTTGGTTTAGCTGTTAATGAAGTTTCGTTTTTTTAGTGCTGAAAAATTATTGTCTGCTGGCGCTGTACACTTTTTCTAAGTGTTGCAATATCTCATGAAGGAAATACTGGACAATCAAATTAATGACTTTCCAGGCTTCAGGATGCCTTTCTACACTATATAAAGGTGGAAATTTACATTGGAAACGTTTGGTTTAGCTGTTATAAAAGTTAGTTTTTTTAGTGCTGAAAATGCATTTTCAGCTCGCACTGTACACATTTGCTATGTGAGGCATTATCTCATAAGGGAAATACTGGACAATCAAATTAATGACTTCCCAGGCTTCAGGATGCCTTTTTACACTCTATAAATGTGGAAATTTACATTGGAAACGTTTGGTTTAGCTGTTAATGAAGTTTCGTTTTTTTAGTGCTGAAAATTCATTGTCTGCTGGCGCTGTACACCTTTTCTAAGTGTTGCAATATCTCATGAAGGAAATACTGGACAATCAAATTAATGACTTTCCAGGCTTCAGGATGCCTTTCTACACTATATAAAGGTGGAAATTTACATTGGAAACGTTTGGTTTAGCTGTTAAAAAAGTTTGGTTTTTTAGTGCTGTAAATGCATTTTCAGCTCGCGCTGTACACATTTGCTATGAGAGGCATTATCTCATAAAGGAAATATTGGACAATCGAATTAATGACTGCCCAGGCTTCAGGATGCCTTTTTACACTATATAAAGGTGGAAATTTACATTGGAAACGTTTGGTTTAGCTGTTATAAAAGTTTGGTTTTTTAGTGCTGTAAATGCATTTTCAGCTAGCGCTGTACACATTTGCTATGAGAGGCATTATCTCATAAAGGAAATATTGGACAATCAAATTAATGACTTTCCAGGCTTCAGGATGCCTTTTTACACTATATAAAGGTGGAAATTTACATTGGAAACGTTTGGTTTAGCTGTTATAAAAGTTTGGTTTTTTAGTGCTGTAAATGCATTTTCAGCTAGCGCTGTACACATTTGCTATGAGAGGCATTATCTCATAAAGGAAATATTGGACAATCGAATTAATGACTGCCCAGGCTTCAGGATGTCTTTTTACACTATATAAAGGTGGAAATTTACATTGGAAACGTTTGGTTTAGCTGTTATAAAAGTTTGGTTTTTTAGTGCTGAAAATGCATTTTCAGCTCGCACTGTACACATTTGCTATGTGAGGCATTATCTCATAAGGGAAATACAGGACAATCAAATTAATGACTTCCCAGGCTTCAGGATGCCTTTTTACACTCTATAAATGTGGAAATTTACATTGGAAACGTTTGGTTTAGCTGTTAATGAAGTTTCGTTTTTTTAGTGCTGAAAATTCATTGTCTGCTGGCGCTGTACACCTTTTCTAAGTGTTGCAATATCTCATGAAGGAAATACTGGACAATCAAATTAATGACTTTCCAGGCTTCAGGATGCCTTTCTACACTATATAAAGGTGGAAATTTACATTGGAAACGTTTGGTTTAGCTGTTATAAAAGTTTGGTTTTTTAGTGCTGTAAATGCATTTTCAGCTCGCGCTGTACACATTTGCTATGAGAGGCATTATCTCATAAGGGAAATATTGGACAATCAAATTAATGACTGCCCAGGCTTCAGGATGTCTTTTTACACTATATAAAGGTGGAAATTTACATTGGAAACGTTTGGTTTAGCTGTTATAAAAGTTTGGTTTTTTAGTGCTGTAAATGCATTTTCAGCTCGCGCTGTACACATTTGCTATGAGAGGCATTATCTCATAAGGGGAATATTGGACAATCAAATTAATGGCTGCCCGGGCTTCAGGATGTCTTTTTACACTATATAAAGGTGGAAATTTACATTGGAAACGTTTAGTTTAGCTGTTAATGAAGTTTCGTTTTTTTAGTGCTGAAAATTCATTGTCTGCTGGCGCTGTACACTTTTTCTAAATGTTGCAATATCTCATGAAGGAAATACTGGACAATCAAATTAATGACTTTCCAGGCTTCAGGATGCCTTTCTACACTATATAAAGGTGGAAATTTACATTGGAAACGTTTGGTTTAGCTGTTAATGAAGTTTCGTTTTTTTAGTGCTGAAAATTCATTGTCTGCTGGCGCTGTACACTTTTTCTAAGTGTTGCAATATCTCATGAAGGAAATACTGGACAATCAAATTAATGACTTTCCAGGCTTCAGGATGCCTTTCTACACTATATAAAGGTGGAAATTTGCATTGGAAACGTTTGGTTTAGCTGTTAATGAAGTTTCGTTTTTTTAGTGCTGAAAATTCATTGTCTGCTGGCGCTGTACACTTTTTCTAAGTGTTGCAATATCTCATGAAGGAAATACTGGACAATCAAATTAATGACTTTCCAGGCTTCAGGATGCCTTTCTACACTATATAAAGGTGGAAATTTACATTGGAAACGTTTGGTTTAGCTGTTATAAAAGTTTGGTTTTTTAGTGCTGTAAATGCATTTTCAGCTCGCGCTGTACACATTTGCTATGAGAGGCATTATCTCATAAGGGAAATATTGGACAATCAAATTAATGACTGCCCAGGCTTCAGGATGTCTTTTTACACTATATAAAGGTGGAAATTTACATTGGAAACGTTTGGTTTAGCTGTTATAAAAGTTTGTTTTTTTAGTGCTGAAAATGCATTTTCAGCTCGCACTGTACACATTTGCTATGTGAGGCATTATCTCATAAGGGAAATACTGGACAATCAAATTAATGACTTCCCAGGCTTCAGGATGCCTTTTTACACTCTATAAATGTGGAAATTTACATTGGAAACGTTTGGTTTAGCTGTTAATGAAGTTTCGTTTTTTTAGTGCTGAAAATTCATTGTCTGCTGGCGCTGTACACCTTTTCTAAGTGTTGAAATATCTCATGAAGGAAATACTGGACAATCAAATTAATGACTTTCCAGGCTTCAGGATGCCTTTCTACACTATATAAAGGTGGAAATTTACATTGGAAACGTTTGGTTTAGCTGTTATAAAAGTTTGTTTTTTTAGTGCTGTAAATGCATTTTCAGCTCGCGCTGTACACATTTGCTATGAGAGGCATTATCTCATAAGGGAAATATTGGACAATCAAATTAATGACTGCCCAGGCTTCAGGATGTCTTTTTACACTATATAAAGGTGGAAATTTACATTGGAAACGTTTGGTTTAGCTGTTATAAAAGTTTGGTTTTTTAGTGCTGAAAATGCATTTTCAGCTCGCACTGTACACATTTGCTATGTGAGGCATTATCTCATGAAGGAAATACTGGACAATCAAATTAATGACTTTCCAGGCTTCAGGATGCATTTTTACACTATATAAAGGTGGAAATTTACATTGGAAACGTTTGGTTTAGCTGTTATAAAAGTTTGGTTTTTTAGTGCTGTAAATGCATTTTCAGCTCGCGCTGTACACATTTGCTATGAGAGGCATTATCTCATAAAGGAAATATTGGACAATCGAATTAATGACTGCCCAGGCTTCAGGATGTCTTTTTACACTATATAAAGGTGGAAATTTACATTGGAAACGTTTGGTTTAGCTGTTATAAAAGTTTGTTTTTTTAGTGCTGAAAATGCATTTTCAGCTCGCACTGTACACATTTGCTATGTGAGGCATTATCTCATGAAGGAAATACTGGACAATCAAATTAATGACTTTCCCGGCTTCAGGATGCCTTTTTACACTATATAAAGGTGGAAATTTACATTGGAAACGTTTGGTTTAGCTGTTATAAAAGTTTGGTTTTTTAGTGCTGTAAATGCATTTTCAGCTCGCGCTGTACACATTTGCTATGAGAGGCATTATCTCATAAAGGAAATATTGGACAATCGAATTAATGACTGCCCAGGCTTCAGGATGTCTTTTTACACTATATAAAGGTGGAAATTTACATTGGAAACGTTTGGTTTAGCTGTTATAAAAGTTTGGTTTTTTAGTGCTGAAAATGCATTTTCAGCTCGCACTGTACACATTTGCTATGTGAGGCATTATCTCATAAGGGAAATACTGGACAATCAAATTAATGACTTCCCAGGCTTCAGGATGCCTTTTTACACTCTATAAATGTGGAAATTTACATTGGAAACGTTTGGTTTAGCTGTTAATGAAGTTTCGTTTTTTTAGTGCTGAAAATTCATTGTCTGCTGGCGCTGTACACCTTTTCTAAGTGTTGCAATATCTCATGAAGGAAATACTGGACAATCAAATTAATGACTTTCCAGGCTTCAGGATGCCTTTCTACACTATATAAAGGTGGAAATTTACATTGGAAACGTTTGGTTTAGCTGTTATAAAAGTTTGGGTTTTTAGTGCTGTAAATGCATTTTCAGCTCGCGCTGTACACATTTGCTATGAGAGGCATTATCTCATAAGGGAAATATTGGACAATCAAATTAATGACTGCCCAGGCTTCAGGATGTCTTTTTACACTATATAAAGGTGGAAATTTACATTGGAAACGTTTAGTTTAGCTGTTAATGAAGTTTCGTTTTTTTAGTGCTGAAAATTCATTGTCTGCTGGCGCTGTACACTTTTTCTAAGTGTTGCAATATCTCATGAAGGAAATACTGGACAATCAAATTAATGACTTTCCAGGCTTCAGGATGCCTTTCTACACTATATAAAGGTGGAAATTTACATTGGAAACGTTTGGTTTAGCTGTTATAAAAGTTTGGTTTTTTAGTGCTGTAAATGCATTTTCAGCTCGCGCTGTACACATTTGCTATGAGAGGCATTATCTCATAAGGGAAATATTGGACAATCAAATTAATGACTGCCCAGGCTTCAGGATGTCTTTTTACACTATATAAAGGTGGAAATTTACATTGGAAACGTTTGGTTTAGCTGTTATAAAAGTTTGGTTTTTTAGTGCTGTAAATGCATTTTCAGCTCGCGCTGTACACATTTGCTATGAGAGGCATTATCTCATTAGGGAAATATTGGACAATCAAATTAATAGCTGCCCGGGCTTCAGGATGTCTTTTTACACTATATAAAGGTGGAAATTTACATTGGAAACGTTTAGTTTAGCTGTTAATGAAGTTTCGTTTTTTTAGTGCTGAAAATTCATTGTCTGCTGGCGCTGTACACTTTTTCTAAATGTTGCAATATCTCATGAAGGAAATACTGGACAATCAAATTAATGACTTTCAAGGCTTCAGGATGCCTTTCTACACTATATAAAGGTGGAAATTTACATTGGAAACGTTTGGTTTAGCTGTTAATGAAGTTTCGTTTTTTTAGTGCTGAAAATTCATTGTCTGCTGGCGCTGTACACTTTTTCTAAGTGTTGCAATATCTCATGAAGAAAATACTGGACAATCAAATTAATGACTTTCCAGGCTTCAGGATGCCTTTCTACACTATATAAAGGTGGAAATTTACATTGGAAACGTTTGGTTTAGCTGTTATAAAAGTTTGTTTTTTTAGTGCTGAAAATGCATTTTCAGCTCGCACTGTACACATTTGCTATGTGAGGCATTATCTCATAAGGGAAATACTGGACAATCAAATTAATGACTTCCCAGGCTTCAGGATGCCTTTTTACACTCTATAAATGTGGAAATTTACATTGGAAACGTTTGGTTTAGCTGTTAATGAAGTTTCGTTTTTTTAGTGCTGAAAATTCATTGTCTGCTGGCGCTGTACACCTTTTCTAAGTGTTGCAATATCTCATGAAGGAAATACTGGACAATCAAATTAATGACTTTCCAGGCTTCAGGATGCCTTTCTACACTATATAAAGGTGGAAATTTACATTGGAAACGTTTGGTTTAGCTGTTAAAAAAGTTTGGTTTTTTAGTGCTGTAAATGCATTTTCAGCTCGCGCTGTACACATTTGCTATGAGAGGCATTATCTCATAAAGGAAATATTGGACAATCGAATTAATGACTGCCCAGGCTTCAGGATGCCTTTTTACACTATATAAAGGTGGAAATTTACATTGGAAACGTTTGGTTTAGCTGTTATAAAAGTTTGGTTTTTTAGTGCTGTAAATGCATTTTCAGCTAGCGCTGTACACATTTGCTATGAGAGGCATTATCTCATAAAGGAAATATTGGACAATCAAATTAATGACTTTCCAGGCTTCAGGATGCCTTTTTACACTATATAAAGGTGGAAATTTACATTGGAAACGTTTGGTTTAGCTGTTATAAAAGTTTGGTTTTTTAGTGCTGTAAATGCATTTTCAGCTAGCGCTGTACACATTTGCTATGAGAGGCATTATCTCATAAAGGAAATATTGGACAATCGAATTAATGACTGCCCAGGCTTCAGGATGTCTTTTTACACTATATAAAGGTGGAAATTTACATTGGAAACGTTTGGTTTAGCTGTTATAAAAGTTTGGTTTTTTAGTGCTGAAAATGCATTTTCAGCTCGCACTGTACACATTTGCTATGTGAGGCATTATCTCATAAGGGAAATACAGGACAATCAAATTAATGACTTCCCAGGCTTCAGGATGCCTTTTTACACTCTATAAATGTGGAAATTTACATTGGAAACGTTTGGTTTAGCTGTTAATGAAGTTTCGTTTTTTTAGTGCTGAAAATTCATTGTCTGCTGGCGCTGTACACCTTTTCTAAGTGTTGCAATATCTCATGAAGGAAATACTGGACAATCAAATTAATGACTTTCCAGGCTTCAGGATGCCTTTCTACACTATATAAAGGTGGAAATTTACATTGGAAACGTTTGGTTTAGCTGTTATAAAAGTTTGGTTTTTTAGTGCTGTAAATGCATTTTCAGCTCGCGCTGTACACATTTGCTATGAGAGGCATTATCTCATAAGGGAAATATTGGACAATCAAATTAATGACTGCCCAGGCTTCAGGATGTCTTTTTACACTATATAAAGGTGGAAATTTACATTGGAAACGTTTGGTTTAGCTGTTATAAAAGTTTGGTTTTTTAGTGCTGTAAATGCATTTTCAGCTCGCGCTGTACACATTTGCTATGAGAGGCATTATCTCATAAGGGGAATATTGGACAATCAAATTAATGGCTGCCCGGGCTTCAGGATGTCTTTTTACACTATATAAAGGTGGAAATTTACATTGGAAACGTTTAGTTTAGCTGTTAATGAAGTTTCGTTTTTTTAGTGCTGAAAATTCATTGTCTGCTGGCGCTGTACACTTTTTCTAAATGTTGCAATATCTCATGAAGGAAATACTGGACAATCAAATTAATGACTTTCCAGGCTTCAGGATGCCTTTCTACACTATATAAAGGTGGAAATTTACATTGGAAACGTTTGGTTTAGCTGTTAATGAAGTTTCGTTTTTTTAGTGCTGAAAATTCATTGTCTGCTGGCGCTGTACACTTTTTCTAAGTGTTGCAATATCTCATGAAGGAAATACTGGACAATCAAATTAATGACTTTCCAGGCTTCAGGATGCCTTTCTACACTATATAAAGGTGGAAATTTACATTGGAAACGTTTGGTTTAGCTGTTATAAAAGTTTGGTTTTTTAGTGCTGTAAATGCATTTTCAGCTCGCGCTGTACACATTTGCTATGAGAGGCATTATCTCATAAGGGAAATATTGGACAATCAAATTAATGACTGCCCAGGCTTCAGGATGTCTTTTTACACTATATAAAGGTGGAAATTTACATTGGAAACGTTTGGTTTAGCTGTTATAAAAGTTTGTTTTTTTAGTGCTGAAAATGCATTTTCATCTCGCACTGTACACATTTGCTATGTGAGGCATTATCTCATAAGGGAAATACTGGACAATCAAATTAATGACTTCCCAGGCTTCAGGATGCCTTTTTACACTCTATAAATGTGGAAATTTACATTGGAAACGTTTGGTTTAGCTGTTAATGAAGTTTCGTTTTTTTAGTGCTGAAAATTCATTGTCTGCTGGCGCTGTACACCTTTTCTAAGTGTTGAAATATCTCATGAAGGAAATACTGGACAATCAAATTAATGACTTTCCAGGCTTCAGGATGCCTTTCTACACTATATAAAGGTGGAAATTTACATTGGAAACGTTTGGTTTAGCTGTTATAAAAGTTTGTTTTTTTAGTGCTGTAAATGCATTTTCAGCTCGCGCTGTACACATTTGCTATGAGAGGCATTATCTCATAAGGGAAATATTGGACAATCAAATTAATGACTGCCCAGGCTTCAGGATGTCTTTTTACACTATATAAAGGTGGAAATTTACATTGGAAACGTTTGGTTTAGCTGTTATAAAAGTTTGGTTTTTTAGTGCTGAAAATGCATTTTCAGCTCGCACTGTACACATTTGCTATGTGAGGCATTATCTCATGAAGGAAATACTGGACAATCAAATTAATGACTTTCCAGGCTTCAGGATGCATTTTTACACTATATAAAGGTGGAAATTTACATTGGAAACGTTTGGTTTAGCTGTTATAAAAGTTTGGTTTTTTAGTGCTGTAAATGCATTTTCAGCTCGCGCTGTACACATTTGCTATGAGAGGCATTATCTCATAAAGGAAATATTGGACAATCGAATTAATGACTGCCCAGGCTTCAGGATGTCTTTTTACACTATATAAAGGTGGAAATTTACATTGGAAACGTTTGGTTTAGCTGTTATAAAAGTTTGTTTTTTTAGTGCTGAAAATGCATTTTCAGCTCGCACTGTACACATTTGCTATGTGAGGCATTATCTCATGAAGGAAATACTGGACAATCAAATTAATGACTTTCCCGGCTTCAGGATGCCTTTTTACACTATATAAAGGTGGAAATTTACATTGGAAACGTTTGGTTTAGCTGTTATAAAAGTTTGGTTTTTTAGTGCTGTAAATGCATTTTCAGCTCGCGCTGTACACATTTGCTATGAGAGGCATTATCTCATAAAGGAAATATTGGACAATCGAATTAATGACTGCCCAGGCTTCAGGATGTCTTTTTACACTATATAAAGGTGGAAATTTACATTGGAAACGTTTGGTTTAGCTGTTATAAAAGTTTGGTTTTTTAGTGCTGAAAATGCATTTTCAGCTCGCACTGTACACATTTGCTATGTGAGGCATTATCTCATAAGGGAAATACTGGACAATCAAATTAATGACTTCCCAGGCTTCAGGATGCCTTTTTACACTCTATAAATGTGGAAATTTACATTGGAAACGTTTGGTTTAGCTGTTAATGAAGTTTCGTTTTTTTAGTGCTGAAAATTCATTGTCTGCTGGCGCTGTACACCTTTTCTAAGTGTTGCAATATCTCATGAAGGAAATACTGGACAATCAAATTAATGACTTTCCAGGCTTCAGGATGCCTTTCTACACTATATAAAGGTGGAAATTTACATTGGAAACGTTTGGTTTAGCTGTTATAAAAGTTTGGGTTTTTAGTGCTGTAAATGCATTTTCAGCTCGCGCTGTACACATTTGCTATGAGAGGCATTATCTCATAAGGGAAATATTGGACAATCAAATTAATGACTGCCCAGGCTTCAGGATGTCTTTTTACACTATATAAAGGTGGAAATTTACATTGGAAACGTTTAGTTTAGCTGTTAATGAAGTTTCGTTTTTTTAGTGCTGAAAATTCATTGTCTGCTGGCGCTGTACACTTTTTCTAAGTGTTGCAATATCTCATGAAGGAAATACTGGACAATCAAATTAATGACTTTCCAGGCTTCAGGATGCCTTTCTACACTATATAAAGGTGGAAATTTACATTGGAAACGTTTGGTTTAGCTGTTATAAAAGTTTGGTTTTTTAGTGCTGTAAATGCATTTTCAGCTCGCGCTGTACACATTTGCTATGAGAGGCATTATCTCATAAGGGAAATATTGGACAATCAAATTAATGACTGCCCAGGCTTCAGGATGTCTTTTTACACTATATAAAGGTGGAAATTTACATTGGAAACGTTTGGTTTAGCTGTTATAAAAGTTTGGTTTTTTAGTGCTGTAAATGCATTTTCAGCTCGCGCTGTACACATTTGCTATGAGAGGCATTATCTCATTAGGGAAATATTGGACAATCAAATTAATAGCTGCCCGGGCTTCAGGATGTCTTTTTACACTATATAAAGGTGGAAATTTACATTGGAAACGTTTAGTTTAGCTGTTAATGAAGTTTCGTTTTTTTAGTGCTGAAAATTCATTGTCTGCTGGCGCTGTACACTTTTTCTAAATGTTGCAATATCTCATGAAGGAAATACTGGACAATCAAATTAATGACTTTCAAGGCTTCAGGATGCCTTTCTACACTATATAAAGGTGGAAATTTACATTGGAAACGTTTGGTTTAGCTGTTAATGAAGTTTCGTTTTTTTAGTGCTGAAAATTCATTGTCTGCTGGCGCTGTACACTTTTTCTAAGTGTTGCAATATCTCATAAGGGAAATATTGGACAATCAAATTAATGACTGCCCAGGCTTCAGGATGCCTTTCTACACTATATAAAGGTGGAAATTTACATTGGAAACGTTTGGTTTAGCTGTTATAAAAGTTTGTTTTTTTAGTGCTGTAAATGCTTTTTCAGCTCGCGCTGTACACATTTGCTATGTGAGGCATTATCTCATAAGGGAAATACTGGACAATCAAATTAATGACTGCCCAGGCTTCAGGATGTCTTTTTACAATATATAAAGGTGGAAATTTACATTGGAAACGTTTGGTGTAGCTGTTATAAAAGTTTGGTTTTTTAGTGCTGAAAATGCATTTTCAGCTCGCACTGTACACATTTGCTATGTGAGGCATTATCTCATAAGGGAAATACTGGACAATCAAATTAATGACTTCCCAGGCTTCAGGATGCCTTTTTACACTCTATAAATGTGGAAATTTACATTGGAAACGTTTGGTTTAGCTGTTAATGAAGTTTCGTTTTTTTAGTGCTGAAAATTCATTGTCTGCTGGCGCTGTACACTTTTTCTAAGTGTTGCAATATCTCATGAAGGAAATACTGGACAATCAAATTAATGACTTTCCAGGCTCCAGGATGCCTTTCTACACTATATAAAGGTGGAAATTTACATTGGAAACGTTTGGTTTAGCTGTTATAAAAGTTTGGTTTTTTAGTGCTGTAAATGCATTTTCAGCTCGCGCTGTACACATTTGCTATGAGAGGCATTATCTCATAAGGGAAATATTGGACAATCAAATTAATGACTGCCCAGGCTTCAGGATGTCTTTTTACACTATATAAAGGTGGAAATTTACATTGGAAACGTTTGGTTTAGCTGTTATAAAAGTTTGGTTTTTTAGTGCTGAAAATGCATTTTCAGCTCGCACTGTACACATTTGCTATGTGAGGCATTATCTCATAAGGGAAATACTGGACAATCAAATTAATGACTTCCCAGGCTTCAGGATGCATTTTTACACTCTATAAATGTGGAAATTTACATTGGAAACGTTTGGTTTAGCTGTTAATGAAGTTTCGTTTTTTTAGTGCTGAAAATTCATTGTCTGCTGGCGCTGTACACTTTTTCTAAGTGTTGCAATATCTCATGAAGGAAATACTGGATAATCAAATTAATGACTTTCCAGGCTTCAGGGTGCCTTTCTACACTATATAAAGGTGGAAATTTACATTGGAAACGTTTGGTTTAGCTGTTATAAAAGTTTGGGTTTTTAGTGCTGTAAATGCATTTTCAGCTCGCACTGTACACATTTGCTATGTGAGGCATTATCTCATGAAGGAAATACTGGACAATCAAATTAATGACTTTCCAGGCTTCAGGATGCATTTTTACACTATATAAAGGTGGAAATTTACATTGGAAACGTTTGGTTTAGCTGTTATAAAAGTTTGGTTTTTTAGTGCTGTAAATGCATTTTCAGCTCGCGCTGTACACATTTGCTATGAGAGGCATTATCTCATAAAGGAAATATTGGACAATCGAATTAATGACTGCCCAGGCTTCAGGATGTCTTTTTACACTATATAAAGGTGGAAATTTACATTGGAAACGTTTGGTTTAGCTGTTATAAAAGTTTGTTTTTTTAGTGCTGAAAATGCATTTTCAGCTCGCACTGTACACATTTGCTATGTGAGGCATTATCTCATGAAGGAAATACTGGACAATCAAATTAATGACTTTCCCGGCTTCAGGATGCCTTTTTACACTATATAAAGGTGGAAATTTACATTGGAAACGTTTGGTTTAGCTGTTATAAAAGTTTGGTTTTTTAGTGCTGTAAATGCATTTTCAGCTCGCGCTGTACACATTTGCTATGAGAGGCATTATCTCATAAAGGAAATACTGGACAATCGAATTAATGACTGCCCAGGCTTCAGGATGTCTTTTTACACTATATAAAGGTGGAAATTTACATTGGAAACGTTTGGTTTAGCTGTTATAAAAGTTTGTTTTTTTAGTGCTGAAAATGCATTTTCAGCTCGCACTGTACACATTTGCTATGTGAGGCATTATCTCATAAGGGAAATACTGGACAATCAAATTAATGACTTCCCAGGCTTCAGGATGCCTTTTTACACTCTATAAATGTGGAAATTTACATTGGAAACGTTTGGTTTAGCTGTTAATGAAGTTTCGTTTTTTTAGTGCTGAAAAATTATTGTCTGCTGGCGCTGTACACTTTTTCTAAGTGTTGCAATATCTCATGAAGGAAATACTGGACAATCAAATTAATGACTTTCCAGGCTTCAGGATGCCTTTCTACACTATATAAAGGTGGAAATTTACATTGGAAACGTTTGGTTTAGCTGTTATAAAAGTTTGTTTTTTTAGTGCTGAAAATGCATTTTCAGCTCGCACTGTACACATTTGCTATGTGAGGCATTATCTCATAAGGGAAATACTGGACAATCAAATTAATGACTTCCCAGGCTTCAGGATGCCTTTTTACACTCTATAAATGTGGAAATTTACATTGGAAACGTTTGGTTTAGCTGTTAATGAAGTTTCGTTTTTTTAGTGCTGAAAATTCATTGTCTGCTGGCGCTGTACACCTTTTCTAAGTGTTGCAATATCTCATGAAGGAAATACTGGACAATCAAATTAATGACTTTCCAGGCTTCAGGATGCCTTTCTACACTATATAAAGGTGGAAATTTACATTGGAAACGTTTGGTTTAGCTGTTAAAAAAGTTTGGTTTTTTAGTGCTGTAAATGCATTTTCAGCTCGCGCTGTACACATTTGCTATGAGAGGCATTATCTCATAAAGGAAATATTGGACAATCGAATTAATGACTGCCCAGGCTTCAGGATGCCTTTTTACACTATATAAAGGTGGAAATTTACATTGGAAACGTTTGGTTTAGCTGTTATAAAAGTTTGGTTTTTTAGTGCTGTAAATGCATTTTCAGCTAGCGCTGTACACATTTGCTATGAGAGGCATTATCTCATAAAGGAAATATTGGACAATCAAATTAATGACTTTCCAGGCTTCAGGATGCCTTTTTACACTATATAAAGGTGGAAATTTACATTGGAAACGTTTGGTTTAGCTGTTATAAAAGTTTGGTTTTTTAGTGCTGTAAATGCATTTTCAGCTAGCGCTGTACACATTTGCTATGAGAGGCATTATCTCATAAAGGAAATATTGGACAATCGAATTAATGACTGCCCAGGCTTCAGGATGTCTTTTTACACTATATAAAGGTGGAAATTTACATTGGAAACGTTTGGTTTAGCTGTTATAAAAGTTTGGTTTTTTAGTGCTGAAAATGCATTTTCAGCTCGCACTGTACACATTTGCTATGTGAGGCATTATCTCATAAGGGAAATACAGGACAATCAAATTAATGACTTCCCAGGCTTCAGGATGCCTTTTTACACTCTATAAATGTGGAAATTTACATTGGAAACGTTTGGTTTAGCTGTTAATGAAGTTTCGTTTTTTTAGTGCTGAAAATTCATTGTCTGCTGGCGCTGTACACCTTTTCTAAGTGTTGCAATATCTCATGAAGGAAATACTGGACAATCAAATTAATGACTTTCCAGGCTTCAGGATGCCTTTCTACACTATATAAAGGTGGAAATTTACATTGGAAACGTTTGGTTTAGCTGTTATAAAAGTTTGGTTTTTTAGTGCTGTAAATGCATTTTCAGCTCGCGCTGTACACATTTGCTATGAGAGGCATTATCTCATAAGGGAAATATTGGACAATCAAATTAATGACTGCCCAGGCTTCAGGATGTCTTTTTACACTATATAAAGGTGGAAATTTACATTGGAAACGTTTGGTTTAGCTGTTATAAAAGTTTGGTTTTTTAGTGCTGTAAATGCATTTTCAGCTCGCGCTGTACACATTTGCTATGAGAGGCATTATCTCATAAGGGGAATATTGGACAATCAAATTAATGGCTGCCCGGGCTTCAGGATGTCTTTTTACACTATATAAAGGTGGAAATACATTGGAAACGTTTAGTTTAGCTGTTAATGAAGTTTCGTTTTTTTAGTGCTGAAAATTCATTGTCTGCTGGCGCTGTACACTTTTTCTAAATGTTGCAATATCTCATGAAGGAAATACTGGACAATCAAATTAATGACTTTCCAGGCTTCAGGATGCCTTTCTACACTATATAAAGGTGGAAATTTACATTGGAAACGTTTGGTTTAGCTGTTAATGAAGTTTCGTTTTTTTAGTGCTGAAAATTCATTTTCTGCTGGCGCTGTACACTTTTTCTAAGTGTTGCAATATCTCATGAAGGAAATACTGGACAATCAAATTAATGACTTTCCAGGCTTCAGGATGCCTTTCTACACTATATAAAGGTGGAAATTTGCATTGGAAACGTTTGGTTTAGCTGTTAATGAAGTTTCGTTTTTTTAGTGCTGAAAATTCATTGTCTGCTGGCGCTGTACACTTTTTCTAAGTGTTGCAATATCTCATGAAGGAAATACTGGACAATCAAATTAATGACTTTCCAGGCTTCAGGATGCCTTTCTACACTATATAAAGGTGGAAATTTACATTGGAAACGTTTGGTTTAGCTGTTATAAAAGTTTGGTTTTTTAGTGCTGTAAATGCATTTTCAGCTCGCGCTGTACACATTTGCTATGAGAGGCATTATCTCATAAGGGAAATATTGGACAATCAAATTAATGACTGCCCAGGCTTCAGGATGTCTTTTTACACTATATAAAGGTGGAAATTTACATTGGAAACGTTTGGTTTAGCTGTTATAAAAGTTTGTTTTTTTAGTGCTGAAAATGCATTTTCAGCTCGCACTGTACACATTTGCTATGTGAGGCATTATCTCATAAGGGAAATACTGGACAATCAAATTAATGACTTCCCAGGCTTCAGGATGCCTTTTTACACTCTATAAATGTGGAAATTTACATTGGAAACGTTTGGTTTAGCTGTTAATGAAGTTTCGTTTTTTTAGTGCTGAAAATTCATTGTCTGCTGGCGCTGTACACCTTTTCTAAGTGTTGAAATATCTCATGAAGGAAATACTGGACAATCAAATTAATGACTTTCCAGGCTTCAGGATGCCTTTCTACACTATATAAAGGTGGAAATTTACATTGGAAACGTTTGGTTTAGCTGTTATAAAAGTTTGTTTTTTTAGTGCTGTAAATGCATTTTCAGCTCGCGCTGTACACATTTGCTATGAGAGGCATTATCTCATAAGGGAAATATTGGACAATCAAATTAATGACTGCCCAGGCTTCAGGATGTCTTTTTACACTATATAAAGGTGGAAATTTACATTGGAAACGTTTGGTTTAGCTGTTATAAAAGTTTGGTTTTTTAGTGCTGAAAATGCATTTTCAGCTCGCACTGTACACATTTGCTATGTGAGGCATTATCTCATGAAGGAAATACTGGACAATCAAATTAATGACTTTCCAGGCTTCAGGATGCATTTTTACACTATATAAAGGTGGAAATTTACATTGGAAACGTTTGGTTTAGCTGTTATAAAAGTTTGGTTTTTTAGTGCTGTAAATGCATTTTCAGCTCGCGCTGTACACATTTGCTATGAGAGGCATTATCTCATAAAGGAAATATTGGACAATCGAATTAATGACTGCCCAGGCTTCAGGATGTCTTTTTACACTATATAAAGGTGGAAATTTACATTGGAAACGTTTGGTTTAGCTGTTATAAAAGTTTGTTTTTTTAGTGCTGAAAATGCATTTTCAGCTCGCACTGTACACATTTGCTATGTGAGGCATTATCTCATGAAGGAAATACTGGACAATCAAATTAATGACTTTCCCGGCTTCAGGATGCCTTTTTACACTATATAAAGGTGGAAATTTACATTGGAAACGTTTGGTTTAGCTGTTATAAAAGTTTGGTTTTTTAGTGCTGTAAATGCATTTTCAGCTCGCACTGTACACATTTGCTATGTGAGGCATTATCTCATAAGGGAAATACTGGACAATCAAATTAATGACTTCCCAGGCTTCAGGATGCCTTTTTACACTCTATAAATGTGGAAATTTACATTGGAAACGTTTGGTTTAGCTGTTAATGAAGTTTCGTTTTTTTAGTGCTGAAAATTCATTGTCTGCTGGCGCTGTACACTTTTTCTAAGTGTTGCAATATCTCATGAAGGAAATACTGGACAATCAAATTAATGACTTTCCAGGCTCCAGGATGCCTTTCTACACTATATAAAGGTGGAAATTTACATTGGAAACGTTTGGTTTAGCTGTTATAAAAGTTTGGTTTTTTAGTGCTGTAAATGCATTTTCAGCTCGCGCTGTACACATTTGCTATGAGAGGCATTATCTCATAAGGGAAATATTGGACAATCAAATTAATGACTGCCCAGGCTTCAGGATGTCTTTTTACACTATATAAAGGTGGAAATTTACATTGGAAACGTTTGGTTTAGCTGTTATAAAAGTTTGGTTTTTTAGTGCTGAAAATGCATTTTCAGCTCGCACTGTACACATTTGCTATGTGAGGCATTATCTCATAAGGGAAATACTGGACAATCAAATTAATGACTTCCCAGGCTTCAGGATGCATTTTTACACTCTATAAATGTGGAAATTTACATTGGAAACGTTTGGTTTAGCTGTTAATGAAGTTTCGTTTTTTTAGTGCTGAAAATTCATTGTCTGCTGGCGCTGTACACTTTTTCTAAGTGTTGCAATATCTCATGAAGGAAATACTGGATAATCAAATTAATGACTTTCCAGGCTTCAGGGTGCCTTTCTACACTATATAAAGGTGGAAATTTACATTGGAAACGTTTGGTTTAGCTGTTATAAAAGTTTGGGTTTTTAGTGCTGTAAATGCATTTTCAGCTCGCACTGTACACATTTGCTATGTGAGGCATTATCTCATGAAGGAAATACTGGACAATCAAATTAATGACTTTCCAGGCTTCAGGATGCATTTTTACACTATATAAAGGTGGAAATTTACATTGGAAACGTTTGGTTTAGCTGTTATAAAAGTTTGGTTTTTTAGTGCTGTAAATGCATTTTCAGCTCGCGCTGTACACATTTGCTATGAGAGGCATTATCTCATAAAGGAAATATTGGACAATCGAATTAATGACTGCCCAGGCTTCAGGATGTCTTTTTACACTATATAAAGGTGGAAATTTACATTGGAAACGTTTGGTTTAGCTGTTATAAAAGTTTGTTTTTTTAGTGCTGAAAATGCATTTTCAGCTCGCACTGTACACATTTGCTATGTGAGGCATTATCTCATGAAGGAAATACTGGACAATCAAATTAATGACTTTCCCGGCTTCAGGATGCCTTTTTACACTATATAAAGGTGGAAATTTACATTGGAAACGTTTGGTTTAGCTGTTATAAAAGTTTGGTTTTTTAGTGCTGTAAATGCATTTTCAGCTCGCGCTGTACACATTTGCTATGAGAGGCATTATCTCATAAAGGAAATACTGGACAATCGAATTAATGACTGCCCAGGCTTCAGGATGTCTTTTTACACTATATAAAGGTGGAAATTTACATTGGAAACGTTTGGTTTAGCTGTTATAAAAGTTTGTTTTTTTAGTGCTGAAAATGCATTTTCAGCTCGCACTGTACACATTTGCTATGTGAGGCATTATCTCATAAGGGAAATACTGGACAATCAAATTAATGACTTCCCAGGCTTCAGGATGCCTTTTTACACTCTATAAATGTGGAAATTTACATTGGAAACGTTTGGTTTAGCTGTTAATGAAGTTTCGTTTTTTTAGTGCTGAAAAATTATTGTCTGCTGGCGCTGTACACTTTTTCTAAGTGTTGCAATATCTCATGAAGGAAATACTGGACAATCAAATTAATGACTTTCCAGGCTTCAGGATGCCTTTCTACACTATATAAAGGTGGAAATTTACATTGGAAACGTTTGGTTTAGCTGTTATAAAAGTTTGTTTTTTTAGTGCTGAAAATGCATTTTCAGCTCGCACTGTACACATTTGCTATGTGAGGCATTATCTCATAAGGGAAATACTGGACAATCAAATTAATGACTTCCCAGGCTTCAGGATGCCTTTTTACACTCTATAAATGTGGAAATTTACATTGGAAACGTTTGGTTTAGCTGTTAATGAAGTTTCGTTTTTTTAGTGCTGAAAATTCATTGTCTGCTGGCGCTGTACACCTTTTCTAAGTGTTGCAATATCTCATGAAGGAAATACTGGACAATCAAATTAATGACTTTCCAGGCTTCAGGATGCCTTTCTACACTATATAAAGGTGGAAATTTACATTGGAAACGTTTGGTTTAGCTGTTAAAAAAGTTTGGTTTTTTAGTGCTGTAAATGCATTTTCAGCTCGCGCTGTACACATTTGCTATGAGAGGCATTATCTCATAAAGGAAATATTGGACAATCGAATTAATGACTGCCCAGGCTTCAGGATGCCTTTTTACACTATATAAAGGTGGAAATTTACATTGGAAACGTTTGGTTTAGCTGTTATAAAAGTTTGGTTTTTTAGTGCTGTAAATGCATTTTCAGCTAGCGCTGTACACATTTGCTATGAGAGGCATTATCTCATAAAGGAAATATTGGACAATCAAATTAATGACTTTCCAGGCTTCAGGATGCCTTTTTACACTATATAAAGGTGGAAATTTACATTGGAAACGTTTGGTTTAGCTGTTATAAAAGTTTGGTTTTTTAGTGCTGTAAATGCATTTTCAGCTAGCGCTGTACACATTTGCTATGAGAGGCATTATCTCATAAAGGAAATATTGGACAATCGAATTAATGACTGCCCAGGCTTCAGGATGTCTTTTTACACTATATAAAGGTGGAAATTTACATTGGAAACGTTTGGTTTAGCTGTTATAAAAGTTTGGTTTTTTAGTGCTGAAAATGCATTTTCAGCTCGCACTGTACACATTTGCTATGTGAGGCATTATCTCATAAGGGAAATACAGGACAATCAAATTAATGACTTCCCAGGCTTCAGGATGCCTTTTTACACTCTATAAATGTGGAAATTTACATTGGAAACGTTTGGTTTAGCTGTTAATGAAGTTTCGTTTTTTTAGTGCTGAAAATTCATTGTCTGCTGGCGCTGTACACCTTTTCTAAGTGTTGCAATATCTCATGAAGGAAATACTGGACAATCAAATTAATGACTTTCCAGGCTTCAGGATGCCTTTCTACACTATATAAAGGTGGAAATTTACATTGGAAACGTTTGGTTTAGCTGTTATAAAAGTTTGGTTTTTTAGTGCTGTAAATGCATTTTCAGCTCGCGCTGTACACATTTGCTATGAGAGGCATTATCTCATAAGGGAAATATTGGACAATCAAATTAATGACTGCCCAGGCTTCAGGATGTCTTTTTACACTATATAAAGGTGGAAATTTACATTGGAAACGTTTGGTTTAGCTGTTATAAAAGTTTGGTTTTTTAGTGCTGTAAATGCATTTTCAGCTCGCGCTGTACACATTTGCTATGAGAGGCATTATCTCATAAGGGGAATATTGGACAATCAAATTAATGGCTGCCCGGGCTTCAGGATGTCTTTTTACACTATATAAAGGTGGAAATACATTGGAAACGTTTAGTTTAGCTGTTAATGAAGTTTCGTTTTTTTAGTGCTGAAAATTCATTGTCTGCTGGCGCTGTACACTTTTTCTAAATGTTGCAATATCTCATGAAGGAAATACTGGACAATCAAATTAATGACTTTCCAGGCTTCAGGATGCCTTTCTACACTATATAAAGGTGGAAATTTACATTGGAAACGTTTGGTTTAGCTGTTAATGAAGTTTCGTTTTTTTAGTGCTGAAAATTCATTTTCTGCTGGCGCTGTACACTTTTTCTAAGTGTTGCAATATCTCATGAAGGAAATACTGGACAATCAAATTAATGACTTTCCAGGCTTCAGGATGCCTTTCTACACTATATAAAGGTGGAAATTTGCATTGGAAACGTTTGGTTTAGCTGTTAATGAAGTTTCGTTTTTTTAGTGCTGAAAATTCATTGTCTGCTGGCGCTGTACACTTTTTCTAAGTGTTGCAATATCTCATGAAGGAAATACTGGACAATCAAATTAATGACTTTCCAGGCTTCAGGATGCCTTTCTACACTATATAAAGGTGGAAATTTACATTGGAAACGTTTGGTTTAGCTGTTATAAAAGTTTGGTTTTTTAGTGCTGTAAATGCATTTTCAGCTCGCGCTGTACACATTTGCTATGAGAGGCATTATCTCATAAGGGAAATATTGGACAATCAAATTAATGACTGCCCAGGCTTCAGGATGTCTTTTTACACTATATAAAGGTGGAAATTTACATTGGAAACGTTTGGTTTAGCTGTTATAAAAGTTTGTTTTTTTAGTGCTGAAAATGCATTTTCAGCTCGCACTGTACACATTTGCTATGTGAGGCATTATCTCATAAGGGAAATACTGGACAATCAAATTAATGACTTCCCAGGCTTCAGGATGCCTTTTTACACTCTATAAATGTGGAAATTTACATTGGAAACGTTTGGTTTAGCTGTTAATGAAGTTTCGTTTTTTTAGTGCTGAAAATTCATTGTCTGCTGGCGCTGTACACCTTTTCTAAGTGTTGAAATATCTCATGAAGGAAATACTGGACAATCAAATTAATGACTTTCCAGGCTTCAGGATGCCTTTCTACACTATATAAAGGTGGAAATTTACATTGGAAACGTTTGGTTTAGCTGTTATAAAAGTTTGTTTTTTTAGTGCTGTAAATGCATTTTCAGCTCGCGCTGTACACATTTGCTATGAGAGGCATTATCTCATAAGGGAAATATTGGACAATCAAATTAATGACTGCCCAGGCTTCAGGATGTCTTTTTACACTATATAAAGGTGGAAATTTACATTGGAAACGTTTGGTTTAGCTGTTATAAAAGTTTGGTTTTTTAGTGCTGAAAATGCATTTTCAGCTCGCACTGTACACATTTGCTATGTGAGGCATTATCTCATGAAGGAAATACTGGACAATCAAATTAATGACTTTCCAGGCTTCAGGATGCATTTTTACACTATATAAAGGTGGAAATTTACATTGGAAACGTTTGGTTTAGCTGTTATAAAAGTTTGGTTTTTTAGTGCTGTAAATGCATTTTCAGCTCGCGCTGTACACATTTGCTATGAGAGGCATTATCTCATAAAGGAAATATTGGACAATCGAATTAATGACTGCCCAGGCTTCAGGATGTCTTTTTACACTATATAAAGGTGGAAATTTACATTGGAAACGTTTGGTTTAGCTGTTATAAAAGTTTGTTTTTTTAGTGCTGAAAATGCATTTTCAGCTCGCACTGTACACATTTGCTATGTGAGGCATTATCTCATGAAGGAAATACTGGACAATCAAATTAATGACTTTCCCGGCTTCAGGATGCCTTTTTACACTATATAAAGGTGGAAATTTACATTGGAAACGTTTGGTTTAGCTGTTATAAAAGTTTGGTTTTTTAGTGCTGTAAATGCATTTTCAGCTCGCGCTGTACACATTTGCTATGAGAGGCATTATCTCATAAAGGAAATATTGGACAATCGAATTAATGACTGCCCAGGCTTCAGGATGTCTTTTTACACTATATAAAGGTGGAAATTTACATTGGAAACGTTTGGTTTAGCTGTTATAAAAGTTTGGTTTTTTAGTGCTGAAAATGCATTTTCAGCTCGCACTGTACACATTTGCTATGTGAGGCATTATCTCATAAGGGAAATACTGGACAATCAAATTAATGACTTCCCAGGCTTCAGGATGCCTTTTTACACTCTATAAATGTGGAAATTTACATTGGAAACGTTTGGTTTAGCTGTTAATGAAGTTTCGTTTTTTTAGTGCTGAAAATTCATTGTCTGCTGGCGCTGTACACCTTTTCTAAGTGTTGCAATATCTCATGAAGGAAATACTGGACAATCAAATTAATGACTTTCCAGGCTTCAGGATGCCTTTCTACACTATATAAAGGTGGAAATTTACATTGGAAACGTTTGGTTTAGCTGTTATAAAAGTTTGGGTTTTTAGTGCTGTAAATGCATTTTCAGCTCGCGCTGTACACATTTGCTATGAGAGGCATTATCTCATAAGGGAAATATTGGACAATCAAATTAATGACTGCCCAGGCTTCAGGATGTCTTTTTACACTATATAAAGGTGGAAATTTACATTGGAAACGTTTAGTTTAGCTGTTAATGAAGTTTCGTTTTTTTAGTGCTGAAAATTCATTGTCTGCTGGCGCTGTACACTTTTTCTAAGTGTTGCAATATCTCATGAAGGAAATACTGGACAATCAAATTAATGACTTTCCAGGCTTCAGGATGCCTTTCTACACTATATAAAGGTGGAAATTTACATTGGAAACGTTTGGTTTAGCTGTTATAAAAGTTTGGTTTTTTAGTGCTGTAAATGCATTTTCAGCTCGCGCTGTACACATTTGCTATGAGAGGCATTATCTCATAAGGGAAATATTGGACAATCAAATTAATGACTGCCCAGGCTTCAGGATGTCTTTTTACACTATATAAAGGTGGAAATTTACATTGGAAACGTTTGGTTTAGCTGTTATAAAAGTTTGGTTTTTTAGTGCTGTAAATGCATTTTCAGCTCGCGCTGTACACATTTGCTATGAGAGGCATTATCTCATTAGGGAAATATTGGACAATCAAATTAATAGCTGCCCGGGCTTCAGGATGTCTTTTTACACTATATAAAGGTGGAAATTTACATTGGAAACGTTTAGTTTAGCTGTTAATGAAGTTTCGTTTTTTTAGTGCTGAAAATTCATTGTCTGCTGGCGCTGTACACTTTTTCTAAATGTTGCAATATCTCATGAAGGAAATACTGGACAATCAAATTAATGACTTTCAAGGCTTCAGGATGCCTTTCTACACTATATAAAGGTGGAAATTTACATTGGAAACGTTTGGTTTAGCTGTTAATGAAGTTTCGTTTTTTTAGTGCTGAAAATTCATTGTCTGCTGGCGCTGTACACTTTTTCTAAGTGTTGCAATATCTCATAAGGGAAATATTGGACAATCAAATTAATGACTGCCCAGGCTTCAGGATGCCTTTCTACACTATATAAAGGTGGAAATTTACATTGGAAACGTTTGGTTTAGCTGTTATAAAAGTTTGTTTTTTTAGTGCTGTAAATGCTTTTTCAGCTCGCGCTGTACACATTTGCTATGTGAGGCATTATCTCATAAGGGAAATACTGGACAATCAAATTAATGACTGCCCAGGCTTCAGGATGTCTTTTTACAATATATAAAGGTGGAAATTTACATTGGAAACGTTTGGTGTAGCTGTTATAAAAGTTTGGTTTTTTAGTGCTGAAAATGCATTTTCAGCTCGCACTGTACACATTTGCTATGTGAGGCATTATCTCATAAGGGAAATACTGGACAATCAAATTAATGACTTCCCAGGCTTCAGGATGCCTTTTTACACTCTATAAATGTGGAAATTTACATTGGAAACGTTTGGTTTAGCTGTTAATGAAGTTTCGTTTTTTTAGTGCTGAAAATTCATTGTCTGCTGGCGCTGTACACTTTTTCTAAGTGTTGCAATATCTCATGAAGGAAATACTGGACAATCAAATTAATGACTTTCCAGGCTCCAGGATGCCTTTCTACACTATATAAAGGTGGAAATTTACATTGGAAACGTTTGGTTTAGCTGTTATAAAAGTTTGGTTTTTTAGTGCTGTAAATGCATTTTCAGCTCGCGCTGTACACATTTGCTATGAGAGGCATTATCTCATAAGGGAAATATTGGACAATCAAATTAATGACTGCCCAGGCTTCAGGATGTCTTTTTACACTATATAAAGGTGGAAATTTACATTGGAAACGTTTGGTTTAGCTGTTATAAAAGTTTGGTTTTTTAGTGCTGAAAATGCATTTTCAGCTCGCACTGTACACATTTGCTATGTGAGGCATTATCTCATAAGGGAAATACTGGACAATCAAATTAATGACTTCCCAGGCTTCAGGATGCATTTTTACACTCTATAAATGTGGAAATTTACATTGGAAACGTTTGGTTTAGCTGTTAATGAAGTTTCGTTTTTTTAGTGCTGAAAATTCATTGTCTGCTGGCGCTGTACACTTTTTCTAAGTGTTGCAATATCTCATGAAGGAAATACTGGATAATCAAATTAATGACTTTCCAGGCTTCAGGGTGCCTTTCTACACTATATAAAGGTGGAAATTTACATTGGAAACGTTTGGTTTAGCTGTTTATAAAAGTTTGGTTTTTTAGTGCTGTAAATGCATTTTCAGCTCGCGCTGTACACATTTGCTATGAGAGGCATTATCTCATAAGGGAAATATTGGACAATCAAATTAATGACTGCCCAGGCTTCAGGATGTCTTTTTACACTATATAAACGTGGAAATTTACATTGGAAACGTTTGGTTTAGCTGTTATAAAAGTTTGTTTTTTTAGTGCTGTAAATGCATTTTCAGCTCGCGCTGTACACATTTGCTAGGAGAGGCATTATCTCATAAGGGAAATATTGGACAATCAAATTAATGGCTGCCCAGGCTTCAGGATGTCTTTTTACACTATATAAAGGTGGAAATTTACATTGGAAAGTTTAGTTTAGCTGTTAATGAAGTTTCGTTTTTTTAGTGCTGAAAATTCATTGTCTGCTGGCGCTGTACACTTTTTCTAAGTATTGCAATATCTCATAAGGAAATACTGGACAATCAAATTAATGACTTTCCAGGCTTCAGGATGCCTTTCTACACTATATAAAGGTGGAAATTTACATTGGAACCGTTTGGTTTAGCTGTTATAAAAGTTTGGTTTTTTAGTGCTGTAAATGCATTTTCAGCTCGCGCTGTACACATTTGCTATGAGAGGCATTATCTCATAAGGGAAATATTGGACAATCAAATTAATGACTGCCCAGGCTTCAGGATGTCTTTTTACACTATATAAAGGTGGAAATTTACATTGGAAACGTTTGGTTTAGCTGTTATAAAAGTTTGGTTTTTTTAGTGCTGTAAATGCATTTTCAGCTCGCGCTGTACACATTTGCTATGAGAGGCATTATCTCATAAGGGAAATATTGGACAATCAAATTAATGACTGCCCAGGCTTCAGGATGTTTTTTTACACTATATAAGGGTGGAAATTTACATTGGAAACGTTTAGTTTAGCTGTTAATGAAGTTTCGTTTTTTTAGTGCTGAAAATTCATTGTCTGCTGGCGCTGTACACTTTTTCTAAGTGTTGCAATATCTCATGAAGGAAATACTGGACAATCAAATTAATGACTTTCCAGGCTTCAGGATGCCTTTCTACACTATATAAAGGTGGAAATTTACATTTGAAACGTTTGGTTTAGCTGTTATAAAAGTTTGGTTTTTTTAGTGCTGTAAATGCATTTTCAGCTCGCGCTGTACACATTTGCTATGAGAGGCCTTATCTCATAAGGGAAATATTGGACAATCAAATTAATGACTGCCCAGGCTTCAGGATGTCTTTTTACACTATATAAAGGTGGAAATATACATTGGAAACGTTTAGTTTAGCTGTTAATGAAGTTTCGTTTTTTTAGTGCTGAAAATTCATTGTCTGCTGGCGCTGTACACTTTTTCTAAGTGTTGCAATATCTCATGAAGGAAATACTGGACAATCAAATTAATGACTTTCCAGGCTTCAGGATGCCTTTCTACACTATATAAAGGTGGAAATTTACATTGGAAACGTTTGGTTTAGCTGTTATAAAAGTTTTTTTTTTTAGTGCTGTAAATACATTTTCAGCTCGCGCTGTACACATTTGCTATGAGAGGCATTATCTCATAAGGGAAATATTGGACAATCAAATTAATGACTGCCCAGGCTTCAGGATGTCTTTTTACACTATATAAAGGTGGAAATTTACATTGGAAACGTTTAGTTTAGCTGTTAATGAAGTTTCGTTTTTTTTAGTGCTGAAAATTCATTGTCTGCTGGCGCTGTACACTTTTTCTAAGTGTTGCAATATCTCATGAAGGAAATACTGGACAATCAAATTAATGACTTTCCAGGCTTCAGGATGCCTTTCTACACTATATAAAGGTGGAAATTTACATTGGAAACGTTTGGTTTAGCTGTTATAAAAGTTTGGTTTTTTAGTGCTGTAAATACATTTTCAGCTCGCGCTGTACACATTTGCTATGAGAGGCATTATCTCATAAGGGAAATATTGGACAATCAAATTAATGACTGCCCAGGCTTCAGGATGTCTTTTTACACTATATAAAGGTGGAAATTTACATTGGAAACGTTTAGTTTAGCTGTTAATGAAGTTTCGTTTTTTTTAGTGCTGAAAATTCATTGTCTGCTGGCGCTGTACACTTTTTCTAAGTGTTGCAATATCTCATGAAGGAAATACTGGACAATCAAATTAATGACTTTCCAGGCTTCAGGATGCCTTTCTACACTATATAAAGGTGGATATTTACATTGGAAACGTTTGGTTTAGCTGTTATAAAAGTTTGGTTTTTTAGTGCTGTAAATGCATTTTCAGCTCGCGCTGTACACATTTGCTATGAGAGGCATTATCTCATAAGGGAAATATTGGACAATCAAATTAATGACTGCCCAGGCTTCAGGATGTCTTTTTACACTATATAAAGGTGGAAATTTACATTGGAAACGTTTAGTTTAGCTGTTAATGAAGTTTCGTTTTTTTAGTGCTGAAAATTCATTGTCTGCTGGCGCTGTACACTTTTTCTAAGTGTTGCAATATCTCATGAAGGAAATACTGGACAATCAAATTAATGACTTTCCAGGCTTCAGGATGCCTTTCTACACTATATAAAGGTCGAAATTTACATTGGAAACGTTTGGTTTAGCTGTTATAAAAGTTTGTTTTTTTAGTGCTGTAAATGCATTTTCAGCTCGCACTGTACACATTTGCTATGTGAGGCATTATCTCATAAGGGAAATACTGGACAATCAAATTAATGACTTCCCAGGCTTCAGGATGCCTTTTTACACTCTATAAATGTGGAAATTTACATTGGAAACGTTTGGTTTAGCTGTTAATGAAGTTTCGTTTTTTTCGTGCTGAAAATTCATTGTCTGCTGGCGCTGTACACTTTTTCTAAGTGTTGCAATATCTCATGAAGGAAATACTGGACAATCAAATTAATGACTTTCCAGGCTTCAGGATGCCTTTCTACACTATATAAAGGTGGAAATTTACATTGGAAACGTTTGGTTTAGCTGTTATAAAAGTTTGTTTTTTTAGTGCTGTAAATGCATTTTCAGCTCGCGCTGTACACATTTGCTATGAGAGGCATTATCTCATAAGGGAAATATTGGACAATTAAATTAATGACTGCCCAGGCTTCAGGATGTCTTTTTACACTATATAAAGGTGGAAATTTACATTGGAAACGTTTGGTTTAGCTGTTATAAAAGTTTGTTTTTTTAGTGCTGAAAATGCATTTTCAGCTCGCACTGTACACATTTGCTATGTGAGGCATTATCTCATAAGGGAAATACTGGACAATCAAATTAATGACTTCCCAGGCTTCAGGATGCCTTTTTACACTCTATAAATGTGGAAATTTACATTGGAAACGTTTGGTTTAGCTGTTAATGAAGTTTCGTTTTTTTAGTGCTGAAAATTCATTGTCTGCTGGCGCTGTACACTTTTTCTAAGTGTTGCAATATCTCATGAAGGAAATACTGGACAATCAAATTAATGACTTTCCAGGGTTCAGGATGCCTTTCTACACTATATAAAGGTGGAAATTTACATTTGAAACGTTTGGTTTAGCTGTTATAAAAGTTTGTTTTTTTAGTGCTGAAAATGCATTTTCAGCTCGCACTGTCCACATTTGCTATGTGAGGCATTATCTCATAAGGGAAATACTGGACAATCAAATTAATGACTGCCCAGGCTTCAGGATGTCTTTTTACACTATATAAAGGTGGAAATTTACATTGGAAACGTTTGGTTTAGCTGTTAATGAAGTTTCGTTTTTTTAGTGCTGAAAATTCATTGTCTGCTGGCGCTGTACACTTTTTCTAAGTGTTGCAATATCTCATGAAGGAAATACTGGACAATCAAATTAATGACTTTCCAGGCTTCAGGATGCCTTTCTACACTATATAAAGGTGGAAATTTACATTGGAAACGTTTGGTTTAGCTGTTATAAAAGTTTGGTTTTTTAGTGCTGTAAATACATTTTCAGCTTGCGCTGTACACATTTGCTATGAGAGGCATTATCTCATAAGGGAAATATTGGACAATCAAATTAATGACTGCCCAGGCTTCAGGATGTCTTTTTACACTATATAAAGGTGGAAATTTACATTGGAAACGTTTAGTTTAGCTGTTAATGAAGTTTCGTTTTTTTTAGTGCTGAAAATTCATTGTCTGCTGGCGCTGTACACTTTTTCTAAGTGTTGCAATATCTCATGAAGGAAATACTGGACAATCAAATTAATGACTTTCCAGGCTTCAGGATGCCTTTCTACACTATATAAAGGTGGAAATTTACATTGGAAACGTTTGGTTTAGCTGTTATAAAAGTTTGGTTTTTTAGTGCTGTAAATGCATTGTCAGCTCGCGCTGTACACATTTGCTATGAGAGGCATTATCTCATAAGGGAAATATTGGACAATCAAATTAATGACTGCCCAGGCTTCAGGATGTCTTTTTACACTATATAAAGGTGGAAATTTACATTGGAAACGTTTAGTTTAGCTGTTAATGAAGTTTCGTTTTTTTAGTGCTGAAAATTCATTGTCTGCTGGCGCTGTACACTTTTTCTAAGTGTTGCAATATCTCATGAAGGAAATACTGGACAATCAAATTAATGACTTTCCAGGCTTCAGGATGCCTTTCTACACTATATAAAGGTCGAAATTTACATTGGAAACGTTTGGTTTAGCTGTTATAAAAGTTTGTTTTTTTAGTGCTGTAAATGCATTTTCAGCTCGCACTGTACACATTTGCTATGTGAGGCATTATCTCATAAGGGAAATACTGGACAATCAAATTAATGACTTCCCAGGCTTCAGGATGCCTTTTTACACTCTATAAATGTGGAAATTTACATTGGAAACGTTTGGTTTAGCTGTTAATGAAGTTTCGTTTTTTTCGTGCTGAAAATTCATTGTCTGCTGGCGCTGTACACTTTTTCTAAGTGTTGCAATATCTCATGAAGGAAATACTGGACAATCAAATTAATGACTTTCCAGGGTTCAGGATGCCTTTCTACACTATATAAAGGTGGAAATTTACATTTGAAACGTTTGGTTTAGCTGTTATAAAAGTTTGGTTTTTTAGTGCTGAAAATGCATTTTCAGCTCGCACTGTCCACATTTGCTATGTGAGGCATTATCTCATAAGGGAAATACTGGACAATCAAATTAATGACTGCCCAGGCTTCAGGATGTCTTTTTACACTATATAAAGGTGGAAATTTACATTGGAAACGTTTGGTTTAGCTGTTATAAAAGTTTGGTTTTTTAGTGCTGAAAATGCATTTTCAGCTCGCACTGTACACATTTGCTATGTGAGGCATTATCTCATAAGGGAAATACTGGACAATCAAATTAATGACTTCCCAGGCTTCAGGATGCCTTTTTACACTCTATAAATGTGGAAATTTACATTGGAAACGTTTGGTTTAGCTGTTAATGAAGTTTCGTTTTTTTAGTGCTGAAAATTCATTGTCTGCTGGCGCTGTACACTTTTTCTAAGTGTTGCAATATCTCATGAAGGAAATACTGGACAATCAAATTAATGACTTTCCAGGCTTCAGGATGCCTTTCTACACTATATAAAGGTGGAAATTTACATTGGAAACGTTTGGTTTAGCTGTTATAAAAGTTTGGTTTTTTAGTGCTGTAAATGCATTTTCAGCTCGCGCTGTACACATTTGCTATGAGAGGCATTATCTCAGAAGGGAAATATTGGACAATCAAATTAATGACTGCCCAGGCTTCAGGATGTCTTTTTACACTATATAAAGGTGGAAATTTACATTGGAAACGTTTGGTTTAGCTGTTATAAAAGTTTGGTTTTTTTAGTGCTGAAAATGCATTTTCAGCTCGCACTGTACACATTTGCTATGAGAGGCATTATCTCAGAAGGGAAATATTGGACAATCAAATTAATGACTGCCCAGGCTTCAGGATGTCTTTTTACACTATATAAAGGTGGAAATTTACATTGGAAACGTTTGGTTTAGCTGTTATAAAAGTTTGGTTTTTTAGTGCTGTAAATGCATTTTCAGCTCGCGCTGTACACATTTGCTATGTGAGGCATTATCTCATAAGGGAAATACTGGACAATCAAATTAATGACTGCCCAGGCTTCAGGATGTCTTTTTACACTATTTAAAGGTGGAAATTTACATTGGAAACGTTTGGTTTAGCTGTTATAAAAGTTTGGTTTTTTAGTGCTGAAAATGCATTTTCAGCTCGCACTGTACACATTTGCTATGTGAGGCATTATCTCATAAGGGAAATACTGGACAATCAAATTAATGACTTCCCAGGCTTCAGGATGCCTTTTTACACTCTATAAATGTGGAAATTTACATTGGAAACGTTTGGTTTAGCTGTTAATGAAGTTTCGTTTTTTTAGTGCTGAAAATTCATTGTCTGCTGGCGCTGTACACTTTTTCTAAGTGTTGCAATATCTCATGAAGGAAATACTGGACAATCAAATTAATGACTTTCCAGGCTTCAGGATGCCTTTCTACACTATATAAAGGTGGAAATTTACATTGGAAACGTTTGGTTTAGCTGTTATAAAAGTTTGGTTTTTTAGTGCTGTAAATGCATTTTCAGCTCGCGCTGTACACATTTGCTATGAGAGGCATTATCTCATAAGGGAAATATTGGACAATCAAATTAATGACTGCCCAGGCTTCAGGATGTCTTTTTACACTATATAAAGGTGGAAATTTACATTGGAAACGTTTGGTTTAGCTGTTATAAAAGTTTGGTTTTTTAGTGCTGTAAATGCATTTTCAGCTCGCGCTGTACACATTTGCTATGAGAGGCATTATCTCATAAGGGAAATATTGGACAATCAAATTAATGGCTGCCCAGGCTTCGGGATGTCTTTTTACACTATATAAAGGTGGAAATTTACATTGGAAACGTTTAGTTTAGCTGTTAATGAAGTTTCGTTTTTTTAGTGCTGAAAATTCATTGTCTGCTGGCGCTGTACACTTTTTCTAAGTGTTGCAATATCTCATGAAGGAAATACTGGACAATCAAATTAATGACTTTCCAGGCTTCAGGATGCCTTTCTACACTATATAAAGGTGGAAATGTACATTGGAAACGTTTGGTTTAGCTGTTATAAAAGTTTGGTTTTTTAGTGCTGTAAATGCATTTTCAGCTCGCGCTGTACACATTTGCTATGAGAGGCATTATCTCAGAAGGGAAATATTGGACAATCAAATTAATGACTGCCCAGGCTTCAGGATGTCTTTTTACACTATATAAAGGTGGAAATTTACATTGGAAACGTTTGGTTTAGCTGTTATAAAAGTTTGTTTTTTTTAGTGCTGAAAATGCATTTTCAGCTCGCACTGTACACATTTGCTATGTGAGGCATTATCTCATAAGGGAAATACTGGACAATCAAATTAATGACTGCCCAGGCTTCAGGATGTCTTTTTACACTATATAAAGGTGGAAATTTACATTGGAAACGTTTGGTTTAGCTGTTATAAAAGTTTGGTTTTTTAGTGCTGAAAATGCATTTTCAGCTCGCACTGTACACATTTGCTATGTGAGGCATTATCTCATAAGGGAAATACTGGACAATCAAATTAATGACTTCCCAGGCTTCAGGATGCCTTTTTACACTCTATAAATGTGGAAATTTACATTGGAAACGTTTGGTTTAGCTGTTAATGAAGTTTCGTTTTTTTAGTGCTGAAAATTCATTGTCTGCTGGCGCTGTCCACTTTTTCTAAGTGTTGCAATATCTCATGAAGGAAATACTGGCCAATCAAATTAATGACTTTCCAGGCTTCAGGATGCCTTTCTACACTATATAAAGGTGGAAATGTACATTGGAAACGTTTGGTTTAGCTGTTATAAAAGTTTGGTTTTTTAGTGCTGTAAATGCATTTTCAGCTCGCGCCTGTACACATTTGCTATGAGAGGCATTATCTCATAAGGGAAATATTGGACAATCAAATTAATGACTGCCCAGGCTTCAGGATGTCTTTTTACACTATATAAGGGTGGAAATTTACATTGGAAACGTTTAGTTTAGCTGTTATAAAAGTTGGGTTTTTTAGTGCTGAAAATGCATTTTCAGCTCGCACTGTACACATTTGCTATGTGAGGCATTATCTCATAAGGGAAATACTGGACAATCAAACTAATGACTTCCCAGGCTTCAGGATGCCTTTTTACACTCTATAAATGTGGAAATTTACATTGGAAACGTTTGGTTTAGCTGTTAATGAAGTTTCGTTTTTTTAGTGCTGAAAATTCATTGTCTGCTGGCGCTGTACACTTTTTCTAAGTGTTGCAATATCTCATGAAGGAAATACTGGACAATCAAATTAATGACTTTCCAGGCTTCAGGATGCCTTTCTACACTATATAAAGGTGGAAATTTACATTGGAAACGTTTGGTTTAGCTGTTATAAAAGTTTGGTTTTTTAGTGCTGTAAATGCATTTTCAGCTCGCGCTGTACACATTTGCTATGAGAGGCATTATCTCATAAGGGAAATATTGGACAATCAAATTAATGACTGCCCAGGCTTCAGGATGCCTTTCTACACTATATAAAGGTGGAAATTTACATTGGAAACGTTTGGTTTAGCTGTTATAAAAGTTTGGTTTTTTAGTGCTGTAAATGCATTTTCAGCTCGCGCTGTACACATTTGCTATGAGAGGCATTATCTCATAAGGGAAATATTGGACAATCAAATTAATGACTGCCCAGGCTTCAGGATGTCTTTTTACACTATATAAAGGTGGAAATTTACATTGGAAACGTTTGGTTTAGCTGTTATAAAAGTTTGGTTTTTTTAGTGCTGTAAATGCATTTTCAGCTCGCGCTGTACACATTTGCTATGAGAGGCATTATCTCATAAGGGAAATATTGGACAATCAAATTAATGACTGCCCAGGCTTCAGGATGTTTTTTACACTATATAAGGGTGGAAATTTACATTGGAAACGTTTAGTTTAGCTGTTAATGAAGTTTCGTTTTTTTAGTGCTGAAAATTCATTGTCTGCTGGCGCTGTACACTTTTTCTAAGTGTTGCAATATCTCATGAAGGAAATACTGGACAATCAAATTAATGACTTTCCAGGCTTCAGGATGCCTTTCTACACTATATAAAGGTGGAAATTTACATTGGAAACGTTTGGTTTAGCTGTTATAAAAGTTTGGTTTTTTAGTGCTGTAAATGCATTTTCAGCTCGCGCTGTACACATTTGCTATGAGAGGCATTATCTCATAAGGGAAATATTGGACAATCAAATTAATGACTGCCCAGGCTTCAGGATGTCTTTTTACACTATATAAGGGTGGAAATTTACATTGGAAACGTTTAGTTTAGCTGTTAATGAAGTTTCGTTTTTTTAGTGCTGAAAATTCATTGTCTGCTGGCGCTGTACACTTTTTCTAAGTGTTGCAATATCTCATGAAGGAAATACTGGACAATCAAATTAATGACTTTCCAGGCTTCAGGATGCCTTTCTACACTATATAAAGGTGGAAATTTACATTTGAAACGTTTGGTTTAGCTGTTATAAAAGTTTGGTTTTTTAGTGCTGTAAATGCATTTTCAGCTCGCGCTGTACACATTTGCTATGAGAGGCCTTATCTCATAAGGGAAATATTGGACAATCAAATTAATGACTGCCCAGGCTTCAGGATGTCTTTTACACTATATAAAGGTGGAAATATACATTGGAAACGTTTAGTTTAGCTGTTAATGAAGTTTCGTTTTTTTAGTGCTGAAAATTCATTGTCTGCTGGCGCTGTACACTTTTTCTAAGTGTTGCAATATCTCATGAAGGAAATACTGGACAATCAAATTAATGACTTTCCAGGCTTCAGGATGCCTTTCTACACTATATAAAGGTGGAAATTTACATTGGAAACGTTTGGTTTAGCTGTTATAAAAGTTTTTCTTTTTAGTGCTGTAAATACATTTTCAGCGCGCGCTGTACACATTTGCTATGAGAGGCATTATCTCATAAGGGAAATATTGGACAATCAAATTAATGACTGCCCAGGCTTCAGGATGTCTTTTTACACTATATAAAGGTGGAAATTTACATTGGAAACGTTTGGTTTAGCTGTTATAAAAGTTTGGTTTTTTAGTGCTGAAAATGCATTTTCAGCTCGCACTGTACACATTTGCTATGAGAGGCATTATCTCATAAGGGAAATACTGGACAATCAAATTAATGACTTCCCAGGCTTCAGGATGCCTTTTTACACTCTATAAAGGTGGAAATTTACATTGGAAACGTTTGGTTTAGCTGTTATAAAAGTTTGTTTTTTTCGTGCTGTAAATGCATTTTCAGCTCGCGCTGTACACATTTGCAATGAGAGGCATTATCTCATAAGGGAAATATTGGACAATCAAATTAATGACTGCCCAGGCTTCAGGATGTCTTTTTACACTATATAAAGGTGGAAATTTACATTGGAAACGTTTAGTTTAGCTGTTAATGAAGTTTCGTTTTTTTTAGTGCTGAAAATTCATTGTCTGCTGGCGCTGTACACTTTTTCTAAGTGTTGCAATATCTCATGAAGGAAATACTGGACAATCAAATTAATGACTTTCCAGGCTTCAGGATGCCTTTCTACACTATATAAAGGTGGAAATTTACATTGGAAACGTTTGGTTTAGCTGTTATAAAAGTTTGGTTTTTTAGTGCTGTAAATGCATTTTCAGCTCGCGCTGTACACATTTGCTATGAGAGGCATTATCTCATAAGGGAAATATTGGACAATCAAATTAATGACTGCCCAGGCTTCAGGATGTCTTTTTACACTATATAAGGGTGGAAATTTACATTGGAAACGTTTAGTTTAGCTGTTAATGAAGTTTCGTTTTCTTAGTGCTGAAAATTCATTGTCTGCTGGCGCTGTACACTTTTTCTAAGTGTTGCAATATCTCATGAAGGAAATACTGGACAATCAAATTAATGACTTTCCAGGCTTCAGAATGCCTTTCTACACTATATAAAGGTGGAAATGTACATTGGAAACGTTTGGTTTAGCTGTTATAAAAGTTTGGTTTTTTAGTGCTGTAAATGCATTTTCAGCTCGCGCTGTACACATTTGCTATGAGAGGCATTATCTCATAAGGGAAATATTGGACAATCAAATTAATGACTGCCCAGGCTTCAGGATGTCTTTTTACACTATATAAAGGTGGAAATTTACATTGGAAACGTTTGGTTTAGCTGTTATAAAAGTTTGTTTTTTTTAGTGCTGTAAATGCATTTTCAGCTCGCGCTGTACACATTTGCTATGAGAGGCATTATCTCATAAGGGAAATATTGGACAATCAAATTAATGACTGCCCAGGCTTCAGGATGTTTTTTTACACTATATAAGGGTGGAAATTTACATTGGAAACGTTTAGTTTAGCTGTTAATGAAGTTTCGTTTTTTTAGTGCTGAAAATTCATTGTCTGCTGGCGCTGTACACTTTTTCTAAGTGTTGCAATATCTCATGAAGGAAATACTGGACAATCAAATTAATGACTTTCCAGGCTTCAGGATGCCTTTCTACACTATATAAAGGTGGAAATTTACATTGGAAACGTTTGGTTTAGCTGTTATAAAAGTTTGGTTTTTTAGTGCTGTAAATGCATTTTCAGCTCGCGCTGTACACATTTGCTATGAGAGGCATTATCTCATAAGGGAAATATTGGACAATCAAATTAATGACTGCCCAGGCTTCAGGATGTCTTTTTACACTATATAAGGGTGGAAATTTACATTGGAAACGTTTAGTTTAGCTGTTAATGAAGTTTCGTTTTTTTAGTGCTGAAAATTCATTGTCTGCTGGCGCTGTACACTTTTTCTAAGTGTTGCAATATCTCATGAAGGAAATACTGGACAATCAAATTAATGACTTTCCAGGCTTCAGGATGCCTTTCTACACTATATAAAGGTGGAAATTTACATTTGAAACGTTTGGTTTAGCTGTTATAAAAGTTTAGTTTTTTAGTGCTGTAAATGCATTTTCAGCTCGCGCTGTACACATTTGCTATGAGAGGCCTTATCTCATAAGGGAAATATTGGACAATCAAATTAATGACTGCCCAGGCTTCAGGATGTCTTTTTACACTATATAAAGGTGGAAATATACATTGGAAACGTTTAGTTTAGCTGTTAATGAAGTTTCGTTTTTTTAGTGCTGAAAATTCATTGTCTGCTGGCGCTGTACACTTTTTCTAAGTGTTGCAATATCTCATGAAGGAAATACTGGACAATCAAATTAATGACTTTCCAGGCTTCAGGATGCCTTTCTACACTATATAAAGGTGGAAATTTACATTGGAAACGTTTGGTTTAGCTGTTATAAAAGTTTTTTTTTTTAGTGCTGTAAATACATTTTCAGCTCGCGCTGTACACATTTGCTATGAGAGGCATTATCTCATAAGGGAAATATTGGACAATCAAATTAATGACTGCCCAGGCTTCAGGATGTCTTTTTACACTATATAAAGGTGGAAATTTACATTGGAAACGTTTGGTTTAGCTGTTATAAAAGTTTGGTTTTTTAGTGCTGAAAATGCATTTTCAGCTCGCACTGTACACATTTGCTATGAGAGGCATTATCTCATAAGGGAAATACTGGACAATCAAATTAATGACTTCCCAGGCTTCAGGATGCCTTTTTACACTCTATAAAGGTGGAAATTTACATTGGAAACGTTTGGTTTAGCTGTTATAAAAGTTTGTTTTTTTCGTGCTGTAAATGCATTTTCAGCTCGCGCTGTACACATTTGCAATGAGAGGCATTATCTCATAAGGGAAATATTGGACAATCAAATTAATGACTGCCCAGGCTTCAGGATGTCTTTTTACACTATATAAAGGTGGAAATTTACATTGGAAACGTTTAGTTTAGCTGTTAATGAAGTATCGTTTTTTTTAGTGCTGAAAATTCTTTGTCTGCTGGCGCTGTACACTTTTTCTAAGTGTTGCAATATCTCATGAAGGAAATACTGGACAATCCAATTAATGGCTTTCCAGGCTTCAGGATGCCTTTCTACACTATATAAAGGTGGAAATTTACATTGGAAACGTTTGGTTTAGCTGTTATAAAAGTTTGGTTTTTTAGTGCTGTAAATGCATTTTCAGCTCGCGCTGTACACATTTGCTATGAGAGGCATTATCTCATAAGGGAAATATTGGACAATCAAATTAATGACTGCCCAGGCTTCAGGATGTTTTTTACACTATATAAGGGTGGAAATTTACATTGGAAACGTTTAGTTTAGCTGTTAATGAAGTTTCGTTTTTTTAGTGCTGAAAATTCATTGTCTGCTGGCGCTGTACACTTTTTCTAAGTGTTGCAATATCTCATGAAGGAAATACTGGACAATCAAATTAATGACTTTCCAGGCTTCAGGATGCCTTTCTACACTATATAAAGGTGGAAATTTACATTGGAAACGTTTGGTTTAGCTGTTATAAAAGTTTGGTTTTTTAGTGCTGTAAATGCATTTTCAGCTCGCGCTGTACACATTTGCTATGAGAGGCATTATCTCATAAGGGAAATATTGGACAATCAAATTAATGACTGCCCAGGCTTCAGGATGTCTTTTTACACTATATAAGGGTGGAAATTTACATTGGAAACGTTTAGTTTAGCTGTTAATGAAGTTTCGTTTTTTTAGTGCTGAAAATTCATTGTCTGCTGGCGCTGTACACTTTTTCTAAGTGTTGCAATATCTCATGAAGGAAATACTGGACAATCAAATTAATGACTTTCCAGGCTTCAGGATGCCTTTCTACACTATATAAAGGTGGAAATTTACATTTGAAACGTTTGGTTTAGCTGTTATAAAAGTTTGGTTTTTTAGTGCTGTAAATGCATTTTCAGCTCGCGCTGTACACATTTGCTATGAGAGGCCTTATCTCATAAGGGAAATATTGGACAATCAAATTAATGACTGCCCAGGCTTCAGGATGTCTTTTACACTATATAAAGGTGGAAATATACATTGGAAACGTTTAGTTTAGCTGTTAATGAAGTTTCGTTTTTTTAGTGCTGAAAATTCATTGTCTGCTGGCGCTGTACACTTTTTCTAAGTGTTGCAATATCTCATGAAGGAAATACTGGACAATCAAATTAATGACTTTCCAGGCTTCAGGATGCCTTTCTACACTATATAAAGGTGGAAATTTACATTGGAAACGTTTGGTTTAGCTGTTATAAAAGTTTTTCTTTTTAGTGCTGTAAATACATTTTCAGCGCGCGCTGTACACATTTGCTATGAGAGGCATTATCTCATAAGGGAAATATTGGACAATCAAATTAATGACTGCCCAGGCTTCAGGATGTCTTTTTACACTATATAAAGGTGGAAATTTACATTGGAAACGTTTGGTTTAGCTGTTATAAAAGTTTGGTTTTTTAGTGCTGAAAATGCATTTTCAGCTCGCACTGTACACATTTGCTATGAGAGGCATTATCTCATAAGGGAAATACTGGACAATCAAATTAATGACTTCCCAGGCTTCAGGATGTCTTTTTACACTATATAAAGGTGGAAATTTACATTGGAAACGTTTGGTTTAGCTGTTATAAAAGTTTGTTTTTTTAGTGCTGAAAATGCATTTTCAGCTCGCACTGTACACATTTGCTATGTGAGGCATTATCTCATAAGGGAAATACTGGACAATCAAATTAATGACTTCCCAGGCTTCAGGATGCCTTTTTACACTCTATAAATGTGGAAATTTACATTGGAAACGTTTGGTTTAGCTGTTAATGAAGTTTCGTTTTTTTAGTGCTGAAAATTCATTGTCTGCTGGCGCTGTACACTTTTTCTAAGTGTTGCAATATCTCATGAAGGAAATACTGGACAATCAAATTAATGACTTTCCAGGCTTCAGGATGCCTTTCTACACTATATAAAGGTGGAAATTTACATTTGAAACGTTTGGTTTAGCTGTTATAAAAGTTTGGTTTTTTAGTGCTGAAAATGCATTTTCAGCTCGCACTGTCCACATTTGCTATGTGAGGCATTATCTCATAAGGGAAATACTGGACAATCAAATTAATGACTGCCCAGGCTTCAGGATGTCTTTTTACACTATATAAAAGTGGAAATTTACATTGGAAACGTTTGGTTTAGCTGTTATAAAAGTTTGGTTTTTTAGTGCTGAAAATGCATTTTCAGCTCGCACTGTACACATTTGCTATGTGAGGCATTATCTCATAAGGGAAATACTGGACAATCAAATTAATGACTTCCCAGGCTTCAGGATGCCTTTTTACACTCTATAAATGTGGAAATTTACATTGGAAACGTTTGGTTTAGCTGTTAATGAAGTTTCGTTTTTTTAGTGCTGAAAATTCATTGTCTGCTGGCGCTGTACACTTTTTCTAAGTGTTGCAATATCTCATGAAGGAAATACTGGACAATCAAATTAATGACTTTCCAGGCTTCAGGATGCCTTTCTACACTATATAAAGGTGGAAATTTACATTGGAAACGTTTGGTTTAGCTGTTATAAAAGTTTGGTTTTTTAGTGCTGTAAATGCATTTTCAGCTCGCGCTGTACACATTTGCTATGAGAGGAATTATCTCATAAGGGAAATATTGGACAATCAAATTAATGACTGCCCAGGCTTCAGGATGTCTTTTTACACTATATAAAGGTGGAAATTTACATTGGAAACGTTTGGTTTAGCTGTTATAAAAGTTTGGTTTTTTAGTGCTGTAAATGCATTTTCAGCTCGCGCTGTACACATTTGCTATGAGAGGCATTATCTCATAAGGGAAATATTGGACAATCAAATTAATGGCTGCCCAGGCTTCAGGATGTCTTTTTACACTATATAAAGGTGGAAATTTACATTGGAAACGTTTAGTTTAGCTGTTAATGAAGTTTCGTTTTTTTAGTGCTGAAAATTCATTGTCTGCTGGCGCTGTACACTTTTTCTAAGTGTTGCAATATCTCATGAAGGAAATACTGGACAATCAAATTAATGACTTTCCAGGCTTCAGGATGCCTTTCTACACTATATAAAGGTGGAAATTTACATTGGAAACGTTTGGTTTAGCTGTTATAAAAGTTTGGTTTTTTAGAACTGTAAATGCATTTTCAGCTCGCACTGTACACATTTGCTATGTGAGGCATTATCTCATAAGGGAAATACTGGACAATCAAATTAATGACTTCCCAGGCTTCAGGATGCCTTTTTACACTCTATAAATGTGGAAATTTACATTGGAAACGTTTGGTTTAGCTGTTAATGAAGTTTCGTTTTTTTAGTGCTGAAAATTCATTGTCTGCTGGCGCTGTACACTTTTTCTAAGTGTTGCAATATCTCATGAAGGAAATACTGGACAATCAAATTAATGACTTTCCAGGCTTCAGGATGCCTTTCTACACTATATAAAGGTGGAAATCTACATTGGAAACGTTTGGTTTAGCTGTTATAAAAGTTTGGTTTTTTAGTGCTGTAAATGCATTTTCAGCTCGCGCTGTACACATTTGCTATGAGAGGCATTATCTCATAAGGGAAATACTGGACAATCAAATTAATGACTTCCCAGGCTTCAGGATGCCTTTTTACACTCTATAAATGTGGAAATTTACATTGGAAACGTTTGGTTTAGCTGTTAATGAAGTTTCGTTTTTTTAGTGCTGAAAATTCATTGTCTGCTGGCGCTGTACACTTTTTCTAAGTGTTGCAATATCTCATGAAGGAAATACTGGACAATCAAATTAATGACTTTCCAGGCTTCAGGATGCCTTTCTACACTATATAAAGGTGGAAATGTACATTGGAAACGTTTGGTTTAGCTGTTATAAAAGTTTGGTTTTTTAGTGCTGTAAATGCATTTTCAGCTCGCGCTGTACACATTTGCTATGAGAGGCATTATCTCAGAAGGGAAATATTGGACAATCAAATTAATGACTGCCCAGGCTTCAGGATGTCTTTTTACACTATATAAAGGTGGAAATTTACATTGGAAACGTTTGGTTTAGCTGTTATAAAAGTTTGGTTTTTTTAGTGCTGAAAATGCATTTTCAGCTCGCACTGTACACATTTGCTATGTGAGGCATTATCTCATAAGGGAAATACTGGACAATCAAATTAATGACTGCCCAGGCTTCAGGATGTCTTTTTACACTATATAAAGGTGGAAATTTACATTGGAAACGTTTGGTTTAGCTGTTATAAAAGTTTGGTTTTTTAGTGCTGAAAATGCATTTTCAGCTCGCACTGTACACATTTGCTATGTGAGGCATTATCTCATAAGGGAAATACTGGACAATCAAATTAATGACTTCCCAGGCTTCAGGATGCCTTTTTACACTCTATAAATGTGGAAATTTACATTGGAAACGTTTGGTTTAGCTGTTAATGAAGTTTCGTTTTTTTAGTGCTGAAAATTCATTGTCTGCTGGCGCTGTACACTTTTTCTAAGTGTTGCAATATCTCATGAAGGAAATACTGGACAATCAAATTAATGACTTTCCAGGCTTCAGGATGCCTTTCTACACTATATAAAGGTGGAAATGTACATTGGAAACGTTTGGTTTAGCTGTTATAAAAGTTTGGTTTTTTAGTGCTGTAAATGCATTTTCAGCTCGCGCCTGTACACATTTGCTATGAGAGGCATTATCTCATAAGGGAAATATTGGACAATCAAATTAATGACTGCCCAGGCTTCAGGATGTCTTTTTACACTATATAAGGGTGGAAATTTACATTGGAAACGTTTAGTTTAGCTGTTATAAAAGTTGGGTTTTTTAGTGCTGAAAATGCATTTTCAGCTCGCACTGTACACATTTGCTATGTGAGGCATTATCTCATAAGGGAAATACTGGACAATCAAACTAATGACTTCCCAGGCTTCAGGATGCCTTTTTACACTCTATAAATGTGGAAATTTACATTGGAAACGTTTGGTTTAGCTGTTAATGAAGTTTCGTTTTTTTAGTGCTGAAAATTCATTGTCTGCTGGCGCTGTACACTTTTTCTAAGTGTTGCAATATCTCATGAAGGAAATACTGGACAATCAAATTAATGACTTTCCAGGCTTCAGGATGCCTTTCTACACTATATAAAGGTGGAAATGTGTGAAGAACATTATAGGAGCAATCATGTTATCGAATGTAATAAAATAATATCACACACACAGTCTAATATCACACACAGTCTAATATCACACACAGTCTAATATCACACACACAGTCTAATATCACACAACAGTTTGATTTTACATACAGTCCAATGTTATGCACAGTTTAAATACATAACACATAAATACATAACACATAAAGTTTCATGATATTGTTACTAACTCTAGTTCATTTATTAACTAGAATCTAGGAACTAACCATCACACCACCGCACTTAGGTTAGGACGACCACTTAGGTCGGGGCAACCGAACAAACTCCACTCCTGAACACACATGAGGGGAGGCGGACATGGACCAAGTAAACACCAGCTGGACCGAAGTAAACATGCCCTTGACAATTTAGGTACCTTTGAATCGGTCGTATGTACTTGTATTGATTTCTGTATTGATTGAAATGTGTCGGCACATGTCGACGTGACTTATGATATTCAATAAAAGGCTTGGAGAGAACTGGAGGTTCAGAGATCAGACCTGTTCACTGAGGTTTCATCTCTCCCGGCCGGAAACTTATATTCTGTCTGTCCGTGTCTGGTTCCTACTTGCCGAGGCGTGAGTCGCTCCCCCGCGTAGGGGTGATTCTCCCTTGACATTTTACAGTGGTCCTTCGATCCTTCAAAACGGGTGTTGACCGGGTCATGCGGAGGGGGAGGCGGTGACGACCGGAGGAAAAGACTGTGCACAGCAACCAGGACTTAAAAAACCTCATCTCGTCTTGATTTTGAGGCCGGTCTCGCAGGATCTCCCGACGAGTGCCCCGGTTGACATCCGACTGAACCAGAGGAAAGACACGGACGGCAAGGGGTAAGACAAAAACTTCTTGAAGTATTTTGGGTACCACGGCACCTAGACGGTTTTTGGTGTGAGACTTAGCTACTTCACTATTGTTGTTGTTCACTGCAGATAACGTAACTTCTGCAGGTTTGGAACATTGTTGCAGATAACGTAATTTCTGTAGATTTGGTTTAGTCAAGATAACATTACTGCAGATAACGTAGCTTCTGCAGATTAAAAACCAGTTGTTTTAACGGTGTACCTGGGTAACGGAACTCCCGGGTGGTTCGGGTCCGAACAAGTGAGACAGTGAATTGACCAGGCCTGTGACTGACATACTAACTGCGGATTATATGTGTGTGCGTGGAGAGTATTTGAAGGAGATCTAAAATCGTTCACGTTCCGTGAAATTTAAACACCAAGCTGATGTCCTCCTGAGACGCTAGGTCAAAAGGTAGAAGCTTGACATCAGGGGAAGTGAACGAGCACGTAGCATTTCTCCAGAGAATCTCTCAAAGTATTTTTGTGTGACTACTAACAAAGCAGACAATGGGGAAGAAAGATAAAAAACGGGGAGCCAGACCTGACAGGTCAAAATCACCCGATATGGTAAAAAAGATGGAACTCAAGTTCCCGGGTAGTACGAAGTACTTGGGTAAATGGAAAGGACGCTATCAATTTGATCCAGATTTGGCTGGAGTAAAAGAGACGGGGGAGTTGTTGAGAAACCTGTCTATTCATGATCGGCAAAAGCAACGTACTCGTGATACACCAGGCAAACAATTGAGGCAGGCTAGAGTTTGGCATGAGGAGATGCGTAAGAAAGAAGGGGAGAGCCAAAGTGGTATTAATGTTGCTCGTGCTGAAGATGATGAGACACAGGGAAGGGGACGTAAGCGAGTGATTAAAATAAGGAAGGAACAGCTGTTTACGGGGCCAAGCGTAGAACAGCAGTTAAATGCAACACAAAATATAGAAGAGGGGGAAAAGACACGAATGAAAAAAGTAAAACCACCATTACAAGATGATAATGTTACATTCACACCCACTACGACACAGCTGTACCCGACAATACCGCCGCCGAGATATGACCTTAATTCCACATCACATAATGCGGGGCCACACATGATGACGCGTAGGGGTCAAGGGCCCGAGTTATCATGGAATAAAGAGATGGGGGGAACGCCAATCCTCCTGGAGGGACCCGAGGTAAGTAAACCCACTGAGACCTTCCCGCTCATCCAGGTGGCAAACCCGAGAGCAGGGGAAGACGGCCAACCTCATTATGTATTGGTTCATAGGCCTTGGACAAAAGAACAAATGATTAAGGTCCTCGAACATGTTCCAAAACCCACTGATGATGTAGAAGGGTGCGTTCAGGGAATAATTGACTTGCAACAAAGTTATCATCTAAATGGCCCCGAAATGCAGCAGGCACTCATGCAAATTACAGGGTTAAAATGGCACCAGTGCAAAGGGCAGTGGAGCCCATACACAGGGAAAAGTAACGATCTTATCATGTCACCAGGCGAGGTTGTTAATAGTTTAAGCAATCCAGACTCCATTTTTGCAAATATGCGTTGTGTGTTTGTAAAACATCCAAACTATGCTAAGATTAGTCAAACTACACAGTCGATGGAAGAAACAGTACAAGAGTACAGGGCTAGATTGTACCCAGTATTTAAAATAAACAGCGGTATCAGTGAAGATGGTCACCCTAATGGGCCCTTCAACCAGCAATTGAAGCAAGCAATTTTGTTCGGCCTTAAACCACAAATAAAAGCATGGATAGAACAAAACATGGTAACGCTACCCACGGCCTCGATTGATGAATTTATGGACAATGTAGTCCACGCAGAAAAGGTGATGAAAGATAAAATGAAGAGAAAAGCGCATGAGGTCCAGTTGCGAGAGGGTGCGGAAACCTACATTTTACGCACAGATTGGAGGGGACAGGGGCCAAAAGGGCGCAGAGAGTGGAGGGGGCCGCGAGAGAGCCAGAAAAACAAAATGAGATGGGGGGGGGCAGAGATTGTGATAACGAGGAGAGACGAGAGGAGGCAAGGAGGAAAGGACTTTGTTTTGTTTGTTTTAGATCTGGGCATTTTGCCAGAGAATGTCGGGAGAGAGATGGCAAGCAGGCATGACTAGGAAGAGTCCGGACGGATGAAGGGAGGAAAAGTGTTGTGTTAGATAAACATTGTGGCCAAAATCAGATAGAGGTCCAGCTGTCTGAAGAAGACGTGCATTCAAAACTAAGACCAGAAACTTTGGTATATGTAAACAATAAGCCTATGATGTGCCTCGCAGACACAGGGGCGGAAAGATCCGTAATTAGAGAGACAGCCAGTGTGCCAAAATCTAAGCGTGTGGTAGTAATGACGGGGGCGAGTGGGGAGGAGGCGAAAGTTCCTTTGAGTGAAGTTGTAAGATTGGAATGGGGCCAGAATAGGGAGGTAGCTTCCACTAGCCGAGTCCTAATGATGGCTAGGTGCCCACATAACTTGTTGGGACGGGCAGATATGCTCCAAATGGAACTAGCCATTGTTCCCACAAATAAAGGGGTGTTTAAAGTAATTCACTGTCCCCTAGACTGCGTTCCTGTGATGGTCACAGAAGCTGAGGACGTGCCATATTACTGGTGGAGTTTGGAATTCCCCTCGGCAGATGTGACCCACACCGCAGAGCATATCATTGATTTGTCAAAAAACCACCTTGTGGGAGAGTATGATACAATGCCAGCAGAAGAATTACACATGACCATAAGATATAGTAAGACCCCGGGGCCAGATGAGCCCTACACCGAGGCTTTGCTCCGGTGTGGCCCGAGCATAGTCCAAGTAATGTATTTTGTTTTCCGAGGGCCCGCCTCATTCTGTACGGTGGACCCACCAGCATGCATTCTGGACTTAATGCCGGACCCAGGGAGTAAACATATATCCATAACAAAGGCACACCAAGACGAGTGGAGCGACAACGCTGTCTCTGCCACATTGGTGTCCACTATTAGGGATTGGACTCGGAGTGGGGAGAAACTAGAGACCTCCCCATCTACTGGATGGTCGAGGCTCAAACTCACACTCAGGGTCACAATGCACCCGCAGGTGCACATGCATCCACCTCTGGAGATGTGATGTATTTTGCTAACAGATGTGGAAGAGCAAGCCCTGAAGGGGCTGCCCAACTCCCTGTGGAGCAAGGGGCCGGCTGACGTAGGACTCATGAAAGGGGTTACCCCAGTTCGAATACGGGGGAAAACAAACCATAAACCACGCATTAAACAATACCCACTGAAACCTGATGCTGAAAATGGAATTGAGCCAATAATAAATGCATTAAAGGAAGCAGGAATTTTGATACAAGCACCTGAAGCGGAATGCAATACACCTATTTTTCCAGTAAAAAAGGCCCCACCCTCAGAGGGATGGAGGTTAGTGCAAGATCTCCGAGCAGTTAATAGCGCAGTCATACAACGAACCCCAAATGTGCCAAATCCACACACATTGTTGAATTCGCTTCGATCAGATTCACAGTACTTCACGGTAATAGATCTCAGCAATGCATTTTTTAGCATTCCGCTATCAGAGAAAGCACAAGTTTGGTTCGCATTCACATTTAAAAAGGCAAAATTGACATTCACTCGATTACCACAGGGATATGCTGAATCACCCACTATCTTTTCAGAAGCTATCGCTAACTGTCTATCCCAATTTGACCCACCAGAGGGTAGCCAAATCATTGTGTACGTAGACGACATTCTGGTCGCATCCCCGACACAGAGCCAATGTAAGATCGATACAGTTGCACTATTGCAACATTTGGCAGAAACAGGAAACAAAGTTTCTAAAAATAAGCTCCAACTGTGGAGGAGGGAGGTTAAATATTTGGGACACACACTCACACAGGACGGGAGAACAATTAGTCAAGACCGAAAAGCAGCTATCGTAGCGACACCAAAACCAACTACTAAAAAACAATTAATGGCTTTTCTAGGGTTATGCAACTACTGCCGAATTTGGGTAATAGATTACGCGCTCCTGGCAAAGCCATTACAAAACATGATACACACTGATCCAATGGCAATGTCAGCAAAATTGAGTTGGACAAAGTCTACTGACACAGCTTTTGACAAATTGAAATTGGCAATAACTGATACTGCAGCACTAGCATTGCCTGATTATTCCAAGCCATTCATTCAAACAGTAGATGCTAAGCGAGATTACATGACCTCAGTATTATTGCAACACCATGGCATTAGGCTTAAGCCAGTAGCATATTACTCGCAATACTTAGACCCTGTTGCCAGGGCGACCCCATACTGTGTTCAAGCTGTAGTGGCAGCCGCCCTAGCAGTACAAGCATCAGCTGAGGTAGTCCTCTATCACCAGCTAACCCTAAAGGTGCCACATGCGGTCTCAGCTTTGTTGCTGGAATCAAAAATGTCATTTCTTTCACCAGCAAGACACCTGTCCTACACAGCACTCCTACTATCACAACCTAACCTCACGATTGAACGATGTACAACATTGAATCCAGCAACTCTGATGCCCACACCGCATGATGGTACCCCACACGATTGCGTAACAGAAACTGACGTTATGTATAAACCTAGACCGGACATCACTGATATACCCCTAGCAGAGGGGGATGTCATATTTGTTGACGGATCCGCGTTTAAAGATCAGTGTGGCAAAAGTCATGCAGGTTATGCAGTAACAACCGCAACCACCATAGTCGCAGGAGGGAAACTAGCCTCAAATATGTCTGCTCAGGCAGCTGAGCTGGTCGCTCTCACGAAAGCATGTTTGATTTATGAGGGCAGGCCCGTCACAGTGTACACAGACAGCCAGTACGCATACAGCTCTGCACACACGTTTTGCCGTCAATGGCAGCTTCGTGGGTTTATCACAACAACAGGAAAGGAGGTCAAACATAAATCGTTGCTTGTTAACCTCCTGGCTGCGATCCAGCTGCCCTCATTGCTAGCTATTTGTAAGTGTGAAGCACATCTTAAGGGAAATGACCCAGTGGTAGTAGGAAACAGGTTTGCTGATCAGGCGGCAAAAGCTGCAGCAGCAGAAAATACCGTTGTTTGTAAAGCTGAGATCAAGGCAGATGAAACTGATGACTTGCAAGACATTCTCAAGGAAAGGCACAAGATAGTGTCTGATGCAGAAAAACGATTGTGGATAAAAAAAGGAGCAACATATGACAACGGACTTTACAGCGGTCCGGATGATAAGCCATGGCTGCCTCGATCTCTATTTTCATGGGCAGCAATTGTGACACACGGACCATGCCATGTGTCAACAGGGGGCATGGTTGAGCAAATAAACAAACACTTTAATTCATTTGGGTTCACACAATATGCAAAAAACTTTTGCAGACAATGCTTGATTTGTATTAAAAATAATCCACAAGGAAATGTGAGACCAAAAAGAGGCTCGTTTCCAGAGCCTGAACACCCATTTCATACGATACATATGGACTTCATTCAATTATCCAAGTCACGAGGGTATGAATATTGTTTGGTGATTATTGATGTATTTTCAAAATGGGTTGAAATATTTCCCACAGCCAAGCCTGATGCGTTGACAGTGGCTAAAGCACTATGTAAGCATATAATACCAACATTTGGAATCCCGAGAGTCATCAGAAGTGATAATGGGTCCCATTTTGTAAATGAGGTTATTAAAAGATTGTCAGAACAGTTCAAAATAAATTTAAAGAGGCATTGCATTTATCACCCACAGAGTGCTGGTTTAGTTGAAAGAACGAATGGTACAATAAAAAACAAATTGATCAAAACAATGAAAGAGACAGGAAGACCATGGCCTGACTGTATTGATATTGTAAAAATGAATATGCATATCCTGCCAGCAGAAGGGAAGGGTTTGACCCCTTTCGAACTTTTGTATGGGAGGCCATACAATCTTCCCGACTTGACACTAAAAACAAAAGACGCCCCGGACTCAGTACATGACTTGGCCCACTACATGAGAAAGACACTCGAATATCGCGAATGTCGTCACGCCAATGAACTGCCAGATATGCCATTGTCTCCACAGCATCGTCAACCTCCAGTCGCCGCAGGAGACTGGGTGTTCATCAAGGTCATCAAGAGGAAAACGTGGTCGAGCGAGCGGTGGGAGGGGCCTTATCGAGTGCTGATCGCCACGCCCACTGCCGTGAAGGTGGAAGGAAGACCCAACTGGATTCATCTGTCTTGGGTGAAGCATCGGCTATTCGGCGACCTGGCTGGAAAGGTACCCTCCCCCGACTCTCACAGCTCCCACGAGTAAACAGTGTTTTTCCGAAGGTTAAGTGCTGGTAACCTCTGACCTTCGGGCACTGCAACGATGTGCAGCAACAACAGCAAGCGATTTCTCGTCGGGACCGGCATCTTTGGAATGGCTGTGGTACTGGCATATGGCATCTTCATTGTGAAAATTGGACACGACAAACGAAAAGATCCTGATCCACCCAGGGCGCCTGATCCACCAAGGGCGCCTGATCCACCAACAAATCACGACCCACCAAGGGCACATGATCCCCCAAAGGATCATAACCCACCAAGGGCACCTGAACCCCCAAAAGATCATGACCAGCATTATGAGGAATATCGTGAGACCCATCTGTACGAGAAGAACCTGCACGAGAAGGTCTGGAAGAAGCCGAAGGGCGCCCAGAGCGCCCCTCGAGCACAACCTCGAGTGCAACTCGCTTCCCTGACGGCACGTACGCGGCGCGCTCCTGTAATAAAGGGTCATGGTCTGGTCTATTTTCCTGGTCAACAATGTTCAAATCATAGCAGTCATGTTTATCTGATACAGGTTTGTGTGAAAGTGAATCAGACGCTCTCATTTAAGATACCATATACTGAGTTAAAATACGGTAAAAAAAGTCTTAAAGCTTTAACCGGTGGCTCTCCCGGGAAGTATCACTATTATGCTATGATTGGGCAAATTGATAAATCCTGGGGGAACACCGCAGCTTACTCAGGCAAGGATTGGAAGCCTCGTCCAACAACCCCTCTTGCTAAGCAGTGGGGGTCCATAATAGAATTGACTCGGTTACCAGATGACATAGTGTTAACAGTGAATATGACAAACCAGCAGAACTCATCACAATGTATGTTGATAAGGCTTTATGCATACTTTCCGGGTCCAACAAAGGACCCCTGTGTTGACATGATTGTGTGCAGGGACCCAGTGCTAGTCGACCCCAAAGATGCATACATCTCACTAGGACGAGCAGCGAAAGGGATTCATGTGTTCAACCCCGCTAAGGTAACTAAAAACAAAATTATATATCTGGCCACAGGAACTGATGTTGCTAAAAATACCTGGGTTACGGCGGCGCAGGAGGCCACAAAAGGGGTAAATGAAGATTGTGTAGTCTGTCTCAAGGCCCGTCCATCTCTACTCCCCACACCGGCCATATCTGATAACGTGAATTGTAGTCTGCTCATTAGCTCCACAACTAATGTAACATTCACTACTGATCCCATATGTAATGCCTATGGGAAAGCATATCCACCCCTCAAAACGAACCATCAGCCCCCTTACTTCCAGGTTCCCCAGGAGGGGAACTATGCATGCATAGCTAGAAATTGTTCCGGTAACACCTGCCCGTCTGTCGGAACAGTGCCAGATTTTATGTGTAACACAACCATTATTGTGCCAACTAATAATCGACTCGTGTACCAACGACGGGATGTTTGGTGGTGGTGTGGGGGGAAGACTCTCCGGGGGCATCTCCCCGAGGAATGGAGTGGGTCATGTGCACACGTAATTCTAATCTTCCCAGCTCACATAGCCATAGTCAAGACACACACTCTAAATAATAGGAGGAGACGAAACATTGCACCTTTGAATATGGGACCCAATCCAACGTATATCGATGCCATAGGGGTGCCGAGGGGGGTGCCAAACGAATACAAATTGGTGGACCAAATTGCGGCAGGGTGGGAATCAATCTTCATTTGGATTACCCCAAATAAAAATGTTGATCGCATTAATTACATCCATTACAATGTGTTGACTCTCACTAATTACACACACGCTCTAGGAATGGCACTGGCCGAACAGCTCGACGCAACCTCTCTAACAGCATTTCAAAACCGGATGGCATTAGATATGCTGTTGGCTGAGGCCGGTGGAGTCTGTTCTATTTTCCAGGACCAGTGTTGTATGTTCATCCCTAACAATACGGCCCCCGATGGATCGATCACAAAAACTCTCCAGGGACTCCAAATGTTATCTGAAACTATGCATATTCATTCTGGTATTGATCACCCCGTGATAGGTTGGTTTAGTAACATGTTCGGACAATGGAAAGATGTTCTCATACCTGTGTTTGTTTCCATATGTGTCGGGGTCGCATTATTATCTGTGGTAGGGTGCTGTTGTATCCCCTGTTTAAGACATGTGATATTGAAAATCTTTGACCGCATGTTTGAAAGTGCAAAGTTAAGCCTACAGGAGGAAGTAGAAACGTTGCTGGCGGATTATGAAGATGCCAGCTTCGAATTTGAAGTAGTGTAAGAAGGATATGATAACTACACTGAAAGTCATGCATGAGATGGTGTAAGTTTGATGTGTTATTACATTACGATAAAAAGGAGGGAAATGTGAAGAACATTATAGGAGCAATCATGTTATCGAATGTAATAAAATAATATCACACACACAGTCTAATATCACACACAGTCTAATATCACACACAGTCTAATATCACACACACAGTCTAATATCACACAACAGTTTGATTTTACATACAGTCCAATGTTATGCACAGTTTAAATACATAACACATAAATACATAACACATAAAGTTTCATGATATTGTTACTAACTCTAGTTCATTTATTAACTAGAATCTAGGAACTAACCATCACACCACCGCACTTAGGTTAGGACGACCACTTAGGTCGGGGCAACCGAACAAACTCCACTCCTGAACACACATGAGGGGAGGCGGACATGGACCAAGTAAACACCAGCTGGACCGAAGTAAACATGCCCTTGACAATTTAGGTACCTTTGAATCGGTCGTATGTACTTGTATTGATTTCTGTATTGATTGAAATGTGTCGGCACATGTCGACGTGACTTATGATATTCAATAAAAGGCTTGGAGAGAACTGGAGGTTCAGAGATCAGACCTGTTCACTGAGGTTTCATCTCTCCCGGCCGGAAACTTATATTCTGTCTGTCCGTGTCTGGTTCCTACTTGCCGAGGCGTGAGTCGCTCCCCCGCGTAGGGGTGATTCTCCCTTGACAAAATGTACATTGGAAACGTTTGGTTTAGCTGTTATAAAAGTTTGGTTTTTTAGTGCTGAAAATGCATTTTCAGCTCGCACTGTACACATTTGCTATGTGAGGCATTATCTCATAAGGGAAATACTGGACAATCAAATTAATGACTTCCCAGGCTTCAGGATGCCTTTTTACACTCTATAAATGTGGAAATTTACATTGGAAACGTTTGGTTTAGCTGTTAATGAAGTTTCGTTTTTTTAGTGCTGAAAATTCATTGTCTGCTGGCGCTGTACACTTTTTCTAAGTGTTGCAATATCTCATGAAGGAAATACTGGACAATCAAATTAATGACTTTCCAGGCTTCAGGATGCCTTTCTACACTATATAAAGGTGGAAATTTACATTGGAAACGTTTGGTTTAGTTGTTATAAAAGTTTGGTTTTTTAGTGCTGTAAATGCATTTTCAGCTCGCGCTGTACACATTTGCTATGAGAGGCATTATCTCATAAGGGAAATATTGGACAATCAAATTAATGACTGCCCAGGCTTCAGGATGTCTTTTTACACTATATAAAGGTGGAAATTTACATTGGAAACGTTTGGTTTAGCTGTTATAAAAGTTTGTTTTTTTTAGTGCTGAAAATGCATTTTCAGCTCGCACTGTACACATTTGCTATGTGAGGCATTATCTCATAAGGGAAATACTGGACAATCAAATTAATGACTGCCCAGGCTTCAGGATGTCTTTTTACACTATCTAAAGGTGGAAATTTACATTGGAAACGTTTGGTTTAGCTGTTATAAAAGTTTGGTTTTTTAGTGCTGAAAATGCATTTTCAGCTCGCACTGTACACATTTGCTATGTGAGGCATTATCTCATAAGGGAAATACTGGACAATCAAATTAATGACTTCCCAGGCTTCAGGATGCCCTTTTACACTCTATAAATGTGGAAATTTACATTGGAAACGTTTGGTTTAGCTGTTAATGAAGTTTCGTTTTTTTAGTGCTGAAAATTCATTGTCTGCTGGCGCTGTACACTTTTTCTAAGTGTTGCAATATCTCATGAAGGAAATACTGGACAATCAAATTAATGACTTTCCAGGCTTCAGGATGCCTTTCTACACTATATAAAGGTGGAAATTTACATTTGAAACGTTTGGTTTAGCTGTTATAAAAGTTTGGTTTTTTAGTGCTGTAAATGCATTTTCAGCTCGCGCTGTACACATTTGCTATGAGAGGCATTATCTTATAAGGGAAATATTGGACAATCAAATTAATGACTGCCCAGGCTTCAGGATGTCTTTTTACACTATATAAAGGTGGAAATATACATTGGAAACGTTTAGTTTAGCTGTTAATGAAGTTTCGTTTTTTTAGTGCTGAAAATTCATTGTCTGCGGGCGCTGTACACTTTTTCTAAGTGTTGCAATATCTCATGAAGGAAATACTGGACAATCAAATTAATGACTTTCCAGGCTTCAGGATGCCTTTCTACACTATATAAAGGTGGAAATTTACATTGGAAACGTTTGGTTTAGCTGTTATAAAAGTTTGGTTTTTTAGTGCTGTAAATGCATTTTCAGCTCGCGCTGTACACATTTGCTATGAGAGGCATTATCTCATAAGGGAAATATTGGACAATCAAATTAATGACTGCCCAGGCTTCAGGATGTCTTTTTACACTATATAAAGGTGGAAATTTACATTGGAAACGTTTGGTTTAGCTGTTATAAAAGTTTGGTTTTTTAGTGCTGTAAATGCATTTTCAGCTCGCGCTGTACACATTTGCTATGAGAGGCATTATCTCATAAGGGAAATATTGGACAATCAAATTAATGGCTGCCCAGGCTTCAGGATGTCTTTTTACTCTATATAAAGTTGGAAATTTACATTGGAAACGTTTAGTTTAGCTGTTAATGAAGTTTCGTTTTTTTAGTGCTGAAAATTCATTGTCTGCTGGCGCTGTACACTTTTTCTAAGTGTTGCAATATCTCATGAAGGAAATACTGGACAATCAAATTAATGACTTTCCAGGCTTCAGGATGCCTTTCTACACTATATAAAGGTGGAAATGTACATTGGAAACGTTTGGTTTAGCTGTTATAAAAGTTTGTTTTTTTAGTGCTGTAAATGCATTTTCAGCTCGCGCTGTACACATTTGCTATGAGAGGCATTGTCTCATAAGGGAAATATTGGACAATCAAATTAATGACTGCCCAGGCTTCAGGATGTCTTTTTACACTATATAAAGGTGGAAATATACATTGGAAACGTTTAGTTTAGCTGTTAATGAAGTTTCGTTTTTTTAGTGCTGAAAATTCATTGTCTGCTGGCGCTGTACACTTTTTCTAAGTGTTGCAATATCTCATGAAGGAAATACTGGACAATCAAATTAATGACTTTCCAGGCTTCAGGATGCCTTTCTACACTATATAAAGGTGGAAATTTACATTGGAAACGTTTGGTTTAGCTGTTATAAAAGTTTGGTTTTTTAGTGCTGTAAATGCATTTTCAGCTCGCACTGTACACATTTGCTATGTGAGGCATTATCTCATAAGGGAAATACTGGACAATCAAATTAATGACTTCCCAGGCTTCAGGATGCCTTTTTACACTCTATAAATGTGGAAATTTACATTGGAAACGTTTGGTTTAGCTGTTAATGAAGTTTCGTTTTTTTAGTGCTGAAAATTCATTGTCTGCTGGCGCTGTACACTTTTTCTAAGTGTTGCAATATCTCATGAAGGAAATACTGGACAATCAAATTAATGACTTTCCAGGCTTCAGGATGCCTTTCTACACTATATAAAGGTGGAAATTTACATTGGAAACGTTTGGTTTAGCTGTTATAAAAGTTTGGTTTTTTAGTGCTGTAAATGCATTTTCAGCTCGCGCTGTACACATTTGCTATGAGAGGCATTATCTCATAAGGGAAATATTGGACAATCAAATTAATGACTGCCCAGGCTTCAGGATGTCTTTTTACACTATCTAAAGGTGGAAATTTACATTGGAAACGTTTGGTTTAGCTGTTATAAAAGTTTGGTTTTTTAGTGCTGAAAATGCATTTTCAGCTCGAACTGTACACATTTGCTATGTGAGGCATTATCTCATAAGGGAAATACTGGAGAATCAAATTAATGACTTCCCAGGCTTCAGGATGCCTTTTTACACTCTATAAATGTGGAAATTTACATTGGAAACGTTTGGTTTAGCTGTTAATGAAGTTTCGTTTTTTTAGTGCTGAAAATTCATTGTCTGCTGGCGCTGTACACTTTTTCTAAGTGTTGCAATATCTCATGAAGGAAATACTGGACAATCAAATTAATGACTTTCCAGGCTTCAGGATGCCTTTCTACACTATATAAAGGTGGAAATTTACATTTGAAACGTTTGGTTTAGCTGTTATAAAAGTTTGGTTTTTTAGTGCTGTAAATGCATTTTCAGCTCGCGCTGTACACATTTGCTATGAGAGGCATTATCTCATAAGGGAAATATTGGACAATCAAATTAATGACTGCCCAGGCTTCAGGATGTCTTTTTACACTATATAAAGGTGGAAATATACATTGGAAACGTTTAGTTTAGCTGTTAATGAAGTTTCGTTTTTTTAGTGCTGAAAATTCATTGTCTGCTGGCGCTGTACACTTTTTCTAAGTGTTGCAATATCTCATGAAGGAAATACTGGACAATCAAATTAATGACTTTCCAGGCTTCAGGATGCCTTTCTACACTATATAATGGTGGAAATTTACATTGGAAACGTTTGGTTTAGCTGTTATAAAAGTTTGGTTTTTTAGTGCTGTAAATGCATTTTCAGCTCGCGCTGTACACATTTGCTATGCGAGGCATTATCTCATAAGGGAAATATTGGACAATCAAATTAATGACTGCCCAGGCTTCAGGATGTCTTTTTACACTATATAAAGGTGGAAATTTACATTGGAAACGTTTGGTTTAGCTGTTATAAAAGTTTGGTTTTTTAGTGCTGTAAATGCATTTTCAGCTCGCGCTGTACACATTTGCTATGTGAGGCATTATCTCATAAGGGAAATACTGGACAATCAAATTAATGACTGCCCAGGCTTCAGGATGTCTTTTTACACTATATAAAGGTGGAAATTTACATTGGAAACGTTTGGTTTAGCTGTTATAAAAGTTTGTTTTTTTAGTGCTGAAAATGCATTTTCAGCTCGCACTGTACACATTTGCTATGTGAGGCATTATCTCATAAGGGAAATACTGGACAATCAAATTAATGACTTCCCAGGCTTCAGGATGCCTTTTTACACTCTATAAATGTGGAAATTTACATTGGAAACGTTTGGTTTAGCTGTTAATGAAGTTTCGTTTTTTTAGTGCTGAAAATTCATTGTCTGCTGGCGCTGTACACTTTTTCTAAGTGTTGCAATATCTCATGAAGGAAATACTGGACAATCAAATTAATGACTTTCCAGGCTTCAGATGCCTTTCTACACTATATAAAGGTGGAAATTTACATTGGAAACGTTTGGTTTAGCTGTTATAAAAGTTTGGTTTTTTAGAACTGTAAATGCATTTTCAGCTCGCACTGTACACATTTGCTATGTGAGGCATTATCTCATAAGGGAAATACTGGACAATCAAATTAATGACTTCCCAGGCTTCAGGATGCCTTTTTACACTCTATAAATGTGGAAATTTACATTGGAAACGTTTGGTTTAGCTGTTAATGAAGTTTCGTTTTTTTAGTGCTGAAAATTCATTGTCTGCTGGCGCTGTACACTTTTTCTAAGTGTTGCAATATCTCATGAAGGAAATACTGGACAATCAAATTAATGACTTTCCAGGCTTCAGGATGCCTTTCTACACTATATAAAGGTGGAAATTTACATTGGAAACGTTTGGTTTAGCTGTTATAAAAGTTTGGTTTTTTAGTGCTGTAAATGCATTTTCAGCTCGCGCTGTACACATTTGCTATGAGAGGCATTATCTCATAAGGGAAATATTGGACAATCAAATTAATGACTGCCCAGGCTTCAGGATGTCTTTTTACACTATATAAGGGTGGAAATTTACATTAGAAACGTTTAGTTTAGCTGTTAATGAAGTTTCGTTTTTTTAGTGCTGAAAATTCATTGTCTGCTGGCGCTGTACACTTTTTCTAAGTGTTGCAATATCTCATGAAGGAAATACTGGACAATCAAATTAATGACTTTCCAGGCTTCAGGATGCCTTTCTACACTATATAAAGGTGGAAATGTACATTGGAAACGTTTGGTTTAGCTGTTATAAAAGTTTGGTTTTTTAGTGCTGTAAATGCATTTTCAGCTCGCGCTGTACACATTTGCTATGAGAGGCATTATCTCATAAGGGAAATATTGGACAATCAAATTAATGACTGCCCAGGCTTCAGGATGTCTTTTTACACTATATAAAGGTGGAAATTTACATTGGAAACGTTTGGTTTAGCTGTTATAAAAGTTTGGTTTTTTAGTGCTGTAAATGCATTTTCAGCTCGCGCTGTACACATTTGCTATGAGAGGCATTATCTCATAAGGGAAATATTGGACAATCAAATTAATGACTGCCCAGGCTTCAGGATGTCTTTTTACACAATATAAAGGTGGAAATTTACATTGGAAACGTTTGGTTTAGGTGTTATAAAAGTTTGGTTTTTTAGTGCTGAAAATGCATTTTCAGCTCGCACTGTACACATTTGCTATGTGAGGCATTATCTCATAAGGGAAATACTGGACAATCAAATTAATGACTTCCCAGGCTTCAGGATGCCTTTTTACACTCTATAAATGTGGAAATTTACATTGGAAACGTTTGGTTTAGCTGTTAATGAAGTTTCGTTTTTTTATTGCTGAAAATTCATTGTCTGCTGGCGCTGTACACTTTTTCTAAGTTTTGCAATATCTCATGTAGGAAATACTGGACAATCAAATTAATGACTTTCCAGGCTTCAGGATGCCTTTCTACACTTTATAAAGGTGGAAATTTACATTGGAAACGTTTGGTTTAGCTGTTATAAAAGTTTGGTTTTTTAGTACTGTAAATGCATTTTCAGCTCGCGCTGTACACATTTGCTATGAGAGGCATTATCTCATAAGGGAAATATTGGACAATCAAATTAATGACTGCCCAGGCTTCAGGATGCCTTTCTACACTATATAAAGGTGGAAATTTACATTGGAAACGTTTGGTTTAGCTGTTATAAAGTTTGTTTTTTTAGTGCTGTAAATGCATTTTCAGCTCGCGCTGTACACATTTGCTATGTGAGGCATTATCTCATAAGGGAAATACTGGACAATCAAATTAATGACTGCCCAGGCTTCAGGATGTCTTTTTACACTATATAAAGGTGGAAATTTACATTGGAAACGTTTGGTTTAGCTGTTATAAAAGTTTGGTTTTTTAGTGCTGAAAATTCATTTTCAGCTCGCACTGTACACATTTGCTATGTGAGGCATTATCTCATAAGGGAAATACTGGACAATCAAATTAATGACTTCCCAGGCTTCAGGATGCCTTTTTACACTCTATAAATGTGGAAATTTACATTGGAAACGTTTGGTTTAGCTGTTAATGAAGTTTCGTTTTTTTAGTGCTGAAAATTCATTGTCTGCTGGCGCTGTACACTTTTTCTTAGTGTTGCAATATCTCATGAAGGAAATACTGGACAATCAAATTAATGACTTTCCAGGCTTCAGGATGCCTTTCTACACTATATAAAGGTGGAAATTTACATTGGAAACGTTTGGTTTAGCTGTTATAAAAGTTTGGTTTTTTAGTGCTGTAAATGCATTTTCAGCTCGCGCTGTACACATTTGCTATGAGAGGCATTATCTCATAAGGGAAATATTGGACAATCAAATTAATGACTGCCCAGGCTTCAGGATGTCTTTTTACACTATATAAAGGTGGAAATTTACATTGGAAACGTTTGGTTTAGCTGTTATAAAAGTTTGGTTTTTTAGTGCTGAAAATGCATTTTCAGCTCGCACTGTACACATTTCCTATGAGAGGCATTATCTCATAAGGGAAATATTGGACAATCAAATTAATGACTGCCCAGGCTTCAGGATGTCTTTTTACACTATATAAAGGTGGAAATTTACATTGGAAACGTTTAGTTTAGCTGTTAATGAAGTTTCGTTTTTTTAGTGCTGAAAATTCATTGTCTGCTGGCGCTGTACACTTTTTCTAAGTGTTGCAATATCTCATGAAGGAAATACTGGACAATCAAATTAATGACTTTCCAGGCTTCAGGATGCCTTTCTACACTATATAAAGGTGGAAATGTACATTGGAAACGTTTGGTTTAGCTGTTATAAAAGTTTGGTTTTTTAGTGCTGTAAATGCATTTTCAGCTCGCGCTGTACACATTTGCTATGAGAGGCATTATCTCATAAGGGAAATATTGGACAATCAAATGAATGACTGCCCAGGCTTCAGGATGTCTTTTTACACTATATAAAGGTGGAAATTTACATTGGAAACGTTTGGTTTAGCTGTTATAAAAGTTTGGTTTTTTAGTGCTGAAAATGCATTTTCAGCTCGCACTGTACACATTTGCTATGTGAGGCATTATCTCATAAGAGAAATACTGGACAATCAAATTAATGACTTCCCAGGCTTCAGGATGCCTTTTTACACTCTATAAATGTGGAAATTTACATTGGAAACGTTTGGTTTAGCTGTTAATGAAGTTTTGTTTTTTAGTGCTGAAAATTCATTGTCTGCTGGCGCTGTACACTTTTTCTAAGTGTTGCAATATCTCATGAAGGAAATACTGGACAATCAAATTAATGACTTTCCAGGCTTCAGGATGCCTTTTTACACTATATAAAGGTGGAAATTTACATTGGAAACGTTTGGTTTAGCTGTTATAAAAGTTTGGTTTTTTAGTGCTGTAAATGCATTTTCAGCTCGCGCTGTACACATTTGCTATGAGAGGCATTATCTCATAAGGGAAATATTGGACAATCAAATTAATGACTGCCCAGGCTTCAGGATGTCTTTTTACACTATATAAAGGTGGAAATTTACATTGGAAACGTTTGGTTTAGCTGTTATAAAAGTATGGTTTTTTAGTGCTGAAAATGCATTTACAGCACGAAAAAAACAAACTTTTATAACAGCTAAACCAAACGTTTCCAATGTAAATTTCCACATTTATATAGTGTAAAAAGGCATCCTGAAGCCTGGGAAGTCATTAATTTGATTGTCCAGTATTTCCCTTATGAGATAATGCCTCACATAGCAAATGTGTACAGCGCGAGCTGAAAATGCATTTACAGCACTAAAAAAACAAACTTTTATAACAGCTAAACTAAACATTTCCAATGTAAATTTCCACCTTTATGTCGTGTAAAAAGACATCCTGAAGCCTGGGCAGTCATTAATTTGATTGTCCAATATTTCCCTTATGAGATAATGCCTCTCATAGAAAAATGTGTACAGCGCGAGCTGAAAATGCATTTACAGCACTAAAAAACCAAACTTTTATAACAGCTAAACCAAACGTTTCCAATGTAAATTTCCACCTTTATATAGTGTAAAAAAACATCCTGAAGCCTGGGCAGTCATTAATTTGATTGTCCAATATTTCCCTTATGAGATAATGCCTCTCATAGCAAATGTGTACAGCGCGAGCTGAAAATGCATTTACAGCACTAAAAAACCAAACTTTTATAACAGCTAAACCAAACGTTTCCAATGTAAATTTCCACCTTTATATAGTGTAGAAAGGCATCCTGAAGCCTGGGAAGTCATTAATTTGATTGTCCAGTATTTCCCTTATGAGATAATGCCTCACATAGCAAATGTGTACAGCGCGAGCTGAAAATGCATTTACAGCACTAAAAAAACAAACTTTTATAACAGCTAAACTAAACGTTTCCAATGTAAATTTTCACCTTTATATAGTGTAAAAAGACATCCTGAAGCCTGGGCAGTCATTAATTTGATTGTCCAATATTTCCCTTATGAGATAATGCCTCTCATAGCAAATGTGTACAGCGCGAGCTGAAAATGCATTTACAGCACTAAAAAAACAAACTTTTATAACAGCTAAACCAAACGTTTCCAATGTAAATTTCCACCTTTTATAGTGTAGAAAGGCATCCTGAAGCCTGGAAAGTCATTAATTTGATTGTCCAGTATTTCCTTCATGAGATATTGCAACACTTAGAAAAAGTGTACAGCGCCAGCAGACAATGAATTTGCAGCACTAAAAAAACGAAACTTCATTAACAGCTAAACCAAACGTTTCCAATGTAAATTTCCACCTTTATAGAGTGTAAAAAGATATCCTGAAGCCTGGGCAGTCATTAATTTGATTGTCCAATATTTCCCTTATGAGATAATGCCTCTCATAGCAAATGTGTACAGCGCGAGCTGAAAATGCATTTACAGCACTAAAAAAACAAACTTTTATAACAGCTAAACCAAACGTTTCCAATGTAAATTTCCACAATGATATAGTGTAAAAAGGTCTCCTGAAGCCTGGGAAGTCATTAATTTGATTGTCCAGCATTTCCATTATGAGATAATGTCTCACATAGCAAATGTGTACAGCGCGAGCTGAAAATGCATTTACAGCACTAAAAAACCAAACTTTTATAACAGCTAAACCAAACGTTTACAATGTAAATTTCCACCTTTATATAGTGTAAAAAGGCATCCTGAAGCCTGGAAAGTCATTAATTTGATTGTCCAGTATTTCCTTCATGAGAAAATGCAACACTTAGAAAAAGTGTACAGCGCCAGCAGACAATGAATTTGCAGCACTAAAAAAACTAAACTTCATTAACAGCTAAACCAAACGTTTCCAATGTAAATTTCCACATTTATATAGTGTAAAAAGGCATCCTGAAGCCTGGGAAGTCATTAATTTGATTGTCCAGTATTTCCCTTATGAGATAATGCCTCACATAGCAAATGTGTACAGCGCGAGCTGAAAATGCATTTACAGCACTAAAAAAACAAACTTTTATAACAGCTAAACTAAACGTTTCCAATGTAAATTTCCACCTCTATATAGTGTAAAAAGGTCTCCTGAAGCCTGGTAAGTCATTTATTTGATTGTCCAGTATTTCCCTTATGGGATAATGCCTCACATAGCAAATGTGTACAGCGCGAGCTGAAAATGCATTTACAGCACTAAAAAACCAAACGTTTATAACAGCTAAACCAAACGTTTCCAATGTAAATTTCCACCTTTATATAGTGTAAAAGGGCATCCTGAAGCCTGGAAAGTCATTAATTTGATTGTCCAGTATTTCCTTCATGAGATATTGCAACACTTAGAAAAAGTGTACAGCGCCAGCAGACAATGAATTTGCAGCACTAAAAAAACGAAACTTCATTAACAGCTAAACCAAACGTTTCCAATGTAAATTTCCACATTTATATAGTGTAAAAAAGACATCCTGAAGCCTGGGCAGTCATTAATTTGATTGTCCAATATTTCCCTTATGAGATAATGCCTCACATAGCATTTACAGCACTAAAAAACCAAACTTTTATAACAGCTAAACCAAACGTTTCCAATGTAAATTTCCACCTTTATATAGTGTAGAAAGGCATCCTGAAGCCTGGAAAGTCATTAATTTGATTGTCCAGTATTTCCTTCATGAGATATTGCAACACTTAGAAAAAGTGTACAGCGCCAGCAGACAATGAATTTTCAGCACTAAAAAAACGAAACTTCATTAACAGCTAAACCAAACGTTTCCAATGTAAATTTCCACATTTATATAGTGTAAAAAGGCATCCTGAACCCTGGGAAGTCATTAATTTGATTGTCCAGTATTTCCCTTATGAGATAATGCCTCACATAGCAAATGTGTACAGTGCGAGCTGAAAATGCATTTTCAGCACTAAAAAACCAAACTTTTATAACAGCTAAACCAAACGTTTCCAATGTAAATTTCCACATTTATATAGTGTAAAAAGGCATCCTGAAGCCTGGGAAGTCATTCATTTGATTGTCCAGTATTTCCCTTATGAGATAATGCCTCACATAGCAAATGTGTACAGTGCGAGCTGAAAATGCATTTACAGCACGAAAAAAACAAACTTTTATAACAGCTAAACCAAACGTTTCCAATGTAAATTTCCACATTTATATAGTGTAAAAAGGCATCCTGAAGCCTGGGAAGTCATTCATTTGATTGTCCAGTATTTCCCTTATGAGATAATGCCTCACATAGCAAATGTGTACAGCGCGAGCTGAAAATGCATTTACAGCACTAAAAAACCAAACTTTTATAACAGCTAAACCAAACGTGTCCAATGTAAATTTCCACCTTTATATAGTGTAGAAAGGCATCCTGAAGCCTGGAATGTCATGAATTTGATTGTCCAGTATTTCCTTCATGAGATATTGCAACACTTACAAAAAGTGTACAGCGCCAGCAGACAATGAATTTGCAGCACTAAAAAAACGAAACTTCATTTCCAGCTAAACCAAACGTTTCCAATGTAAATTTCCACATTTATATAGTGTAAAAAGGCATCCTGAAGCCTGGGAAGTCATTAATTTGATTGTCCAGTATTTCCCTTATGAGATAATGCCTCACATAGCAAATGTGTACAGCGCGAGCTGAAAATGCATTTACAGCACTAAAAAAACAAACTTTTATAACAGCTAAACTAAACGTTTCCAATGTAAATTTTCACCTTTATATAGTGTAAAAAGACATCCTGAAGCCTGGGCAGTCATTAATTTGATTGTCCAATATTTCCCTTATGAGATAATGCCTCACATAGCATTTACAGCACTAAAAAACCAAACTTTTATAACAGCTAAACCAAACGTTTCCAATGTAAATTTCCACCTTTATATAGTGTAGAAAGGCATCCTGAAGCCTGGAAAGTCATTAATTTGATTGTCCAGTATTTCCTTCATGAGATATTGCAACACTTAGAAAAAGTGTACAGCGCCAGCAGACAATGAATTTTCAGCACTAAAAAAACGAAACTTCATTAACAGCTAAACCAAACGTTTCCAATGTAAATTTCCACATTTATATAGTGTAAAAAGGCATCCTGAACCCTGGGAAGTCATTAATTTGATTGTCCAGTATTTCCCTTATGAGATAATGCCTCACATAGCAAATGAGTACAGTGCGAGCTGAAAATGCATTTACAGCACTAAAAAAACAAACTTTTATAACAGCTAAACCAAACGTTTCCAATGTACATTTCCACCTTTATATAGTGTAAAAAGGCATCCTGAAGCCTGGGAAGTCATTAATTTGATTGTCCAGTATTTCCCTTATGAGATAATGCCTCACATAGCAAATGTGTACAGTGCGAGCTGAAAATGCATTTACAGCACGAAAAAAACAAACTTTTATAACAGCTAAACCAAACGTTTCCAATGTAAATTTCCACATTTATATAGTGTAAAAAGGCATCCTGAAGCCTGGGAAGTCATTCATTTGATTGTCCAGTATTTCCCTTATGAGATAATGCCTCACATAGCAAATGTGTACAGCGCGAGCTGAAAATGCATTTACAGCACTAAAAAACCAAACTTTTATAACAGCTAAACCAAACGTGTCCAATGTAAATTTCCACCTTTATATAGTGTAGAAAGGCATCCTGAAGCCTGGAAAGTCATGAATTTGATTGTCCAGTATTTCCTTCATGAGATATTGCAACACTTACAAAAAGTGTACAGCGCCAGCAGACAATGAATTTGCAGCACTAAAAAAACGAAACTTCATTTCCAGCTAAACCAAACGTTTCCAATGTAAATTTCCACATTTATATAGTGTAAAAAGGCATCCTGAAGCCTGGGAAGTCATTAATTTGATTGTCCAGTATTTCCCTTATGAGATAATGCCTCACATAGCAAATGTGTACAGCGCGAGCTGAAAATGCATTTACAGCACTAAAAAAACAAACTTTTATAACAGCTAAACTAAACGTTTCCAATGTAAATTTTCACCTTTATATAGTGTAAAAAGACATCCTGAAGCCTGGGCAGTCATTAATTTGATTGTCCAATATTTCCCTTATGAGATAATGCCTCTCATAGCAAATGTGTACAGCGCGAGCTGAAAATGCATTTACAGCACTAAAAAACCAAACTTTTATAACAGCTAAACCAAACGTTTCCAATGTAAATTTCCACCTTTATATAGTGTAGAAAGGCATCCTGAAGCCTGGAAAGTCATTAATTTGATTGTCCAGTATTTCCTTCATGAGATATTGCAACACTTAGAAAAAGTGTACAGCGCCAGCAGACAATGAATTTGCAGCACTAAAAAAACGAAACTTCATTAACAGCTAAACCAAACGTTTCCAATGTAAATTTCCACCTTTATATAGTGTAGAAAGGCATCCTGAAGCCTGGGCAGTCATTAATTTGATTGTCCAATATTTCCCTTATGAGATAATGCCTCTCATAGCAAATGTGTACAGCGTGAGCTGAAAATGCATTTACAGCACAAAAAAAACAAACTTTTATAACAGCTAAACCAAACGTTTCCAATGTAAATTTCCACCTTTATATAGTGTAAAAAGATATCCTGAAGCCTGGGAAGTCATTAATTTGATTGTCCAGTATTTCCCTTATGAGATAATGCCTCACCATAGCAAATGTGTACAGCGCGAGCTGAAAATGCATTTACAGCACTAAAAAAACAAACTTTTATAACAGCTAAACCAAACGTTTCCAATGTAAATTTCCACCTTTATATAGTGTAAAAAGGCATCCTGAAGCCTGGGAAGTCATTAATTTGATTGTCCAGTATTTCCCTTTTGAGATAATGCCTCACATAGCAAATGTGTACAGCGCGAGCTGAAAATGCATTTACAGCACGAAAAAAACAAACTTTTATAACAGCTAAACCAAACGTTTCCAATGTAAATTTCCACCTTTATATAGTGTAAAAAGGCATCCTGAAGCCTGGGAAGTCATTAATTTGATTGTCCAGTATTTCCCTTATGAGATAATGCCTCACATAGCAAATGTGTACAGCGCGAGCTGAGAATGCATTTACAGCACTAAAAAAACAAACTTTTATAACAGCTAAACCAAACGTTTCCAATGTAAATTTCCACCTTTATATAGTGTAGAAAGGCATCCTGAAGCCTGGAAAGTCATTAATTTGATTGTCCAGTATTTCCTTCATGAGATATTGCAACACTTAGAAAAAGTGTACAGCGCCAGCAGACAATGAATTTGCAGCACTAAAAAAACGAAACTTCATTAACAGCTAAACCAAACGTTTCCAATGTAAATTTCCACATTTATATAGTGTAAAAAGGCATCCTGAAGCCTGGGAAGTCATTAATTTGATTGTCCAGTATTTCCTTCATGAGATATTGCAACACTTAGAAAAAGTGTACAGCGCCAGCAGACAATGAATTTGCAGCACTAAAAAAACGAAACTTCATTAACAGCTAAACCAAACGTTTCCAATGTAAATTTCCACATTTATATAGTGTAAAAATGCATCCTGAAGCCTGGGAAGTCATTAATTTCTTTGTCCAGTATTTCCTTCATGAGATACAGCAACACTTAGAAAAAGTCTGTGTGACAGCCTGGAGAGACTGCTGACAGGAGGGAATAGACCCCACTGGGGCTGACATGGGCTAGCTACCCATGCTGGCAGTCTCTGACACTGTGTTCAGTTTGTTGGAGACACCCGCCAAGTGCTACAGAAAGTCTACAAAGAATGACACCCCTACAGCCTGCGAGAGCGGGGGCGCAAGATGGCTCAATGACTGACCACACGGTTACAGACCGAGGAACAAACATGACTACGAGCAAGAACACGGTGCATGAGACAATGGCAGCAGGACACTCACTTCAGGTCTGCACCTGTGGCTGGGCAAAAGTAACATCAGTTACAGGGTTGAAGATCCACCAAGGAAAGAAGCGGTGTTTGGGAAAGCCGAGTCAAGGGCCTCGCATTGACCAATACTTCTTACGAAGTAATGCGTCAAATCAGTCGAGTGAAGCACAGCGACGGGAAAAAACCCAAAGTTCGCAGAGCATCAGCCCCCCTGTCACTGAGGAGGGTATTATAAACACAGAATTGCAGGAGGTAGAACCCACCCAGCCACAGAGACCTCCCAAAGAGAACAAGATCAAAGGGCACAGACAGAGTGTGAGGTGGCCCAAAACTATTGAGAAGAGAGAGTGGGAAACCGTCAATAACGACCTGGTGAAAATCTTGGAGCAACAAGTGGGCACTGCAGAGAGAAAGCTGGAACACATCGGTGACATCATCTACCACTATGGAGAGGAGCGCTTTGGAGTGAACAGCTGGAAAACCACCAACCAAACCTAGGAGGCAACAAGAGATAGAGAGACTGATCAGGGAAAGAAGGGACCTGCGGAAACAGTGGAGAAAAGCCTCTGATCCAGAGAGAGAAGGTCTCATGCTGCTCCATGGGGACATCAAGCTCCGGTTGAAAACCTTACGAAGAGCAGAGAACTTGAGGAAACTTCGCAGGAAGAAGGAACACACAAGAACCCTGTTCTATAAAAATCCCTTCAAGTTTGTCAAAGATCTCTTCGCTAAGGACAAAAGCGGGTTCCTGCAAACTTCAAAGAAGGAACTTGAAGAGCACCTGGAAAAGGTCTACCAAGACACGAAAAGGCATGAACAGCTAGCCATCCCACATGATATCCCCCCCATTCGACCACCAGAGGTCAACATCGAGACCGGCCCTCCAAAATGGAAAGAAGTGGAGAACATGGTGGGCGTGCAAGATCAGGATCTGCACCAGGACCAAATGGAGTGTCATATAAGCTCTACAAGAACTCACCAGATGTCCTACGCTATCTTTGGAGGCTAATGAGAATCGTCTGGCAGAAGGGGATAATACCAAAGGCATGGCGAAGGGCTGGAGGTGTACTAATTCCAAAAGAGAAGGACGCAGATATCAGTCAATTTCGGCCAATCAGCCTTCTCAACGTTGAAGGGAAAATCTTTTTCAGCGTCTTGACACACACCACCTACCTGGAGAAAAAACGAGTACATTGACACATCCGTACAAAAGGCTGGAATTTCTGGATTCTCTGGCTGCTTGGAGCACACCAGTATGATCTGGCATCAGATTCAAGCAGCGAAGAAGAACAAAGGGGATCTTCATGTCATCTTTCTCGACCTAGCCAATGCCTTTGGTTCAGTTCCGCATAGCCTTCTCTGGGAGTCCTTCAACTTCTTCCGCGTTCCAACATCCATCACTACCTTGGTAAAATCCTACTTTGAAGACCTGCAGCTGTGCTTCACAACACCCGACTTCAAAACATCATGGCAGCAAGTAGAAGTAGGCATCATGGCAGGTTGCACGATCTCACCCCTGGCCTTTACAATGGCCATGGAGGTCATCATCAGGGCCTCAAAATGGGTGGCGGGGTGAGCGAACCAGGAACGGGATCCGCCTTCCACCGTCCGAGTATATATGGACGACATGACCACTCTGACCACCACTGCAGCTTGCACCAGGCGGCTACTTGGTAAGCTGCAGGAAAACATCAGCTGGGCCCGGATGAAAATCAAGCCGAACAAGTCACGTAGCATCTCGATAATCAAGGGAGAGCTAAAAGACGTGAAGTTCTGCATTGGTGACGAACCAATACCAACGGTGGCAGAACAACCTGTCAAAAGCCTGGGCAGATGGTATGACTCAAGTCTTAAGGATAAAGACCAGGTGCAGCAGCTAAGACAGGATATCATCAACGACCTGAACAACATCAACAAGACTCCACTACCAGGGAAGCTCAAGCTCTGGTGTCTGCAATTTGGGCTTCTCCCTCTCGTGATGTGGCCACTCACTGTCTACGAGGTCCCACTAACAACTGTGGAGAAGATGGAGCGAGCCATCACAGTATATGTGAAACAGTGGCTTGGTGTCCCACGCTGTCTGAATAACATCAGCCTCTATGGCAAAGGAGTCCTCGAACTGCCCATCACAAGTCTCACTGAAGAATACAAGTGCTCTAAAGTGAGACTACAGATGACGCTGACGGACTCCAGAGACCGGACCATCAGTGAAACGGCACCACCCCTGTCAACTGCACGGAAATGGACACCATCCAGTGCAGTGCAGCATGCCACAGCAGCCCTGAGGCACAGCAATATTGTGGGACACGTCCAGAGGGGAAGAGGAGGCTTTGGCCTTACAGCAAGCAAACCAACTTGGTGTAAGGCCTCAACCGCAGAGAGGAAAAAAATGGTCGTGGAGGAGGTGCGCCGCCAGGAAGAGGCTGAAAGGTCTGCAAAGGCTGTCTCGCTTGCCAAGCAGGGACAGTGGATGAGGTGGGAAGGCCTGGAGAAAAGAAAGCTTGGCTGGAGGGATCTCTGGGAGATGGAAGCTAGCAACATCAGCTTCATCATCAGAGCTACCAATGACGTGCTGCCATCCCCAAAAAACCTCCACCAGTGGTATGGCGAAGATCCAACCTGTGCCCTCTGCCCAACACCAGCAACTCTCAAACACATCCTGACTGGTTGTAAGACCAGCCTCACACAAGGCCGCTATACCTGGAGGCACAACCAGGTCCTCAAGAGCTTGGCAGCAGTGCTTGAAAGCAAGAGAACTACCATCAACTCCTTGCCCTTAAGAGCCACCACTACCATTACAGCACCAAAATTTGTCCGAGAGGGACAGGAAAAGCCCAACCATCCTTTTCTCAAGCCAGAAGTTGGTCAGCTAACCAAGGCTCGGGATTGGAAGATGCTGGTCGATATAGGTCAGCAACTAATCTTCCCAGCAGAGATTGCAACCACCACCCTAAGGCCAGACTTAGTGCTGTGGTCCCATTCATTGAAGACTGTCTACATTGCAGAGCTCACAGTCCCGTGGGAAAATGCAGTTGAAGAGGCCTATGAGCGTAAGAAGTTGCGCTACACTGAACTGGCGGCGGACGCACAACAACGAGGGTGGAAAGCCAAGGTCTATCCCGTCGAAGTTGGATGCAGAGGGTTTCTGGCCTCATCAACCATCAAGCTGCTGAAAGACCTGGGAATCCATGGACAGGCTCTGCGGCACACAGTCAGATCGCTCTCTAAAGCGGCTGAAAGAAGCAGCCAGTGGATCTGGATGAAGAGGAAGGACCCCTACTGGGCTCATAGATCAGCAACATGACCCCCGTCCCCCCTCCCCATCCCACCACTAATCTGCGTCATCCCACTTGAGTACCCAGGGCAGAACCATCCACCACAGTTAATTGGGCATGGGACATAAGCGCGGGCGTGATCAACCGGCCGCTGGCCACCATCGATGAGGGTGTCTAGTGATAAAGGCCGAAACACCCAGTGATTTGATGGAACACTACTGACGATGTGTCCCAAATTGACATCTTTCCCATTCCAACCATGAGACACAACCCCCATGCCACTCTCCATAGCAAGCCTAACCTCATGAGAATACCATCTATCGGCACAATGGACAGTTTACCATCACGTCCATGTTTTTATGATTCTGCTATGTGAGGCATTATCTCATAAGGGAAATACTGGACAATCAAATTAATGACTGTCCAGGCTTCAGGATGTCTTTTTCCACGATATAAAGGTGGAATCTTTCATTGGAAACGTTTGGTTTAGCTGTTATAGAAGTTTGGGTTTTTATTGTGCTGCAAATGCATTTTCAGCTTGCGCTGTGCACATTTGCAAAGTGAGGCAATATCTCATAAGGGAAATACTGGACAATCAAATTAATGACTGTCCAGTCTTCAGTATGTCAGTTTACACTATATAAAGGAAGAAATTTACATTGGAAACGTTGAATTAAGCTGTTATAGAAATGTGGTAGTTTAGTACTGCAAATGCATTTTCAGCTCGCGCTGTACACATTTTCTAAGTGAAGCATTATCTCATGAGGGAAAGACTGGACAATCAAATTAATGACTGTCCAGTCTTCAGTATGTCAGTTTACACTATTGTTAGGTTGAAGATATATTTTATCCCATATTTTACTCTATTAGTATTGCAAAAGAATTGTTCCACAGCGTGACCTATGTTTGACCATATGGATGAGAAGACTTCAAGAGAAGCGGATGCCTGAAGACAGGATCAACGTCTACAACATCAAAGGAGGTGTGCCGAGACACACCTCTGAACCAAAAGGACTGAGACTTTAGTGCCAGAGCACTAAAAGGCATATCTGCCTTTTCAATCAGTAAATGACTGCCATTGATGTCTGTCTTTCCTCTTGTGTCTGAAATGTTTACATGTTCCTGCTGGTGCTCCCCCCTTCGTTCCTTAGTGCAAATACATTGTATTGTTTAGGGACTTCCCAAATAAAATAGAGGGCTCGGCGGAGTGTGCTCCAGAACGAAGTTGGAGATGTAACTGAGCACACCTCCGTTTGTTCTCCTCGCGAGTAAAAGATCAACTCTTGTCTTCCTTTCATTCATTTTGCCTTTGTTCAGTGAATGCTTAGGTGATTGAACCTGACATTATTTTGGTCCTTCGAGCGGGAAGCCAAGATACCTGAGGATTCCAGCGGGTGTGGTGAACTCCAGAAAGACCATGGCCATGGCAGGCTCACTAGAGAGAGCCTAAAAATCCTTTTCCAGGACTGGACCTCACCCCACCAGCTGGGATCTGACGGTTGACGGCGATCCAATGGAGGGAAGACAACAGTGGTGAGATATTTTTTTTTAGGGGGGAAGTGACTGACTGGAGGTCATTGCGCGTTAAGAATAAATAAATAAGTGTTCAGAATAAATAAATGAGCATTAAGAATAAATAAATAAAAATAAAACATAAAAAAGAAAAAAAAGCAAAGAAAGACATTAAGTAGAGATGAAATAAGAAAAGAGAAAGAAAGAAAGATAGAGAAAAGAGAAAGAAATTGTGCATAGATAAGAAATCCTGTGCATACTAGTCGATGGCAGGTCCATGAAGGACAGTGGAGTGAGAAATAAAAAAACCCTGTGAATACTAGTCAATGGCAGGTATATGACGGCGGAGTCCGAGAAATTCCGTGGAGAAAGTAGGACGGCGGAGTCTGTGTGTACACTTAAATTCCGTGTGTGAATGTTTGCGCAAACCGTATGTAAAGTGAGTGAACGGTGTGATTGGGGATTACAAATACCACTTGGTATTTTATCCGATGTAATACAGTAGGGTTGTACACAGCAGACTGGTGTGGATGCAAAGGCAATAATTCTCCACCTGAAAAGGTTGAATTGAGAATTACCACAACAGGAAATTTGAGTTGCTGTCCTACTGATGAGAAACCAGTTTTTAGAACACCTTAGGTGTTGACAAACTGGTCCAAATTTTCTAAAATGGGGATATTAGGTAGTAAAATAAAACCCAGGGATACGCTGCAGTGTAGAGATTGGAAGTTCATCGAAAAACAGGATCCTGATAAAACTCAGTATTTAGATACATGGATAACTGAACATGGCTTTAAAGGTCAGTTAAATACACAAAAAATAGCCGCATTGCTGGGATCAATCATAGGAAAGACGAAAAAGACCCCAAAAAGATGAAGAAAAATGGCTTTGAGGAAACAGAATATTGGATGAGGGAAGCCTTAAAAAGAGAAGAGGGATACAGGAAACAAAAAGAGAATGAAAACAAAATAAGCAAAGGAAAGGAATGCGAAAAGTCAGATAGAGCAAATTACACTGAAATAGGAAGAGTAAAACAAAAGGATGATGAGACTTTTGAGCAACACAAAGTGAGAATGACAGCTGTGTTTAAAAATCACAGCAGGCTACAGGAAAATGGTAATGTAAATGGGCCATTTCAACAGCAGTTGAAGAATGCTTTACATGCAGGCTCAAGAGAGGTAATTCATAAGTGGGTAAATAAACATTTCATTTGCCTGCCAACAGGTACCCTGGAGGAGTATGTAAATCACGCCCTCCATGCTGAGAAGATAGAAAATAAAAAGAAGCAGAGGTCTATAGACAGGACAGGTCAGGTAGGACAGGTAGGACAGGAGGTCTTTTATCGAGGTGGAAAGGGCCTAGGTAGCTTTAGAGGACAAAGGGGCAGACGACAGAGAGGAGGAAGAATAGGAAGAGGAGCAAACAGGCAAAATACATCAGGCTGCTGGCGTTGTGGTAAAGAAGGCCATATAGCAAGAGATTGCCCTGAGAAAAAGCAACCTTCAGCATGACTAGGATAGGAAGCATCTAAACAGGATTTAGAGGCTGATCAAGGAACAGATGAGTTTCTAGATGAAGAGGTCCTCCTAAATTTACAAGAGATATTGGCCTTTGATGAAATAACTGAGCTGAAATAACCTTATTGGTAAATGGGTCACCAATTACCTTTTTATGTGACACTGGTGCATGTAGGATTGCTTGTAATAAATTAATTCCAAATGATAGAGCAAGAGAAATGTGTCATAGTCAGATTTGCAAGTGGAAAACTGTCTAGAGTAACAGAATTAGAACCTGTGTGGTTGAGGGACCCAGAAGGACACTGAGTTGGTTGCATGAATTGAAATTAGGTTTACTTTTACAGAACAATGAGAGCCCAAGTTGTGGGGATGTGATTAATTTACAGAAAAAGATTATTGATGGCACAATTTATACTTACATGATCCGACAGACAAGGTATATCATTCTGATGATGGGTTTTACTTAATTGTATACTTGTGTCTTTTTCAGAAAGAGAGGAGTAGGTGTTGTGAAATCTTAATTGAATGAAGAAGTGAGCATGAGAAACCCTTGTAGGAGCATAGGTGTTTCCTGATTTTGTAGTTTTTGATTTGATACCTTGATAGTTTTGAGTGGCTTTGGTAAGGCTACAGTGAATTTGGAAAATTAAAAAAAAAAAAGGAGTGAGGAAAGTTTGACAGAGGGCAATGGGTATTGGTGTAATCGTAACTCATGAGTGTGCTGTAACAAAGAGTTAACAGCTCTTTGAAGTTAGATGCTCGTTCCCAAGTAGGGGGAGGAAGTCAGAGAGAGAGTTTGGTGATTGAAGAAGGTGTGACTTGAACAAATGAATAAGGATAAGAATTAGGTTCTGCTGTAAGGATGATTTGAAGAAATAAATATGTTATGTTTCATACTTCAGTTGATGATCTTTCTATTAAGGTAACTGTAGTTAGTAACTGGAATGAAATGCACAGATGGAAATGACACGGAAAAAAAAGATGGTAATTTGATAAGAAGGGCTAGTATTTACATTAGAAATAGAAATAGAAATAGAAATAGAAATCCCTTTATTGTCATTGGACTCAAGTGTGCAACGAGATTAGAGGGCTCCCCTCTCCAGTGCAATACAACAATAATACAGACAAATATATAAATTAGATAAATAAATAAGACTGAATAGGGCATATAGAAACACATCACAATGCTGTTTTGCAAGGTTAGGGTGGTCTCGTGTGTGTGTGAGAGTTCAGTATGGAGATGGCTCTCGGAAAGAAACTGTTTCTCAGTCTATTGGTCCTTGATTTGATGCATCAGTAGCGCCTGCCAGAGGGCAACAGGTCGAACAGGTGTGAGTTTGGGTGGGTATTGTCTTTGACGATGTTGAGAGCCCTTCTGAGGCACCGGGCGGTGTAGATGTCCGACAGCGAGGGGAGAGGGCAGCCAATAATCCTTTGCGCTGTTTTGACTGTCCTCTGGAGCCTCACTCTGTCCGCCTCAGTGCAGCCGCTGTACCAGGTGGAGACACAGTACGTCAGCAGGCTCTCGATGGACGAGTGGTAGAAGGCCAGCAGCAGCTTCCTGTCCAGGTTGAATTTCCTGAGGACTCTCAGGAAGTGCAGACGTTGGCGGACCTTCTTTACCACTGCTGTGGTGTTGTGACTCCAAGAAAGGTCATCGGAGATCTGTACTCCCAGGAACTTGAACGTGTGGACCCTCTCCACACACACGCCTTCGATGCAGAGGGGGGGCGGCAGCGTCTTGTTCCTCCTGAAGTCGACGACAATCTCCTTTGTTTTAGCAGAGTTAAGGTGCAGTCTGTTGTCCTTGCACCAAGTTGTCAGTCTCTTTACCTCCTCTCTGTAGGCTGTCTCGTAACCTTCCGAGATCAGACCGACCACTGTCGTGTCGTCAGCAAACTTGACGATGGTGTTGTTGCCGTGGGCCGGGCTGCAGTCGTAGGTGTAGAGGGCGTACAGGAGAGGGCTCAGCACGCATCCTTGGGGGGAACCGGTGCTCAGCATGAGGGTGGAGGACGTGTAGGGGCCGAGCAACACAGTCTGGGGTCTGTTGGTCAGAAAGTCCTTAATCCAGATGCGTGTGAGGGCAGGGAGGCCGAGAGTGTCCAGTTTGGCGACGAGGATGTCTGGGATGATCGTGTTGAATGCCGAGCTGTAGTCCACAAAGAGCATCCTTGCATAGCTCCGCTGTTGTTCCAGGTGGCCCAGTACAACATGCAGAGCAGTGTCGATGGCGTCCTCAGTGGATCTGTTAGCCCGGTATGCAAACTGGTAGGGGTCCAGAGTGGGAGGAAGGCAGTCCCTGATGTGCTGGAGAACCAGCCTCTCGAAGCACTTCATAATGACTGGTGTGAGAGCAACAGGACGGTAGTCATTCAGGTGGACGGCTGGTGACTTTTTGGGGACAGGAATAATGGTGGAGGTTTTCAAGCAGGAGGGGATGACTGCCTGAGCCAGGGAGCGGTTGAAGATCCTGCAGAAAACATGTGACAGTTGGTGGGCACATGCTCTGAGGACCTTGCCTGGTATTCCGTCGGGTCCAGTAGCTTTTCCTGGGGTTGACCGTGTTCCTCTACGATGAGTGGGGGGGAGTTGGAGCTTGAAGTGCGGGGGTGTGATGGTTGGGGCGAGTCAAAGCGAGCGAAGAAGCAGTTAAGCTCCTCTGCCAGCGATGCACTCGGGTCTACAGAGGTCGTGCTGCTGCCACGGAAGTTGGTGATGCTCCGTAGACCCTGCCACACCTCCCGTGGTCTGTTACTGGCAAGGTGGGCCTCCAGCCTCCCCTTGTAGGTTGCCTTTGCTAGCTTGATGCCTTTGCTCAGGTCAGCACGAGCCACCCTGTACTGGGCTTTGTCGCCTGACCTGAAGGCAGCGTCACGGGCCTTGAGGAGAGCGCGAACCCTGCTGGACATCCAGGGCTTCGCATTTGGGAAGGTCCGTATAGTCTTTTGTTGGGACACAGTTTCCATGCAGAACTTGATGTAGTCCAGTACACAATGCGTGTAGACATCAAGGTCCTGATGATCAAAGAGGTCCCAGTTTGTGTCATGAAAGCAGTCCTGTAATTCACTCATGGCGTCGTCACGCCAGGTTTTCACAGTCTTTGTGGTAGGCCTGAATCTGCGCCTGAGAGGGGTGTACGCAGGTGCGAGCTGCAAGGACAGGTGGTCTGACTGGCCGAGGGGGGCGAGTGGGAGGGCTCTGTATGCGTGCTTGATGTTCGAGTACACATGGTCGAGAGTGTTGTCTCCCCTCGTCGGGCACTTGACATGCTGGTGAAACTCTGGGAGTACAGTCTTTAAATTGGCCTTATTAAAGTCTCCCGCTACAATGTGACCGCCATCAGGGTGCGCCCGCTGATGTTTATTGATGACGCACGCGAGTAGCGAGAGCGCCGTGCTAGTGCTAGCGTCGGGAGGGATGTAAACAGCTGTGAGAATCACTACCGTTAGCTCCCTCGGGAGAAAATAAGGCCGGCATTTAACGGACATGAACTCGATGTCGGGGGAAGAGTGCTTCTCGACGATCGTGCTATCGCCGCACCAGTTCTCATGCACGTAAACACAGAGCCCCCCGCCCCTCCTCTTACCGGTGTCCCTCGTCCGATCCGCGCGATGTAGCGAGCGCCCGGCCAGCTGGATGCTAGCGTCGGGGACGTCTGCGTGCAGCCAGGTTTCCGTGACGACGATCACACTGCTATCGCGCACATAGCGGTTTCCCAGGATTTGTAATCCCAGGTCGTCGATTTTGTGGACCACGGATCTGGCGTTGGTGAGGTGCAGACTCGGTAGTGGTTGCCTATGGGGCTGCCGTCGCAGCCGTTGCAAGACACCGGACCTGCAGCCTCGCTTCTGCTTCCTCTCTCTGCGTCGCCTGCGCCGCCTCCCGGTCCCGATGACCAGCCACGGTGAGCCGGGCAGCCTCGCCAGTTCGTTCGGAATTTTGCGATCATAGCAAAATTCCTCTGTGATGGTTATTTCGCATCGATATCCAATGTTCACGATGTCCTGGCGGGTATATCGATGTTGTGCCTCAGTTGATGCCAATAAGAGCAAGCAAACACTAATAAAAAGTAATAAGGAGCACTGTGAGGGGGAGCTGTTAGCCGCTGCGTCCATGCGCGCCGCCATCTTAACATCCAAGGAATTAAAGCAGAGAAGAAATTAGAGACTACAAATAACATTGATGTGTACTTGTTCACTTTGAGGTAGAACTGGTTGAAGTAAAATGAGTCATAAAGTTAGAAAAATAGGAAATAAAAATAAAATTAACATGCTTAAGATTAACAAATTATTGTAAAGTCTGAGTTCCAAATTATGCAGAAATTACTGTGCCACTGAGTAAAATGATGAATGAGGAAAACCTCTAAATGACATTGTCCTTACACTGGACTGATAAAGCATATTCAGCTTTTGTGAAAGGAAACAAGTGTTCGTATTAAGTATGGCACTGACCCTTTGTCCAGATGCAAAAGGCCTTAGTTTTAGTGTAGAAACATGGAGATAAGATGAAACCAATCGCATACTTCTATTCCAAACTAGACAACGTAGAATGTGCATTGAAGCACTGCATGAGAACAGTTAATGCAGTATCTATTGCTGTAGATATAAGATTAAGATAAAGATGGTCTTTTATTAGTCCCACAATCTGGAAATTGCAGAAACAAGTGCAACCATAGTTTTGTTCCATCCTCTGGTTTTGAGAGTACCACGTGCGGTTTCTGCATTGCTTTTGCTGATGAACATGACGTTTTTGTCACCGGCGGGACATTTATAGTGTATGAATACATTGTTATCAAAACCACATCTGATTATAGAGAGATGTACAACATTAAACCCGGCTGTCATTATTATGTCAGGAGGATGGTACAAAACTAGATTGTTATGAGTTAGTAGAAAAAAGTAACCAAAAGTAAAGGCATCAAAAAGATTCGCCTTCAGAAAACGGAGAAGTGCTATTTGTAGATGGAAATAAATAAATAAATAAATAAATAAAATACTGTAGTTGTATCAAATGACACTGGGAAAAAGAACTTAGCAGTTACTCCTCAAATTACTCAGCTCATGCAACAGAATTAGTATCTTAAACAAAAGCGTGTAAACTAAAGAGAGTAAATTGTGTTACTATTTACACATATAGTCGTCTTAAAATGTGTAGCGCATACATTGCATAAGTGTTTTCCTTGAATACACATTGCAGACAATACAGCTAAAGAAGCTGTTGCGGACATACACGTTTTAGTGATAGAAGTCCCAAAGTTAAACAAAGGCTTTGGAGGAAAATGGTGTAACATCGCTACGTGATCTCTGTATGACCAAACAATAATCTTTACAAATGGGCTGCTATATTGAGTCATGGGATAACACATGTCTCAACAGGGGAAATGGTGCATCAGATATTACGTTATTATACGGCTTACGGCTTTAATGCTTATTCGAAACATTTTTGTAGGGCATGTTTAACGTGTGCGAAACACAATTCACAAGGTAATTTGAGTCCACGCAGAGGACGCTTTCCTACACCACAATATCCATTTCAAATTATTCATATGGACTTATTTGATAAAAACCAAAGTGAAGAAAAAAAATAAAATAAATGTTTGGTCATCATAGATGTGAATTCGAAATGGTTAGAACTCTTTCTAACCAACAAATCCAGATGCATTGACAGTGGCAAAAGTACTTTGTAAGGATATCATTCCGAGATATGGTATTCCTGAAAATAATAAACAGTGATAATAGTACCCATTTTGTTAACTAACTTGTGAAAGAGATAGGAATGTTTCACGTTGATTTGAAAGATAATTGTGCTTACCACCCTCAAAGCTCTGGATTGGTGAAAAGAATGAACAAAAAAAAAAAAAGTGAAAAGGCTATGCATTGAGGAAACGGGGAGGCAGTGGACACAGTGTATGGAAATTAGTAAAACTGTTTGTAAAAACGACAAGCACTGTGACTTTCCATTGAATGTTATGCGAGTCGCCTCTCTGTCCACTTTTAAACCTCGCTTGAAGATGAATATTCGGGCCTTTGACTCAGCATGAGACTGTTGCTGTTCTGTTGTTTTTCTGGTATCTACTGTAAATGTGTTTATGTGAGTTAATTTGAGTTATATACAGAGAGTTGCACTGTATTGTATTTCATTGTATTTAGGACCGAGACGTTGTAAAACATTGTTTGGAAGGCCTTATAGAATACCTCAAATTTAAGAACAAATGGGAAATAGATGCTGAAGCAACTTTAGCTGACTACATGTGAAAAGTGTTAGAAAAACAAAGACAGGCACAAATTTAGAGTGGTGAGGATCTTTCTGTCTCCTAGCAGGGCACTAAACTAGTGGAGCCAGGAGACTGGATGCTTGAAAGAAGTTTGAAGATAAGACATATGTAATTACCCAAGGGGGAATGCCATGTTTAGTTTTATTGACAGCTCTCACAGCTGTAAATATAGTAGAAGAGTCAACATTGGTTCATTTGACACATGTAAAAAGGTCATTTTGGTTGAAATCTCCGACAAAGGAGATGAGCGGAAGTCTGATGATAGGGTGGTCTTATTTCATAAGACACCAGACTAAGTAGAGGGGATATTTCAGACAAAATGACCCTGAAGTGGTTAAAAGCAGCTGTTCTATGTTGGATGTATACAATTTTATTCTGATATTTTTGTTGTTGTGTTATATGTGGGAACAACCCAGAGTTACATAAACAAACTATGATGTGACTATAGTACAATACCAACAGTAAGAATCCCAATTACTAATCAAAATGGATTTGCAAACACCAAGCAGATAATTGAAAAAAAAAAAGTGATGGGACATATTTGTGGAGCTTGGACGACATGTTGATAGATTTGAGTTGGAACCATGAGTAATACTCAAGTGGGCAACTATTGGTCCACAGAACAAAGTTACAGGAGAAAGTCTGTACTTTCGTGAAAAGATAGCAATTGGACAACGAGATATCCAAAATAAGCAAATGAAATTGTATTATTGATATTATATTAATGCTTATCTTGATAATACATGTATGGATTGGGTCAGCGTGTATCCTGTGACTAGAGTTGATGTAGATGAACATGTTTTCTATGATAGTTGCTCTTGAAAATTTAAATAGCATTAATGTTGCTGACAGAGCTAAGCGGTTAGGAATCTTTTCACCACCACTGTGTCTGGTTTTGATAGTGGTTGAAATAAACTTCAATCCACTATCAAGAGGGGAAATCTGGTGGTGGTGTGGATATGATAGATCATTTGATAAATCACCCAAAAATGTAAAAGGTTTTGAGACTTAGTGCATATCTGTATGTGTTTTTCATAACTAGGCCCTGCTTATAAATTATTGGTAGTTTCTGGAGAGTGCCATTTCACAAAATGTAATTGATTGATCGTAAATGGTATGTTTTATATTGTTTGTTAATAAACTGTGTGAACTGTCCAATGTCATGACAGGACATCGGTGACGTTAAAAAAGAGAAAGCAGAGTATCACGGCAAAAAAAAAAAAAAAAATGATTCAACATACATGGAAGCCATCGGTGTTCTCCTTAGTGTAAGTAAGTAAGTAAGTGTAAATTAACAGATCAAGTAACAGGATTTGAGTCCTCGAACTAAGAACAAAGAACGCAGACAGGTCAACTGCATCATCACAACGTGCAAAAATTAGGTAATTGGACGCAAAGTGGGTTTGAAACTGTGCATGAACGGCTATCAACCAATCTCTAATGGCATTCCGAAACAGGATGACTGTTGATGTATTGTTGGATGAGAGAGGTGGTGTTTGTGCTATGTTCGGTGAACAATGTTGCACATTTATTCCCAACAACACAGCGGTGGGTGGTCGTCTAACCAGGGCCATAGAGGTCTCAGGACTCTTCATGGTAAAATGAAAGGACAACTGGTCTGTGTATATATATATATATATACACATATATATACACATATATATATATATATATATATATATATATTTGTTACTTTGGAATAAAGACATTAAATTGATGTAATTTTGTTTTAGAAAAATGCTGTAGTTTTTTTCTCTGAATACAACCTACAAACGGTTAAAAAGGACATTCTGAAATGGTTTTTTTTTTGGGCTATCAAATATTTAGTTTGACACTCAAACCGCACACTATTCGTGTCAATTTGTTTGGTTCTATCTCCATGAGTATTTTTTTGTGGTGCATCAAAAGCGTGTTTTAACTTACTTAGGTAAGACAGGTTTAGTGGAGAGATGAGGCCAAACAGCATCACACATCTATGTGCAAGAGATGGCAACTGACAAAGAACCTTCACACCTACAATAACTGCCCCGATGTAATGTGGTGGCTGAAGATCCTCTTCCTCCCGGACAACAAACACCACCATGGTGCACTTGGCAGGCTCTTGATCCAATTCATCCTACAGACCACCATGATAAAAGACAAATTCATTAGAGTTATTTAGATGAAATTTTTTTCCACCATGAAAAAAAAACAAACAACATATATATGTGTGTGTGTGTGTGTGTGTGTGTGTATGTGTGTGTGTGTGTGTGTGTGTTTATATATATATATATATATATATATATTTTTTTTTTTTTTTTTTTTGGAAGCATCTTTCAGGACACTCAAGGCCGCTGTACAGAGTAAAATACGAAAGTAAAAACAAATACGGGTAGAAACACCAACACGTAAATCAAGCAGGATAAAATACAATAAAGTGGATGAGGGACATATCTGGAATTGGAGAGAGTAATTAAGGCGGAACAGATTGGTTTTGAGTTTAGTTTTAAACACAGGGAGGGTGGTGCAATTACAGAGGTCAGGTGGAGAGAGTTCCAGAGCTGGAGAACCGAATCGCTGAAGGCTCTGTCCCCCATGGTGGCAGGCAAGGGGTGGAGTGAGGAGGATGAAGACCGGAGAGCGCGGGATGGAGTGGGAATATGGATGATGTCTGAAAGGTAGGGAGGGGCGAGGTTGTGAAGAGATTTGAAAGTCATGTGTCATGTCATTATCCACACCGCTTATCCGGTACAGGGTCACGGGAGGGTGCTGGAGCCTATCCCAGCTGACTACGGGCGAAAGGCGCACTACACCCTGAACTGGTCGCCAGCCATAGATTTGAAAATATATAGAAGAATTTTGAAAATGATTTGTTGATTGACTGGAAGCCAGTGGATCTGCTGAAGGATGGGGGGTTGATGTGATAGGTGGAAGGTGATTGGAATCCATTGCACATCCTTGAGGCACCCTAAAGCTCCCGTATGTCTGTCACTGAGTCTTGAATTTTTACTTAGTAAACTGAATTTGAGCATATGCAGTATTGAATTTTTGGTGAGGAGACCTTTTTTTTGAGGAATTAAAAACGCATTTTAAAGTCCTACATTCAAGTTTATTGGGATATAGTTCTTAACAAAAACATTATGATCGAAAAATTCAGAATCAAATTAAAAATATACAATTTATGTAATTCGAATTCAGTTTTTCAATTCAATAATTCAGTGTTCAATTCAAAACATTCAGGTTTCAATTCAAATATCAAAGTTAAGATATTCACATTCAAATAACCAATATTCAGATTTAGTTTCAAGTGGGACAAATATCAGACCATAGTCCAGCAATTAATCCAAACTCTGTGTCAAATTAAGTGATGATTGTACTGCCTTTATTATTTTAGAGGAGGAGTAATACCTGCTGCTGTATCTTCTAGTGCTGGACGATTAATCAAAATTTAAATCGTGATTTAGATTTCTTAATTTTGAAAATGTTCTAATTGAGGGAAAAATGTTTCAGATTAAGAAAGAGTTCAAACAAATTACATATGTTCAATTTGAGAGAACCTGGCTAACCAAGATGGAACTTTACACCCTGGAATTGAAGGAGATACTTGGAAAAAAAAGGCCGAGTTACTGGCACTGAAATAAGACCTATGCTCAGTTCACTCAGTCATGTAAGAGGGTTGTGTTTTATTACTGCAAATAGAATTTGCATCAAACTATTTTGGATAAGTCCATCATAAGCATTAACAGAATAAAACAATAAAAGATCTGTTAGAGCTTATGGATATCTTGCTATTTTTTTTTATTTAAAGTTGAGATGCACTTTTTGGGATGTAAGCAATGCATATGTGAGCTTTTATTTATTTAAGACACTTAATCATCTTGTGTCTTTTTAAATAGCAAAACGTTGAAGCTGGAAGGGAGGGCATAATCCATTCCTTGATGAAATTCCTCGGACAGTCTGCAGAGGAACTCATCACGGACTACCAGGTAAATTACAACAGTATTACGTTTTTAAAGCTGCAATTAACTCATAGACTGTGCAGCAAACATTTTTATTTGTCACAATATTCAAATAAATTAATTGCTGCCAGTATGTGACCTGCTCTGGCTAAAGGGTTGGCATTTGGCAAAGGTTACTTTCGGGTAATTGACAAAATAAATCAGAAGGTCCAAAGTTTTGATTTTGAGATTTCTACAAAAATCCTATCCTTGAGGTTGAGGTTTCTATTTTAATTTCCGTTTTCATTGCCCTTTTTATTTATTTTTTGATTCTCATATATGCTGTTATAAACATGTAATGCAGATTGCAAATACTGTCACATATCACTGGTGTCCGGCTGAAACATGTTGTCATAATTTGAGTAATTTCATGTTTTTCTAGATCTAATCTATTGGTCAATCCACACGAGTGGGTGTTACTTGTAAATATTACTGACCAATCTCAAATGTTGAAAATGGTTTGCTCTCTTTGGATGATGCAGTGTTAATGATTGCAAAAACGTGCCATTGGAAGTCTCCTGCAAGGTGAAGATTCTGGAGCTTCTTGGATACTGCCTGAAGACAGCGATATTCAGAACTATAAAAAGCAAACACAAATTTGGGACATTATGCACCTAACCATGGATGTATATGCTCTTTCAGGAAGTCAGCAGAGAACAAGCAAAAGAGGACCAGGCCAAGCAAGTACTGAAGGTCTATGTCAGGGGTGTCAAACTCATTTTTATGGACGGGCCACATCGTAGTTGTGGTTTCCCTCAGAGGGACTGTGAACCCATATAAATTGATTGGAAAGCCAGTTTTGAAATCAGAAGCTAGTAAGTAATTGTTCAACAATTTTTCAATTTATTTTAAAAGGGGAGGATTGGTAACAAATAATTGGCAATATCTCATATCTCAGTGTTGTTGTGAAGAAAATATGCTAGAAACAGGAAGTTGATGCAGATGATTTGCCCTTTGCGGGCAACATAAAATTAGGTTGTGGGCCAGATCTGGCCCCGGGCCTTGAGTTTGACACACGTACTCTATGTCTTCCAAGCAAGTGAGGGACAAGAAGACACATCCCATGCCTCTGTTTCCATTGTTGCTTAAGAAAATGAGGTTGTGGAAATGTTGCCAGTCTCCTGCTCATGGGAATTAACTATGCGCTGAACTTACTAAATTTGCAGTACCCGTTTGAGGTGCATCAGAAGCTCTTTCTTGAGATAGATGGCCTGAAACTTGCACTCGGAGTCCATTCCCTGACTCTCCATTGAATGTTAGGCAAGCCCCCTCTCTGTCCACTTTTAAAACGTTTTGAAGACACATTTTTATTCTTTAGCTTTCGACTCAACATGTGACTGTCGTTGTTCTTCTTGTATCTACTGTACGTGTTTTAATTTGTGTTCTAATTTCCTGCTAATTTATACAACACCGTATGAAAAACACTTTGTTACAGCTCCAACTATTATAATTGCAAGTTATTTGTACATGGGTATTTCTTGTTTCGTGGACTAATACTGTGCGCAAATGCAAATGCTCGGCCTTTTATCACAAAAAATGTCCGAAGGGCAAGATCTTAATTCCTCCTCTAATATAAAACCTTCCCGAAGAACAAATCGTATAATTCTAATTTGCTAGATTTAGTCCAATGCACGATACATTTAGGCTAACTCGACGTCGCTCCAGTCAGTAAAGCACGCTTTATAGTTCACCAAAATGCATACCGTGAAATTCTTACCTTGTTTATGCGACGAGGATATTATCCCGTAAGGAGTTACACTGACGCTGTACTGCTTCTTTTTGTATTTCTCTGTTCAGGTCGTCCCTCCCGCATTTCGCCCAAAGTCAGACGGGATAGGCGGCAGCACCTCCCCGCAAGCCAGTACAAGATAGGCGGTGTGGAAGATAAAGATAACACGTCCCTCCGTTTGGATCGGGTATTGTGTTTTCTTTAGAGCTTTTGGTTCGTGTGCACTGTGCAACACAGTCTGAGCGCAAATACAAATGCTCGGCCTTTTATAAATAAAATAAAAATCCGAAGAACAAGACCATCCTCGTCTAATATAAAACCTTCCCGATGAACGAACCTTATAAAACTTGCCCTCCGTCACAGCAAAACAATTTCTGCAACAATTTCATAATCCATTTGTAAAAAGACAACGGTAAGATTTCGTCCAGTGTACGATCAGTTTAAGCAAACTGGGTTTAGCTAGTCAGTAAAACACTCTTTATAGTGTAGCAACGTTAGTAACGCTAAATTCTTACCTAGTTTATGAGACGAGTGCTGTACTTGACTATTTTTTGTAATTTATTATTATTATTTTTTTTTAATGCTTTATAGAGCAAATTGCACCTATGACAGTTGTTATTACCACAGAAGCCATCTCAAATGGTTGCAAACTCTCAGGGTGACTTTGAACCGGAAGTCCCGCCTCAATCGTCATCTGATTGACAGCGGAATCCTGGAGCCAGAGAAGAGAAAAGAATCAGACACGAAGTTGAAGAAGCGAAAAAAAATAAACATCGAATCTCCAAGTTCTCGCAACGAGGGTGACTGTTGGGGTCTGGAGAAGTGACCGGGAGATGGAGAGCCCCGTATTTTGGTCTTGGTAAGAGGGTAACTCACTTGATGTTGACGAGGGAACCTATGCCGCTATGCTATATACCGCCGTGAGAAAACTACGGCCCGGGGGCCACATGCGGCCCGTTAAACGTTTTAATCCGGCCCGCCGAATTTGAAAAAAAAAAAAAATAAACCTTGTTAATGTTTTATTTTCAAAATAGTGTGGTTTTTCAAAGACAAGCTTTTGTTCACTTTCATTTAAAATTAAATGTATTTTTTTTCTCAGATGAGATGAGGTTACCAAAACACTCCATCCATCTGCTCCTGGTCCAGCCCCTCTGTCAAATTTTAGAACCCATTGTGGCCCGCCAATAAAAAAGTTTTCCCACCCCTGCTATATACTATAAGCTATGTTAATGTCGTCAGGCCATTATAGAGTATTTCTTCTGACATTTTGAAGGAGAAATAATACTCAACGTTTTATTTTTTTATGATGTTTGAGGCATTCTGACTGAAATACAGTTCAATTGAGGTTACCAGTAGTCATTTCCATTACCTGTCAATGTAAATTAGAATGTAACTTACTACAGTGAACCCTCGGTTATCGCGGTTAATGGGGACCGAGACCACCCGCGAAAACTGAAAATCCGCGAAGTAGCGGCGCACCTTCAAAAATGCTTAAAAAAAAAAAAGTGCGAAGTAGCGGCGCACCTTCAAAAATGCTTAAAAAAAAAAGTGCGAAGTAGCGGCGCACCTTCAAAAATGCTTAAAAAAATAAATAAATAAAATAATTATATATATATATATATATATATATATACGGGTAGAGAGAGAGAGGGTGAAATTCATGTTATAACAAAAAAAAAATTATTAAAACATTTTTTTATTCCCCAGCCATTATTTTTGTATTTATTCAATTACTTCTTTTTGTATTTATTTAATTACTTCGACTTTTACCTGCTGGTACGCCGTCCGGTGTGCCCTGGCATTCTTCATTTATTTATTCATTTATTCATTCATAACTGACAGCCTCGCGCTCCGCTCATGCCCGGGCGGAAGGTGTTCCTCTTCGGCTTAACAACCACGCACGCCGGCCGGTCTCCTCCGGAGCTCTCGCACGGTCCCGAACGGAGCGAAATGTCGCCCCGCTAGTGCCCGGGCGGAAGTTGTTCCTCTTCGGCTTAACTGCCACGCACGCTGGCCGGAGCTCTGGTACGGTCCGAACCGCGCGAAACGTCGCCCCAAATCGTGCCCGGGGGAACGTGCTCTTCTTTGTCCACTCTCCTCTTCGCCCACGTTCTTCTTCGGCGCACGCCGGCCGTCTAACCACTCCAGCGCCCCGTCGTGCCGCTCGGCGAAACTACAATGCCCCCGAATATTTTTTAGACCCGCGAAGCACTGAACCCGCGAAAGGTGAACCGCGAAGTAGCGAGGGTTCACTGTATTGCAGCCAGATACCTATAAAATGTCATTTAATTTGCACTGTTTTGATCGCCACTGTTTTGCTCATTGAACAACAAATGAAAAGATGAATCATACACAGTGTTTGTAAAGATAATTGTCAATGTTTTATTAAATGAAATTCCAATGTAAAATTGTGTAATATTGTGTTATATAATGGGTCTACAACATACATTTCTCACAGACAAGTAGAGCTTTTTCTCATGAAATGTGTTGAAAAAAAACTAACATTTGAACATTGTTTTGCGTTACAACATCCGTGTTTACTGGTCATAAATTATTAACTTAAGTTTAATATACACTACACGAGCTGGGTAGCCACCACGCCTCAACCACCATAACAAGTTCGCTAACCCTTTAAGTCGAACGAGGTAGCTAACATATCGGGTTCAATTTGTACCAAAAATATGCTGTTGTGCCTTGTGTCTCTGTATATGTCGTCATGACGTGTCATTTGACAAAGCCTTGTGTCGATGTTAGTTGTCGATGTAACAGTCTATGTTAGATGTCAATGTATGTCTATGTTAGATCTCAATGTGTCGATGTTAGATGTCAATCTATGTGTCTATATTAGATGTGTTTATGTTAGATGTCTATGTAAATGTTTGTTAGATGTCGATGTGTGTAAGATGTCTATGTAGAGGTTGGTTAGATGTCGATGTCTATGTAAATGTTTATGATGGATGTCGATGTGTCTGTTAGATGTCCGTGTTTGTTAGATGTGATTGTAATGGTTTATGTTATAGACGTCAATGTAAGTGTCAATGTTAGATGCCCATGCATGTTTGTTAGATGTCGATATATGTGTCATTGTTACATTTCAACGTAAATGTTGTTCGTGCAAGTTTCCAGTCCTCCAGCCACGTGACATCATGCGCGTCAAAGTGATAACTCGTACATTTCACGGAGGGAAAAAAAACAGACACCATTGGTAGTTTTGACCGGGAAAAAAAAAATCATTTATTTTTTTCGAACACCTCATGTCTCTTTCAGCGTAAGAATAAACATGACACGACCAAAATAAAATATACCAACACAGGCAAATATTTAAGGAGCACTCAAGAGATACACTTCAGCTCATTTAATCCCACCTATTTTTACTAACGCAAACCCTTCAATTCTAGCGCCCACAGAATAGTGTGCTATAATGCTATAAAAATATGGAGCCTTTACCTGACAGCGTTTGAATATAACTGAATTCCCATTGCTCACGAAAAACTGAGAAACTAAGAACAAACATTTCAAGCACAAGCTTGACTTGACTTCAACAGTTCTATTTTTTCTTTTGTGACAGCTCAGACATCAAAATAATGCTTTCCTTCTATAAAATAAAAACAGCATGACAAAAGGTGCTGAAATAAACTATATACGGAAGTGCGTGAGTGACAGTGTGTGCATGTGTTTTTGCAACGCATGTGTACACCCCGCCATACAAATTACACAATTCGTTGGGTATGTGGTATACACTTAAAAACAATTGCCTTGGAGCAAGTGAACACAACACGTCTCACACTGTATGCATGCTGTAGAAGGGCTGGGCGATATGACCTCAAATCAATATCGCGAGAAATCGAGCAATTTTACCTCGATAACGATAAATGCACAATAAATTCCCACGTGGACTAAAATCAAAATAAATGCAGGAATTGCATATTGACTGTTTTTTTTATTGACCAACTGGTACACTTTACTTTCAATGAAAAATAAAAGTACAAAAATCATTTGTATGAACATTCCAAATAGCTTGCAGGGTTCGCGGTTAACTTTAAAAACTGCTTGCCCATAGGGCAAGTGCCACTAAAATTTGCCTTGCCCGAGTGGCCAAATTACTTGCCCGACTTGGGCAAGTGACAATTTTTTTTCTCTAAGAATAAAATGTTTATGGTTGTAAAATGTGCGCCACAAATGTAAATAAACATATAATCTGATAAGCATAAATTAATCTTGTTTTCATCGTCAACCATGAAACCCTACTCACAAGAGCAAATGTATCATCCTGTGCAGTTATTGAAAATGTTAATTGTAGTTTTAATAATTAACAAATCTGCATGTTAAATTGGGAAAATGATATTACAGCAATCCAGATGATCAATTTTAAGTCCAGGAGAGCGTATTAATTGAGGAATCACATGAGTAAATTATGAGTGTGGCAAATTTGTGTATTCCTTTAAGACCAGTGCCTGTGGTGCTGCCTCCATAAGTTTCATAGCATAAACAGAACACAGTCACTGACACTATGTCAGGTCACATCATGGAGCTAATGAATTAACAGCCAATAATCAAATATTACTCCCTTCCTTACTCACAACTGAATTGTCTACTTAAAAATATTCGAGCTATTTTAGTCATGTCAGAGGAATCCGAAATGTTCGGATTTGAACGAACTCGTCGCCACTCGTAAACATGCGCAGAAGGTAAGAAAACTTCCGGCTGTCAATTTTCGGCCAAAATATCGTAGGTTTTTGTTGTGTTTTTCAAACTTCAAATGAGGATGCTACGACAGCGAGTTCCAATACTGCGGGATTTATTGACGTCCACTTTAACTCGACATTCACTGAACTAACTGATCCCCGTAGCGCCCGCCCATTGCCCCCGATAAGGCCAATGGACCATACCAAAACATAAGGGGTTGTCTGGGTTAAACCATCACCATACAGTGCACACAAACAGATCACACCACCGTTTTCGTCAAAATTAAAGATATTTGGCTGCTTTAAAAAATGCTTGCCCGGTCGGGCAAGTTGCCCATAATTTTACCTTGCCCGTGGCCAAATTTCACTTGCCCCGGGCAATCGGGAAGCGGTTAACCGCGAACCCTGAGCTTGCTTTGCATGACTTGAACAATGTCACAAAGAAAAAGGGTACCTCTTGCGAAATCTTTTTCTGCAAATAGATTGCGCCAAGATGCTCTCATGATGTAAATAATGGCAAATAAAAAAACGCGAAATAAAATGAAAGAAAATGTCAATGCAAGCCAAATAAACAAGTGGGTATTATCGGGGAAAATGTGCCGTCTCGAGTACTCTGCTGCGCAGTCGCCACTTGTCATCTATGTAATGCACAGTTAGGCTCAATCAGGGATCCATGTTGCGACCCGACCACAAGTCGGATGTAGATGCAAAATGCTTGACATGTCTAAGCTCCCGGCCCGATGTAGTCCATATCGGGAAATACGGCTTTCATGAAGCGTTTAAATCCTGTGCGCGCCACGTAACTAGAGGAGCTTTATCTTTAGCTATGTGCTAGGCTATCGCGTCCACCTCTGAGACGTTCTCTCGTATGGTGTCGCCTCCGTTCATGGGCTGTTGTCACTTGTCGAACCTTGCTTCTCACTTTGAACTTTCAGCACAGCATGGTTGTGTTGTGGGTGGTGAGAAAGCTTCTGGATTTGAATCGCCAGCAACGAGAGCGACAGACGGGTGGAGTCACATGACTAGAGGCGCTGTAGCGGTCTTAAAGGGGCATGAACATTGCCGCAGACAAAAGGCTTTTCTTTTTTTATTCATCGAATTTACCGACATGGGCAAAATGATTTCGGTCATTGTAATAAATTTCGGTAACGGTAAATTTTCGGTTTATCGCCCAGCCCTATGCTGTAGCATGGCTTTCTTTGCCGTGGGTGTCAAATATTTTACTTTGTTTTCAGAGTGCTTACAGACCTCTTGGTTTTGCCTCAAAATAATTGTCTGCAAAGCAGTCTGTGCCATCCGCATCATTGATGTGCAGGAGTAGCATGTTGGTAATAAATAGCTGCAAGAAGTCCGCTGTTTGCCGCAGCATCCAGTGGTCCAGCGCTCGCAGTGAAAGTCTTGTCTGGCAGCCCGAACCATCCCCAAACATTTCGAGATGCACGCCCAGTAAATTCCAGAAATATAAACATGGACAAACTTGACATTCTTCCAGATTCTGTCTCTTTGCATTGTTTTGAAGTTACTCCTGCAACTTTTCCACTTCTTCGATCCTCCCCATTGTCTGAAAAAGAAGTGTATATTTTGATTTGAAATAATTACCTCAACATACCAATACATTTGTTTATCATCTGAACTGGATTATTTTGAAACAACATTTGGGATGGACATCTGGGATTTGTTGTTGTGTATATTCAGAGTAATCCTTTTCTTGTATATAGCTAAAGCAATAGTCGCTGGCCTTGAAAATGGGTACAAGACTTGACCAAATTAAGATGCCATAAGGTCTAATTTGCCCCTTCTCTACCACAACCGATTTAGAGGCCATTAGTAACAGATTTGAGAAGACCACTTTTAAAGATATGAAGCCAGAGCTCGGCACCGGACCCATTTTTATTATTTATTATAATTTTAATGTATTATTGAGCAAATGACACAATATGTCAGTAGTGATTACCACAGAAGTCATGTCAAAATAGTGCAAATTCTGAGGTCGACTTCAAATCAGACAGGCGGAGACGAGCGCCAGAGAAGAGATGAGAATCAGAAGAGATGTTGAAGAAGCTAATAACAAAAAAAACAAAAAAACACATCAAATCTCCATGTAGTAGCAACAGGGATGGCTCATGGGGTCAGGAGAAGTGAGCGGGAGATGGGGAGTATGAGGTGCCGTTGGGGACAAAAGTCAGGAATCGCTTCACACTTCTGAAATGCACTCTTACACACCAGTGAAATTGTTGTTGCTCATGCATACTTATGAAACGCTATCATACATACGAGTGAAACGCTCTCATACACACTAGTGAAATAGTTGTTGCTCATACACTCGTCAAATGCGCTCATACACATAGGTGAAACATTCTCATACACACCAGTGAAAGGCGCTCAGGCACAATTGTGAAATTATTGTTATTCATAAATACAACTGAAAGATGCTCATGCCCATACACGAGTGAAATGCTTTCATACAAACACCCACACTGTTGAAAATGCTGTCATGAACACAAGATCGCTTACAAATACTAAAATGTAAAAATTAATCATTTATTTAGCAGGGATGCATGGTGGGCGACTTGTTAGCACGATGGTCTCACAATGCAGAGGTCGCGGGATTGATTCCGGGTTTCCTGTTTGGAGTTTGCATGTTTCCCACATGCCTGCGTGGGTTCTCCGGTTTCCTCCCACATTCCAAACACATGCATGGCAGGTTGTTTGGACACCCTAAATTGGTGTGAGTGTGAGCACGGATGGTTGTTTGTCTTTGTGTGACCTGCGATTGGCTGGCAACCAGTTCAGGGTGTACCCCACCTACTGCCCCAAGATAGCTGGGATAGGCTTCAGCACCCCCCGCAACCCTTGTGAGGAGAAGCCGTACAGATAATGGATGGTGGGATGGCATTTATAATGGACGGCCGCCACGGTGGGCGACTTGTGAGCACGATGGTCTCACAATGCAGAGGTTGTGGGATCGATTCCGGCTCCGGCCTTCCTGTGTAGAGTTCGCTTGTTCTCCCAAGCCTGCGTAGTTTTCTATGAGTTCGCCAGTTTCCTCGCACATTGCAAAACATGCATCCATTTACTCTGATGCCAATGTTTTCTGTACCTTATGGCAGATTTTTCTCTTTGCCGAAGACTTTTAGCACTTGTAGAGCGAGGACCTGTGCCACAGTCGTCAACTGCACCCTAAAATCAGATCATTTTGTATTTTAGACATTACACACTACACAGTTAAAGATGGTCCAAAAAAGAAAAATGGATTAATGTATTTCAACTTACATAATACTCTTTAAAGAGCTGACCAGCTCATTCCCAGAGGTACGTATTGGGGCGTATTGGTCGTCTTTACAGAAGACTCCAGGAGGTAACTCAGGTTTGACCTTCAGCCACAACAGAGTGTTGGGTGTGAGTGCTTCCAAGTCGTTGAGGTCGGAAGATGTCCTTGTGATAGGCCTGCTGTTTATAACTGCTTCAGCCTCACCAAGCAAGGTATATTGACTTTCTTCACCCGAAATTTGTTGTTTTACAGTGACATTCAGGATTTTTCTCACAGACCAAATAAGTCGCTCACAGCTTCCTCCGTGGTGGGAACCTGCTGGGGGATTGCTATGCCACTGAATACCTTTTTGCAGCAAGTGTTTCTCGATTTACTTAGTGTTCCATTCTTTGATTGATTTCTTCATTTCACTGTCAGCTGATCTAAAGTTGGTTCCGTTATCAGAATACATCTCTCTCACTTGTCCTCTTCTGACAAGAAATCTTCGGATTGCGTTGAGACAAGCATCTGTGTCACGTGAAGATGCAATTTCCAGATGTACGGCTCGTACAGCGAGACATGTAAAAATCACGCCGTATCTCTTTACTTGTCCTCTAACCCTACTTACTTAGAATGGACCAAAATAATCAACGCCAATTCTCTTGAAAGGCGGATCGTCAGGTAGCACTCTTCTGATGACTCTAGCAGCTCGAGGTATCCAAAACTGTTGATGCAGATTAGCCATCATGTGGTTCCTTCCAGCGTGAGCTGTAATCTCATGAATGTATCTCAGGACTAGCTTTGTGTTATGTGAATCCTTGGCAAGATGGCTTGCTGTTTTGCTGTTTCAGGCATGGCTGCGTGGCTCAACTGTCCACCAACCCTCATGACACCATCTTGAAGTACTATATTGAACTTGTAAAGTGGGCTACTTTTCTTCACCCTTTTTTGTTTTTCAAATATGGCTAAATCTTTTTTGAAACTTCGCCTTTGACAGTATTTCACAAGTTCTCTTTCTGCTTTATCCAAGTCGTCGCAGGTCAAATACTTTCCTTTGACAGTTCTCTTGAATAAATTCATCTTGCCTTCTTCACCTAATGTGATTAACTCCTTTCTATTTTCCTTTACTCTGTCAGTAAGTCTTTCAGCTTTAGAAACCAGGCTACGGCCTGCTTCAATGCTGTCCAAGACGAATAATGGTTCATCCACTGGCCCAGAGAATCTTTGGGCTACAGTGACTGAATTACATGCACTTGAGTCACTCATTTGACCTCCAGGTCATTAATTGGTAATTTGAAGTGGTTTTTGTGTTTAACTAAATTCCTGGACACTGCCTGATTTTTTTCAGAGCTGTACAACCACTAGAAAGGGTGGTTCCCACAATGTGAGTTTTGCTCAGGTGGCCCAACAATGTCACAAAAACAAGTAGGGGTGTGTGTGTGTGTTTGTATAAGCTACATGTTGGGGACCAACATCGGACAGCACACCCACTGTAGGGGACCAAAATTTTTGTGGGGACCAAAAATCTGGGCCCCACAAAAAAGAGCATTGAATTCAGTGATAAGAAGCTCAGGGGGAGGTCCTGTCAAAGTTTCAGGGCTTCCCAGGAAGGTCACAAAAACAAGACGAGTGTGCTAGAAATGTGTGTGCGGAAAAATTACTCAGGATCGCTGTCTAGTGGTCGGTCCCGGTACTGCACTTACGCACACTTCACACACTCGGCTGGTCTGCGCATGTGCAGGACAGTCTGCTTTATGTCAGGCAGCCACCCTCCCCTCCCCCACAGCCCAACCCGAAAAATTGAGATGCATTCATACACTCATTACACAGTCAACCAAGCAAAGACACAAAGCTTAGGGCAGGGGCGGGCAAACTTTTTGATTGGAGGACCACAATGGGTTCTAAAATATGACAGAGGGGCCGGACCAGGAGCAGATGGATGGAGTGTTTTGGAAACCTCACCTCATCTGAGAAAAAAAATACATTTAATTTTATATGAAAGTGAATAAAAGCATTCCAACAATAATATTTGTCTTTGAAAACCACAGTGTTTAGAAAATAAAACATTAACAAGGTTTATTCATTAAATTTTTTTTCAAGTTCGGCGGCCCGGATTAAAACTTTTAACGGGCCGCATGTGGCCCCCGGGCCGTAGTTTGCCCTCGCCTGGCCTAGGGCATAAACACATACATGTAATATCCAATCCGCTTATTCTCACAAGGATAGCGTGCTGGAGCCTACCCAGCTGTCAACGGGCAGTAGGCGGGGCACACCCTGAAGTGGTTGCCAGCCAATCGCAGGGCACGCAAAGACGAACAACCATCTGCGCTCAAACTCACTCACAAATGCAACCTCCACACAGGAAAGCTGGGTCCCGGGATCGAACCCTGCACCTTGGGACTGCGAGCCGGATGTCCTAACCAGTCTTAACTCATTAAATACCAGCCATTTTCACTGGAGCAACCCACTCAATCCCAGAGTTTTCCTGGGTTTTGACTAATATTGCAAGGCCCACAGAATATTGTATTCTAATGCTATATAGACATGGAGCACACCCGAAGAAAGATGAGACTCTCTTCTTTCAACAGAAAAAAAATGTTTGTTCCTATCTTTTTCCATTCTTGAACAATCGGCATTTGAAAATAGCTAAATTTCATGAAAACTCCAATCCCTGGGGAAAAAACTGAGAAAATGAGCTTTTTGTAAACTGATGCATTTTGACCATAATTTGAACTTTGACACTATTATTTATGGCTTTTATGACACCTCTAACATCTAAATAATGCATGCCTTCTATAAAATAACAAAAAAAGGACAAAAAATATGTTTTTGATAAAATAAATTTATTTGCACATAACACTAAACGACTGAACTGTTGAACTATGTACAAAAATGAAATACATCAGTGTCATACATACTTTTTTTTTGTGTGATATAAAATAAAACAGTTGCCTTGATGCAAGGGCACACAACATAGTTCACACCACATTCTTGTTTCACTCCGTTTGCCTTTGCGCAAACAGACCCGACACTTTCGTTGTGGTCTGGCTTTGCTGGTCCGTGGAAAATAGGCGAGCTTGTGTTTGTCCACTGGGGTTTGTGTGAAAATAATTGTCTGGGAAGTGATTGCTGGCATCCGCGATGTGCTGCAGAAGCTCATCCGTGAGAAACAGCTGCAGGAAATCAGCTGGCTCCTCAGACTCCAAATGGGCAGCGGCATTCAGTGGTCCAGGGGTTGCTGTAAAGTCGATTTTCCTCGGTTGCCATCCAGTGTGACGCCATCCGGAACCACTGCTTCCTGATGCACAACCTGTAAATTACAGAAATATAAACAATTGGAAATATATATTTATTGCTGCATTTTATTGCTGGCGTGTGAAGTTTCATATTATAATTTACCTTTCTTTACACCAACAAGACGAGGAGGAACTTTCTTGCCGCGGGATGCACAATCTGTGAATTTTAGAAAGTATGCATGATTACCACACCATTCAGTATTGTTGTTTCCTCGTCGGGGAGGAGATACGCTCGCGTCTAACTGCACATTTATGCGACATTTTCTGCCCGCAAGATGCATGATATGTACAATAAAAGCATGAGGGGTAAAACCACATGTTCAATGGTAACTTGCGAGCGCTTACCTCCTCGTTCGGGGGGATCTGGTGAGGACTCTCAGCTGCTTTGGCTATTGTCCGAAGGCAGGCGATGCAGGCCGCAAGGCACGCGCACCCTCTTTAGACGCCTGTTTGTTGTGACGACGACGAAGCGTCATCCTCTCAACCAAAGCGTCTCCATCGCCTTGATGCTTTTAGGAAGCTTTTTTTTTACAAAAAAGCATTCCTCGATCGTCATTTGCTTGGAGGATTTCATTGCTAACGCTACTAATGCGACTGCTGCTAGTGCTGCCGATGCTGCTGCTACCCACGCTGCTCTCCACACTTATAAGTCTACCCCAGGATCCCGCCCCCCATTTGTACCTCTGGCGCAGATTCAAGGCGGATCTTTTGCACCTCTGCCCCCTGCTGGGTGATTTTTACATGATTCACAATGCGGACAAGGCTGATTCTCAGTCAGAGGTTGCATCAGACCCTTATGTACACTATGACGTAAAAAAGACAGGAAACGTACTTATACGTCTTTGGTAGAGGGCGCCATTGCATTAAAAGACGTCTTTGTACGTCTAAGGGAGTAAATGAGTTGAACAAAGTACAGGGTCCTTCACCTGACTACAGATGATCTTCTGGGGACTTTATTTGGTTTTAATCACTTTTGGGGTCTGTATCTATGCACACTCCCTGGTTTTGCTACCTTCCCGGGTACCACATACACACTGCTTAGTTTCTCTGCCTTCGTGGGTACCACATACATATTGCTTGGTTTCTCTGCCTTCCTGGGTACGACATACACACTGCCTGGTTTTGCTACCTTCCTGGGTACCAGTCACACAAACGTCAGACGACTCAGCACATACCGACTGTCTCAGCACTACACACTTTCACTCCAAGGCAGTGCTGTGAACCAACTTACTGACAAGAGGTAGTATTTAGAATTTTAAAAAGTGCTTGAAAGGTTTTGTTCATGTAAAACCAACAGATTATGACATTATTATTATTATTTAAATCAGTATTAAACAGCATCAGCATAGGTTAAAGATATTATACAGACTATATACGATAAAAAAATACTAAACCACCCTTGCTTTTCCGTCATTTCTTGTATAAGTTAACACACAGATGTATAACATTTGTTTATACAAATATAATGATTAAAAAGTAGCTGATTAGAGTTTTAATTTTGTATTCATTAATCTGTAATAAAAATGGACATATTTTGGTTAATAAAATTAACAAGAAATAAAAGTAAAGGGTGTTCTAATACTTTTTTCAAGATTGTCCTAACATACATTTAATGTTTACAGTATATGTCTTCGGAAGAAGCGCAGCATTAGATTTTTTTTTTTGTTCTCTCTCTTTGACTTCTGAATTTGAATTTCTGTCACAGATGTGCTTGAATTCTATTTTGGATGATTTGTGTTAAACTGCACAAATATTTGAAGAGCCATAGAATTCAAGAATCACACCAGTGCTGCTACTCCTCCGAACGGGTGAACGCCCTTGATTAACAACCTGCGTTGAGGTGGCTTTTGAGATTCGTGGTGTGGGAGAAAAATCTCTGAAGGCATTCTTAGACTTCAAGAGAGGGTCCACAATTTTCAAAGACACACTTCCGTCTGAATCAGAGGCCTCACTTGTATCCGGAATATATTCATCTCCACTGTCATCTGAGTTGGAGTAATAATGCTTATCCATTCCAAAGTCAGCCTGTTTTTTTAATCTAAAAAACAACAACAACGAAATATAAAGGATAGAAGGCAGGAGACCAATAAAATATATGCAATTTGCTTGTAAGATTCCCTGAAATCTATATGGGTTGTTTACCTGTATACTTTTGGTCCTCCTGAGCCTTGGGATAGTAATATGGTCTGGGTCTGAGGCGCAAAGTTCAGGGGCAGGATTTGACAATGATTCGTCAGAATCTGTGTCGTTATTCCAAGGAAGATTCAGCCCATATTTTTTGTCCAAGGGAGGAGACTGGGTTGCATCAGAGTCCAAGAGAAAATTGAGAACCCATTAAATACTTAATCCCCAGAGGAATCTGCACAGAAAAAGGTCTTAATTCTATTTGAAAAAAAAAAAAAAAACTAAAATATTGATGAATGATATGACAAAATAATGTAATAACAAAATTAATTGACCGTAACAAAAAGCTCCCGGGAGGAAAACTACATTAAATGTTTTTTTAACAGGGCAGTGAAAATATTGGAAAATAAAAAAAATAATGAATAAAATAATATGAAAAAAGAATTCAATGTGTATCGATGGACCCATATGAAATACTTATATCGCTATGTACTTATCAGCCATATCGCCCAGCCCAATATGTAACTGCAACTTCAAAACCTCGGGCCATAACAGGATTGTAACATGGGATGCATATCTTCATTCCTAAATTTGTAGATCCCGAGGAGGCTGCTCAATGGTCCTGGTAATGTAAACCTCAACCAATTCGGTCACAGCCAATGTTCTCCATCCTTGTTAAGAAGTTTTGAAATGATTTAATAGATATACTATTGCAAACTATACCAGAATTTTAGACATTTTAAACTTTTGATCACAATTTTACCTATTTTCTAAAAATCTGAAGAATCCACATGCCAAATCACCTGCTGTGGACACATAGGTTCTGTTCTGACAGATAATTCAGTTACAGGTTGTGTACTTAAAGCCAATAAGAGGGCAATGCAGCAGTCGACAGCCTGACGAAAGCTTAAGTCTCCCAATGAGAGAACTGTAGTGGCTGGTAGGTTCTTAGATTGTAACATAGTAAAGACATATACTAGGCATAACTGTATATCATATGATGATGAGGGAAAATATTATTAGCTACGATTTATGTCCAGATATATTAGAAAACTTGTCCAACCAGCACAGGTCTATCTAACTGTAATTTTAACATCTCAAGACACGACAGGATGACCACATGATACGCATACCTCCTTTTCAGAGTCTGTCAAAACTTGAGAAGGCTGCTTCGATGTTCTGGTGGCATCAACCTCAGCCGATTCCGTCATTGTCGGTTGTCCTCCATCCTAATGAACAAGTTGAATATTAATTTAATGAATTAAAAAAAGAAAATGGATCAGAATTTTACACATTTTAGGCTTTGGCCACCCAAAACAAAAACTAACAAGTTCACGAATGAAACAAAACCAATTACTTTAGCGCATGACAATTAATCTTCAGTAGAGATATGTTGTGACTGATATTTCAGTCACAGGTTGTCTTTTGAACGCCACCAGGGCCGCAATGGAGCACAGGACAGCCAAAAGTCTTCTTGTCGGACACCTGTAGTGGCTGGTAGGTTCTAAGATTATAACATAGTAAAGGCACATACAACTCCTAACTGTATTTCATATGATAATGAAGGAAAAGATGATTAGCTATGATTTATGTCAACAATAAAAATGGCTCTACGGGGTCCCCACAAACACAAACCTGACAGTTGGGTGTCAGATGGCCAACATACCTGACACGCAATTCAACTCAACTGGACCCCACAACACAAGAAAAAGCTGAGTGAGCCTCAAACCAGACATACACATTCACTGACAAATATCCTGTGACACCAGATATATTAGAAGTCTTGTCTAATCAGCACACGTCTATCTAACTGCAATTTTAACATCTCGAGACACGACAGGATGAGTACACGATACGCATACCTCCATTTCTGAGTCTGTAAAGCCTGGAGGAGGCTGCTTCGATGTTTTAGTAGCATCATAAATTTATTGAATTAATTATATTTGAGGTTGGATTAGATTTTTACACATTTTAAGCCTTAGCCACCCAAAACAAAACATAAGCTCATGAATGAAATAAAACTAATTAATTTCGCCCATGCCAATTAATCTTCTGTAGACACGTGTTGTGACCAGTGTTGTTTTTGGCAGGCATTTTAGATTTTGTCCAAGTCATTTGGACAAAGTGCTGATTTGTTTACATCACATTTAGTCATCCCAATTCGTTATAGTTTTAGTCCAGTTTTAGTCAACGAAAACTAAAAAAAGGGTTTTAGTCCAGTTTTAATCGACGGAAACGCAAAAAAAGTTTTACCCTAGTTTTCGTCAATTTATTCACAAAGGTTTTAGTCCAAGCGGCACGGTGGCCCAACTGGTTAGCAGGATGGTCTCACAATATTGAGGTCGTAGGTACGATTCTGGCTCCGGCCTTCCTGCGTGGGTTTCCTCTGGGTAATTCGGTTTCCTCCCATATTCTTAAAACATGCATGGCAAGTTGCTTGGAAACTCTAATTGCCCCTAGGCATGAGTGTGAGCGTGGATGGTTGTTCGTCTATGTATGCCCTGCGATTGGCTGGACACCAATTCAAGGGTGTACCTCGCCTACTGCCGAAGACAGCTGGGATCGGCTCCAACACCCCCCGCGACCCTAGTGAGGAGAAGCGGTACAGATAACGGATGGATGGATGGATGGGTTTAAGTCCATTTGAGTTAAAACAAGGCATTCAAGGTTTCCACCCAATAACAAAGACTTTTGGATGGACTACAAAGGATTCTTCATTACAAACAGAAAAAAGTGGCAACAGTGGAATCAATGCTCACTGCTCCAAAATAAGCAGAGAAGCAAAACATTTTGTTGGGCAACTGTTGTGGCTTTATTTCACTAAAAGCAACATAAAATAATTTATGAACCACATGCTAACAATTTTGTCTCGTCAACGAAAAAAATTCATGTACATCACGTCATGTTTTCGTCATAAAAGAACCTCGTTTAGCTTGTCATCGTCATTAAAAAAGGGGCGTTAACGAAGTATTTTCGTCATAGTCATCAGTGACGAAAACAACACTGGTTGTGACTGATATTTCAGTCCCAGGTTGTCTCCTGAACACCACCAATTGGGCAAGGGGGCGCAGGAAAGCCTGGGGTCTTCTATTTTTACAGTATAGAAAGGCTAAATATCAAATTGAAACAGTGTTTTATATCATGAATATACAGGGTTGGTGCTGGTTCTGGTAGGGAAACCACAACATAAAGATGTCCTTAATTAGTCCCACAATGGGGATATTTGCAATATGGCATATGATGGCCTAACAGGGCCACCGCCCAGAAAAGAGTAACGCAGAACTTTGTAATACTGTCACTCCCTGACCAGTTCGTTGTTCCTGAAGAGCCAAACTTTGACTCAGACCCACAAATTTGAATTACAGATAGTGGACAATGGAGAACTCCCCCAGTCAGTCAGCATGTTCAACTTCCATAGAAACCTCAACATACATTTATTAGATTGCCAAACTAATTGGAAACTACATCACCAGAACACCACAAGTGGGCTCTGTTATTGTACTTAAAGATGCATCTTACAAACCTGTGTTCTCCAAGGCCAGCTGGTCCATAGTCTTAAGTTATTTCTTCGCCAACATCAATGTCTCGGAGCGCAAACAGACAGAGGTGTGGTCTGTCCTCTGTTGTCTTCTTCTTCATTTTACAGTTGGGGTGCATGTGGTCATCATTAACCAGTCTTCCCAGACTGCCATCTTCTTGAGCGGCATCAACACTTAAAATAGATTTAAAAAAAAAAAAAAAATTATTCAATCAATGTCAGAAATTAATCTTTGAGACAATCTTGTGTACACAAAACATAAAAATAGGAAATCCACAATTTTTAAATCTTCTAAATCAAATCATACAAGAAATTTCTATTGGAATCAGACCCTATTAACAGCTTGTCTTTGAGACTTCATGGTCTATATTTTCATTTGTACAGATTCAACGCATGAATAAAAGTAATTACCGTATTTTCGCAGTCATAAGCAAACAAAGCGCCCTGTCAGTCGATGCGTCCATTAAATGGACAAAGTACCACTCACGTCCATCAGCCCTTGTCATCAACGAGCTGTTGGAAGTGCATGTTAGCACACCCTGCTGGGCAAAGAGTGAGTTGTCCATGCTTACAATCGACCGTGACAAATACACCATCTGACTATAATGTTTGGGTGATGGTGTTGGAAAAAGCTGGACAAAGGGCAGCTGTCCACAATGTTTTAGTCTGTCTTATCATTTATGTTATTGCAAGCAAGAAACGTCCCAGGTTTAGACAACAGACAAAAAGTCCAAAGCATAACAGCACATCTCTTTAAACAGCCATGCAAATCTCTCTAAACAGCTATGGGATTGTGGGTCTCTGCTCCCAGAATGCATTGCTTGAATTAGCTAAGGCTGAGTGGCTTTTGTATTATTTTCATTTTTTTTGGGTATATTGATGGCATGAGAGATACATGTTTGTGTTAATCTTATTTCTATGTTTCATTGTTTGCTTGTATGATGAGTTTTTTATTTTCTTTTTGAAACCGTGACTCTAAGGAGTGTGGTGAGCAGCCAAGTCCCTCCCCTGACGTTGCTTTGTAGGCTATTGCCAATGCACCTAATATTGGCCTGAGCCATTGTCAGCTATTGTCAATAGAGACTTGGCGTCTGCTGCAACAATGGGGTGATTGCTCATGTTATTGGGGCATAGTAGGCTGCTATCGGCTGTGTCAGTGTGGGCAGCTCTGCCAAGTTCATGCTATGCTAACAGCAGCTGTGCTATCGTCTTGTCAGGCGGTGCGTCCAGTATATGTTACAAAGACAGAAATAGCGGCCTCAACAGGTGTTGCGCCCTTTGACACGGCGCGTCTTTTGGGTGCGAAAATACGGTATACATTTTTGCTTAGAGAATGATTTTTCCCCTAACACTTATGGGATGAGTATGTGTTTATTTTTTTAAATAAAAACAAAAATAAGATAACATCTCAATCTTTGCCTCACCTCCAAGTTTTTTCTTGCCGGCGGAAGTCAAACAAAAAGACAGTGCCTCTTCCATCCATCTTCCTGCGTTGAGATTTATCAGAATCTATCAATTTTCCTCTGTACTCCATAATAAAGAATAAAGTCGTCTTTCCTGAAAGGGGCCTTGGTAAATACTCCTCGACCTAGTTAACAGGGAAATCAAGATAGCTTCGTCATATTTTTAAGCACACAAATAAGGAGTCATCATATTCATTTGGGCCACTATACTAATGTAGGGTGGTTTGAAACATTGCTTCTTGTGAGGGATAGAGCAGAGCCCTTCTTTATGATTTTAAAGGAACAGACCAGCCAAAATTCATTTTCCAGCATTGCATTAGCCAGTATGTATTAGGACTGAAAGTACAAATGTCAATGGCACCTGGTTACGTAAAAAAAAAACTTTAAGATTATTTAGTTTCATAACAATGACATACACTGTATACACAGTCATATTGGATCGCGTCACGTGATCTCTGTGACGTATAACGTGCTTTACACTAGACTATCAATATCGGACTTGTTCACCGGTCTATTGTGGTATAAAAATGCCGGAGGGCGTCATCAAGTACAGCCTTAATTTAGATAGAACTCCTACCATCAGGTTTCACGCTCACTGAAATAACTTGAAACTGACAAAAGAAAAGGTCAAGACACTCTTAATGTAAAATAACCACTTAAAAAACGATGTCAGCTTGGTTATCAGAAAACAATAATATATCTTAGCAAAAGCGTTAACATCATACCTTTAAATGAGTTTATATACTTCGCTTCTAACTCTGCAGTCTTGTCCAGACCCTTGACTGCATGTTCAATAGTATCCTGCTTTGGGGACTTCCTGCATCTCAGGGAAGGCATTGTTTATTCTATAAAGAAAAAAGACAGTTTTGTGTTGAGAATTATTAATACTATAGGCTAAATGGAGTTTTAACAATATCAGTGTAAGAAAAATAAATTATAAATTAAAAAAATATCAATCCCTCCATCCCAATTAACGATTTCAACCATAATAGTTGATATTGAAGTTTAAACAACAGACAGACAGATTTATGCAGTGTGACTACAAAAATCTTACCAAAATTGCATTCACAGTAACCTTTGCTTTAAGAATCATGTAATTAACCAGTGAACATCGTGTCTTACACAAAAATTAATGACAGAAATTATCATGGTACTTGCATTCTGTTGTTCTATAACAAAAGTGCAAGCTGTTAGCTCCGCAAAGCTAACGCAACAAGCTAGCGTCCCTCGTGCTCACATTCAATGCAAACCTGACCACCGGATGAAAATACGCGTCGGTTTAGTTCTTTAAATGAGTAAAAGCACCATGACGTTTTATAATTATTCAATGCTTAACTGGAGCTCGTCAATTATGTCGATGTAGGAGCACATGTTTGCTAGGCCAGTGTTGTAGGCCCACATCCATGGTGCTACTTTGTATAGTGTTTGCCACACAACTATCTCTAACCATGAACAAATGCACTCGAGGCATGTTTTGAATAAAAACAAACGAAAAACACTTACCTCTCCGTTTCAACAGCAGTTCGAACTTCGAAGTGGTGATATTCTCCAGCGTTAAGCACCTGCTCGAACTGCGAATAGGTCAAATTCAACAGCGTCTTTTTTCTGTCTTAATAAGGACGCGATGAGAGGAGGAGCGCTTGCCTTTTCGTCAGCACGCCCCGCGCGGGTGGTGCTGCTTTATCACTCTCTATCTGTGCCCGCCCGCCGGCATGTCGATAGAAAAATAATATTCCTTCAAACATTACTTTCATCTTCTTAACGTTTTGTAGTGAATTTAACAGGTTCACCACTTTTTTCAAATACACCAATGGAAAACAGGTCTTAATTGAGGAAACATACAAAGAGCGTCTCACAAACACCTTATGATGAGCAATGTAATTTGATCACGTTTTTTGTCACTGCCTGGACGTCGGTTCACTGGCCTGGTGGCAGTGGCTTGTAGACACTGTCACTGAGTGGGAACGGATCTCAAGGTGGGTCAAACTAACCCAAGCAGTGGATCGGTCCGTTTTTTAAATTTATTAATTTTTTTATTTTATGTATTTATTTATTATTTAATACAAGGGCTTCGGCTCACTACCAGTGGGCGGGACCAAAGAATTTGGGTTTCTTTTGAGCTAGGAGGCAGTCAAAGGCAGTCCAATCCCCGGCAACATAAAGCGCCTAGCTCTGGGGACATGGAATGTCATTTCTCTGGTAGGGAATGAACCCGAGCTGGTGTGTGACTAGACCAGTGGTTCTAAATTTTTTCCTGTCATGCCCCCCCTACCAAGAAGAAAACAATTCGCACCCCCCCCCCACCACAATTTTTTTTTACATTTCGTACTAATGTACATGTTCTTTGCATATTAATATTAGATTGTCAATAAAATATCTTACCTTAACAAAGCTAAATTGATAAAAAAAAATATCATTTTGAGAACGACTATTGTGAGGATCTCGAAACTCAGTACTCTGTGGTGCTAATATTGATGAGATGATAAATATGTTGAAGCCACAGAACAAAAAGATTAGATATTGTTTGGAAATTAATGACGTACATAACAAAGGAATATCAGCCTTGATTGGAGTACATTACTGCATTTAAATTTTTAATAAAAATGAAACAATTATTGATGTTATGAACACTATGAAGAATTTAAAAAAACAATATATAGGGATAATTATAGTTTTCATTTTGTTATGTTTAGTCTGTTCATGTTGCATTATTTTTATGACAAAGATGATGGTTAATCGTAGGTTTGTTGCCCAAATGTACCGTTACAACCTGATTAATGTTGAGAATGACGAACTCAAACTGGACACTAAAACGTAAAAACACATGGACTTCTTGCCCCTGTCCACACACGTGCACACACACACACACCATACACGAAGATCCGGGAGGTAAGGACGGCTGTCCTCTCCTACAACGAGGCAAGGGCCTCCACCAAGTCACCCCAGGGACAAGTTTTATTCCCTGATGGTCATCAAATTATGAGGATCTCATTCTACGCCGGAAGGGAGGAGGGGAATTTTTCCCTAATGTGAGGTTTTCGCTCCTCCACTGATGATCACACTGTTGTATGATTTCATTATGATGATCTGTCTTAAAGCCGTAAGGACATGATTTTTAAATCCACAACAGGGGGGAAATGTAAGATGGGCTGAGGATAGGTAATCAGTTTGTGTATTCATAATCATGTTTTTATACACTCATTAATGTTTAACACACACAGAGACACTTACTTGTTATTTTAACACACACACACACAGACACCCCATCCTGAAGATGTGTTTAGTTAAACTGACCTTGGGTTATGATTTTCTGCCTGCTGGAGTCCCTGGTGATTAGTTATTGATGCTTTAGTTAAACTGACCTTTATACCGTGAGTTATTGATGTTTTCTGTCTCTTGGTGATTAGTTGTTGATGCTTTTCTGTCTTCTGGTGATTAGTTATTGATGAGTTAGTTTCAATAAAAAGGCAGAACGGAGGGTGAGAGTCAGAGGGTGTGCGGGATTGAACTGGCAAGACGGCTGTTTCGCCTCCTGGCTCCCTCTCCCATTCTGAATGGCACAAAACGAAAACTTTAGTAAGTTATTTCAGTCTAAAAAAGGCGTCAGGGCATTTTTAAACCGGACAGTAAGTCGTCACTGTCTTGGTTCCTTTTTGTGCCTTGACCCATCCCGGAATTATTGAAAGGATGCAGTCCTATTTACAGGCCCCAGTGACACCCCAGGTTTCTGTTGTTTGTACGAGGGCGCTTAATAGGTACTGCTATTCACAATCGTCTTAGGCTGTTTCTTTGCAGAAGTTTATGGACAATGTGTAGTGCTGTAGGATGCAGTCTAGAGCATTCTTGACATTGAAGCTTTTGTTTCCAGCAACTGCTAATGCGACCGTGCATCAAACATGCAAAACACAGACCCTTGCTCCTCAAGAAGTCAATCTTATCCTTGTGATGCTTTCTCCTAAATTCCTTACAAATTGTGAGACTGTTGCTCTCCATTACAATTAGCACATGGTTTGGCAATAGCATCCACTGAAACAGGTTCTGCCTTTGGCGTGGTGGTTTTGTTGTTTTTCCATCTTGGCGGGCACAATGACTGTTGTGAAGACTTTCTTTGATTTTGGTGTTTCTGTGTGTTGTGATTTTGTTTTCTGTTTTATAGAATCTTTCGTGCTTGTCAACAAAGTCAACAAAATCCTTAAACTTCACTCTTCTATTTGTTCTTTCTTTGAGATTGCAGGCAAATTTTCTCCAAGATTCTATAAGTCTGTATGGAAGTTTGTTTGCCAATGCCTTTATATTAGCCATGTTGTCCAAGTCCTCCATGTAATTAACATCTGCCATTATGTTCAAACAGCCCATAAGGAATAATGTGAAAGACTGAAGTGCAACACCATCTTCAGACTTGATTGTTGGCCAATCCATGGCTTCCTTTAAATATGCTTCTGCTATCATGAAGTCATCACCATAAAACTCCTTCAAGATTTGTTTTGCTTTGGTATGTCCTGTCAGAGGTTCCATATGGATGCAGCTCTTCACCAACTCATGTGGTTGTTCACTAGTATACTGCAGCTAAAATTGAAGATGATCACGGTTATCACTTGTACGGCCTTCAATCCCATGTTCAATGGCACCTATACAGGTTTTATAATGCAGAGGGTCGCCTTTAAACGTAGGAATGGAAAGTTCGGGAAGTAGCGATGCTTTTTGACTCTTTGCTAAGTATTCTGCGACACTGGCTTGCTGTGAGATTGCTTGGCAAAGGCCATCAAGCACATGTCCCTGTTGTTCTCTACTTTCTGTCTGATGTGGAAATCTAGCCATTGGAATAGTCGAAGTGGGAGCATTTCAGGTCAACACTGCTTGTTGCTCTGATAGGCTGTGATGGTAATTGAATGTTTTTCCTTGTTTAAATTGTAACACACTCATCAGGAATGTGGATACCATCCTCCTGGGTATTTTCATATCTTCTCAAGACATCCAATTTAGCATCAGACTCAGGGAGTGCCGTTTGCATTGCATGCATTTGCTTCTTTGCCTTAATTGCAGCTTCTTCTTGCTCAAGTGCCAACCTTTGTTGTAAATCAGCAGCCTTTGCCTTTAAACATGCTCGTTCCATTTGAGCCTTTAATTTAATTGAAGACGTTGACAGAAGTGAGCTTCTGTCTGTTAGATTCTTTACTTCTACTTCTATGGGTGTAGTTAGTTGATGCAGATCTACTATCATCAGGTGATATTTGTTTATTGCATCCTTCCTCTGCACGTTTCAAAACGTCCTTCTTCCATTGCTCACATTTCCATTAATTAAATTTTTTGGATCAAACCAGTTATTTTGGTCATCGGCAAAATCCTCTTCAGTCTTTAAATTTTGCACACCGGAATTGAGGTCCACAAATTCTTGCTCCATGCCGCTAAAGCAAACACGAAGCTCAGTTTTTTACAGCGTCAACATTTGCATCATCCTCCATCAATTGTTCAATTTGACGTTGCATGGAGGTCAATTGAGCAAATTTGCACCTGCGTGCCTGCATCCGTTTAGGCTTGTGATCTTCTACAGCTTTTCTCCGTCATTTTTAATGTCCGCTTTCCACTGTCTTGTTCCTCCATGTCAATCCACAATCAAGCAAACAAAAACGTCAAACTGACTGTAGCGTCTCAATTTGTAGGTCAGCTGAATGACGATCAAAGTTTTAAGCAGTTTACTCACGCACCTGTTACGTGCACGTCCTTGTTAACTCGCGATGCTTGTCAAGTATGGACGCATGCTAACAGCTAGCAGCTCATTGTCCCGACTGGAAAGTTGCTCCTTAGCTGTGATGTGCCTAGGGTTACACTATCTATCATTAACAAACACAGCCAGCCCTCCTCTTTCCTCTTTCCAGTGTCCTGTCCGCAAGTAGTATTTGGAAGCCGTCAAATTCCACGACGGTGTCCGGCGTTAGGTCTGTTAGCCATGAATCCGTGAACATCAGCAAGCTAGCTCATTGGAAGTTCCTCTCGTGCCGCGTCCATTTTCTTGGGAAGGTATCTAACATTTCCCATAAAAACGGACAGGAGGACGGGGTGGTCACGCCTCCTCTTTGCCTGGCGTTTCGCCCCCGCGCGACATCCCCCGTCTCTTCCTCCTCAACTCGTGGGGGATATCGGGTCTCGCTCCGGGAGTCGGCACGGGGTTAGCACGAAGTGCTAACAGCTGATCTCTTGTGTAAACGATTGATCCGTAGCTCCCAGTGACATCTCCGGACACGATCACGCAAAAAACAGCCCCCAGCAGCAATAAAACCACCGCAATTTGGATGTCCATTGCTGCGATGAGGTAAAATAAATAAAACTGGGTAAAGGAAAAAACACGCGAAAAAGGCTCAAATAGTGAGCCGTGCTGCTTTAGCAGGTAGCCACTCGCGTGGTGACGGAACCGTAAAAACAAATGTGGTCCCATCAAAATCTGATGGGATATTTAAAAATAAAAGCGTGAAAATTTGCTTATTTGTCTGTCGTCACCAATGATTAAAAAAATTAAAATCATTACAAAATCCTCAAGCTATCGTGATACCAGACAAGTTCTGCGGGACACCAGACCACCCCAGTTGTCCACAAAAAGTGGTCACTTCAAAATTTGATGTGGCATTTAAAAATAAAAAAATCACCTGAAATATGCACTGTGATCAACACTGATTTAAAAGAAAAATCTTTAAAAAATATCCTCAAACTATCGTGATACCAAACCAGGATTGGGGATACTAGACCACACCAGCTGTCCACCAAAAGTGGTCACATCAAAATGTGATGTGGCACTTCAAAATAAAAGTAGCCTGAAATTCGCTTATTTCACGGTCATCACCACTGAGTTAAAAAAAAAATAGCTCGAGCTATCGTGATACCAGACCAGTTTTGTGGGACACGAGACTACCCCAGCTGTCCATAAAAAGTGGTCCCATCGAAATCTAATTTGTAATTTCAAACTAAAAGTTGCCTGAAATCTGCACATTTCACTGTCATCATGCCTGACTTTAAAATTTCATTAAAAAATATCCTCTAGCTATGGTAATACCAAACCAGGTTTGGAGGACACAAGACAACACAGCTTTCCACCAAAAGTAGTCCCATCAAAATGTAAGGAGGCATTTTAAAATAAAAGAGCTGGAGCTGTCGTAATACCAGACTAGTTTTGTTGGACACTAGACGACCCCAGCTGTTCATCAAAAATGGTCCCATCAAAATCTGATGTGTAATTTCACAATAAAAAAAAACCCACCTGAAATATGCACATTTCATTGTCATCAACACTGATTTTAAAATAATCATTTCAAAATACCCTCGAGCTATCGTGATATCAGACCCATTTTGGGGGACACTAGACAACCCCAGTTGTCCATCAAATGCGGTCCCACCAAAATGTGATACGGCATTTCAAAATAAAAGTAGCCTTAAATCAGCATACATCACTGTTATCAGGCCTGACTAAAATATCATGACAAAATATCCTCCAGCTATCATGATACCAGACAAGACATATTTCACTGTCATCACCATTGATTTAAAAAAATTAATTAAAAACTAGAGCTGCGAGCAGCTATAAAGGGCCCTCGCCACCCGGACAACGTTGGGGTACTGGCACGTTGGAAATGTGAAATATTTCCGAGAAATAACGTGAGGAATCTTCAAGAGGAATTTGCTTGGAGTTAAAGTTAGAGCAGCTTTTGTTTTCAAAGCCTCGTCAATGTTTGAAGTAAATTTGTTGGCAGGCACTACAGGTGCATCAAATCAAAGACTAATAGACTGAAAAACATTTTCTTTCCGAGAGCCATCACCATTCTGAACTCTCACACACATGCACACACACACGACCACCCTTACCTTGCTGAACAGCGACGTATTGTGTTGTATTTCTCCAATTTCATACTATTTTCCATCACAATATTTATTCTCTTATTTATCTAATTTATATATTTGATTAAATTATTGTTGTATTGCACTGGAGAGGGGAGCTCCCTAATCTTGTTGCACACTGTACAATGACAATAAAAGGATTTCGGATTCTGATAAATTTAGAATGGCCGACTTCCTGTTCAATTTAGCATACGGCTCCATGAGACTTTTTATTAGGTCTTGGCTTTGTACACACTTCATCAAATTTTCAGTTTGGTGAAACAGAGATATGGGGCTGTTTTTCTTTTCTAGGGGGCGATAGCGAGCCATTTTTAAACAACTGTACGACAAAATAATAAAATATTGTGAATATTGAATCAACTCCCGGTTGAGTGGACGCTGGCACGTTTGGCTGCCACTGCTCACCGGTAACTCTCAGAAATTTTTTGGATCCGCTTGTTGTACCTGCTTTAGCAGTTTACAATCCCTCCAGTTACAGTGATTTTATTTATTATTATCTGTATGTTGAGCGATCCCGATTCTCATGAATGCCACCCACCGATTGCATAGACGCTGACGCGTCTACTGTGGCTAAAGTTTAGCTTACCTATCAAAGTTAGCACCTGTCTGCCATGTGGACCCGCAGGCCAGTCTGCTTCTCGCACTTCTGCCTGTTCCTGTCATGTCATCAACCTGTGTCAGGACAACTTCAATCCACTGCCGCTGAACTCCGCTGGATTTACCGACACATGCCCGAGGGAAACGCACCACCACCACTGCTCCTCCTCCCGAACATCGCTCGTCGACCCTTGAAGGATTGTATGGCAATTACCGGCATTTTAAACATTTATGGGACAGAATGTCAATTATTTAATTTAGCAGGTTTATATTTACTGAATATGCTATGATCGCAAAATTCCGGACGAACTGGCGAGGCTGCCCGGCTCACCGTGGCTTGTCATCGGGACCGGGAGGCGGCGCAGGCGACGCAGAGAGAGGAAGCAGAAGCGGGGCTGCAGGTCCGGTGTCTTGCAACGGCTGCGACGGCAGCCCCATAGGCAACCACTGCCGAGTCTGTACCTCACCAACGCCAGATCCGTGGTCCACAAAATCGACGACCTGGGATTACAAATCCTGGGAAACCGCTATGTGCGAGACAGCAGTGTGATCGTCGTCACGGAATCCTGGCTGCACGCAGACGTCCCCGATGCTAGCATCCAGCTCGCTACATCGCGCGGATCGGACAAGGGACACCGGTAAGAGACGGGGCGGGGTGGCTCTGTGTTTACGTGCATGAGAACTGGTGCGGCGATAGCACGATCGTCGAGAAGCACTCTTCCCCCGACATCGAGTTCATGTCCGTTAAATGCCGGCCTTATTTTCTCCCGAGGGAGCTAACGGTCGTGATTGTCACAGCTGTTTACATCCCTCCCGACGCTAGCACTAGCACGGCGCTCTCGCTACTCGCGTGCGTCATCAATAAACATCAGCGGGCCCACCCTGATGGCGTTCACATAGTAGCGGGAGACTTTAATAAGGCCAATTTAAAGACTGTACTCCCAGAGTTTCACCAGCATGTCAAGTGCCCAACGAGGGGAGACAACACTCTCGACCATGTGTACTCGAACATCAAGCACGCATACAGGGCCCTCCCACTCGCCCCCCTCGGCCAGTCAGACCACCTGTCCTTGCAGCTCGCACCTGCATACACCCCTCTCAGGCGCAGATTCAGGCCCACCACAAAGACTGTGAAAACCTGGCGTGACGGCGCCATGAGTGAATTACAGGACTGCTTTCAAGACACAAACTGGGGCCTCTTTGATCATCAGGACCTTGATGTCTACACACATTGTGTAGTGGACTACATCAAGTTCTGCATGGAAACTGTGTCCCTACACAGGACTATACGGACCTTCCCAAATGCGAAGCCCTGGATGTCCAGCAGGGTTCGCTCTCTCCTCAAGGCCCGTGACGCTGCCTTCAGGTCAGGCGACAAAGCCCAGTACAGGGTGGCTCGTGCTGACCTGAGCAAAGGCATCAAGCTAGCCAAGGCAACCTACAAGGGGAGGCTGGAGGCCCACCTTGCCAGTAACAGACCACGGGAGGTGTGGCAGGGTCTACGGAGCATCACCAACTTCCGTGGCAGCAGCACGACCTCTGCAGACCCGAGTGCATCGCTGGCAGAGGAGCTTAACTGCTTCTTTGCTCGCTTTGACTCGCCCCAACCGTCACACCCCCGCACTTCATGCTCCAACTCCCCCCCACTCACCGTAGAGGAACACGATGTGAGGCGCGCGCTCCTGGCTGTTAACCCCAGGAAAGCTACTGGACCCGACGGAATACCAGGCAAGGTCCTCAAAACATGTGCCCACCAACTGTCACATGTATTCTGCAGGATCTTCAACCGCTCCCTGGCTCAAGCAGTCATCCCCTCCTGCTTGAAAACTTCCACCATTATTCCTGTCCCCAAAAAGTCACCAGCCGTCCACCTGAATGACTACCGTCCTGTTGCTCTCACACCAGTCATCATGAAGTGCTTCGAGAGGCTGGTTCTCCAGCACATCAGGGACTGCCTTCCTCCCACTCTGGACCCCTACCAGTTTGCATACTGGGCTAACAGATCCACTGAGGACGCCATCAACACTGCTCTGCATGTTGTGCTGGGCCACCTGGAACAACAGCAGAGCTATGCAAGGATGCTCTTTGTGGACTACAGCTTGGCATTCAACACAATTATCCCAGACATCCACGTCGCCAAACTTGACATTCTCGGCCTCCCTGCCCTCACACGCATCTGGATTAAGGACTTTCTGACCAACAGACCCCAGACTGTGTTGCTCGGCCCCTACACGTCCTCCACCTGCATGCTGAGCACCGGTTCCCCTCAAGGATGCGTGCTGAGCCCTCTCCTATACGCCCTCTACACCTACGACTGCAGCCCGGCCCATGGCAACAACACCATCGTCAAGTTTGCTGACGACGCGACAGTGGTCGGTCTGATCTCGGAAGGTGACGAGACAGCCTACAGAGAGGAGGTAAAGAGACTGACAGCTTGGTGCAAGGACAACAGACTGCACCTTAACACTGCAAAAACAAAGGAGATTGTCGTCGACTTCAGGAGGAACAAGACGGTGCCGCCCCCCCTCTGCATCAAAGGCGTGTGTGTGGAGAGGGTCCACACGTTCAAGTTCCTGGGAGTACAGATCTCCGACGACCTTTCTTGGACTCACAACACCACAGCAGTGGTAAAGAAGGTCCACCAGCGTCTGCACTTCCTGAGAGTCCTCAGGAAATTCAACCTGGACAGGAAGCTGCTGCTAGCCTTCTACCACTCGTCCATTGAGAGCCTGTTGACGTACTGTGTCTCCACCTGGTACAGCGGCTGCACTGAGGCGGACAGAGTGAGGCTCCAGAGGACAGTCAAAACAGCGCAAAGGATTATTGGCTGCCCTCTCCCCTCACTGTCGGACATCTACACCGCCCGGTGCCTCAGAAGGGCTCTCAACATCGTCAAAGACAATACCCACCCAAACTCACACCTGTTCGACCTGTTGCCCTCTGGCAGGCGCTACAGATGCATCAAATCGAGGACCAATAGACTGAGAAACAGTTGCTTTCCGAGAGCCATCTCCATTCTGAACTCTCACACACACACGAGAACACCCTTACCTTGCAGAACAGCATCGTGATGTGTTTTTATATACCCTATTCTGTACTAAATTCCATTGCACTCTCTTATTTATTAATCTAATTTATATATTTGTCTGTCTTATTGTTGTATTGCACTGGAGAGGGGAGCCTTCTAATCTCGTTGCACACTTGAGTACAATGACAATAAAGGGATTTCTAATTCTAATTCTAATTCTACTACGCATAGGAATGACTGATTGTAGTCATGGTCTTTACTGATTTATGATATTATTTTCACATGCTAAAGTTATATTACTTAGTTTATAAATGTGTGAACATAGTATTTTCATGACCTACACTCACATTCACATCATACATATTCAGTCTGCACATTACAAACTGATGACAAGCCAGACAGCACTTCATGGACAAATATGACAAAGCACATTCTCCACATAGGACATAGAGATGCAAACATACCAAATTGGGCACTGGATTTAGTTTTAAAATCGCTGCATTGGCTCCCCGTGTGTTTCAGGATTGATTTTAAGGTTCTTCAATTAGTTTTTAAATGCCTTAACGGTCTTGGGCCATCCTCGCGGACCCTGAGGTCCTCTGGCACCGGCCTGTTAATTATTCCTCGGGTGAGGACTGGAACACATGGCGAGGCTGCATTCAGCCATTCTGGTCCTCGTCTATGGAATAGCCTGCCGGAGGACATCAGGTCCGCAGAGACTGTTGATATTTTTAAAAGGAGGCTCAAGACCAGACCTGGGCATTGCACGGCCCGCGGGCCACATCCGGCCCGCCGGGTGGCACTGACTGGCCCGTATGACAGACCTGGGCATTGTATGGCCCGGGCCACATACCTTTGGTTGACTCTGACCGCGAGTGTAAGGTTAATTGGAAATTTCAAAATAAACATACTTTTTAATTTCACCTCATTCATGGGCGAAAGCTGCACTGCTTTTATTCTGAAATTGTTTTTTTTTTTTATTCCCGCACAATGTGCGTCGCACATAATGACGTAATGCGTTTATCAAGACATGCGCGCGATTGAATCACAACAAGACAACGTTCGTCCTCAAAAATGTCCGCTCAGGCTACAAAAAGAAAGGTAGATGCCGAATGTAGAATTTTCAACAAAAATTGGACAGCGAAGTATTTATTTACTGAAGTTAGAGGTAAAGCTGTGTGTTTAGTTTGCGGGGAGCAGATCGCCGTGTTGAAGGACTACAATTTGAGTCGGCATTACCAGACGAAATATGCAGAGAAATATAAAAACGGCACCAGATAACAATGAACTGGGACACTTTTTCTCAAAATCACAGTTCAGTGACAGTCAATATGTTGTATCTTGCTTAATGTTTGGTGCAAAAAGACAATATTGTGATGTCTTTAAAATGCTCAGAACCTTTACACAACTATCCAACAGTATATGGAACTCAAAATGTGTTTTGAAGTGAATGTGACAGAATATGTTTACTAATATGAGTCACAAATAGTAAAAAATGTTAATATTTTGTCTACCATTGTGTTGAGAAATTTGAATGAATACATTTTTGTAAGGCAACCTCATTTTTTCAGTTTATTTGGTATTTAGTTTCATTGCTTAACTTTAATGCCAGCTTGTCAAAACAGTGCTATTTACTGCTTTTTAAAAAAGAAATACAATTAATATTATGCAGAATTGAGTTCAGCCCTCCACAATATTTAATGTTTCTTATGTGGCCCCATGGAAAAAATAATTGCCCACCCCTGCTCAAGACTCACCTTTTTTGTTTGGCTTTTAAATAATTTATCTTAGTCTTTTAATTCAGGATTGTCATTTTATATATTATCATTGTCTTTAATTTTTTTTAGCTTCTTCGTCTTTTAGTATCATCATTTTTCTTATATATTTTAGCTGCGTCGTTTTATATTATTGTCTTTTAATTTTTAGCTTCTTCTCTGTCTTTTAGTATCATAATTTTTCTTATATATTTTAGCTTCGTCTTTTTATATTATTGTCCTTTAATTTTTAGCTTCTTTTTTGTTTAGCATTATCATTTTCTTTTATATATTTTAGCTCCAGTGTTTCCTCAAGGGGGGCCTCCGCGCTGGGAGGTGTGGCTGGCCTTCTCACAGGGGGCTTCATCCCGGAGGCTCCTTAGGCCCGGCGGACCGGGGCCCTCTGCACTATGTGTAGGGTCTACCCCGGTCAGTCTGGGCTAGGGGTCTGTGTGTTGGCGCAGCTCCCTGTGGGCGTGAGCCGTCATCCCTCTCAGCGCGGATGACCTACCCTGGGTACATTTTCTCATATGGTTTCTCTGTGCCTTACCCTGTCTTTCTACTAAGATGGTTTATTAAGTTGTGTGAATGCGAGTGTTCTGTGTGTGTGCGAGTTCAGGCGTGTATGTGGATGTGTCTTGTGTTTATGTTGAGTGGGTGGAATGGGTTTTAGTTTTTCGTTGTAATTTGGATGTTTTTATTGTACAGCACTTTGAGCCGCATTTTATGTATGAAAAGTGCTCTTATAAATAAAATTTGATTGATTGATTGGAGGGTTCAAGGGGACGCCATTGCAAAAACACATTCTGAAAGACATAATTTGATTTTGGAGCACACATACATGCACACTGACAAGATTACAGGGGAATACCAGCAGGAGAGACGGAGAGACTGCCCGCCGGAGAAGGCCAGCCGTGGAATACCAGTCTTGGGGACCAGCTGGGAATCAACCATCCAGACAATGATTAATCTGGAGAGGACCTTCCCTTGGACGTAGACCCGTGCCGGGGGAAGAATGTGAGGCTGGGCTGAGATAACGCACGACTCTTTTCGACTGTGCTTGCCCGAGTACATTTTCTCATGAGATTAAGAAAAAGCCGCTCAGTACTATTTCCTGAACCTCCGCCCTATTTCCTACCTACCATTCATTTCAAAAGTCCTAGATAATGTAGTCGCCACTCAACTCCACTCTCATCTCACCTGCAATAACCCTTTCAGTCCGGTTTCCGTGCACTTCACAGCACTGAATCAACTCTACTCAAGGTCACCTCTGCTCTCCTCATTGCAGCTGACTCAGATTCATTCTCCATTGTCATCCTTCTTAACCTGACTGCGGCCTTTGACACCATCTCACACAGCATCCTTCTCAAAAGACTTTCTTCCATCGGCATCACCTACACCGCCCTCAACTGGTTCCATTCATACTTCAAAGACCGCACTCAGTTCATCCAGCTTAAATATTTCTCATCAAAGTCCCTCCCAGTCACCTCAGGTTTGCCCCAAGGCTCGGTCCTGGCCCCCCTATTATTTATCATATACCTCCTTCCCCTTGGCAGCATTTTCCGAAAATTCAATATCGCTTTCCATTGCTTCGCGGATGACACCCAGCTCTAGTTCTCCTGCAAACCCAGCATATCACTCCCTCCCACCTCCGTCACCTCCTGTCTATCTGAAATCAATGACTGGTTTTCTAATAATTTCATGAGGCTTAACAGCGACAAAACAGAAGTTATTCTTTTCAGTACAAAATCAATACAATCCAAAGTTGGCAGTTTTCCCATTCCTGTTGGCCCCTCCATTGTTTTCCCATCCCCTCAGGTCAAGAGTCTGGGTGTCATCCTTGACAGCACTCTATCTTTCCATAAGCATAATAACACAACCCGGTCAGCCTACTTCCATCTGCACAATATCAGTCAACACCGCCCCTCCCTTTTTCCCTCATCCACTTCTATTCTGGTCCAAGTCGAGTCAAGTCAATTTTATGTGTATAGCCCTTAATCACAGACAGTCTCAAAGGGCTTTACATAACCACAATCAACATCCACTGATCTTAACCCCCAGGAGGGCAAGGAAAAACTCAAAACCCCATTGGGGGAAAAGTGAGAAAACTTGAGAAGGGACCACAGATGGGGGGGAAACCCCCTTCCAGGATGACCAGGCTGCTTTGGATGCCAAGTGGGCAACATTTGACACATACAATGATGCTATACAATGTTAGATGAGATAATGTGAGAGTCAATTAAATGAAGTGCTGCAGGAAGATGACTTTAGTGGAGTGGGTCCTCATCCAGGACCGTAATCGCCATGGCAGCATATCCGAGGTTGAGCCTTTGATCTTGAAATAGTCAGTTTGGGGTAAATTCAGAACAGCCACTTCCAAGTGAATCACCATCACCTAATTCCCAAGCCGTGGAATTGGGAACAGAAAAAAAAGAACAGAAATAGTAAACAGGCCAACAAGTAGTTCAACGAAGTGCTGAAATATAGGGAAATCAGAAGAGGTGCTGCATGAAGACGACTTCGGCAGAGAAGGTCCCTCCCCGGTTGGTCAGTGCCGTAATCTTCATAGCAGGTCACCATCACCTAATTCCCAAGCAGGGGAAGAGGGGGCAGAAAAGAGGAGAAGCGGCAGTAAACAGGCCAACAAATAATTAAATTAGATGCTAAAGTATATAAATAAATGTCGCGCTGCAGGAAGACGACATCACTGGAACAGGTGCATGCCCAGTTTGTCAATGCCTTAAACTTCCTAGTGGGTCACCGTCACCTAATCCCCCAGGGGGCAGAAAAGAGAAGATAAGAGAAAAAGCGGCAGTAAACAGGCCAACAAATAGTTCAACTAAATGCACAAGAGTATAAATGCGTCTTTAATAGTGTTTTGAACATTTCTACTGAGGTGGCGCCTCTAATACCTGAGGGTAGTACATTCCAAAGCATTGGTGCCCGAATAGAGAACGCTCTAGAACCTGTGGACTTCTTTTTGGCTCGCGGGATCACTAAAAGACCAGCATTTTGTGAGCGAAGGTTTCGGGACGGAACATATGGTACCACGAGGTCAACGAGATAGGAAGGTGCTAAGCCATGCAATATTTTATAGGCAAGTAGCAGAACTTTAAAATCACATCTCAAGTGGACCGGAAGCCAATTCAAATTGGCAAGTATCGGGGTAATATGATCAAACTTTCTCGTTCTAGTCAAGAGTCTAGCTGCTGCATTTTGAACTAACTTTTAATACTAGACATGGGGAGACCCGAGAGCAAAACGTTACAATAGTCGAGGCGAGACGTAACAAACGCATGGATTAAGATTTTTGCATCACAAGTTGATAGAATTGGGCGAATTTTAGCAATGTTACACAGATGAACAAATGCAGTTCTAGTAATATTTTTAATGTGCATTTGAAACGACATAGTTGTGTCAAATATAAGACCGAGATTTTTTGTTGAATCCTTTTGGGCAATTTATCGATACTCATAGTGGTGTCTTTGAAAAAGGTACAGATGACGCGCTGGTCCAATGATCAGCATCTCGGTTTTATCTGAGTTAAGACGCAAAAAATTGAAAGACATTCATAGTTTAATTTCGGCAAGGCATGCCTCTAATTTATAGCAATCACACGGATTCGTTATATCCAACGGCATGTATAATTGCGTATCATCAGCATAACAATGAAAACTAATGTGATATTTCCGTATAATATCACCAAGCGGTAGCATCTAGTACCAATCCCTGCGGAACTCCGCGTGTGATCTTACAAAGATCAGAAGACGCATTGCCATGAATTACACGGTGCGTCGTCTCCGACAGATACGAATTAATCCAAGAAAGCGCTGAACCTGAAATGCCAACGCAAGTTTCAAGGCGTTTTAATAATATGTTATGATCAAGTGTCAAAAGCGGCGCCAAGATCGAGTAAGAGCAATACAGTGAACCCTCGGTTATCGCGGTTAATGGGGACCTCGTAGCGGTCGCTGCTCGGGCCCTAATAATAATTTCTACAAAAACAATAGGGACCTCGCCGCCGTCGCAGCTCGGGCCCTAATAACAATTTCTAGAAAAACAATAGGGACATTGCAGCGGCCACTGCTCGGGCCCTAATAATAATAATAAAAATAATAATGATTTCCACAAAAACAATGGGGACCTCGTAGCGGTCGCTGCTCGGGCCCTAATAATAATTTCTACAAAAACAATAGGGACCTTGCCGCGGTCGCTGCTCGGGCCCCAATAATAATTTCTACACAAAGTCCATTGTGGTGACCCGCCCCCTTTTAAGTAAATTCAAAGTGGCCGACTTCCTGTAAAACCTAGCTCATTGCTCCAAGAGACTTTTTTGTAGGTCTTGGTCTTATACATACAGTGAACCCTCGCTACTTCGCGGTTCACCTTTCGTGGGTTCAGTGCTTCGCGGGTCTAAAAAATATTCGGGGGCATTGTAGTTTCGCCGAGCGGCACGACAGGGCGCTGGAGCGGTTAGACGGCCGGCGTGCGCCGAAGAAGAGCGTGGGCGAAGAGGAGAGTGGACGAAGAAGAGCACGTTCCCCCGGACACGATCGGTGGCGACGTTTCGCGCGGTTCGGACCGTACCAGAGCTCCGGCCGGTGTGCGTGGCAGTTAAGCCGTAGAGGAGCACCTTCCTGTTAAGGATGTTTCTATCAAAACAAGCCTGAACAAATGAATCAACCAGCCAAGATTGTCTGTCATTTACGCGCGGGGCAGCCCTCGAACTCCGAGGCGAAGCCAGCGTGTTCGACTGCACACATGGTTTTTATTTGCATCAGCATAAGCAATTTGAATATGCAATACATACAGAATGGAAAACTTGACATTTGACTCCATCCCACTTGCCCACCCTCTTCCTGCCTATTCTAACGGTTTCAGCTTACAAGACACCTTTTGTTCATACTTCTGCTTATTCTAACAGCAAAAGTTCACTCTGAACTTCATTTGACCTGTGTAGTGTATTTTCACAAGGCTTAACGTGTTGAACTTATTTTATGGCCATGACGATATTGTTGCTTTAGAAATACCAAGCCTTGTGTTGGACCTCCCTAAATGCAGAAGTTACAGCCTTAAGAGGCCTCGGGCCCCAACATTATCTACGAAGGGTTAAAGAGGTCATCAACACCCCAAGGGAGGTGTTTACAGAAAAGGGTTCTGGCGTTGGGGAGTCACATTCGCGAGGAGGCCGTACCTGGCACCCGTAGCTGTCGAAAGTTTAATTAGAGGCCAGAAAGATACGAATGCATGTGCAACAAAGGGGGCCTGTAAGATTAGTTATAGTTTGAAACTTGCTAAGATGACAAACTAAACAACAAAACTAACAGATGAACATACAAACTTAAATTTCTTTAACATATCCCTCCTGTTTATCAAGTTTCAAATCTCATCATCAAAGGCTGTCGCTTGAGGGGGGAGAAAAACTACCCAAAAACTCAAAAATTCTTGGAGAAAAGGGTAGAAACCCATGCCCCGAACGAGAAGCCCAAAAAAATAATAACAATTAAAAGATAATAAAGCAAAGCTAATGCAGTTTTTGGTCCAATACATGTATGTACAAAATAAACCCGGAACATCAAACATTCACAACTGCAACTCTTTTCTGTGATGCAAGTTACATGAATCAGTGACCTTGAGCGTTTTTTCAGAGGCTGCAGGTTTTATTTGATGTGCGTGTAGTCAGCAGTCTGCGCCTGTGCAACTCGTCTGCGTTTGACGTTGTCCTGGTCTCGAGGTTGTGCGCTGACCAGGCACAGCCCTGCAAGGAAGTAGATGATGCATCTGGTCGACAGGGCAGTGCCCAGTTGCTGTTCGGCGGCTTGCTCCATCCTTCCGAGAGGGGTGTGTTTGCCACGGAAAACCCTCTTTCCAACTGTGGTCTTTTGTTGGTACATTGGAGTGTACGTGGTGGAGATCCTCTCCAAGGGACTTGCGTCGCTCAGCCTTCAGCAGGGACCGGAGAAGCTTGCACTGCGACTGATGGTTCCAGCCGCCACGCCCCTCGACCTTTGCTGCCGTCGGGGTCACTGCAATCACCTGATGAGGGCCGTCCCAGCGTTCACTGTCCCAACGAGGTCGTTTCAGCACCTTGAGGAAGAGTTGGTCTCCCACATGGACGTGGTTTATCTGTGGATCAAAACACACTGGCCAGTAATTGTGGTCAAACATGTCTTTCATGTGGACTGGGACAGATGTGCCAGTCGCTGGTGGTTCTGATGAACCTGAGAGTCTATGTGTGAGGCCATATAGGATAAAAAGGGGATAGTGTCCTTCCTTCGGCTGGCACTATCCTCATTGCTGTGATTGAAACACAGTCTGGCCATTGTCTCTTTTTTTTTTCTTTGTCTTGATAAGTCAGTTCCATTCGTGCGTTCCACAAGTCCTGCAGACTGTATGCAAAATGACGCTTTGAGTCAATTTTGCAACAAATGTCCCACTTGTTACAAACATTATTCACAAAATGCATCATTTTCACTTTAAATCACTCTTGAAATTCCAAATGTCAGGATAATTCGATTACACAACACTTTTTCCAACTGTTTTAACATCATCATGTGTTGTTGGAAACAACGTAACCCATTTTGAAAACACATTAATTATAACCAAACAATATTGCAACCCAAACAACTAACACTTTGTCTAAAAAAAAGTTTTTTGTTGAAAAGTCTATATGTGGGAACAATTTCATATCATACTTCCCCCTGTTGACACACATGTGTCACTCATGTTACTCCTCTACTCCTCAGCAATGTTTGCACCTTTTTTCTCCCAATGTGTGCATTCAATTAGTGGTGTATTTTTCCCTGGCGTGAGATCAAATTGTCAAGTTGATTTGCTGCGTGTGTGTGTGTGTGTGTGTGTGTGTGCATTACCCCTTGCTGCATTGTCAGCGAGGCAGTATTCAATTGTAATCGTTTCATTTTCTGTTCAGAAAATTTTGCATTTACAAATACTTATTTAGACGTGCTTTATGCACAACTTTTCTTTCATCTTTTGTGATTTTTTAAAACGCCGTTTGCCCAATGTCGACAGAACACATAAACATATATCTTGGCAGTCAGTCCAAATTGTAAAATGTTTTTTAGAAAACATCTTACAATTCTGGATCAGCACAGAAGTTTCTGCTGCTTGTCCTGCACATACAGATTTTAATATCCCTTGAAACAAAATGCTTTGTTAAAAAAAAAATTCCCACCCCTTTGCGGCCGTCAAAAAACTGTCTCTCCAGTCGGGAGAAAGGTGTCCAAGAGGTCAGGTCGCTGTTTGGTGGTAATTTGGACTCGGCTTCCACAGTCGTGTGGTGTGCCTTCTACTGGTGCGGGAAAAAGTGACGCTGGGCTGAGCGCACCTTATCAGTGTAATGTGACAATTAGGTCGCCGTGCAATGTGAATGTGGTGGGTGAAGGCTGCTTGATCCAATTGTTGTGACTAATATGCAAGTGATTTCATGAGCCCTGCGCGTCTGCAGCCACACAAGGTCATGAAACCATTTTTTGCAGTCACTGTTTGCTCAAATGGCTCATAGTAATTTGGTAGTGCTAATACATCTTAATCAATGAGTTCACACTTGACAAGTTCAAAAGCTTGTCAACCTCAAGTGTTCAAACATTTTTTTTTTCCTCAAATGTCATTGGCTTGTCATAAATGATGTCCAGCAATAGTCGTGTGATTTCTAAGTACTTTGCAATCCATGCCTGGCAATAATTGCGTACACCTATAAGGGACATCATTTACTTCTTTGTTATTGGTTTTAGGGCTCGGGCAACGCCTTCTTTTTGCTTGTCACCAAAAATGCGCCCCTTTTCAGTCAAAATGCGGCCTAAATATGTGACTTCCTTTTTTAACAGCTGCATCTCATCGGTTCAGTTTGATGACGCATTAAGTAATTCTCGAGGTCAAACATATGTTTAATATCTTCCTCAATGTCCTCACTGTTGTCACTGTCAGAGGGGGAATCCAGAGGTTTGGACATCAACTCGCAGTCCGAAGCCCCACTGGGGTCCCGGCCTAGTCATTCATTTTCCCAATCGTACACTTCCTTAAAACAAGTTCTCAAACCCTTCATTCATTATGTAAATTACTCGTCTTCTCCTTGGCCGCCCTCGTGTGCAAGCCTATCCTAGACGCTCACAGCAGAAAAAGAAGGGAGGGGGGGGGCCTCACTGTTCATACGCCAATCACGCGGTCCCCAGGCAACCAAGCTGCCAGGGGTTACGCCCCCTACCAAAGGCTCCAGTTTACTGGCCATTCCTCCCTGCCAATTTACGAGCAGGCAATCTCAAGCCAATGGCAACAGCTCCTTCCCCCTAAACTTTCCGCTCGTTCCAATTCACTTACGCTTTCCTTCTGGCATCTGCCCAACCTACTTTACCTCTCAGTCATCTCCAACCCCCTCTTAACTTTCCGCTCATCCTATTTCACTTACGCTTTTCCTTCTCAACCTACCTTGCCTCTCAGTTAGAGAACCAAATTCTGCCCCCGCACCTCAGGTTTGACACCACTTAAAATTCAAAATCAGGAAACACCTATGCTTTTGCAAAGATTCCTCATGTTCACTTTCAAAACCTTCATTCCATCTTTCATAACACCTACTTCTCTCTTTCAATTCATGCAACCAACTCAGTGTCTTACATCCCTCAACCACATAGGTTCTCATTCTGTTACTCTATACAGTTTTCCACTTGCAAATCTGCCTATGACACCTTTCTCACTTGCCCTATCATTTGGACTTCATCAATCCTTTCTATGGAACATTAATTGTTCCTTTCCCTTTTCTACACATTCTTTTTCTTTCTTTACACATTCCTTTTCTTTTCTTATTAACTTCCAATCTCTACACTGCAAAGTTTCCCTGGACTTTACTATACTACCCAATACCGAAATTTTAGAAAATTGGACCAGTTTGTCAACACCTAGGGTGTTCTAAAAACTGGTTTCTCATCAGTAGGACAGCAACTCAATTTTCCTGTTGTGGCAATTCTCACTTCAACTTTTTCAGGTGGAGATTTCTTGTCTATTACATCCACAACAGTCTGCTGTTTATAATCCTACTGTATTACATGGGATAAAATACCAAGTGGTATTAGTAATCCCCAATCGCACACACTCCAGCTCACTGACTCAACCCCCACCCTTTCTCTTCTTTGTTCTCACACACACACATAGTCAGACTCAGACATATACACGGGCCCACAAAACAACACACACAGTTCTCAACATTGAACAGCTACAAACGAGAAGCTAATCAATATTTTTCAATTTCAACTAACCTACATTTTTCCTTTATTTCAAATTCGGAAAGTTGACAGTTAACTTCCTTCATCAATTCTGCCGCCATTTCTGACAGTCTTAATTGTTATAGTGTCTAGTTATGGTTCCTCAGTGTTGAGAAAAATTCAAATTGCCTGACTTTGGGTTGAATACCAAGCTTCTACTCCCAATTTGGAGCGGGTATTCCTGGGTGTTTTTACTCACAACCCTCGGTCAGTTTTAGATTTCTCAAACGTTGGACATTCATACAATACACATACACACTCACAGATTGATCAGTTCTGTGTCTGTGAAAATAGATAAACTATTTTCGTCTTCTATAAATAACAAACGTTGTACTATCACTTCCAAATATAGTAATAATTACATCTGTACTCTACCAGAAATAAGGACCCCTAAATCTGTCTTCCAGAAAAAACAACAGTTAATTCTGTACTATCCGAGCAGATATAATGAACTACACTTGTACTCTCTACCAGACAAGGAATGCCTTAATCTGCCTTCCAGAATAAACAACAGTTAATTCTGTACTGTCCGAGTCTTCCAACAAGTCTTCCAAAATAGCAAAGTTAAATCTGTATTTCTTCCAGAAAATAGCTAAGCTAAGATGTACTATCTCTTCGGGTAAAGGAACTCCCTGAAACCCTACTATCCTTCAAAAACCCAAAAAAGTTTTTTACTATCTGTTGTATACAACCACTGACCTGTGACAATCTCTCCGCTGGTCGAGACACTCGCGGTTCATGGATGAAGTCTGTGTTCTCTCCGGTGGAGGATGGCCGAGGACCGGCCTCCTGGAAGAGAGGACTTTTCACGATGGCGCCGTTTTCAGTCGTCGTCAATCGTCCACCGCAGATCACACGTTTTCATCCGGCATTCGAAGGACCAAGTAATGTTAAGGATGTTTCTATCAAAACAAGCCTGAACAAATGAATCAACCAGCCAAGATTGTCTGTCATTTCCGCGCGGGGCAGCCCTCGAACTCCGAGGCGAAGCCAGCGTGTTCGACTGCACACATGGTTTTTATTTGCATCAGCATAAGCAATTTGAATATGCAATACATACAGAATGGAAAACTTGACATTTGACTCCATCCCACTTGCCCACCCTCTTCCTGCCTATTCTAACGGTTTCAGCTTACAAGACACCTTTTGTTCATACTTCTGCTTATTCTAACAGCAAAAGGGAGCATGTTCACTCTGAACTTCATTTGACCTGTGTAGTGTATTTTCACAAGGCTTAACATGTTGAACTTATTTTATGGCCATGACGATATTGTTGCTTTAGAAATACCAAGCCTTGTGTTGGACCTCCCTAAATGCATAAGTTACAGCCTTAAGAGGCCTCGGGCCCCAACATTATCTACGAAGGGTTAAAGAGGTCATCAACACCCCAAGGGAGGTGTTTACAGAAAAGGGTTCTGGCGTTGGGGAGTCACATTCGCGATGAGGCCGTACCTGGCACCCGTAGCTGTCGAAAGTTTAATTAGAGGCCAGAAAGATACGAATGCATGTGCAACAAAGGGGGCCTGTAAGATTAGTTATAGTTTGAAACTTGCTAAGATGACAAACTAAACAACAAAACTAACAGATGAACATACAAACTTAAATTTCTTTAACACTTCCCCGGGCACGGGCGGTGCCAAGCGGCCCCTAAGTTTAACCAAATGGAAGCTCCGGAGGAGGAGGGCATGCTCGCGTCACAGTAAGCCGAAGAGGAGCACCTTCCCCGGGCACGGGCGGTTCCAAGCGGCCCCTAAGTTTAACCGAATGGAAGCTCCGGAGGAGGAGGGCATGCTCGCGTCACAGTAAGCCGAAGAGGAGCACCTTCCCCGGGCACGGGCGGTTCCAAGCGGCCCCTACGTTTAACTGAATGGAAGCTCCGGAGGAGGAGGGCATGCTCGCGTCACAGTAAGCCGAAGAGGAGCACCTTCCCCGGGCACGGGCGGTGCCAAGCGGCCCCTAAGTTTAACCGAATGGAAGTTCCGGGGGAGGAGGTCGGGCGTGTGTCACAGTTAAGCCGAATTGGAGCACCTCTTCCGCCCGGGCACGAGCGGAGCGCGAGGCTGTCCGTTATGAAAGAATAAATAAATAAAGAATGCCACCTTTTTTTCACAGGGCACACCGGACGGCGTACCATCAGGTTAAAGTCGGAGTAATTAAATAAATACAAAAAGAATGGCTGGGGAATAAAAAAATAATACGTTTTAATAATAATTTGGTTTTTTTGTTATAACATGAATTTCCCTCCCTCTCTCTCTCTCTCTCCCCGTATATATATATATATATATATATATATATATATATATATATATATATTTATTATATATATTGTATTTTCTTTTAAGCATTTTTGAAGGTGCGCTGCTACTTCGCGGATTTTCAGTTTCCGCGGGTGGTCTCGGTCCCCATTAACCGCGATAACCGAGGGTTCACTGTACTCCATAAAATTTACAAAAAGCGAGGTGAAACACTCAACCAGGGCTGCTTTTTTGAACATTTCTCGAGGGCCATGGCGAGCCATTTCAAAAAAGCTGCACAACTAACGTATAAAATATTGATAAATTTGCTCTGCCTGATGTGTGTGTCAAGTTTCACGAGTTGTCGTTCATATTTAGAACCTCATAATCAGCGTTGTTTTATTGCCAAAAAGTGCAATGCCACTCCCACAACTTTTCACGAAAAAGGATGAATTTCGTATTGTGACATCCTCATGGCCGAAACAGTCCTCCGAGCATATATGAGGGCGACCTTGTTGAGTTGCACGGAGAAAAACATCCAAGAAAATAACTTGTATTAGCTTTTACCAGTTGGTGGCGCTACTACTACGATGAAAAATAAGTTGGTAGATGTCTTCAGGGCTGAAGTATCCTCAAATGTGTACAACTTCGAGAAGATAGGATCATCTGAGTCATGTTGCCGGAGCTTTTGTTGCCACAAAGTACAATCGGACTTTTCAGCACCGTAATTGCCACGCCTTTTGCCAAAACGTCACAAAACTCGGCACAGAGTAAGATCATTGTCTTGAGTCTTTTCTGACTAATTTTCAGTCGGATTCGTCAAAAGGGCACCGTGCAGTACGTGAAAATTAAAATAAAAACAAATTTTTGATTCCACTTGGCGGCGCTGTGTGTATAACAAAATAATAACATTAAGATGTCTTCAGGTCGGGACATTTTATTTACAGGTGAAGGTTTGGATTTTTAGGAGCATGTGCAGGGGAGTTATTAAGCATTCATTTATTTGTATTAGGTTCATTTTGTCTTCTTATTATTGATATTTGACTGATTCATTAAAAGCAGACAATTATGTTTTAGGTTAATTTTTTACCTGACATGTTTCGGCGAGTCTTTCGCCTTCTTCAGAGTGTCGCATGATGGTGTCTTGAGACCCGTCTTTATCAGCTGATGTTCCATGAGGGTGTGACTTACCTGTCAAAAAAATGAAAAATCAGAGCAGTAAAAGAACAAGCACAACATGAACATTACAAATCAGCAATCACTGACCACTGCAAAAGGGAAAACCACATCATGGACCGGGAGAAGGGCAGGGTCATCCGCACCGAAGAGAACAAACAACAGCGCTGGATCAGAGAGGCCATTGAGATCTGCAAGCGAGGCATAAAACCATGAACAGAGACAAGGGAGCCTTCATCCTCTCTACCACCTGGAGCAGCATCTTGGCAGAGTGAACGGACAGCGGGGGGCGTGACTTGCCTTCATTCTTGTGACAGGTAAGTCACGCCCTCATGGAACATCAGCTGATAAAGACGGGTCACAAGACACCATCATGTGACACTCTGAAGAAGGCGAAGGACTTTCGTATTGTGACATCCTCAAGGCCTAAACACTCATCCGAGCAAATATAAGGTAGATTTTGTTAACCTGCCCGGAGAAAAACATCAACGAAAATAATTTGTATTTGTTTTAACCAGTTGGTGGCGCTACTACTGCGATCAAAAATAAGTTGGCAGCCGTCTTCAGGGCCTGAATATCCTCAAATGTGAAAAATTTCGAGAAGATGGATCATCTGAATCATTTTGCAGGAACTTTTGTTGCCACGGAGATTAATCAGACTCTGCGGCACCGTAATAGCCACGCCCTTCGAAGGAAAGTCACAAAAATAGGGATAGAGTAAGATCAATGTCTTGAGTCTTTTCTAGCCAATTTTCAATCGGATTCGTTAAAAGGGCACCGTGCAGTACGTCAAAATGTAAAAAATGATATTGATTGGCGCAAGGTGTATAACTGAATATTAACATATAGATGTCTTCAGGTACCGACTCTTTATGTACATGTGAAGTTTTGGATTTTTAGCAGCATGTGCAAGAGAGTTATTAAGCATTTTGTCCATTGCGGCGAAGGAAATCTTAAGTGAAAACTTCGAAGCCCCGCCCCCGTCATATAGTATTTCGGAAACAAAAAATTTTAGCCCCAGTGTTTGTCCCAGGTCTTAAGATGCTACAGACAGAATTTTAAGGCAATCAGATGAAGCCTTTAGGATCAGGGTGCAAAAGAATGACCCCTGTAAACATGCAAAAAAGGGCAAAAGTCGGACTTTCAAAAATTCATAACTCACTTCCTGTTCATATTAGACGTTAAAATATCAAATTTTTCGCCATGCCCGATGAGACTGCCAAGTTTGGTGAATTTTTGTGCATGTTTCGGGGGTCAAAAATGCAATCGAACAATCGGAAAAATAATAATAATAATAATTTCTACGAAAACAACAGGGACTTCGCAGCGGTCGCTGCTCAGGCCCTAATAATAATAATAATAATAAAAGTAATAATATTTTCTACAAAAACAATAGGGACCTCGCAGCCGTCGCAGCTCGGGCCCTAATAACAATTTCTAGAAAAACAATAGGGACCTCGCAGCGGTCACTGCTCGGGCCCTAATAATAATAATAATAATAATTTCCACAAAAACAATGGGGACCTCGTAGCGGTCGCTGCTCGGGCCCTAATAATAATTTCTACATAAACAATAGGGACCTCGCCGCGGTCGCTGCTCGGGCCCCAATAATAATTTCTACACAAAGTCCATTGTGGTGACCCGCCCCCTTTTAAGTAAATTCAAAATGGCCGACTTCCTGTAAAACCTAGCTTATTGCTCCAAGATACTTTTTTGTAGGTCTTGGTCTTATACATACAGTGAACCCTCGCCACTTCGCGGTTCACCTTTCGCGGGTTCAGTGCTTCGCGGGTATAAAAAACATTCGGGGGCATTGTAGTTTCGCCGAGCGGCACGACGGGGCGCTGGAGCGGTTAGACGGCCGGCGTGCGCCGAAGAAGAGCGTGGGCGAAGAGGAGAGTGGACGAAGAAGAGCACGTTCCCCCGGACACGATCGGTGGCGACGTTTCGCGCGGTTCGGACCGTACAAGAGCTCCGGCCGGCGTGCGTGGCAGTTAAGCCGTAGAGGAGCACCGTCCCCGGGCACGGGCGGTGCCAAGCGGCCCCTAAGTTTAACCGAATGGAAGCTCCGGAGGAGGAGGGCATGCTCGCGTCACAGTAAGCCGAAGAGGAGCACCTTCCCCGGGCACGGGCGGTTCCAAGCGGCCCCTAAGTTTAACCGAATGGAAGCTCCGGAGGAGGAGGGCATGCTCGCGTCACAGTAAGCCGAAGAGGAGCACCTTCCCCGGGCACGGGCGGTGCCAAGCGGCCCCTAAGTTTAACCGAATGGAAGCTCCGGGGGAGGAGGGCGGGTGTGTGTCACAGTTAAGCCGAATTGGAGCACCTCTTCCGCCCGGGCACGAGCGGAGCGCAAAGCTGTCAGTTATGAATGTATAAAAGAATAAATAAATAAATAAATAAATAAAGAATGCCACCTTTCATTTCACAGGGCACACCGGACGGCGTAAAAAAAAGTCGGAGTAATTAAATAAATACAAAAAGAATGGCTGGGGAATAAAAAAATAATACGTTTTAATAATAATTTGTTTTTTTTGTTATAACATGAATTTCACTCTCTCTCTCCCCGTATTTATATATATATATATATATTGTATTTTTTTTTAAGCATTTTTGAAGGTGCGCCGCTACTTCGCGGATTTTTAGTTTTCGCGGGTGGTCTCGGTCCCCATTAACCGCGATAACCGAGGGTTCACTGTACTCCATAAAATTTACAAAAAGCGAGGTGAAACACTCAACCAGGGCTGCTCTGCATGTTGTGCTGGGCCACCTGGAACAACAGCGGAGCTATGCAAGGATGCTCTTTGTGGACTACAGCTCGGCATTCAACACGATCATCCCAGACATCCTCGTCGCCAAACTGGACACTCTCGGCCTCCCTGCCCTCACACACATCTGGATTAAGGACTTTCTGACCAACAGACCCCAGACTGTGTTGCTCGGCCCCTACACGTCCTCCACCCTCATGGTGAGCACCGGTTCCCCCCAAGGATGCGTGCTGAGCCCTCTCCTGTACGCCCTCTACACCTACGACTGCAGCCCGGCCCACGGCAACAACACCATCGTCAAGTTTGCTGACGACACGACAGTGGTCGGTCTGATCTCGGAAGGTGACGAGACAGCCTACAGAGAGGAGGTAGGGAGACTGACAACTTGGTGCAAGGACAACAGACTGCACCTTAACTCTGCTAAAACAAAGGAGATTGTCGTCGACTTCAGGAGGAACAAGACGCTGCCGCCCCCCCTCTGCATCGAAGGCGTGTGTGTGGAGAGGGTCCACACGTTCAAGTTCCTGGGAGTACATATCTCCGATGACCTTTCTTGGAGTCACAACACCACAGCAGTGGTAAAGAAGGTCCGCCAACGTCTGCACTTCCTGAGAGTCCTCAGGAAATTCAACCTGGACAGGAAGCTGCTGCTGGCCTTCTACCACTCGTCCATCGAGAGCCTGCTGACGTACTGTGTCTCCACCTGGTACAGCGGCTGCACTGAGGCGGACAGAGTGAGGCTCCAGAGGACAGTCAAAACAGCGCAAAGGATTATTGGCTGCCCTCTCCCCTCGCTGTCGGACATCTACACCGCCCGGTGCCTCAGAAGGGCTCTCAACATCGTCAAAGACAATACCCACCCAAACTCACACCTGTTCGACCGGTTGCCCTCTGGCAGGCGCTACAGATGCATCAAATCAAGGACCAATAGACTGAGAAACAGTTTCTTTCCGAGAGCCATCTCCATACTGAACTCTCACACACACACACGAGACCACCCTAACCTTGCAAAACAGCATTGTGATGTGTTTCTATATGCCCTATTCAGTACTGAATTCCATTGCACTGTCTTATTTATTTATCTAATTTATATATTGTCTGTATTATTGTTGTATTGCACTGGAGAGGGGAGCCCTCTAATCTCGTTGCACACTTGAGTACAATGACAATAAAGGGATTTCTATTTCTATTCTATTCTTTTTTTAACTTTTCTCGAGGGCCATGGCGAGCCATTTCAAAAAAGCTGCACAACTAACGTATAAAATATTGATAAATTTGCTCTGCCTGATGTGTGTGTAAAGTTTCACGAGTTGTCGTTCATATTTAGAACCTCATAATCAGCGTTGTTTTATTGCCGAACAGTGCAATGCCACTCCCACAACTTTTCACGAAAAAGGATGATTTTCGTATTGTGACATCCTCATGGCCGAAACAGTCATCCGAGCATATATGAGGGCGACCTTGTTGAGTTGCACGGAGAAAAACATCCAAGAAAATAACTTGTATTAGCTTTTACCAGTTGGTGGCGCTACTACTACGATGAAAAATAAGTTGGTAGATGTCTTCAGGGCTGAAGTATCCTCAAATGTGTACAACTTCGAGAAGATAGGATCATCTGAGTCATGTTGCCGGAGCTTTTGTTGCCACAAAGTACAATCGGACTTTTCAGCACCGTAATAGCCACGCCTTTTGCCAAAACGTCACAAAATTCGGCAGAGAGTAAGATCATTGTCTTGAGTCTTTTCTGACTAATTTTCAGTCGGATTCGTCAAAAGGGCACCGTGCAGTACGTGAAAATTAAAATAAAAACACATTTTTGATTCCACTTGGCGGCGCTGTGTGTATAACAAAATAATAACATTAAGATGTCTTCAGGTCGGGACGTTTTATTTACAGGTGAAGGTTTGGATTTTTAGGAGCATGTGCAGGGGCGTTATTAAGCATTCATTTATTTGTATTAGGTTCATTTTGTCTTCTTATTATTGATATTTGACTGATTCATTAAAAGCAGACAATTATGTTTTAGGTTAATTTTTTACCTGACATGTTTCGGCGAGTCTTTCGCCTTCTTCAGAGTGTCGCATGATGGTGTCTTGAGACCCGTCTTTATCAGCTGATGTTCCATGTGGGTGTGACTTACCTGTCAAAAAAATGAAAAATCAGAGCAGTAAAAGAACAAGCACAACATGAACATTACAAATCAGCAATCACTGACCACTGCAAAAGGGAAAACCACATCATGGACCGGGAGAAGGGCAGGGTCATCCGCACCGAAGAGAACAAACAACAGCGCTGGATCAGAGAGGCCATTGAGATCTGCAAGCGAGGCATAAAAACCATGAACAGAGACAAGGGAGCCTTCATCCTCTCTACCACCTGGAGCAGCATCTTGGCGGAGTGAACGGACAGCGGGGGGCGTGACTTGCCTTCATTCTTGTGACAGGTAAGTCACGCCCTCATGGAACATCAGCTGATAAAGACGGGTCACAAGACACCATCATGTGACACTCTGAAGAAGGCGAAAGACTTTCGTATTGTGACATCCTCAAGGCCTAAACACTCATCCGAGCAAATATAAGGTAGATTTTGTTAACCTGCCCGGAGAAAAAAATCAACGAAAATAATTTGTATTTGTTTTAACCAGTTGGTGGCGCTACCACTGCGATCAAAAATAAGTTGGCAGCCGTCTTCAGGGCCTGAATATCCTCAAATGTGAAAAATTTCGAGAAGATGGATCATCTGAATAATTTTGCAGGAACTTTTGTTGCCACGGAGAATAATCAGACTCTGCGGCACCGTAATAGCCACGCCCTTCGAAGGAAAGTCACAAAAATAGGGATAGAGTAAGATCAATGTCTTGAGTCTTTTCTAGCCAATTTTCAATCGGATTCGTTAAAAGGGCACCGTGCAGTACGTCAAAATGTAAAAAATTATATTGATTGGCGCAAGGTGTATAACAGAATATAAACATATAGATGTCTTCAGGTACCGACTCTTTATGTACATGTGAAGTTTTGGATTTTTAGCAGCATGTGCAGGAGAGTTATTAAGCATTTTGTCCATTGCGGCGAAGGAAATCTTAAGTGAAAACTTTGAAGCCCCGCCCCCGTCATATAGTATTTCGGAAACAAAAGATTTTAGCCCCAATTTTAGCCCCAGTGTTTGTCCCAGGTCTTAAGATGCTACAGACAGAATTTTAAGGCAATCAGATGAAGCCTTTAGGATCAGGGTGCAAAAGAATGACCCCTGTAAACATGCAAAAAAAGGCAAAAGTCGGACTTTCAAAAATTCATAACTCACTTCCTGTTCATATTAGACGTTTAAAATATCAAATTTCTCGCCATGCCCGATGAGACTGCCAAGTTTGGTGAGTTTTTGTGCATGTTTCGGGGGTCAAAAATGCAATCGAACAATCGGAAAAATAATAATAATAATAATTTCTACAAAAACAACAGGGACTTCGCAGCGGTCGCTGCTCAGGCCCTAATAATAATAATAATAATAATAATAAAAGTAATAATATTTTCTACAAAAACAATAGGGACCTCGCAGCCGTCGCAGCTCGGGCCCGAATAACAATTTCTAGAAAAACAATAGGGACCTCGCAGCGGTCACTGCTCGGGCCCTAATAATAATAATAATAATAATTTCCACAAAAACAATGGGGACCTCGTAGCGGTCGCTGCTCGGGCCCTAATAATAATTTCTACAAAAACAATACGGACCTCGCCGCGGTCGCTGCTCGGGCCCCAATAATAATTTCTACACAAAGTCCATTGTGGTGACCCGCCCCCTTTTAAGTAAATTCAAAATGGCCGACTTCCTGTAAAACCTAGCTCATTGCTCCAAGAGACTTTTTTGTAGGTCTTGGTCTTATACATACAGTGAACCCTCGCTACTTGGCGGTTCACCTTTCGCGGGTTCAGTGCTTCGCGGGTCTAAAAAATATTCGGGGGCATTGTAGTTTCGCCGAGCGGCACGACGGGGCGCTGGAGCGGTTAGACGGCCGGTGTGTGCCGAAGAAGAGCGTGGGCGAAGAGGAGAGTGGACGAAGAAGAGCACGTTCCCCCGGACACGATCGGTGGCGACGTTTCGCGCGGTTCGGACAGTACCAGAGCTCCGGCCGGCGTGCGTAGCAGTTAAGCCGTAGAGGAGAACCTTCCCCGGGCACGGGCGGTGCCAAGCGGCCCCTAAGTTTAACCGAATGGAAGCTCCGGAGGAGGAGGGCATGCTCGCGTCACAGTAAGCCGAAGAGGAGCACCTTCCCCGGGCACGGGCGATTCCAAGCGGCCCCTAAGTTTAACCGAATGGAAGCTCCGGAGGAGGAGGGCATGCTCGCGTCACAGTAAGCCGAAGAGGAGCACCTTCCCCGGGCACGGGCGGTGCCAAGCGGCCCCCAAGTTTAACCGAATGGAAGCTCCGGGGGAGGAGGGCGGGTGTGTGTCACAGTTAAGCCGAATTGGAGCACCTCTTCCGCCCGGGCACGAGCGGAGCGCGAAGCTGTCAGTTATGAATGTATAAAAGAATAAATAAATAAATGAATAAAGAATGCCACCTTTCATTTCACAGGGCACACCGGACGGCGTACCAGCAGGTAAAAGTCGGCGTAATTAAATAAATACAAAAAGAATGGCTGGGGAATAAAAAAATAATACGTTTTAATAATAATTTGGTTTTTTTGTTATAACATGAATTTCACTCTCTCTCTCCCCGTATATATATATATATATATATATATATATATATATATATAAGCATTTTTGAAGGTGCGCCGCTACTTCGCGGATTTTCAGTTTTCGCGGGTGGTCTCTGTCCCCATTAACCGCGATTACCGAGGGTTCACTGTACTCCATAAAATTTACAAAAAGCGAGGTGAAACACTCAACCAGGGCTGCTTTTTTTAACATTTCTCGAGGGCCATGGCGAGCCATTTAAAAAAAGCTGCACAACTAACGTATAAAATATTGATAAATTTGCTCGGCCTGATGTGTGTGTAAAGTTTCACGAGTTGTCGTTCATATTTAGAACCTCATAATCAGCGTTGTTTTATTGCCGAACAGTGCAATGCCACTCCCACAACTTTACACGAAAAAGGACGAATTTCGTATTGTGACATCCTCATGGCCGAAACAGTCATCCGAGCATATATGAGGGCGGCCTTGTTGAGTTGCACGGAGAAAAACATCCAAGAAAATAACTTGTATTAGCTTTTACCAGTTGGTGGCGCTACTACTACGATGAAAAATAAGTTGGTAGATGTCTTCAGGGCTGAAGTATCCTCAAATGTGTACAACTTCGAGAAGATAGGATCATCTGAGTCATGTTGCCGGAGCTTTTGTTGCCACAAAGTACAATCGGACTTTTCAGCACCGTAATAGCCACGCCTTTTGCCAAAACGTCACAAAATTCGGCAGAGAGTAAGATCATTGTCTTGAGTCTTTTCTGACTAATTTTCAGTCGGATTCGTCAAAAGGGCACCGTGCAGTACGTGAAAATTAAAATAAAAACACATTTTTGATTCCACTTGGCGGCGCTGTGTGTATAACAAAATAATAACATTAAGATGTCTTCAGGTCGGGACGTTTTATTTACAGGTGAAGGTTTGGATTTTTAGGAGCATGTGCAGGGGCGTTATTAAGCATTCATTTATTTGTATTAGGTTCATTTTGTCTTCTTATTATTGATATTTGACTGATTCATTAAAAGCAGACAATTATGTTTTAGGTTAATTTTTTACCTGACATGTTTCGGCGAGTCTTTCGCCTTCTTCAGAGTGTCGCATGATGGTGTCTTGAGACCCGTCTTTATCAGCTGATGTTCCATGTGGGTGTGACTTACCTGTCAAAAAAATGAAAAATCAGAGCAGTAAAAGAACAAGCACTGTCAGGACTCGCCGGTCGGCGAGGAGGAGGTGGACCCAAAAGGCGAGGAGGCAGAGAGGTCAGTAACGTGAAGGGAATTTATTAACTGAAACAACCAGGGCAAACAATGTGGCAGGGTGAAAAATAACAAAAGACAAACTTAACGTGACCAGACTGGGAGGCAGGGCGAGGAACAACACTGAAAGACGGGAACGAAGAGGGGAACCAGAGCATGAACATGAACAAGGAGCAGAACGTGAACAAAGGTGGTCGTGGCTGTCCGTGATTTTCGGCAATGACCCGACACTGGGTTGAGAGCATGGAAGGCTTAAGTAGTCCGGTAATCAGGGGAGCAGATGGGGAGCAGGTGTGTGATCGTTGATGAGGAGCAGGTGCGTGGCTGGTGAGGGCGAGGTGCTGAGGGGAAACGCCCCTGCTCAGCTGATCAAAACAGACAGGAAAAGGCACATGGCAGGAAGGAGGGGAGAAAATAACAACAAAAACAATAACAAAAACCGCATGCATATGAAAACAATAACAAAAGGCTGTCATGCCTGACGCGGATCATGACAGTACCCCCCCCTCAAGGGACGGATTCCAGACGTCCCAAAAAAAAGGAAAAGAAAAGAAAAGGAAAACCATGTCCAAGAACGAGGGTGGGCGGAAGGGGTCGGGAGGTGGGTCAACGACCCGTGATCGAGACCGGTCTGGCGGATTCCCGGGAGGCCAGACCAGCGAGTCTTTTCGTGACCCTTCAGGGGGCCGTGAGGGTGGCCAGGCCAGTGCGTCCCATTGGGGCCATTCAGGCGGACGTCCGGAACGACCCGAACGCCACATGAAGTCCGCTGATGGAGCTGGGGCGAGGAGCGGCGGCAGGCCATGGAACGTCGCCGAGTCAGGAACGTGGCGCGGCGGCTGGTCGTTGAACCCTGCCGAGACAGGAACGTGGAGCGGCGGCAGATTGTCGAGCCCCGCCGAGACAGGAACGTGGAGCGGCGGCTGGTCGTCGAGCCCCGCCGAGACAGGAACGCGGAGCGGCGGCTGGTCGTCGAGCCCCGCCGAGACAGGAACGCGGAGCGGCGGCTGGTCGTCGAGCCCCGCCGAGTCAGGAACGCGGAGCGGCGGCTGGTCGTCGAGCCCCGCCGAGTCAGGAACGCGGAGCGGCGGCTGGTCGTCGAGCCCCGCCGAGACAGGAACGCGGAGCGGCGGCTGGTCGTCGAGCCCCGCCGAGTCAGGAACGTGGAGCGGCGGCTGGTCGTCGAACCCCGCCGAGTCAGGAACGTGGAGCGGCGGCTGGTCGTCGAGCGTCGTCGAGACAGGAACGTGGAGCGGCGGCTGGTCGTCGAGCCCCGCCGAGGCGGGAGCGTGGAGCGGCGGCTGGTCGTCGAGCGTCGCCGAGACCGGAACGTGGAGCGACGGCTGGTCGTCGAACCCCGCCGCGTCAGGAACGTGGAGCGGCGGCTGGTCGTCGAACACCGCCGAGACCGGAACGTGGGGCGGCGGCCCATCGTTGAACCCCGCCGACACAGGAACGCGGAGCGACGGCTGGTCGTCGATCCCTGCCGAGACAAGAACATGGAGCGGCGGTGGGTCGTCGTCCACCGCCGAGGCAGGAACCAAGAGCGGCCGCGGGCCGTCGAGCGCCGCCGGGGCCAAGGCGAGCAGTGGCGACGGGTCGTCGGATGCTGCCGCGGCCAGAGCGGGGCGCGGTGGTGGGTCCTCGTGCGTCGCCGAGACTGAGGCGTGACGCGGCGGCGGACCGTCGTCCATCGCGGGCACCGGAACCGGGAGCGGCGGCTGGTCGTCGACCCCTGCCGAGACAAGAATGTGGAGCGGCGGTGGGTCGCCGTCCACCGGCGAGGCAGAAACCAGGAGCGGCCGTGGGTCGTCGAGCGCTGCCGGAGCCAAGGCGAGCAGTGGCGACGGGTCGTCGGATGCTGCCGAGGCCAGAGCGGGGTGCGATGGTGGGTCGTCGTGCGTCGCCGAGGCTGAGGCGTGACTCGGCGGCGGACCGTCGTCCATCGCAGGCACCAGGACCGGGAGCGGCGGCGCTTCATCAGGCGCCGCTGGGACCGATACGGCAGGCGACTGCTCGTCGTCCACCACGGGTGCAGGGACCGGGAGTGACGGCTGCGGGCCGTGTTCTGCCAAAACGTGAGCTTGGAGCGGAGGCAAGGCGTGCCCCACCGGAACATGGGCTTGGGACGGACGCACAACGTGCTCCGCCGGAACGTGAGCTTGGGTCGGACGCGCAGCGTGCTCCTCCTGAACGTGAACCTGGGTCGGAAGCAGGGTGTGCTTCCCCTGAACGTGGACTTGGGACGGACGCACAACGTGCTCCGCCTGAACGTGAGCTTGGGACGGACGCACAGCGTGCTCCGCCTGAACGTGAGCTTGGGACGGACGCACAGCGTGCTCCGCCTGAACGTGAACTAGGGACGGACGCCGGACGGGCTCCGCGTGAACGTGAACTTGGGTCGGGGGCAGGATGTGCTCCGCCTGAACGTGAACTTGGTTCGGGCGCACAGCGTGCTCCGCTGGATCGGGAGCTGGGATCGCCATTGGGGCCCCGGGACGGGGCTCGGCCGCTGACGGGGAGCCGGGACACGGCTCAGCAGCTGGCGGGGAGCCGGGACTGGGCTCAGCAGCTGGCGGGGAGCCGGGACTGGGCTCAGCAGCTGGCGGGGAGCCGGGACTGGGCTCAGCAGCTGGCGGGGAGCCGGGACTGGGCTCAGCAGCTGGCGGGGAGCCGGGACAGGGCTCAGCAGCTGGCGGGGAGCCGGGACAGGGCTCAGCAGCTGGCGGGGAGCCGGGACAGGGTTCAGCAGCTGGCGGGGGGGCCGGGACAGGGCTCAGCAGCTGGCGGGGAGCCGGGACAGGGCTCAGCAGCTGGCGGGGAGCCGGGACAGGGCTCAGCAGCTGGCGGGGAGCCGGAACGGGGCTCGGCCGCCTTCGAGGAGTCGGCACGGGACTCTGGAGGCTGCGGCTCGCATGGAGGCGGCGGGGTCCGTGCAGCGGGAGCTGCATTGGTCACTGCTGCAGGCGTGGAGGCGACAGCGGGCCGGGTGCAGCAGTCGATCCGGGCACAGCCGAACCGGGGGCCCTGATCCCTGTCAGCCTGCCGCCATAGGGAATCAGGAAAACGGGAGACCTGAGGGACCGTGACTGCGGGGGCTGGTGAACGCGAGCTAGGAGACGCCAGGGGAGCGTGATCCGGTGCTGAAACTGATGGTGAACGATGTGCGCGACGTGACCGTGACTTCCGGGATTTGGGACGTGAAGCGCGCGAGGGGGAGTGGGAGGTGGTCGCGAAAAACTCAAATGGCTCGGGGGGAGGAAGGTGACGGCTCAAAAATAACTCCGCGTTGCGCTGAGCAACTAAGAGAGTGGCAATATATTCAAAATCATAGTCGTGATCTGGATCGGAAAAAATGTGAGGGGCAAGGTGCTCAAAATCAAACTCGTGACCGGACTTACTCGAACCGTGAGGGGGTGAAAGGGCTTGGTGCTCAAAATCGTCCTCGTAATCCGAATCTATGATCAGGTGAGGGGGTATGACAGGCTGGTAATCGGTGCTGTAATCGGGGGGCAAAAGGGGAGAAACAGACGTCGAGCGGAAAATGGAACCTACTTGAAGGACACGGGGTTGGTCGGCAGGCTGAGGGGGGTTGTCCGTCCGGCGGCGTCCTCTCGCTGGGTCCTTCTTTGGTCGGGTCATTCTGTCAGGACTCGCCGGTCGGCGAGGAGGAGGTGGACCCAAAAGGCGAGGAGGCAGAGAGGTCAGAAACGTGAAGGGAATTTATTAACTGAAACAACCAGGGCAAACAATGTGGCAGGGTGAAAAATAACAAAAGACAAACTTAACGTGACCAGACTGGGAGGCAGGGCGAGGAACAACACTGAAAGACGGGAACGAAGAGGGGAACCAGAGCATGAACATGAACAAGGAGCAGAACGTGAACAAAGGTGGTCGTGGCTGTCCGTGATTTTCGGCAATGACCCGACACTGGGTTGAGAGCATGGAAGGCTTAAGTAGTCCGGTAATCAGGGGAGCAGATGGGGAGCAGGTGTGTGATCGTTGATGAGGAGCAGGTGCGTGGCTGGTGAGGGCGAGGTGCTGAGGGGAAACGCCCCTGCTCAGCTGATCAAAACAGACAGGAAAAGGCACATGGCAGGAAGGAGGGGAGAAAATAACAACAAAAACAATAACAAAAACCGCATGCATATGAAAACAATAACAAAAGGCTGTCATGCCCGAAGCGGATCATGACAAGCACAACATGAACATTACAAATCAGCAATCACTGACCACTGCAAAAGGGAAAACCACATCATGGACCGGGAGAAGGGCAGGGTCATCCGCACCGAAGAGAACAAACAACAGCGCTGGATCAGAGAGGCCATTGAGATCTGCAAGCGAGGCATAAAAACCATGAACAGAGACAAGGGAGCCTTCATCCTCTCTACCACCTGGAGCAGCATCTTGGCGGAGTGAACGGACAGCGGGGGGCGTGACTTGCCTTCATTCTTGTGACAGGTAAGTCACGCCCTCATGGAACATCAGCTGATAAAGACGGGTCACAAGACACCATCATGTGACACTCTGAAGAAGGCGAAAGACTTTCGTATTGTGACATCCTCAAGGCCTAAACACTCATCCGAGCAAATATAAGGTAGATTTTGTTAACCTGCCCGGAGAAAAAAATCAACGAAAATAATTTGTATTTGTTTTAACCAGTTGGTGGCGCTACCACTGCGATCAAAAATAAGTTGGCAGCCGTCTTCAGGGCCTGAATATCCTCAAATGTGAAAAATTTCGAGAAGATGGATCATCTGAATCATTTTGCAGGAACTTTTGTTGCCACGGAGAATAATCAGACTCTGCGGCACCGTAATAGCCACGCCCTTCGAAGGAAAGTCACAAAAATAGGGATAGAGTAAGATCAATGTCTTGAGTCTTTTCTAGCCAATTTTCAATCGGATTCGTTAAAAGGGCACCGTGCAGTACGTCAAAATGTAAAAAATGATATTGATTGGCGCAAGGTGTATAACAGAATATAAACATATAGATGTCTTCAGGTACCGACTCTTTATGTACATGTGAAGTTTTGGATTTTTAGCAGCATGTGCAGGAGAGTTATTAAGCATTTTGTCCATTGCGGCGAAGGAAATCTTAAGTGAAAACTTTGAAGCAACCCCGTCATATAGTATTTCGGAAACAAAAGATTTTAGCCCCAATTTTAGCCCCAGTGTTTGTCCCAGGTCTTAAGATGCTACAGACAGAATTTTAAGGCAATCAGATGAAGCCTTTAGGATCAGGGTGCAAAAGAATGACCCCTGTAAACATGCAAAAAAGGGCAAAAGTCGGACTTTCAAAAATTCATAACTCACTTCCTGTTCATATTAGACGTTTAAAATATCAAATTTCTCGCCATGCCCGATGAGACTGCCAAGTTTGGTGAGTTTTTGTGCATGTTTCGGGGGTCAAAAATGCAATCGAACAATCGGAAAAATAATAATAATAATAATTTCTACAAAAACAACAGGGACTTCGCAGCGGTCGCTGCTCAGGCCCTAATAATAATAATAATAATAATAATAAAAGTAATAATATTTTCTACAAAAACAATAGGGACCTCGCAGCCGTCGCAGCTCGGGCCCTAATAACAATTTCTAGAAAAACAATAGGGACCTCGCAGCGGTCACTGCTCGGGCCCTAATAATAATAATAATAATAATTTCCACAAAAACAATGGGGACCTCGTAGCGGTCGCTGCTCGGGCCCTAATAATAATTTCTACATAAACAATAGGGACCTCTCAGCGGTCGCTGCTCGGGCCCCAATAATAATTTCTACACAAAGTCCATTGTGGTGACCCGCCCCCTTTTAAGTAAATTCAAAATGGCCGACTTCCTGTAAAACCTAGCTCATTGCTCCAAGAGACTTTTTTGTAGGTCTTGGTCTTATACATAGAGTGAACCCTCGCTACTTGGCGGTTCACCTTTCGCGGGTTCAGTGCTTCGCGGGTCTAAAAAATATTCGGGGGCATTGTAGTTTCGCCGAGCGGTACGACGGGGCGCTGGAGCGGTTAGACGGCCGGTGTGCGCCGAAGAAGAGCGTGGGCGAAGAGGAGAGTGGACGAAGAAGAGCACGTTCCCCCGGACACGATCGGTGGCGACGTTTCGCGCGGTTCGGAAAGTACCAGAGCTCCGGCCGGCGTGCGTGGCAGTTAAGCCGTAGAGGAGAACCTTCCCCGGGCACGGGCAGTGCCAAGCGGCCCCTAAGTTTAACCGAATGGAAGCTCCGGAGGAGGAGGGCATGCTCGCGTCACAGTAAGCCGAAGAGGAGCACCTTCCCCGGGCACGGGCGGTGCCAAGCGGCCCCTAAGTTTAACCGAATGGAAGCTCCGGGGGAGGAGGGCGGGTGTGTGTCACAGTTAAGCCGAATTGGAGCACCTCTTCCGCCCGGGCACGAGCGGAGCGCGAAGCTGTCAGTTATGAATGTATAAAAGAATAAATAAATAAATGAATAAAGAATGCCACCTTTCATTTCACAGGGCACACCGGACGGCGTACCAGCAGGTAAAAGTCGGAGTAATTAAATAAATACAAAAAGAATGGCTGGGGAATAAAAAAATAATACGTTTTAATAATAATTTGGTTTTTTTGTTATAACATGAATTTCACTCTCTCTCTCCCCGTATATATATATATATATATATATATATATATATATATATGTATTTATATATTTATTATATATATTGTATATTTTTTTAAGCATTTTTGAAGGTGCGCCGCTACTTCGCGGATTTTCAGTTTTCGCGGGTGGTCTCTGTCCCCATTAACCGCGATTACCGAGGGTTCACTGTACTCCATAAAATTTACAAAAAGCGAGGTGAAACACTCAACCAGGGCTGCTTTTTTTAACATTTCTCGAGGGCCATGGCGAGCCATTTCAAAAAAGCTGCACAACTAACGTATAAAATATTGATAAATTTGCTCGGCCTGATGTGTGTGTAAAGTTTCACGAGTTGTCGTTCATATTTAGAACCTCATAATCAGCGTTGTTTTATTGCCGAACAGTGCAATGCCACTCCCACAACTTTACACGAAAAAGGACGAATTTCGTATTGTGACATCCTCATGGCCGAAACAGTCATCCGAGCATATATGAGGGCGGCCTTGTTGAGTTGCACGGAGAAAAACATCCAAGAAAATAACTTGTATTAGCTTTTACCAGTTGGTGGCGCTACTACTACGATGAAAAATAAGTTGGTAGATGTCTTCAGGGCTGAAGTATCCTCAAATGTGTACAACTTCGAGAAGATAGGATCATCTGAGTCATGTTGCCGGAGCTTTTGTTGCCACAGAGTACAATCTGACTTTTCAGCACCGTAATAGCCACGCCTTTTGCCAAAACGTCACAAAATTCGGCAAAGAGTAAGATCATTGTCTTGAGTCTTTTCTGACTAATTTTCAGTCGGATTTGTCAAAAGGGCACCGTGCAAGATGTGAAAATTAAAATAAAAACACATTTTTGATTCCACTTGGCGGCGCTGTGTGTATAACAAAATAATAACATTAAGATGTCTTCAGGTCGGGACGTTTTATTTACAGGTGAAGGTTTGGATTTTCAGGAGCATGTGCAGGGGAGTTATTAAGCATTCATTTATTTGTATTAGGTTCATTTTGTCTTCTTATTATTGATATTTGACTGATTCATTAAAAGCAGACAATTATGTTTTAGGTTAATTTTTTACCTGACATGTTTCGGCGAGTCTTTCGCCTTCTTCAGAGTGTCGCATGATGGTGTCTTGAGACCCGTCTTTATCAGCTGATGTTCCATGAGGGTGTGACTTACCTGTCAAAAAAATGAAAAATCAGAGCAGTAAAAGAACAAGCACAACATGAACATTACAAATCAGCAATCACTGACCACTGCAAAAGGGAAAACCACATCATGGACCGGGAGAAGGGCAGGGTCATCCGCACCGAAGAGAACAAACAACAGCGCTGGATCAGAGAGGCCATTGAGATCTGCAAGCGAGGCATAAAAACCATGAACAGAGACAAGGGAGCCTTCATCCTCTCTACCACCTAGAGCAGCATCTTGGCGGAGTGAACGGACAGCGGGGGGTGTGACTTGCCTTCATTCTTGTGACAGGTAAGTCACGCCCTCATGGAACATCAGCTGATAAAGACGGGTCACAAGACACCATCATGTGACACTCTGAAGAAGGCGAAAGACTTTCGTATTGTGACATCCTCAAGGCCTAAACACTCATCCGAGCAAATATAAGGTAGATTTTGTGAACCTGCCCAGAGAAAAACATCAACGAAAATAATTTGTATTTGTTTTAACCAGTTGGTGGCGCTACCACTGCGATCAAAAATAAGTTGGCAGCCGTCTTAAGGGCCTGAATATCCTCAAATGTGAAAAATTTCGAGAAGATGGATCATCTGAATCATTTTGCAGGAACTTTTGTTGCCACGGAGAATAATCAGACTCTGCGGCACCGTAATAGCCACGCCCTTCGAAGGAAAGTCACAAAAATAGGGATAGAGTAAGATCAATGTCTTGAGTCTTTTCTAGCCAATTTTCAATCGGATTCGTTAAAAGGGCACCGTGCAGGACGTCAAATGTAAAAAATGATATTGATTGGCGCAAGGTGTATAACAGAATATAAACATATAGATGTCTTCAGGTACCGACTCTTGATGTACATGTGAAGTTTTGGATTTTTAGCAGCATGTGCAAGAGAGTTATTAAGCATTTTGTCCATTGCGGCGAAGGAAATCTTAAGTGAAAACTTCGAAGCCCCGCCCCCGTCATATAGTATTTCGGAAACAAAAGATTTTAGCCCCAGTGTTTGTCCCAGGTCTTAAGATGCTACAGACAGAATTTTAAGGCAATCAGATGAAGCCTTTAGGATCAGGGTGCAAAAGAATGACCCCTGTAAACATGCAAAAAAGGGCAAAAGTCGGACTTTCAAAAATTCATAACTCACTTCCTGTTCATATTAGACGTTAAAATATCAAATTTTTCGCCATGCCCGATGAGACTGCCAAGTTTGGTGAATTTTTGTGCATGTTTCGGGGGTCAAAAATGCAATCGAACAATCGGAAAAATAATAATAATAATAATTTCTACAAAAACAACAGGAACTTCGCAGCGGTCGCTGCTCAGGCCCTAATAATAATAATAATAATAATAATAAAAGTATTAATATTTTCTACAAAAACAATAGGGACCTCGCAGCCGTCGCAGCTCGGGCCCTAATAACAATTTCTAGAAAAACAATAGGGACCTCGCAGCAGTCACTGCTCGGGCCCTAATAATAATAATAATAATAATTTCCACAAAAACAATGGGGACGTCGTAGCGGTCGCTGCTCGGGCCCTAATAATAATTTCTACATAAACAATAGGGACCTCGCCGCGGTCGCTGCTCGGGCCCCAATAATAATTTCTACACAAAGTCCATTGTGGTGACCCGCCCCTTTTAAGTAAATTCAAAATGGCCGACTTCCTGTAAAACCTAGCTCATTGCTCCAAGAGACTTTTTTGTAGGTCTTGGTCTTATACATACAGTGAACCCTCGCTACTTCGCGGTTCACCTTTCGCGGGTTCAGTGCTTCGCGGGTATAAAAAATATTCGGGGGCATTGTAGTTTCGTCGAGCGGCACGACGGGCGCTGGAGCGGTTAGACGGCCGGCGTGCGCCGAAGAAGAGCGTGGGCGAAGAGGAGAGTGGACGAAGAAGAGCACGTTCCCCCGGACACGATCGGTGGCGACGTTTCGCGCGGTTCGGACCGTACCAGAGCTCCGGCCGGCGTGCGTGGCAGTTAAGCCGTAGAGGAGCACCTTCCCCGGGCACGGGCGGTGCCAAGCGGCCCCGAAGTTTAACCGAATGGAAGCTCCGGAGGAGGAGGGCATGCTCGCGTCACAGTAAGCCGAAGAGGAGCACCTTCCCCGGGCACGGGCGGTTCCAAGCGGCCCCTAAGTTTAACCAAATGGAAGCTCCGGAGGAGGAGGGCATGCTCGCGTCACAGTAAGCCGAAGAGGAGCACCTTCGCCGGGCACGGGCGGTTCCAAGCGGCCCCTAAGTTTAACCGAATGGAAGCTCCGGAGGAGGCGGGCATGCTCGCGACACAGTAAGCCGAAGAGGAGCACCTTCCCCGGGCACGGGCGGTGCCAAGCGGCCCCTAAGTTTAACCGAATGGAAGCTCCGGGGCAGGAGGGCGGGCGTGTGTCACAGTTAAGCCGAATTGGAACACCTCTTCCGCCCGGGCACGAACGGAGCGCGAAGCTGTCAGTTATGAATGAATAAATGAATAAATAAATAAATAAATAAAGAATGCCACCTTTCATTTAACAGGGCACACCGGACGGCGTACCAGCAGGTAATAGTCGGAGTAATTAAATAAATACAAAAAGAATGGCTGGGGAATAAAAAAATAATACGTTTTAATAATAATTTGGTTTTTTTGTTATAACATGAATTTCACTCTCTCTCTCTCTCTGTATATATATAGATATATATATCTATATATATATCTATATATATATAGATATATATATATTTATTATATATATTGTATTTTTTTTTAAGCATTTTTGAAGGTGCGCCGCTACTTCGCGGATTTTCAGTTTCCGCGGGTGGTCTCGGTCCCCATTAACCGCGACAACCGAGGGTTCACTGTACTCCATAAAATTTACAAAAAGCGAGGTGAAACACTCAACCAGGGCTGCTTTTTTGAACATTTCTCGAGGGCCATGGCGAGCCATTTAAAAAAAGCTGCACAACTAACGTATAAAATATTGATAAATTTGCTCTGCCTGATGTGTGTGTCAAGTTTCACGAGTTGTCGTTCATATTTAGAACCTCATAATCAGCGTTGTTTTATTGCCGAACAGTGCAATGCCACTCCCACAACTTTTCACGAAAAAGGATGAATTTCGTATTGTGACATCCTCATGGACGAAACAGTCATCCGAGCATATATGAGGGCGACCTTGTTGAGTTGCACGGAGAAAAACATCCAAGAAAATAACTTGTATTAGCTTTTACCAGTTGGTGGCGCTACTACTACGATGAAAAATAAGTTGGTAGATGTCTTCAGGGTTGAAGTATCCTCAAATGTGTACAACTTCGAGAAGATAGGATCATCTCAGTCATGTTGCCGGAGCTTTTGTTGCCACAAAGTACAATCGGACTTTTCAGCACCGTAATAGCCACGCCTTTTGCCAAAACGTCACAAAACTCGGCAGAGAGTAAGATCATTGTCTTGAGTCTTTTCTGACTAATTTTCAGTCGGATTCGTCAAAAGGGCACCGTGCAGTACGTGAAAATTAAAATAAAAACACATTTTTTATTCCACTTGGCGGCGCTGTGTGTATAACAAAATAATAACATTAAGATGTCTTCAGGTCGGGACATTTTATTTACAGGTGAAGGTTTGGATTTTTAGGAGCATGTGCAGGGGAGTTATTAAGCATTCATTTATTTGTATTAGGTTCATTTTGTCTTCTTATTATTGATATTTGACAGATTCATTAAAAGCAGACAATTATGTTTTAGGTAAATTTTTTACCTGACATGTTTCGGCGAGTCTTTCGCCTTCTTCAGAGTGTCGCATGATGGTGTCTTGAGACCCGTCTTTATCAGCTGATGTTCCATGAGGGTGTGAATTACCTGTCAAAAAAATGAAAAATCATAGCAGTAAAAGAACAAGCACAACATGAACATTACAAATCAGCAATCACTGACCACTGCAAAAGGGAAAACCACATCATGGACCGGGAGAAGGGCAGGGTCATCCGCACCGAAGAGAACAAACAACAGCGCTGGATCAGAGAGGCCATTGAGATCTGCAAGCGAGGCATAAAAACCATGAACAGAGACAAGGGAGCCTTCATCCTCTCTACCACCTGGACCAGCATCTTGGCGGAGTTAACGGACAGCGGGGGGCGTGACTTGCCTTCATTCTTGTGACAGGTAAGTCACGCCCTCATGGAACATCAGCTGATAAAGACGGGCCACAAGACACCATCATGTGACACTCTGAAGAAGGCGAAAGACTTTCGTATTGTGACATCCTCAAGGCCTAAACACTCATCCGAGCAAATATAAGGTAGATTTTGTTAACCTGCCCGGAGAAAAACATCAATGAAAATAATTTGTATTTGTTTTAACCAGTTGGTGGCGCTACCACTGCGATCAAAAATAAGTTGGCAGCCGTCTTCAGGGCCTGAATATCCTCAAATGTGAAAAATTTCGAGAAGATGGATCATCTGAATCATTTTGCAGGAACTTTTGTTGCCACGGAGAATAATCAGACTCTGCGGCACCGTAATAGCCACGCCCTTCGAAGGAAGGTCACAAAAATAGGGATAGAGTAAGATCAATGTCTTGAGTCTTTTCTAGCCAATTTTCAATCGGATTCGTTAAAAGGGCACCGTGCAGTACGTCAAAATGTAAAAAATGATATTGATTGGCGCAAGGTGTATAACTGAATATAAACATATAGATGTCTTCAGGTACCGACTCTTTATGTACATGTGAAGTTTTGGATTTTTAGCAGCATGTGCAAGAGAGTTATTAAGCATTTTGTCCATTGCGGCGAAGGAAATCTTAAGTGAAAACTTCGAAGCCCCGCCCCCGTCATATAGTATTTCGGAAACAAAAAATTTTAGCCCCAGTGTTTGTCCCAGGTCTTAAGATGCTACAGACAGAATTTTAAGGCAATCAGATGAAGCCTTTAGGATCAGGGTGCAAAAGAATGACCCCTGTAAACATGCAAAAAAGGGCAAAAGTCGGACTTTCAAAAATTCATAACTCACTTCCTGTTCATATTAGACGTTAAAATATCAAATTTTTCGCCATGCCCGATGAGACTGCCAAGTTTGGTGAATTTTTGTGCATGTTTCGGGGGTCAAAAATGCAATCGAACAATCGGAAAAATAATAATAATAATAATTTCTACAAAAACAATAGGGACTTCGCAGCGGTCGCTGCTCAGGCCCTAATAATAATAATAATAATAATAATAATAAAAGTAATAATATTTTCTACAAAAACAATAGGGACCTCGCAGCCGTCGCAGCTTGGGCCCTAATAACAATTTCTAGAAAAACAATAGGGACCTCGCAGCGGTCACTGCTCTTGCCCTAATAATAATAATAATAATAATTTCCACAAAAACAATGGGGACCTCGTAGCGGTCGCTGCTCGGGCCCTAATAATAATTTCTACATAAACAATAGGGACCTCGCCGCGGTCGCTGCTCGGGCCCCAATAATAATTTCTACACAAAGTCCATTGTGGTGACCCGCCCCCTTTTAAGTAAATTCAAAATGGCCGACTTCCTGTAAAACCGAGCTTATTGCTCCAAGAGACTTTTTTGTAGGTCTTGGTCTTATACATACAGTGAACCCTCGCTACTTCGCGGTTCACCTTTCGCGGGTTCAGTGCTTCGCGGGTATAAAAAATATTCGGGGGCATTGTAGTTTCGCCGAGCGGCACGACGGGGCGCTGGAGCGGTTAGACGGCCGGCGTGCGCCGAAGAAGAGCGTGGGCGAAGAGGAGAGTGGACGAAGAAGAGCACGTTCCCCCGGACACGATCGGTGACGACGTTTCGCGCGGTTCGGACCGTACCAGAGCTCCGGCCGGCGTGCGTGGCAGTTAAGCCGTAGAGGAGCAATTTCCCCGGGCACGGGCGGTGCCAAGCGGCCCCTAAGTTTAACCGAATGGAAGCTCCGGAGGAGGAGGGCATGCTCGCGTCACAGTAAGCCGAAGAGGAGCACCTTTGCCGGGCACGGGCGGTTCCAAGCGGCCCCTAAGTTTAACCGAATGGAAGCTCCGGAGGAGGCGGGCATGCTCGCGTCACAGTAAGCCGAAGAGGAGCACCTTCCCCGGGCACGGGCGGTGCCAAGCGGCCCCTAAGTTTAACCGAATGGAAGCTCTGGGGGAGGAGGGCGGGCGTGTGTCACAGTTAAGCCGAATTGGAACACCTCTTCCGCCCGGGCACGAACGGAGCGCGAAGCTGTCAGTTATGAATGAATAAATGAATAAATAAATAAATAAATAATTAAAGAATGCCACCTTTCATTTCACAGGGAACACCGGACGGCGTACCAGCAGGTAAAAGTCGGAGTAATTAAATAAATACAAAAAGAATGGCTGGGGAATAAAAAAATAATACGTTTTAATAATAATTTGGTTTTTTTGTTATAACATGAATTTCACTCTCTCTCTCTCTCTCTCCCCGTATATATATATATATATATATATATATATATATTTATTATATATATTGTATTTTCTTTTAAGCATTTTTGAAGGTGCGCCGCTACTTCGCGGATTTTCAGTTTCCGCGGGTGGTCTCGGTCCCCATTAACCGCGATAACCGAGGGTTCACTGTACTCCATAAAATTTACAAAAAGCGAGGGGAAACACTCAACCAGGGCTGCTTTTTTGAACATTTCTCGAGGGCCATGGCGAGCCATTTCAAAAAAGCTGCACAACTAACGTATAAAATATTGATAAATTTGCTCTGCCTGATGTGTGTGTCAAGTTTCACGAGTTGTCGTTCAAATTTAGAACCTCATAATCAGCGTTGTTTTATTGCCAAACAGTGCAATGCCACTCCCACAACTTTTCACGAAAAAGGATGAATTTCGTATTGTGACATCCTCATGGCCGAAACAGTCCTCCGAGCATATATGAGGGCGACCTTGTTGAGTTGCACGGAGAAAAACATCCAAGAAAATAACTTGTATTAGCTTTTACCAGTTGGTGGCGCTACTACTACGATGAAAAATAAGTTGGTAGATGTCTTCAGGGCTGAAGTATCCTCAAATGTGTACAACTTCGAGAAGATAGGATCATCTGAGTCATGTTGCCGGAGCTTTTGTTGCCACAAAGTACAATCGGACTTTTCAGCACCGTAATAGCCACGCCTTTTGCCAAAACGTCACAAAACTCGGCAGAGAGTAAGATCATTGTCTTGAGTCTTTTCTGACTAATTTTCAGTCGGATTCGTCAAAAGGGCACGGTGCAGTACGTGAAAATTAAAATAAAAACAAATTTTTGATTCCACTTGGCGGCGCTGTGTGTATAACAAAATAATAACATTAAGATGTCTTCAGGTCGGGACATTTTATTTACAGGTGAAGGTTTGGATTTTTAGGAGCATGTGCAGGAGAGTTATTAAGCATTCATTTATTTGTATTAGGTTCATTTTGTCTTCTTATTATTGATATTTGACAGATTCATTAAAAGCAGACAATTATGTTTTCGGTAAATTTTTTACCTGACATGTTTCGGCGAGTCTTTCGCCTTCTTCAGAGTGTCGCATGATGGTGTCTTGAGACCCGTCTTTATCAGCTGATGTTCCATGAGGGTGTGACTTACCTGTCAAAAAAATGAAAAATCAGAGCAGTAAAAGAACAAGCACAACATGAACATTACAAATCAGCAATCACTGACCACTGCAAAAGGGAAAACCACATCATGGACCGGGAGAAGGGCAGGGTCATCCGCACAGAAGAGAACAAACAACAGCGCTGGATCAGAGAGGCCATTGAGATCTGCAAGCGAGGCATAAAAACCATGAACAGAGACAAGGGAGCCTTCATCCTCTCTACCACCTGGACCAGCATCTTGGCGGAGTTAACGGACAGCGGGGGGCGTGACTTGCCTTCATTCTTGTGACAGGTAAGTCACGCCCTCATGGAACATCAGCTGATAAAGACGGGCCACAAGACACCATCATGTGATACTCTGAAGAAGGCGAAAGACTTTCGTATTGTGACATCCTCAAGGCCTAAACACTCATCCGAGCAAATATAAGGTAGATTTTGTTAACCTGCCCGGAGAAAAACATCAATGAAAATAATTTGTATTTGTTTTAACCAGTTGGTGGCGCTACCACTGCGATCAAAAATAAGTTGGCAGCCGTCTTCAGGGCCTGAATATCCTCAAATGTGAAAAATTTCGAGAAGATGGATCATCTGAATCATTTTGCAGGAACTTTTGTTGCCACGGAGAATAATCAGACTCTGCGGCACCGTAATAGCCACGCCCTTCGAAGGAAGGTCACAAAAATAGGGATAGAGTAAGATCAATGTCTTGAGTCTTTTCTAGCCAATTTTCAATCGGATTCGTTAAAAGGGCACCGTGCAGTACGTCAAAATGTAAAAAATGATATTGATTGGCGCAAGGTGTATAACTGAATATAAACATATAGATGTCTTCAGGTACCGACTCTTTATGTACATGTGAAGTTTTGGATTTTTAGCAGCATGTGCAAGAGAGTTATTAAGCATTTTGTCCATTGCGGCGAAGGAAATCTTAAGTGAAAACTTCGAAGCCCCGCCCCCGTCATATAGTATTTCGGAAACAAAAAGTTTTAGCCCCAGTGTTTGTCCCAGGTCTTAAGATGCTACAGACAGAATTTTAAGGCAATCAGATGAAGCCTTTAGGATCAGGGTGCAAAAGAATGACCCCTGTAAACATGCAAAAAAGGGCAAAAGTCGGACTTTCAAAAATTCATAACTCACTTCCTGTTCATATTAGACGTTAAAATATCAAATTTTT